>NC_084953.1:10383873-11583873 GCF_949316205.1 Platichthys flesus | reverse complement strand
TGTCTGTTACATTTCGGTGCGGATCCAGATCAGGAGTTTTTTGGAGATTTTCGCCAATTTCCCAGAGGAGAATTCATGATTTCAGATTATGTATTTTTTTTTAAATCAGGCATAATTAGTTAAAGGTGGAGGTGTAATTTCTACTGAGCGCCATTCTAGTTTGTTACAAAATCATATGTGACCTGATCAAAAGTTCTAAACACCCTTCAGATTTAATAATGAATTACTGATTCAGAAGAAGAATATATAATATTTTATAATATTAAAAAAGGCAAAAAAAAAGCAGTGTCTGTTTTGGAAATTGAGTCTCTTGTGATAACGATTTCTTCCTGATGTCTCCCAGGTTTATATTCGTTCTTTCTTTACTCCTAATTAGTCACTCTGATGAAGGCCAGTGTGTCGAGATGAGAGGATTCATTTTTTTTTTCATCTATTATATGCATTAGCCACAATAAGAAATGCTTTTTAATTTAGAGCGCTGTGGTTTATTCCTTTTTGCCTCAAAAAAAATTAATCGAATATTGAATTTATTAAAGTACAATCCACGCTTTGAAAAGAACTAGCCTTTCAATCAATTTGAAAAATTTGAAAAAATTTGATAAATTCTTTATCAACCCCCTGATTTGGATCCACACCACAATTTAACCAATTCTTCCTTAAACCGTGTCTCACCCCTTTAAGAAATTTTGTAGAAATTGGTGGAGTAGTTTTTGCAGAGTAAATAAAAGAAAACACTTTTAAAGCACAGATAATATTGGTTGTACTGAGGCCACATTCTCTCATTGCAGTCGACAACAATTCTCTTCAATCATTTGAGTTGATGTGTTGTGAAGTACAGATAATTAATTTAAAGTTTTAGATTCGAATAAACTGCATAAAAGTAAGTTCAGCTTCTTTGATTGTGATAAAAATGACAGAAGAACAGACGCGACTTACTGAGACTTCACGGTGCGCCATGAGAATGGCAAAGTTGGTGAGATGAGTGCAGGAGCAGGTGGTGTGTGTTTTATTGGAATCCAGGAGTTTGCAGCCTTGGGTGGACCAGTATCCCATCATGCTCCTCTCAGAGTAATTCCAGAAGGAGCAATTGGAGTTGAAGTAGTGCTCCATCTGCAGATAACAAGAGATATGGTTAAGTGTCCAAATAATTGACTGCCTGAAATTGAAGTACATGTAGAACACAGAGGCCATTTACCCCCCCACTGACACCAAGTATTTCCCCCCAACAATGACATGGATGAGGATTCTTCACTTCACAGCTCTTATGAAGCAATTCATATGTTATATCTCATTTGGCACATGCTTGCAGAATCAACCGAAGCATGGTCGGGTATATGAGGACTTAATAACCCAGAGGCATAATTGTTTGACGGCATGTCTCTGGAATTGCACAATTTCTCTGATAAAGGATGGAGCCACGCACGGCCCTCTGGGAACTCTAGTGACAACTTTAAAAGACGAAAGATAATTGGTGCTCCAGTAATTTCATCCTAGATTGTATGGCTAATCTAGGAGCTAATTCCCTCCACTATAAAAGAAAATGGGTATCATTTATATCCCAATGTTGATTAAAGAATTAGTTTTCATTAAGAATTCACTTAGGTTCTAAAGACTCCTTTAATTTGATGTTCAATGACTTAAATAAACTGCCGACTGACCTAGTCAGACATTTACAATTCAAACTGCAGATCTCGGTCTACTCTGGATGTTCCCTCCTGGAGTTTTTTTTAATATGACCTCTCCCTTCCTCTACAGCAGGGACACTCACATCGATGTGCTCCAGGGTATAAATCACGGGGTCATTAATGAACACGCGGCTTGACTCCTTGTTGATCGAGGCGGCGAGGATGTCGGAGTTGACGGCCACTGACACGTTGCGGCCATAGGAGTCGGCCATCTTAATGGTGGAGTTCTCTGTGCTGAGGAACTGGCCCAGGTTCTTGTAGAGGACAAACACCAGCTTGGCAACTCCTGTAGAGCGACAGAGGGAAAAAAAAACAGAGGATGAGGAATTATCCAGCTTCTAGAACAATTGAGAAAATATACGATGGAAAACGGTGGAAAAGATAACCTTTTTTCAGAAAACCCACTAGCATCTGGCTTTTGTCTTCAATGGGAATGGTTACAATCAGCAAACGACAACCAGGAGAATGTGCAAATTTCTTCTTATTCCTCATTATTTTAGCTGTTACATGATGACTCCAATTGAACGTTTGTGTTCTTATTGCTTTTTATATCTTGGGAATAAAGAACAGCGACTTGTTCCCGTCTGTATCGTGCAAGATGCCACACTGGCAAGACAGCAACGGTCTCAGACGCATTCATGCAATTTACATGACTCACCTGGGGACACTACTGACAATGGAAATTGAGTCAATCTCCTTTTTTAATCACATCTATTCATGCTTAAAAAAACTGTTAATATTGGTATAAAAAAGGGAGAGCACAGACGGACTTACCACCTTTTCAAAGCTACGAGAAGGAGAGCACAAGTCAAATAAACACCCCTGTATCTCTTAGATTCTCCCACGGTGAGAATGAGCAGAGTTTCCTTGACCGAGTTTTGCTTTCTCTTCTTTTCTATTGGTGAGGTTAAAGGCGATCTTACCATTCCGGCTGTTGAGCTTGACCGTGTTGGCCGAGAGCTGGATTGAGACGCCCCCCTTGCTGGATTGTGGGAATTTGAAATCCTGAACTTGGCCGTCTGTGGTGAGCACGTACACGTCCAGGACTGAAGGGTGCAGGTGGGTGAGAGAAGACAAATGGAGAAAGGGAGATATTGGCCATTAAGTAACTCTGATTCCAGGGCAAGAACAAACTAATCTGTAAAGTATGTTGCTAAAGCTTTCTTCTACTTGAAATGTTGCACAGATCAAAAGATGCATCATCTACTCAAAGGGCCACACAATAAAAATGTCAGTCACAAGGTGATCATTGAATTACTAATACATGAAAACAGCCCTGAGAGAGGAGCAAAGAGAGAACCTTCACGTCCCCTCATGCTCAAGTCAATGAGGGAGGGAAGAGGAGGCTGTGGATAAACAATGTCGTTTTTCTGACTCCCACAGCCGGCTAATGTTCACATTAATGTATAGAGTTACAAGGTCTAGACGCAGACATTTATAAACCAAGCGTGCGCAATCAGAGAATCCAGTCTGTTTAATTGTCTGATATTCATCACTTTGTCAGTAAGCGGCTCGTTAAACCTAATATGCGTTGTTTTTTTCTGTTCCCCCGAGGTTTAAATGCTTATTATGAAAACAAAGTCCTTTTTCAAGTGGCGGCCTTGTTCTCTCGCTCTCTCTCTCTCTCTGTCTCTCTCTCTCTCTCGATGAATGGAAGGTAATGAAATTAACCGAGCTTTACATCAATCGAGAACGCCCGTCGCTTGCTTACCACAAACTCCTGCTGTACTTACTTATGTTGTCTGCAGGAACTTTGACGAAGGCGGGCTCCATGAGGTTGTCGGCGAGGACGAAGGCCCCCTCCTCCAGAGTGTCCAGCAACATGGTGGCCGCGTGCGTCTGCTCCGTGCTGTTCATGTCTTGCCAGGACTTCAAGGCTTCCGGTCGCAGGAGGTTATCGACTGTGTCCACAATAGCCTGAGTCCAGACCAAAACAAACACACACAAACACACACACACACACACACAGAGACACACACAGGCAAAGAAAAACAAAGATATTTGAGTAACTCGGAGGAAATGGAGTAAATAAATAAATGCTTGCAAGCATGAGCAGTGACATGCAGACACTGAGATGAAATGGATGAAATGCTGTGGCTTGAACAATCACATCTGTTGGGATTAAAAGATGAAGATGAGAAAATAAAATAAGAAAGCTAAAAGGACATCGATGTTGAATATATGAAAAAAACAATTAAACACCGTTATTTAATCGATAAGAAAGAAACAATTAAAGCTATTGATTGTGATGGAGAAACGAACATCTATATCTTAGATAATGGATGGAACAGTTTTCTTCAGGAAATGATCGCATCAATGTGTCTAATCAGATCATCAGTGCAGGCGAAAGGCTGCAGGGGGGGGGGTCTTGGCGGCGGTGGGCTGCTAATGTGGTGTTGCGTCAGGTTTGGCAGATGTCAGATTCCACTGACTCAACAATCTGTGTCCCACATGTCTCTCTGTCATTAGTCGAATAAGTGGAGTCGTTAACATTGACGAACCCTCCCTCACAGCATCACGGCCTCTACCTTTAAATCTACATATTGTGACATTTAACAAAAAACAAAAACAAAATGATGATGGGTCATTTTTTAGGGAAGTGGTGCGACGACACGGGTGCAATTTCTTTTCTTTCCCTTTTTCCCTCTTTTCTTTTTATGAGCGCACGGCCATTGACTGGCTAATTAGCTCGATCCATTTTAATACCCTCCCAAAGGAGAGATCTGGATTGGTGGGGGGGGGGGGGGGGGGTGACTTTGGTGGCAGGTGTAGGACAATGAGCTCCCTAAAGGTAGAGAGTTATATATGGACAAAATACTCTGTCGTGTGGACCTAACCTGGTAGCATTCAATGGAACACGGGGAAAAAAAAATGATTTGACCCGTCTTCCCCTATTAAACAGACAGAGTTGCAGATTTACAGCTTTAATTTATGAACCAAATGACATAAAACCTGCGTCCTTGTGAAACGAGACCCGCAATTTTCATTTTCGGGGGGGAAAGGTCGGGTCGAGGTCCTTGAAAAATATCAAAGGGGGTTGGATTTTAATCAGCAAATTGTGTTGGATGCCATTTTCAGCGGCGTTTTATACTGAAGGGAGTTTTTCGTGGGGGGGGGGGGGGGAATTGTCACAAAAGAGACAAATTCTTCAGCGAATGAACAATGAGAGGAATGTAAGAACAGGGTGTTCATTGAGTTGTGGTGTTATGCATCAAGGCGTGCGATCTTGACTAGACACTCAGAAAACATACAAATCAGAATGAAAAGAGCCAAAATGCACCATTACTGTCAAAGCATAAAAAAACCACAGAGACACATATATACATCCATGAGGAGAAGCCGCCCCGGAAACTGGGCTTGACTTCTCCTCTTTGACTGAGAAGGCACCTCGGGTACAGTTGTGTCTGTGTGTAGGGCAATTACTCGAAAACAAAAAGACAGCAGGAAGCACAGGGGGAGGAGGAGGAGGAGGAGGGGGGGGGGCATGACAGTGCAGGGGTTACATGCTGCTGGACTTGGGCTGGGGGGCAGATACGGAGGAGGGGGGGGGCAGCAGCAAGAAGAGTTGGCACAAACATTGCTCCAGTACCTTCATGTATGCCCTGCATGTCCTTTCTCGTTTTTGAAGCTTTGTTTTAATTAGAAAAGAAAGAAAAAAAAAAAAAAAGAACAGATATAAACAGAGACATCAATTTGCACAGGTAAAAACGATTTTGTAGAACAAGGTCCTGACTATTCGCTGGATGCAAAAGAAAATTAAATATTCAGTCGCGGTTCCAGCCCACCGCTTAGTGCACTGCCTGCTGCGTCGCTGACCTGCTTACCTGAAGGGTGAAGAATAAAAGGGCCTCCGCTGACATTAGAGAAATGCTGCATTTACTGACACATCGCAGAAGCATTACGAGCCCAATTATGGCCTTTACTACAAATGTACAAAATGCTGCCGTGAATACAAATGTCAGCTCCTCGTCAAAGTCGCAAATCATGCAGCTAGTCTGCTGTTTTTCTGTTCCTCCTCTCTTCCTGACTTTGAAAAGAAAGGGACACACTCTACGTGACAAACAGCAGCAGCTACACACTGTATCACTGTCGGGGGAGCGAAAGAAAATTCCTGCATTTATCATTTAAAAAGATACACATAAGCCCCTTGGCCATGTGAACCTTGACTGCGGAGTGATTCAGCGAAGACAGACTATGTGAGATAATGGAGTTAGTGTTTCACTTGAGAGCACTGCTTTTATTTTGGCGGCTGCGCTTACCTTGTTGAAGCTCCGCCCTGCAGAGTCCTTCTCGCTGGGCCTGAGCTCCTGCAGCTGGGCGTCCAGGATGTCCACCAGCTGCTCCATGAGGCGCACGGACGAGCTGACGTCCCCGGCATAGATGGGGCCCTTGGTGTGCTTGGCCAGCTCGTTGGCCAAGTTTGCCGCATTTTCACCGCTGCGAATCTGTGGGGTGGGGAGGGGGGGCGTACGCAGTGTGAGGTTCACGAGAATGCAAGAAAGACGGACGTGGACGGATCCACAGCCACGCTCCCGGCATCAAATCACACTTGAATTAGTCCTTGAAAGGCCATTCACGAAAAGAGGGTTTAGTTCTTCTTCACGCCAGAGACGTTGCCATGGTAGCAGTTTTTTTTTTTTTTTACTGTGTGGTAAGTTAGGTACAGGTACACAATGATCTGCTGTGAGATCTACACACATTATGCACAGGGTGGAGGAAATAAGGTTCATGGAAAAGACCTTTAACTTGCAGGCAAATACAATCCTACCAACCTGGCTCAAATTATTAGATGTGCAACCATTATATACAGCACCCCCTTCAGATCTACATTATATAAGTGCTTAACGCTATATCTGTTTGTTTTTTTATTTTGCAGCTGAAGTACAGATGTTGTCTCTGCAGCGTTTTTACTTATGAAACACATATCAAAGTCCTCTTTTCTCAAATTGTGCTTTCAAGTTAATCTGACCCAGATTTACTGCCATGTTTTTAACAGTGAATTAAAAGTAATTCAGCGTTGAAGTTCTTCACAGGGACGTGTTGCCACTATTTTGTCTTGCCTCTACTCCCTCTACTCTGTGCAGAGGAACACACTCTGCACAGAAACAACACAGAACGCCATAGCCCACACAAACCTTCTGGGCGACTTGGTTGACCCAGTGGGAGGTACAGTTGCTGAGATCAGGGCCCCTAGGGTGCCAGGCCCCGGTGGAAAGGACACATGAATAAGACGCCGTGCCTGAAATGGAAAACAAAAGCAGGATAAGTCAAGTTCAATCAGGTCACGTCAAACTTATTTTTTACCATGAAGTCCTTCACGGGGAGAATTCACACACAAACAACATATTTACAAACGTTAAAATTCATTCATATCACACTGTTGCTGTGTGCAGACCCTTACAGATATTTTGCTTTTCACAGTTCAAATCATGTCAGAGGACAATTCCACTGAAATTCGTTGGATGATGAGAACTCCAAACGTGTAAATTAACAAATATGTTTGCTACAAAGTCGTTACATTAATCTTCACGTCCTGATTATTCCTTATTTCAAGCAATCAAATGAACTTTGCACGTCTCCACTTTGAGAGAAACAGCTGGGTCCTATTTCCGGCAAACACTGATCGCTTAATCACGTCTCGACCTGCGATGGCACAGTTAAAACCAAAATGCATTACAAGGTGTGTTTTCCCAATGAAAACTGGTGGTTGTTACAGATAAAAAAAATACTGTGTGCCAGGACAGATCTAACAGCCTGTATAGGTCATATTGAAAACAGCGAGAACACGGCCCTGAGGGGAGAGGCGGCAGGGCGGGGGCGGTTGCCTGTTTACCTCTTGTTCCCTTGGGGCAAGGTCGCTCCACCACCATGCCCCTTTGGGTCTGAGGCCACATTATGTCTCTCTTCTCGGCGGCTTCGCAGAAGCGCTCAGGTAGAGGGTAGGACTCCAGAGGCGGAGGGGCAGTCGTCTGCGGGATCACGGGAGGGGGCTTGGGCGCTCCCCTGCTGCCCTCCTTCAGCCCTGTTGTGGTGGTGGTGTTGGCCACGCCCCGGTGCACCGTGGTGGTGGTGGTGGTGGTTGTGGTTCTCTGAGGCTGCGGGGCCGCGGTGGCTTCTGACTGTGGTGAATCTAAAAAGATTAAAAAAGAGGGTGGAGCAGTATTATAAAACTATTTCATTTTTTAAGTTTGACTCTCAGAGGGACACGTATGTATCAGTCTTTATGAAAACACAATATAGTAAAGGGAACACAATTGAAAAGGAAATAGTCGGATCACCTGCGGAGTCAGTGCATTATTGTGGGACCCCTGGGACACATCATGTGGTTTATACCGAGGGCAGAGAATACGGTGGCAGGCATTCAGACCTTGACCTTCTGGTGCCCTCGTGCCCCACAAAACTTTAATGGTGCGCCCGGCGAGTGCCATTCCTAATTTTTCCCTCAAAATGTGCCGCAGTGTGATGCTCATACAACCAAGTATCCTGTTGTGTAAATTGCTGCTAAGTGCTTTGTGCAACAAGCGTATTTGCCTTCCCGTTGACTATGGCTCAGCCAAGGCACTCAGTCTGCAGCCAACAAGACAACAATTACAGAAACATCCTCCGGCCTGGCAAATCGGTCTTGCCTGGGAGATTTTGTTGCACGGCTGATTCAATTTCACCAGAGAACCTGGATGCTCAGCGGCGCCGGAGCCCGAAACCTTCAGTTTACAGTTGTTTCTCTGACTCTGAGGAAACAGGTGCGCAGTAACTCATGCAGCGCCCCGGGCAAAAGACAATATGTTTCTGTCCTGAGAAAGGAGGAAATAGGGCGCTCCTTACATTTAACATGAACCACTAAGGAAAAGAACCATGAAGACATTTCTCATGTGATGCGGCGGAGAGACGTGATCGAGCCACTGTAATTACATATCATAAAAGTCCACCATAAGGGAGTTCCCATTGATGAAATGTGGATAAACAGTAGTTATTTTATATCAATCTGCTGCAAACCTCCAAGTACAAAAAGAAAAACATCCCCCCATAAAAAAAATGAACAGCTCTATCAGTCAAAGGGGCTCTGATTGGAATGCAATGCACATACTGAACGTAATCACATTTGAGTACTTTGATTTCCTCCATTAGGCTGCCTGTAGAGCATGCAGAGAATGTGAAGAGGTGCTGCTGCGCCGCTCGAGCGGAGCGCTGCCGCTCTCTGTGGCACAACGGCGAGCGAAAAAAACATCGAAGAGACGCCGTGACAAAGAGGGCGAGCGAGTCAGAGGCATGACGAGGGGAAATATATATATAGATGTAGAGAAAGAGAGAGAGGGAAGGGGGGAGGAAGAGAGAGAAATTAGATGCCCACAAAGGAAACTTCAGGAACAAACGCGGCCAAGCTGCAGAAGGAGAAGACAGTTCCTGTCGTCCAGCGGATTGTGAGGGGAGAGGCTCCCACTGGATAATGGGTCAGGCAGATAGCACCCCCCCCTTACCAAAACACACACACTCACATACACAGGCTACTACCACCGTAGGCCCCAAGGTGTGGATGAAAGGCTTCAGCACAGTTGAGCTGAAGGGAAATCGTCTTTGAGGCTGCCTGCTACCTGTGGTGAATTAGGCTCTATTGACCAGAGAAGATGACTCTTGTGTTCTCCCTCCTGGTGGGGGCTATGGAGCTACATACAAACACACACACACAAACACACACACACGCACACACACACACGCACACACAGATACGAGCAGGGGAGGTGACATGAAGGTGTACACAGCTGACTGGCTGATTTGACACCGAGCCGAAGGCAGACTTGGCCGGCTGCCTTCACCTTAGCTTCCTCTCGCCTCTCCTCCCCTACCTGCATTCTCTCACTCAACGGTGAAATCCTCGGCCGCTCGTGCTGTCACAGCGGTTCAGAGAAGACCTGTGCTTAGCGTCCTTCCTGCACCGGCATTTAGCGGGCTGGGAGAAATGCCCGTCTCTATTCTGCACCAATACCCTTTTATTGCGATAACCCTTGCTTTCTTGTCACGGCTCGCTGAGAGGACTCACAGAGGTGAAAGTAATCGTCAGACAGGAAAAAAACATAAAAACATGCAAATGTTTCCCTCTGGCGCTGCCGTCTGACAGGAAACGAGTGTGAGTCGACAGAGTGAGTAAATTATTATCATTGTTTCTTTTTTTAAACATCTGGGTCAGGGTTGCTTGGCAAACTTCCAGAAGATTCCCAAGAAACCGCGAGGCCCTTTGCAGGTTTCCCGTTTCCAGGGTCTGAAAGATGATAGAGGATGAGACGGCAGCCCTCGATGGGTGGCTAGTTTAGGATCCAGACGGAAATAAAAATGGAAATCAATCAGCGTTCGGCAGCGCGATGCGAGATGAAGGGCTAGCGACTGCAGCCAATAAATCAAAAAGGCATCTGCTGTGATCCCAGCACATTCCTTCGGCATGTCAACTAACAACTGTATCTTGTCTACACTCCTCCGTCAGGAGCGGCTGCTTGTCGCGGCTTGCCGGGGACGCCGAGCTCCGAGCTCCGGTTACAACATGCACGATGACATTTCTTTGAAGTGTTTTTTTTTTCCTTTCTTGTTACCTGCCATCAGCGAAACTGTGGCGGTAATTAATGTTTGACTCGGTTAATACATGGCAGGAACTAATGGGTTTTGGCTCTCCTGAAGCTTTGGAGGGGGGATTGCCCCACAGCGGAATGGATGGGTTTGGCTTTGGGAAAGGGGCGTGGGGTGGATTTGCTGATCCAATGGGAGGGGTATGGCGCTGGCATAGCTTAAAGTCGTGTGCACCCTCACGGAGATTCAGCTGTACATTAAACAGCTTCATTAACAGGGAACATTATGAAAAGGACATAAGTAGAAGGGCTAGAATAATCCTGTGGGTAGGTTTCATTTCGTGTTTGTGCTGCTAGCTAATCCTCTTTCCTGCGTGAAAAAGAGGCTAATGTGAACGTAGGCTACGCTTCCCGCATAATAAACAATGCGGCGTCTCTCTGACCACTGCTGTTCCCGTCAGACCGTAATCCTGCCAGCGACACAGTAATCTTATTACCTTTATGGCATAGCTTGGTTTAATTTAATCCAATGAAAGCCGGCGAGGAATTAACCCTGCAGGTATTAAACAGGACACCCCTCTCGACTGGTCACTTCCTCACTTCGATGTCTGAATGGATACGTTTTACATTCTGAAACGTGACGTGTTGCCACTGATCCGCTGCTGCAGTGTTTTTTCTAAACCTTCTGTGATGCACAACACAAACACACAGATCTGTCTGTTCTCTCCGCTGTGGAAACACACATCTGTGCTCAATATTCCTTTGATTATGACAAAAGGAGCAAATCCCAAGTTCGGGCTATATAGGACAGGCGCCTTGATTATTACGTCTCCGCTGCACTCAGCCCAAGGGGAACCTTCAATTAGCTGTCACAGAGTGTGAGCGCATGCGGTGCTACTCTCCGAAGTACCCCCCCCCCCCTTCCCCCTCCAAATAGTCAGGACAGACTTATGCATAACCCGTTCGTGTGATTGGACGCCCACACGTTGTTGCAGTCGGCTGTATCGCTGTGGTTCTGTTATTACCACTGGGGGTTAGGGGGTGTGGGATTGATGACAGACAATGAGACAGGGATCCAGGGGAGGAGCGCGCCTTTTCGAGTGTTGTCAGAGCATATGCATACATGTACGCATTCACACACAAACACACACACCCCATCAGCGCTCTCAGGTGAAGCCCAGATGAGCCCTTACCAGGACTCTGCAGTCACGCCACGGTGACAAATGAACACTGACAGCGTGTGGGTCTTTCATATTATGGTTAATAGCTTCACTTTTAGTCGGCGCCGCATGGCTGTTCATCAGGGTAATGTTTCAAACACATTATCAGGTGCTGTTGAGTGACGGAGGAAAACTGGGAAGGGAACATGCATTTAGCATTTATTTCAGCTAATTTGCCACATGCAAAGTTAAAATGATCATGAGATCTCCCTCGTCCCCTCCTCTGTAATCAACTCATGGTGATGTGAAACAAGGCCGTTCAGGAGATCCGCCTATTGGCTCTATTTTTTGTGGGGAAACTTATTTTGTGATAAGACTGTAGAAAGTCATCTTTTTGCAGGGAGATAATGTTCGACATCATAAACGCAGCGAAAACTGAGGCGCTGTTTAGCCAGATTAGCGTGTTCACCTTGGTATCTTGTTACCATCACCACCAAAAACCTGTGTCTACTGCAGAGTCATTTGACCCGGGAGTAAATGGCGGCTGAACCCATTCCCATTGCAGAAGAAACCAGATGTTACCAAGTGTTAGTGGTTGTTTTTTTTTGACCTGTTGAAAAATGGTCTTCACATGTGAATCCTGGGTGGTTTCCTCCTCCTCATTGAGAAGCAACAGCAACAACGTTAAAAAGTCTATGGAAGTCTGAGCAACTCCAAAGTCTGCTTCTGCAATTAGGAGCCCTGTTTGTCTGGGGACTTTGAGAATATAGTGGGTGGACGGTAAATGAATGTCCCACTGGTTTTCAAGTCGTTCAGCCGAGTGTAGATTAATTGAAATAAGGTGTTGGAACTGTGAAAAAAAACACACTAAGAGTAAATTATTCCCCGTGCTAATGCTGCCACTGAAATATCGGCGTTTCAAACGGGCACTCGCTCAGTCCTCCCCCGGTGCAGCCGCGCTGATGGAAGTGGAGCTGCTCTCGGCTATGAAATAGTGTGATGATTTATAATACATTTGTGATGCATTTCGATATCTACCAATAATAACAATAATACACAAAGGAAATTGGATTACACGTCTTTCGCTCCGTGCTGCATTGGTTGCTGTGGAGGGGGGGGCCATGGCGTGTGATTGCTTGTGCATCAGCAGTAAATATGAAGAAAGCTGAGAGAAAATTCGGATAATTTCCCACGAGTCATGTCCTTGCGAGGGGGTGTGCAGTGCGTGTCCATGTCGTGGGGAACAGAACCTAATAGCTGGATTATGTTATTTACTGCTCTGTCCAATATTTCCCTTCCCCTCAGCGCAAACACATTGATTCACATGGGCGCGGGCAGGCAGGCAGTCAGTCAGGCAGTCAGTCAGTCAGTCAGTCAGTCTCCCACACATACGCATGCGAGCGCACACATTCTTATAAACACATGTACACATTCATATACACCCTCACACACAAAATGACACCAAAGTATAGAGAACAGACACAGCAGCTGCCAGACACCAGCCCTTGCCTTCTTTCCCCCCTTCTTCTTCTTCTCCTCGCAGCTCTCTCTCGGTACAGTACGTGCCTCAAATTTCAAGCATTAACTCTAAAGTGTGCCAAGCGGACTGATATTTAATGCCGCGCACACAGGAGGGTGTCTATTTCCGGGGCTGTTCATACACACTTGCACACAGATTTACATCCGCTGGGCTGCGTCTGCACACGTCAACACAAGCAGCGCGGCACCAAAAAGTCCTGCAAACCTGTAGTATGCAGATTGGCGGGAACACAGACGTACGTGGAGGCAAAAATCAGCCCTCGGTAAAAGAAATGTCCTCAAAGAAGTGTGTCAGGGAGTGATGTGTGTGTGTGTGTGGGGGGGGGGGGGGGAGATGAGTAATAATTCTTCTAAATATGCCTTGTTTCACAGACGGACTGTAATCGAACAAGAGGCTGTGGATCCCTTTGGCTGTTGGGCTCAGCGTAGACATAATCGCACCCCCCCTCCTCTCGCTTTCATGTCAAACATCTCTTTGTGACATCCGAAATCACAACCCCGGGAGTTTTGCTGTTGCCCACATACTCTGTCAGCAGCTCATCGGGGCACGCCGCGCACACCCGTTTAACATCAGAGGGGGAGACGTTCCGGGAGAAGTGGTGACTGGCAGCTCGGGACTGTGAGAAATCATTATCCTGAGGTGTGTTTTGGGATAAGGGATGAGCGACCCCCCCACCCCCCGACCTGGCTTGCAACCACTGGCCGTCGTGTCTCCACGATGTTCGGCGCTGGAGGAGCGGCAGAGATCACGATCGGATTTCAGAGGAAACAGGTGACCCCCCCCCCCCCGACCTCATGTGCTGAGTAGCCTGTATTGCAACCAGACACCGAGGGTGGTTTGGTAGTATCCAACGATGTAATATCACAGACACTGTGAACAAGACTGTAAATCCCCATAGTGGGATTCCCCCCCCCACCCCCCTATTTTTTATCACCCCAGTTAAATTCAGCCCCGATATCGTAACCGAGAACGATACCAGTGGGTCACGGTGTAGACGGCATAACGTCACACTGTGTCATAAAATGGTGGTTAAGAAAGCTACAGGGGAGGAATAAAGACAGAAGCTGGCATATAGGGAGATACAAGGCCAGCAGTAAAGAAGGGGAGCGTTTGCAGAACATACACTGGCCAATAGTGTCCTAACGACTCAAAAATACAAAGATTCACGGACAAATGTAAGTGCCATAAAAACATAAGGTACTTGTTGAATTAGCCTGTTCCTGCTACCAGCACCACACAGGTCTGCCTCAAGTTAAGCTCATTTTAGAGGATGTTTACATCAAGTCTCAGCCGTTGGCTGCAGATTGTTGGTTGATGACAGTTTCGATCGGGTAAAGAGAAAGAACCAGAACAAAGTTCACAACTTTAATGGATGTATTTTAAATGAGAAGACATTCCATTACTTCTGCTGCTTCTGAAAGAAATGCCACCTTTCAAGAAGCCTGGCTCAATCCAGGCCAATGTAGGACAACATTCAATTTAAGAGTAACCCCAATTTTTTTTTTAGGAGTCTTTTTGCAGTGTAATGAGATCATATAAATATAAACATTGTTATTTACCAATCTGCTCCAGCACGGAACTAATGTTTGTCTGTTGTGTGTGATCTACTGGATGTCATGTGGGTGATGGTCATCTTTGTCCAGTCACTGTGTGTGTGTGTGTGTGTGTGTTTACAGTTTCCCAAAGGCACAGCGAAGGATTTACTTAAATCCTGTCATTTAGTGCACTCCGCTCTCATCGGGCATGATTTGAACAGTCTGACCAGGACTTAAGCCGGAAAGAAGCCAAACAGACGCATATGCGAGGATGTGCGCCCGTGTCCAGATGTAAGACCCAGCTCATGGCTGATCGCGCAGGAGGAGAAGGAGGAGGTGATCTGAGGAGAACAATGAGCGTCTATAGGCAGAAGGAGGGAAGATAGGAAGAAAGAGAGAGTGACCGAAGAGAGAAAAGGCTGCAATGGAGAGATAATGAAAGAGAGAGATGGAGGCAGACAGGGAAGGAAACAGCAAGAACAAGAATATGACAGGGGGACAGAAAAACAAAAACAAAGAAGGTGATTTTCCACATCAATACACTCTGCTTTCACACCGTTGTCCACTTGGGGAGATGAACGGAGAGAGGGTAAGAGAGAGAGAGAACATGGGGGGGGGGGGGGTTGGGGAGAGAGAGAGTCCTGCCAAGGCAAACAAACAAATTGGCCGTTTTGAGCAGACCCCGATCCGTTCTCCTGTGCCACTGTCACACATCTAGCAGCCAGAAGTCTGAGCCATTTCACCACCTGAGATGGCTGTGAAAGCTGTTGTCGTTAAAAGTATCTATATCTCTGTGTGTGTGTGTGTGTGTGTGTGTGCGTGTGTGTGTGTGTGTGTGTGTCCCTTTTAACTCTAAATGTTGCCGTGCACAAGTTGACCTCTATATAGGCCCCGCAGAAGACGGGGAATGAATCATGGTGGCGCTTTTTCGAGAGTTGTGTATTCATCAGCCTATAAGAGGGAGCCTCTCCGGGGTGGCTGCTAATGCATGTGACTCACAGGCGACGGTAACAGCTGAGCATTTTTGCATTGTAAAGCACTTTCCCAACACGCAGCTACCGGGCATTGTTTGACCACATGCAGAGTTTTGTAAGCTAATTGGCACGCGGCGTCACCGGGGCCGCAACTTATAATTTCAGACAAATTGGGTCGTTCGCTCCCTTACGATCCCCACATGCAAATGTATAATTTGAGGCTGCAGCAAAGATTGAGGCTGTATGCAAATGTATTGACATTTGAACAATTAAGGAGGAGGCCTTGATTTGTGTGGGCGTTAACTGCAGCACTGGGGGCTTTTATACGGAAGTGATTCCGAATCTAATTTTGCAACAAGGGATGAATAAAAGGTTTCCAGGGCTCACCTGTGTCCCATCGTTCTGTTTGTGCACACTTCTGGTAAAAAATAGCTATGGATATGCTTACTCGTGTGGTTTGAGACCACATTCCAGAGCCTGGCGTGAATAAATGGACCCATAGAAATGGGTGCATAATGGGTTTTGTCTGGGAATACCTCATTTAAATCAATTTAATCATCTCATTTACAATATGCAACAAAGGAATATGTCCTTCTATTAGATCCTATATGCAGAAAGGGAAAGCAGGCTTGAAGCCATGGTTAAACGAGTGGATTATTGCGCTGTTGGTCAAAGCCAAGCGAGGGACTTACTGACCCATTTAATGTCCACTTCCAGTGAAGCCGCTTGCTGGATGTGACCCCATCTACTCCCCCATAATCCTACAAGAGATGATCTTCCCTCGACACGGGCGACGTTATTGGACTTGACAAGTACCCAACTGTCTGCCACACAGGGTCTCAACATCACTTTGATGTGATTGAATTTCATGACGGAGCGCATCATGTGACAGGCGTCTTTGTGCATTTGCAAAATCTGGAAAAGGGAGGAATTAGGAAGTGCAGTGCACGATAGCAAATACACACAGTGTCAACCCTGCTCCCTGCGAAGACGTTGACAAATCCTCTGTACGTGCTCTGAAATTCTCTTGAAGAGGAAAATTCAGCGTTCAAACGCAAAACCTGAGGATCGTCTGTCTTCTCTTTTGAAGGAAAAAGCCAAACAATTAGCACAGCTCGAGCATCTACATTAATAATCCCCCCTGCTGTGTCGTATTAACAATGCATCCTGCATGCTAATGTGCTGGGCTGTCTGGTGATGTGCTTGCATTGATTTGAGCAGAGCTGAAATGTATTTTTTTTTTTTTCATTGCAGGTTTTCTCTCTGTCAGAGCGCCGTTTAGAAAACACGTACCTTAGATTGTTACCTCCACACAGGCATTGTGGCGGCTCGGTTTAGTGCTCAGTGAAGCAGACGTGGAGATATCGCAGAGAGGGCGTCCAGTGACAGCCAGAAAAAAGTGCCGTCATTTATGTGCCAACATCAGCCGTGTGGGAGGACAAGTTTATTGACGTCTTGATGATCGTCTTGGACCATTCTCCCTTCGACACATCGACTGCATCTCAACATACATTAGTCGGCTGCGGGGGCCACGCTCATGTCTCCTTTGACACGAAGTGAAAAACTGATTCCTTATTGACCATCAAATACAGATGTGTGAATACGGCAGGAAATAGAGTACAGTTTGGTTCTGGGACTAAAAACTAGTAACTATGTTTTTTGCTCTTTTCAAAATGATTAAAAAGGTATTATAATTTCCAAAGAGCAACATTCTGTGATGTTCACGTAATTGCACCAAATAATCAAATACACAACCGCTTCTACACCAACACTAGCTGGTAGAGGAGTTTACTTCACTTGCCCCCCGCGGTGCAAAACAGAAGCTCTCCCACCTCGCCGTCTTGACAAATTGCCACGTTCACCCAGGTGTTGTGTTTCCATCACTGCTGATTGGAGGTGATAAAAACCTCTGTCTACTGCAGAGTCATTTGACCCGGGAGTAAATGCTGATTGTATCCATTCCCATTGCCAACAAAAGACAGATGTTAGTGGGCGCTAGTGGGTTTTTTGACCCGCGGAAAACGAGTGTTAAGTTAGCGTTAGGTTCCCTGAAACACATCCGCCAAGTCGGAAGGTGATCCGATGAGTAGTTTTTGATATAGGATTCTCTACAGGAAGTGTAGTGGGTTCCTGTGGGTGCGTGGGGGGGTCTGATTGTGAGGATCAACAACGTAAAGCATGTTTCTCCTGCACACAGGCACAACACACAACAGTAACATGAATACGTCTCGTTTCAGGGTAAAGCCACTGATTTCTCTATCGGTAATCAGTGTCCATTCAACACCTGAATAAATCAATTGAGCGTGCAGCCAATCTATGCAAGGCTTATTCCAAGAATCCATAACAGCCAAGCTGAAAAAATAAAAAGGTGTTGTGGAGGCTGCTGCTTGACTGCTGGATAATCAGTTTACTGTATAGAAAAATATAATGGCATGCAAAGACATGCTCAGATATATTTTTGATTGGAGAGCAGAAACGGGTAATATTATGACCATTGTCCAGCAGCTGTCTGCAAATTCAAAGTGCTGGTTACAAATAAGCTCATTGGAAATTCTCGGCACAAGTGAATGAATTATTTTTTTTGGACATGACTAAAATAAGGACGTTATCAGACAGTGGCATATTCCTGAGCCTTTCAAAATTAACTTGTTACATGCAAATATTTAATTTTGAAAAATGGACGAGCTTCAAAGATGTTGGAAAAATTAAAAATAAAATGTTTTTTAATCTTCTTACTCATGGCTGTTACAGGATTTTACTCAGTGTAACCCCCCTGCATCTTAATGCTGCTTTCAGATCTGGACTGCAGTCTTTGTTAATGTCAAGCTCGCCGCGGTCGGGCTAGATTGATGGGGCTCCACTGGCTGAACTGGATTTAGCCACCATCACCCATACGTGCCCCATCAATAAGAGATTGGACTTGCAAACACATGAACAAATATTGAGCTCTTGGATAATCTGTGAAAAGTTGCTTGACCTCCGTGGCTCATTACTGAATGCGTTGGACATTACGTGGACTTAAAGTCTGGGTGTGGAGGGGATTAGTGTAATTACTGTTATTATAGTCTCAGCGTAAGGACTATAGCAAGCCTAGGCTAGCCTCCCCTCAGCTCTTGACAGCTAAATTAAAAACATAGTGTATGTTTTTAATGATATGACCCAGGGTCATTGATTCGTCTCCCTTGTGTCTCCCATCTCTTTTTTTTCTCAGACAGAACTTTAAATCTTGAGAATCCTCCCATAGGGTGTGAAATATTTTATTTTAATGGCCGATGGATATTTGGAGCTTCAGTGTCACTGGGAGAATGATCTAACCTTGCCCCAGGCGAGACTTTGCACCTGTCCAGGCATGTATGTTTCCCGGGTTGAGAGTACACCTCTCTCTCCCGGTCTTACACTCTAAAAAAGGCGATATGCTAGCAGGGGTCCCTCAAGCCTTAGCACCAGGGACTCAGGGATCACCCAGTAGGCAAACCTCACCAAATCCCTGTGATACTGATCCCTTATGATATGGAAACTGGCTTTGAGGTGTTGTTTACCACACAGTTCCCCCCTGAGATGATTTCCTCCACTCCAAAGCTTTCGTAACATATCTAGCACATATTAGATTCTAAATTAAAAACCAGTCAGCTGTGACACTTGATACATAGATGGGGAATACCGAAGGAATATCGAAGTGCAGTTGACAGTGACTAAAATCACGATTTCAGAAATGCAATCTAACCATTATTATGTGAAGGAGAAACGACTGGGGGCTGGATACTTACCATGTGCTGGATCAGGTGAGCCGAACTCCAGGTTGTACCTCAGGATGTAAAAATTATTCCACACATAGAGCTGGTTATCTCGCGGATTATAATCCACCGCTGCAATGTACTGGTACTGGTTGGGAAAGTGGATATCGACGTATTCCCCACGGTTCTGTTTGGTGTTGTAAACGTAATCGATCAGGCTCTTGCTGACCTCGCTCTCATTGTCTTCATAGGTGGAGCGGACCACGTACAGTACTCCACAAACCATGAAGGCATTGGAGGCCGAGCGTTTATCATAGGTCGTGTCCCAGGTTGCCTCGAACCGTAACGTGTAAGGGTTCAGCTGGCTGATCACCATCATGCCGTTGTTCTGCTCCGTGGCGTAGATCACCCACAGCCCGTTCTCGTCGACCGCCAGATCAATGTCTGTTTTGCCACCCCACTTGTAAGGCGACGTGTCGTGGTAGTTTGCATTGTTGATGATGGCCTCGCCGCTTTTGATACGAGTTCGCAGGTCAAACTTCACGATGTTGCGCGTCCGCTCCTTGTTGAAAAACACGGCGCCGTCGTAGACCACAAATCCGGTGCCATCCACCCGGTGGGGCAGCTTGTAGGTGATGGTTTGCCGGGCGTTTTTGAAGTCATCCAGGGAGGAATACTCAATGAGAGTGTCTGTCCTATAGGGAGTCCAAGGCATAAAGTAGATTTTGTCGCCGGCTTGCAGCGGGTCTTTGCACCAGGCGCCGGCTTGTTGCTCCGCTTCAAATAGAAAGGACGGCTCGCCGACAGCTTTCAGAGTCCCGGGACAAATAAAAACTGGTGATGGGAGAAGAGTAGAATAAAATAAAAAGAAGACAGGCACAGGTTAACAGGTGAAATATAACACTATATAAAACTATATATGATATCAATAAAATGCCTAATGTCTTCATTTTATTTTTACAGGTTGTCCAAGAGGAGTGGGGACGAACACACATTGAAGAGTGGCCAAAAGGACTAACAGCTACAGCCAATATTCACAAGCAGTGTACGGATTTTGGTTTTGTGCATAGAAAGAAAAAAAGAAACAGGAGAGTTGATTAAGCATAATGTTTAAATGTAAGAAGTAGTCTGAAAAAAAATGAAGCTTGGCCTCATTGGCATTTACTGTTGGGAATAGAACACAAATGAGGGGAAGTAGAACAGAAACAAAACTTAACCAAACAATTAGTCTGGTAAACCACAGCTAAAGTCACACGGCAACAGATGGGAGAGGTTATGAGAGAGCAGCAGTCGGCAAAATGTTTGTGTCTCGGTCGGGCCACCTTTGCTACGGGATATATACCTGAGAGGGTTGTCATTACAAAGTGGTGCAGATGTCACAACCATTCAAATTAAAGAGTAAAAGAAAAAAAACTTTCATTAGGGGGGGTTCTCTTGGTGTTTGGGCTTAGAGACATTGGAGGCATAAGAATCAACAGAGGAAAGCAGCAAGTGGTCAGGTGAGGATAATGGGGAGAATAGTGAGAGGGGAGGGGGGCTCGGACAGCGAAAGGGATAGAAGAAAAAGCAATAGCTTGGGAAAAAGGGGGACGAGAAACACTGTTACCATGGCATGCTATGGAAAAGGATTGGGAAGCCAGGCAAGAGGAGATTCTGCTGAGTAGAGAAAGCACCCAGGGAGAATGAGGAGAGGAAGCCCCTATGGACTGCAGCCAATATACCCCCATTTACATCTTTTGGCTGCCTTTTTGACTGTCTTTTTTTTATGGCCAGCCTTACTTCGCTTGTCGTACAACACTAACCATAAATATTACAGTAAGGGGGGGGGGGGGGGGATTCTACAGGTAACATCTGCGATGGGATCGTAGGGGCCACCATGGGAAAAATAGGTAGTTTACAACCAGATGCCACAAAACAAGGAGCTAGGGTTTGGATCGTGTCTTTTATTTACCTTTTTGCTCCACTTCTATTTTAAGCGTTGGAAGAGAGAATGAAAGGGGTGCAAGGAGGAAAAAAAGAGGTTAATATGAATTAACTGTCAATGCTATGCTTACACATGCAGAAACATGTTATGAGACAGTGACAAAGACAGGTACACCTGTTCAGAGAAAGGGAGGAAAACAGAGAAAGTTGACAAACGGCCTCCAGGGTCCTGTTTAAGAGAAATGGTTTGATCAGTAGATTGAGAATGGTGACAGTTGGTTTATAGCCAAGTGGTGGGTGGATTTATTTTTTATTTTAAATAATCAACTATGTTCTATTAGTAATACACAACTTCAGTCAGGTTCAACATCGGACTTTCACAGGTAAAGGATTATATTTAATACACAGGATATCCATTCTGTGGATTCATGTAGGAAATTATCTCCATTTATTAAATAAATGTGTTAAAAATCAAGAGTATATAAACATTAATAGAATCAAGGCTCATCATGGGAATATTACACGTAAATAGTTTGATAAACTTTTTTTACATGAGCTGGGTGATATGGCCAAATTATTATTATATCAAGATGCAAATTTAAAATCGAGCGATATCAGAAATTAAGACTGTAATTATGACGATAAATGTGACATTATTATTTCTTCTTCTTTTAAGTTTAAAGACAGATTTTTGATCCTGAGTGAAGGTTGTGTTTTTTTACTTTTCTTAATGAGCTGATACTGACAGAAAGATCTGAGGTGGATCAATAATGTGCAAAATGCATAAGAAATATATTCATATATATATATTCATATATATTTGAATTAAGTTATATTTCTATTGACGCAAATGATATTGTTATAATTATTAATAACATTTTTATTGTCAAAGATTTGTGTTGAATATATTTCAAATAATATTTAATTTTGCATCACCCTAGTTTGGTTAAAAAGTCAAACCAGGTAGCATCTAAACTGTGATCACTATAAATCTACCCACCACTATAAACCAGGTAAAAGCTGTAAAAGAACAATAAAATGTAATAAATAAAGACAGTTGTATTTTCTTTCTTTTTGAAAAGTAAAATTAAATTAAAGTAGTTTTAATTTTTCAGTGTAGATTAATATCTATTAAAATTTAAATAATAAAATCATTTAAAATATATTCTTCTACGATAAACATTCCATTTAATATTATGCACCCATATGACACCTGACTAATGACAAGATGCTGCAAAGTAACGATCTTTCTTAACCTTATTTACAAACCAATGCTGGCCTTTAGCAAGTAATCAATGTCAATCACTAGGGTAAAAAAACATGAATATAAACTATGTGTATTCACTGTTGAAACATGTATTTAATTCCATATTCCACAACACTTTGTTTAATTTGTTCAGCAATTTTGTGCTTGTAATGCAAAAACACTACGATTTAACCAACAGGTGCACATGAAACAAGTCCCTCTGAAGAAGCTACACTAAAGAATCATTACCCAACAATTTCACAATTAGTCACTAGCTACTGTATGAATCAAATCTTAAGACGAAAATAAAACATAATATGCATCATCCCTGCATGAAAACCAACTACTTGTTTTTGAACTGCAACAAAAAGACTGCAACATTTCTTAAGAAAATGATTTAAGACAAGTCTACACAGATGCAATAAACATTCTTCAGAACAGACGTGTTTCTTGGGGGGGGGGGGGGGGGGGTCTGAAGCCCAGGTCAGAAAACCGACAACAAAACAATTCAACTCTACTGCTTGATGTTCACTCAGCAAGTTATTGACTGAGTTTGAAAGAAGACAAGTATTACATAAAAAATAACTGCAGAGACTCAACTGTTCTTCTTTTCACCCCTTGCAGAGAAAAGCTTGGGAAATATATTATTGCAAAGAATGTTCAACTGCTTTTTTGACAGTTATAAAAACGTTTTCCTAAAAATCTACAATGTGGACTGTTTTGGAGACTTTGCTGTTGGACATCACTATATTTGAGACCTATACTCTCAACAAGGCAATATTTTAGTGCAGTGAACAAATTAATCTCATGAGTAGAGACGATATCCAGTAGTCCTCCCTCATTGGTTGAAATACAAAATGTAGCCTACACATTTTGGGCCAGTTTGCAGCCTGATATAATTGGAGCAATCTTAAATTAGGTTCCTCTTGAATCCTGCAACCCTCAAGTTCCAATTAGTGCGGGTTAATATGAGTCTTTGGATCTGCGGTAACTGATGAATCTGACGTAGGCTTCAGTGGAAAAAAAAGAGTTTCAATGGGATCCATGAAAAAAACATTTTGCCATTCTGTCTTGCAGTGAACTAAGAGATCAAACGAGGTTAGGAAGCAAACAAATTAACAACGGTTGAGTCAGAGGCTCCCTCGGCAGAGAAGCCGAGGAGAGGTCAGAGGGAAGATGGTGTGAAGCAAATCTGGAAAGAAAAGGAGAACACATGACAGAAGACCTGATGAGGTTAGTGGAAATATAAGAATTGAAATAGAAATCAGTGTGATCAGATATGGGTGAGGAGAGAGAGATTCAGAAAGCCGAGGAGGTTTCCTGCAGATTGCACAGGGGGAAGGGAAGAGAGTCAGACACTTAAATATAAGCAACATATAAACAAACAGATACGACACAACCCAACCCAGACTAACTGCCGACACCATCAACTTTTCCCACCAAACTGACTTTCTAGAGCAGTGGTTCTCAACCTGGGGTCCCACAGGTGGTCACAGGATAATTACTGAGGGCTGTCAGATGCTTTGTTAGAACACTTCTACATCAAATCGTACTGGGGATATAATTTGCCTTATAATAGGTTTTATTGTTTCGGAAGACAAAGTGCGAGTGCGTGTGAGTTTCTACTTGGACACGAAAAAAACTTTGATTTTGGTACTTTTGTGCCAAACCAAGAAGTCATGACCAGTTTTACGAGCAATCAAATGGAGCAATGGTCTCTCTATATAAGTATTCTAGCTCTATACTTGGGGCAAGAGGTTAAGTCTCCAGGTGGGTCATGTATAAGTTCATCAGCAGACTCTCTGCATCATTATCATCACAAATAAATAATTTTGTATCGGAAAAAAATACCACAACGCTCTCTCTCTGTCTGTCCCTTCAATGCCCTGATGTCTCGTCCCTGTCTGTGGTTTGGCAACAATGGGGGGGAAATGGAATTTGGGCCAAAAGTTATATTTAAAACCATGACGAACAAGAACACTGAAAAAACAAACTTAGTGATGTGTTCAGTCTGTCTTTCTGTCTCTCTGTCTTTCTTTCTGTCTGTTTGTCTCTCTCTCTCCCTTTCTTTCAGACTGTCTCTCTTTTCGTCTGTCTGTCTGTCCATAGCTCAGCTCTGTTTCAGTAATATGTACAGTGCCACACCTGCACCCCCTCATTTAGCGCATACTCATTTCACAACACAAACACCCACATGCTCAGCTGTAATAAAATGCCCAAATATTTAGATCGAAAAAAGCACGAAACCACTCTCCAGCATCCACTGGGACATGTGGCTAAAGAGATGCAGACCGTTTATGAGCAGTAAATATGTTTAAAACTGGGTCGTGACTGGAAAAGGATGAGAACCACTGCTCTAGAAAGTCACTGCTTCCTACAAAGTATTTCTAATCTAACTATCCAGACTAGTAATTAAAAGTTGCAACACTATATGGTTGAATGTGCACTGTCAACTAAAGACTTAGTTTGTGACTCCTCAGTTAAAGTTATGCATCATGTAAACTACACTGAATACAAAGAGGGGATGAAAGTGAAAACAAAAACACCACAGGGGACCCAAGACTCATGCGGTTCCAGCTTAGCTTAAATTGTTATAATCTGGCCATCGCTATGACAAGGTGCTGAGGGTTTACTTGAGCTAGCATGTGATAAAAAAATGAAAATGTTATCATTGATGGGCTCACTGGCACTATTCTACAGATTTACAATGGTGGAATAGAAATGGTTACTTTTATAATTTTCCCCATCACAAATAGCTTTCACAGAGAAGGCTATAAAAAGACACATAATGGATTTTATGTTGCCCCATTCCAAAAAAGGAAAGAAATACTAGAGCCAATTCAGAGGTGACTTAGTGCCAAGGCAAAATTTACATCCTTGGCTGGAAAGCAAAGATAATGCTGCTAATGAGGGCAGCTCATGACAAGAACCAAATTACAAAGCCAAAAGGATGAAAATGTTGCAAATGTATTCAACTTGTTGCAAAGGCCACTTGGACAGAAGTGAAAAAAAAAAAAGTAAAATTCCTTGTGTGATTATGCAAATGCTTGGACAATGGAATGCATTAATAAAATACCCCACTGCATTGAGTCGGTGGCATAAAACACAACAGCTTTCCACATTATATTATTAAAGTGCTTTCTGTAATTCATGGGACAGACAGACTTTGAGGGGCAGTGGTTTCAAGTCAAAATGAGGACACTGTCTGCGGCCCCGTCGTTGATCAGCTTAATGGGGATTTAATGCGTTTTCTTGCAAAACAAATTCTCAAGTCTTGTATCCCGGCAAATCCTGGGGATCCTAAGCCCCTGATCCGCTGCTTGTTTTTAATCACAACTCTCTGGCATATGATATATTTCATGTGAAAACTAGGAAATGATGCTAAGATCTTTGCAATCCTGACAAAAAACTGCGGGGAGGGTTCGCTCTGGTGTGGAAACACTCAGTAAATATTCCCCTGTGATGGCCTTTTTCTGTTTGTCTGATTTTACAAAATGATCCCGGTTGTATGGGTTTTATTTTGGGGGTACGAGGAGACAGAGGATCGTTGGGAGGAAAACAACAAAACATGGAACTGGCCTATGAGTCTATTACACTTTACAACAGGGCTTGAGTGGGAAAGGCTAGACTGGGCTTGTGGTGGACTGGGTCAGACTGGGAGAACACCAAGCACTTACCGGGGCAGTTGCGATAGGATACATTCTGTGTTCTTGGTCCTATTCTGGTGGGGCATGGACCTTGAGAAGCAAAAAGATGGGGCTACAGACATGCATGTTTGAAACTGCTCAGAGTGAAGTGAGGACCTGTTTGGAATTTTTTTTTTTTTGTTAGACAGACTTTGTCAGAACTGGAAGTCCTTGGGCTGATTATGTATTGTTTTGTTCACCACAGTATGGCAAGCTCGACTGTCTCCTTGATGCCAGACGGGGGCAAAAGATAATCATAGCAGTGGGTGGACATGAGTGCACCTTGAGGCTAATCCCACTATTACAGTTTGAGATAACACAGCAAGACACAGAATCGATACTTCACTTAACTATGACGCAAGTGTCCACGAAAAGAAAATAAACAAGAAAAGTAAAAAAAAAAACAAGTAGTTGGGTGTTTCAGGTGGAAGCGACAGGATTTGGCTTTGCTCAGTGTGGAGGCTCATAATTACTGGTCCTCAAAGCCTTGGAGAGGTTAACCTTTAAGTTGAAATGGGTCTCAATAGCTAATGATGCTCTGATTCAACACTGGGGGTAGCAGTGTGGACAGGCGTACTGGTAATGAGCTATGTATAAGTGATGTGTTAAAGTGCTGTGGCATAAAGGTGCACTATTTATATTTGGGCATATATTTTCTTTAGAAGATTCAGAACTCAAATATGATGTTATCATGATATCAATGTGCAAAATAACCCTTCTGAATCGACACACATGAGCTGCCAAATACTTAAAATCCTTCCCGCCATTCCCACTCTAATTATTTCAGTTCCACCTGATTAGTGATTCTCGCAAATCATCTGATCCTCTCCATTAATCAGCCTGTAAAGGTTACATGGGGGAATTTCCTCCACAAATTGCAAATGAACATGGCAGCTTAAAGGACAAAGGGGAATTCTAATACAAAGGGCAAACCTAAAGATTGTTCGGAAGCTGAATGGCAATGAATATTTTAGCATCAACGTGGGAGACAAAATGTTAACACTATCTCTTTCAATGAAATATTACCGTGTTGACTTGCGAGTGGAGCCATTCTGTTCGGTTACATAATGAAACATCTGTTAACTCATTTCAACACCTGTTGTATTGGATGTACTGTATATTGAGCCATCAAGGTGAGGCTGTTGTTTTTTTCTTCGCCTGATAGACTTCTCCATGCAAGACTTAAGACTAATGAACCACTCGCTTGCCATCGTGAGGAGTCAGCATGACTTCCTATGTTCTGCTGCCTCATAACCAGCCTCGTTGATCCGCTGGAAACACGGGTGAGCACATCAATAATAAAAGCCGGTGTAGAAAAAAGGACCACAGGGTTTTACAGGTCATATTTCATGAAAAGTTCATGGTGTGACACAGATGGAAAAAGAGACGGTGGAAAATGGTGCTGGAAGGTGTTGCAGACGGAGGGAGCAGACTGTCAAGGCAGGGGGAAGAGGTCGGACAGGATATGATATGACACGAGAGATGGGGGGGGGGGTGGAGGGGAGAAACTGGGGATGTGAGGGTGGAGGGGGGGGGGGGGTAGGGGAGGGACAGTTTTCAACTCATGGCAGAGGGGCTGTACTTACTATAGGGCACACACTCATACTGGACCTCCAGGTATTTGTAGGTCCCTGGGCAGGGGTCAGGGAAGACATCTGAGCCAGTGATCACGATGCACTGGGTCCGATTGTTGCATCTGTCAAAAACAAAACAGACAAACATGAACACATTTAACCAGAAAACTCTTTTCGAATAAATCGTAAAAATGCAGAAATGTCAAAACACTGTTCTCGTGGAGTAAAGACTCCTCAATAATGCAAAAATCTAATGTTCCTGACTCGTGTTTAGACTGTGAAATATTCATATTCACCAAGAAAGAAGGAAAAAGCGAAAAGAAAGGTGAAGTGCTGTCACCATTTAGCAGAACTGTTGAGTTGACTGCCAATGCTGTCAGGGACAACTCAATCGCTTTTGACTCAGCTCTCTGCCTATTGGATCTTCTCAACTATGGTTAAGGAGAAAAATAAGTCCTTTGCGCCCTTCACTAACCCTCTATTCTGTTTATCATTTTGCAAGGGCTTAGATAATCTGTGTGAATGTAAGAATACAAAAAGGCACTGTAACTAACTTGCCGACATTCATTTGGTTTCTAAATAAATTTTTCAGATATTCTGTTCTTCAACCTTGTTCACGCTAGTTTTGATCAAATTAAATCCGAACCAGCCTAGCTCACCCATGTGTGTTTACTTTTACTTTATCTTTGTGAGAACCAATTTGAGGGCCGACCTTGTGGAGTGAGGACATTTTAGTAGGCCCTCACTAAGTATGGAGTACAAGAATGTGTGTGAATGATTAGATCTGCATAAACCATACAAACCAAGGCAACAAAATCAAACAATGGAAAATAAAGCATTTTTTATGTTGGATGACAACTGCACAGCGACCTCATTTGACCTGACCCCCCCACATAAACGTTGGAATGCTTCACTAAAATGTCCAAACTTATTGATTTGAGCTTTTTTCTCTGATGGGTTCCACATGCTGAGTATCTGAATGTGCCACTTGAATTTGGACCAATCAAAGGCCAAACCAGCTTCTGCAATATTTTTACCCAGAAAGACCTGAAAAACCATATCACTCTTCAAAGCTCGTTTACAGTTTGACATTTTTTGAATGAGCTGTGTGGAGCAAAATATGTTTAGTCCATGGAACAGTTTTCAGAGTCAGGTGGGATTAAGAAGAGAGAAAATTTACACTTTTATAAGAAACAATATGCACGTTCTACTCCATTGTAAAAATAGAGAACTGTTAAGTCCACCTTGGTGGAAGGGTGCGGTATGGGTCAGGGAAGAACCCGAAACAGACAGATCCAAGAATTGTTTTTCACTTTCCTTAACATTATGATATAGGTGTCTTTTTTTACATTTGATTCCTCAAGAATAATTTAAAGCTCTTGCTGGGGGGGGGGGGGGGGGGAGTCTGTCATGTTTAGCGGACTGATATGTATGAGTTTGGTGAAGTTGTTGCAGATCCAAATAAAAATCTGGATCTAGTGAATTCAAATGTGATTTCATAAGGCAACTGCTGGGGCTTCTCAGAGGTATGCCCTCTACTTAAAGCAATTCTGGTATGCTTTTTATGAAATTGAGAATCCTTTGTCTGCTATTAAGCACAAATTTGTGCTTGTTTATCTTTTTAGCAGCCCCTTGCAGCTGTGTCAAAAGTTAATTCAGGTCCTGCCTCTAACATCTGGAGAGCAGACATTCATATTGAGCCAGTGGGGTGCTCCGAGGGTCGGGGAATTGCAGGTGACCACCCTTTTGCTGTACTGAAATCATGATAATGACATCAATACTGCTAGAAAGCCCTATTTGCTACCAAGGGGACTTAAAATTCTATTGGCAATGCGAGGAGCCAGATCAATAACTGTGTTCTGCTGATTTAGCAGGGAGCAGAGATGATATTTGTTTCTTCTTATCACAGGCCAGTGCACCCATTTACAGCAGATCATTGGAAAACGCATTACTGGCTGCACTGTATTGTGCTTTGGGTTTTGTCTTTGCTTTTGGCTGCTGAGTTAATCACTGCTCTGTGTCCAAACGTTATTAATATAATATTATAGGTCGCACAGTGGAACACTGAGGACTTGGTTTCTCGTGAGGTGCGTGGCATTGATCAGACACAAACAACCTGAACACAACCACCATTTAGCTGCGTACCATGAAGGAATGCTGTATATTACAGTTTACAGAACAAACATTTATTTAGTTTAACAAACTGATCCTGAATTCAAGTAAAAAAACAGAACTAAATCACAACAACGACAGGAAATGGATTTATCCATCATTATTTCAATAACTGCTACTAAGAAATGCATCTCCCTCGTCCTCCTATTCTATTTCTTCAAATCAGCATGTGTACTTTTAAAGAAAGTTGCTACATTTTCTAAAAGGAACAGTTTAAATAAGAAAGGAAAGGGATTTCCTTTTTCTTCATGTTAAAATGCTGTAGTGTAGCACACAGCCATAATAACACAATTATCTGTGTGTGTGTGTGCATCTGTGTTTAGCAAAAGGTCTCAAAGGGGCATTTCGCTTTATTAATGACCTTCACACATGATAAAAGATGAGAATATCAGCATATTGCATTTGTTTTTATGGAAATTAATGACTGTTTTAGAATTAAAACATGCACCTCACGCTGAGCCCATAATGCGCAGCTTGTTTTTTTGTGGGTAATATTTCATGACTCTGCAGTACTTTCCATATATTATATGGTCACTTTGATGATTCCATCCCGTTTCCTCATGCATAAGCATATAACGCAGGAGTATTATAAATTACAGTGCTTTATCTAACAGATTCCATTGGGAGCAGGAAATGAATGCCTGGTTTATATTCGCCATATGAAACAGAATGGTATCAAAAATAAAATTCATGGCACTAATGAGACATAGACCTGCCATCGTTTCTCAGTCAAATCTATTAAACAACAGGACCCAAGCACTGAGAGGGGAAAAAAAACTCATATTTCTTTTGAAACAATGTTGACATAAGTGTTGATAGCTCTTGCTGATATATTGCCCTAATTTTAGAGCTGTGGAGCAGGGGCACCATGATCTATGGGATTGCTTGACTCTTATTCCGTCTCATCTGTGAAACCTCGGGCATCTCCTGAGACCAATTGAAAAAGCCCTAATGACTCTATGTATAGACCTAGCCCGTAGATTGAGGGAGCATGGGTAATTGAAATTCCTTGCATAAAAAGTTCAGCATTCGGGCCTGCCAGGGCACAGGTCTCAAAGTGCACACTAATTAAATACATGTAAAATATGATATCTCTGACTATCTTTTGATAGTCTGAGGCTATATAGTAATTAATCATGCACATAATGAATATTAAGTCAAAGGAAGCTTTTCTGCACTTTTCTCCAGAGTGAATCATTCCATTTCTTTAAATACCTCGGCCGCTCAACAATTTCACTCAAGCTAAAGTGGAAAGAGAAGCCGGCTAATATGATTTATCCTGTAGTGCAAGAGAAAAAATTGGTTGGAAAACGGACTTAATATATTCCAAAATTTGATGGGAATTATGATATTTGTGGCAGGAATATTATGTTATTATTTGGTGTCCTCATATAAAGAAGAAAATGTGATGCCATCTGTCGAAATTAACAAATATTTATATTAATAACATTTTATAATTGTTTCCAACGTCGCGAACACATTTGTCACACGATTTTTACTAGGAGTGTCTAGTTTGAACCTGTTGAATTCAAATTGAGGTTTTCTGTTTTTTAACTCTGGACAAAAAGGACTCAATGTTAAAAATTTACATTGACTAAAGTAAAGAAGCTTTTTATTATCTATACGTCCATAAATTACAATATCTTTTAACAATTTTCCCAATAATATTTAATAAACTCCTCTCCTAATGTCAAGAATTATGGAAACATATGGAGCTATATTTTCTGCTTTGATTGCTTTCATTTCCCTGACCGGCCTGTTAATCACACTGAAGTATTCCAGCCGTAATCCCATCACATCTCTGACCATATGGAAGAGGCAAACATCAGTACAATTATAGTGTCATAGAAAATGCTGCGTGCAATGGTGCAAATCTCCTTTCAGAAGGAGCACTCCCCGCTGACAGGGGTAAGGTGCGATAAGATGCCAACAAGGTGCAGCTGATAGCGTCCCTGATTTCATGTATCCACATGCAATTTAACCTTTTCCACTGCAATCACAAAGCATGTCAGAGGAATAATTGGACAAAAAGATAATGTGCTAAGTGTAAAAAAAAAAAAGAATTACCATGAGGAGAGGAAATGATAGAAAATGTATTTTCCACTATAAGAAACTGAGTAAAAGGTTTCTCTTACACGTCTCCTTCAACCATAAATCACTTCAAAACGGCTTTTCTATGATCCATTTTTTGGAAAAGATACAATGTGATTAAAATCAATGATGAGGTGTGCAGTAGATCAGTGCAGGGTTGTTACACAGCCTTGACAAATAATCACATGGTAATTCTGTTGATTTGTTTATGGGAGAAAAAAACATTGGCTAATTTCAAACATGTAATGCTTCAACTGTGTTAAATCTTAAAAATCCGGTTAACAATTTGGTTTTGGTCGACCACCTCCCACACATCACATTAAACCGGTGGAGAAAGTCACGGAGGTCGTTCGCAGAAACGCAAAAAGCCTCTAATGTGGCATGTGATGCTCATGTGACTTAACTGGTTAAACTAAGGAGTAAGACCTAAATCCCAAATCCGAGACAGATTTACCCCCACCGCTCAACTTTCTACCCCTGAGCAGCCACTTGGAATTCACAATAAAAAACTATATATAAGCGGAGCAACAAAAACAATGGCTGTGTATCAGGAGGAGAAAGAGGACATGAGTGAGGGGAGCCCATTACAGAGAGAGGCACAATCTACTTCCTGGTGCTCCCAGTTTGAATTTCAATCAAATTAGCATCTCTTAAACTCAAAGTGACCCGTCTAGCTCCATTTCATCTGAAATGCTGATGAGGTTCATGGCACAATTATCAAGGCAGACATCTCTCTCAAGAGGCGAGCCTGTTGATCGCAGACAGACCATTGAAAAATTAAATCATTTCCAGGGCCAGAGCATGGCAACAAAAAAAAAAGCACAATCTGTTGCACAAAGGACACAAAACACAGATGCACCGCAGACACGTTAGATGTTTGAGCAACCATAATGGTATATTTAGAGAATTTTCTAGGAGGGTGGCCCAATAATGTTTCAGGAAATAGGTCATTAGAAAATTAACCATTAGTATCCTGCTTTCAACTTGGGGTCTGACCCAATATCCGGGGTAAGGCATCCCAGAAACTTGTAATTACTGTCATATGCCTGTGTTTATACTATATTTACTGAAGCTGCCAATGGTGCTTGAAGGGGGGATTCCAGGCTCTTAGAGAGTCAGGAGGGAGGCTGTCTGACTCACATCCGTCCATCAACTATTGATTTATAAACCAGCAAAGGTATATCGTCCTGCCACTGAATTAAGTCACTGGAAATGCTCTGGTGACATTCTGCAGGTCGAAATGTGACATTTATAAGACAGAAGAATGAAATGGAAGCTCACCAGAGAATAAAGCAAAAGCTAAAGACAACAACAAAAATAACCGAAACCGGTCGACTACCAGTCAAGGCCTGAAACAGAGAAGTTTTATATTTGTTATTGGTTAGTTCATCATAATAAGGTAATTCATTCATATTACTTTACAGAGATCTGTTCCACTTAATTGTATAATAAAACGACATTAAATTTACTTTATATTAATGTCCATTATTGTTAAAGGGGTAGCCTCCACAAATAGAGATATATGGTGTATTTTCAGGCTGTTATAGTAAGAGTAATGGCCAGTGTATAAAAATCTATTTCTCCACATTTTAATGAGCAAAAAAAGTTTTTATTTAAATTATTTTTTCCATTAGTGTTATTTGTTGGCAGTAGCAGTACTTTTTGCTTGATAAGAGCCACTGACACTTTTCCTTTTTTAATATAACACATCATCACTGATATGGTCTTTGAGTAGAGAGCAGTTTCATGGCTCATGAACTTGTGTACACCCCTCAGAAACGCCCGGGCTGAATCTGGATCTTTATGAAATCTTAATCTGCTGTGCTTTAAATAACACACTAGCACTGTATGTACAGAGAGGGAGAACAAGGCAGCGCGCTGTCAGGCGGCAACAATGGAGCTCCTCGGAGAGCCCTGCAAGCGGCCATGTCACTGATATAAATAGTGGAAGAGGCATCATTTAGTCTGCAGGACTGCTGCACACTTTATTGACTGGAATTTGGTGTATATAGTCGATTACATGCTAATGCCTGGTCATGTGAGCATCACAAGTCAGCTGTTACCTCACCAATTCATTATAATTAACAATATTTGTCAGAGTAAAGCTGTTCAGATAACAGAAAATGTATAAATACCCAACGGTGTGCTGTAATGATCCTTCATGATACCTCATATATTTAATTAATAATAAAAATGAACTCAGACTGGCTCACAGTTGTCCCGTCATCCCCCTGATGTATTTCACGTCCTCGGTTAGAGACCCATCTGCATTGATCACTCATGGAAATGAAATACGCCCTTTGGAAAGAACCAATGTTACACAAGCATGGCAGGAGCCAGCCATGTTCGGTTACACCAATCAATGACCTTGTTATCGAATACTTCCAATAGAGCTCATTAGTCAAAGGGGTGATCAATAAATGTGAGCCGCTTATTCATATTCTATATCTTAATATGTGAGAATTATTAGTCAAGATGTGTCACAGTCATCTTTGCTGCGGCTCAAACCTGCTGTGATAATGACGAGGGGTCACATTTAAATCAATAACAACGAACAATCAGACTTACTAAATTAATTAAAAAAATATATATATATTTAAATGTATTTAAATCACAGTTTTAATCAGGTGGATATTATCAGTGCTAGGAATACATTGTGGCTGCAATTATCATCATCATCAGTGCAGATGAGGAAATGTAATGATTAAAAACTAAAAATCCTGAAGTAGAATCACATAAAAAAATCATCTCGCTGACTATTATTACCAATGAATTAATTATTTCAAACTGTACTGCCATGCAGTTTCGCATCTGCTGGGGAGGTGTCCACATGAAGAAAATCTGTACAGATTATCACCCACTTGAGTCGACTAATTGCTTGCAGCTGAATGTTCTAATTGAGCCACAACAGTCCTAGGGCTATTTTCATAAAATCATTGTGCTCATGAATATAATATGCCAGCCAGATATAAAAACAACTTGAAGTGCCAACAGGATCTATCAAACTCAGCGAAGCCTCAATCCAATTCTCCACAGTTCGGGAACACATCAATTGCGGATGTTTAAAAGTGAACACAGTTTTACACACAAGTGCTAATGTGATTTTCCGCACACACTGAAATTAATAGGGCAGGGTTATTATGGCAACCAATATTTTTGCCACCTCGTTCCTTTATTTACGGAAGATTGTACAGTAGGAAATACTTAACTTTTCTTCTTTCCATATAAGGTGAGTATATGGTGTAGAAGTGAAGGACTGAGACCTTGTGACGGTGAAACAAACACTGACTCCAAAATAGGCAAATAATTCACTAGATTTCTTGGCTGGAGGATATTCATGTTTGGCAGCAGCTCTTTTGTTTCATCACATTTGCTTCATATTTTGGTCTATTAATGTAAATGAATGGTCGTGAGGAAAAGAAAAAAATAATCTGTCCTCGTCGCATATGCAATCCTGGGCATTTGTCAACTGACCTCAAATCTGTGTTTTAGATTTCTGCTCCGAATACACAAACAGTAATTCTGTAATATCAGTAATATGAGCAAAATATTAGTAGTATCAACTACATAGGGATATATGTAACTATTCATCTTCAAATATGTGTTAAACGTTTGCAATTATGACTCGAATAACCCTCAGTAAAGCACATTCCTCTGCCAAGGACCAACAGTTGCATTAAATTCAATGAAGCCGCACCAAATTGCAAATACTTATAGATTCCAGTTCCCTTAAAGGTTCAGTGTGTAGAATATAGTGACATCTAGTGGTGAAGTTGCATTTTGCAGCTGAATACCACTCACCACACCCTCCTCTTTCAAACAGGAAAGAAAACCTGTGGCAACTATTAGATGTCATAAAAACTTAAAAGTTTTTTTTCCAGTTTGGACGACTGTAAACAACAAGGCGGCCTCCGTAGAGAGGACCTGCTCCAAAAGTAAATATAAAGCATTTACATATAAAAGGCCCATTCTAGGGTAAAGAAAACAACAATTCATATAATGTAGATGAAACACACCCTTGAAAACATCACTAGGATTATTTTAAACTAAATTTCTGCCATTAGATCCCTTTCACCTAAATTATGCACACTCAACTTCTAACATTACAGATTTTTTTCAAATCCACATGTCGTTCCCTGGGAAATTTGTGAAAATGTTAAAAACCTGCCTTATTTCGCAATAATAAAGAAATTCAGATAAAATGTTGGAAATGCACCAAAATGCATTGGTTCTTCCCTGACCCACAGTGTATCCTTCCACCAAGTTTCATGGTAATCTGTAATGCTGCTTTTCTGTAATGCTGCTTACTAACGGAAAGTTAAATAAAAATAAATTTGCCCATAATGTAAATATGTATCTGTCAGTATTTTGCGTCTGCAGATCTGCTTTAGATTCCTTCCTGTGGTATCAGATATAAACTCTTATGGGGTTCTTCTTTGTGTGATTTCTTTTTAACCCGTGCACCTGAGAGAGACCCTTTGTACCAAAGTGCTTTTTCCTCGAACGCACACATTTCCCTCTCTGCTCTGAGTACAATAGTTCAGCAGAAACATTGAAATGCTAAAAAACACATTTAAAATAACATCTGAACTCCGGGGCTTCTGGCACACTTAGGATATATGCACATGAGGAATGAACCCGACTCCTCTGCTGGAGAGCTTATGGACGAGGCCGTTTGGGGTTGTTTTCTCGTCTGCCGGCTCCTGCTGGATATTTGTGTTTTTGTGCATCAGTGGGCTGTTTTTAATATGAAGATACGAGCAAGGCTGAGGGCAGCGTAATACACAGGGTCACAAGCAGGGAGCAGGCAGGCTGTAGCCTTTCAAGACAGACAATGTGAGTCAGCTATCTGACTTCATCAAACACGGCTTGACAATTTAACCCCTGCATACAAGGGCTTGACTGTTTTATTTCATTATTTTTTATTTCCCATGGCGACACACCAGAGTTGCTGACGCCCTCATACCATCCAATATCTCTCTCTGTGGCACTCATATGTCATTCCATCCCGCACACTTCGGCTCAGATGGCATACCTTTGTGACAACTGGTCTCATGTATAGGGTCTCATGTATGCAGCACTGGCAGTGGAACCCCGCCGTGGTGCATGTGTGTGTGCGTGCCGATACATGTACCTCAGTTGGTTTGTTTTCCACACTAAATCATCTTTCCTTTCACATGACTGATGGCTACCGAGACAGAGGCTTTAGAAATGTGGGGCATCTCTGTGACCGGTGATCAATCAATGGGATCTAAGGAGATATGGAGCATCTCTAAATTGGTCCTGCCAAGTACCAGCGCTTAATCTGACCAATAGGGTTTACCAGAGGGGCCGATGGGGGGGAGCAGTATGATGATGTTAAGGAAATGCTAGTGATCGACGAGGTATTTCAATTATTTAACTGAGCTTTACCACACTTTAAACATTATGAGTAATAATGTGATCAGTATTTTACTACAGTAAAAGTACAGGTATTGGCAACAAAATGTACTTTAAGTACAAGTGAAACCTGAATAATTGTCCCTGTCAGGATTACTGTTACTACACCTTATTTTTTAGCAATTATGTATAAAGTATTGGTTGGTTTATCCATAGTGGTGCATTTAATTGTAGAAACTGATAATGTGACCATGTTTTCTATGCACAAGGTTGTTATATAAATAACTAATAATTCTAACTGTTAAATACATAGTGCAACAAGAAGCACAATACATCTCACTGGATTGTGGTCGAGTAAAAGCAAATAAGCAGCGGTGGAAATAATAACTAAAAATACTTAAAAACTGCACTCATCATTATTACTTGTGAAGATGTACTTAGTTATGTTTCATCACAAGGAAATCCTCAGAATGAGCACTTTTTGCAGTCAGCTGTCAGATGCAGATGATTAATCTATCTGGAATATTTGAGTTAATTTGATTAAAAATTATGTTTTAAATATTCTGCATTAACAAGACAATGTCTGAAACACTGTATATTACTTTGTGTGAATGATCCAAAGAAGAACGCACAACCAATGACAGACGGATCATTGTTCGGGGATCCATCATCAACACAATATAATTAGAGGGTGAGGTAGTTATGTTGCCCAACAGCGGTTTGTTTTCTTTTGGTGAAATTAAGGTAAATGGTTGTACCTTTTATTTATTTTGTAAATTTTCCTATTTGACTAGATTTAAATCATATTAATTTATGACACCAAAATGACCCTAACATTGTTTTATTTATAGAATTTTTTGGTAATTGCTTTTCCCATCTCTATCTCACACACACACACACACACACACACACACACACACACACACACACACACACACACACACACACACACACACACACACACACACACACACACACACACACACACACACACACACACACACACACACACACACACACACACACACACACACACACACACACACACTAAACGGATTTCACTAAAAGCAAGTTGCTCAGCTTCACTAATAAGGTGATACAAAGCTAAGTGTAATAGACTAATGTTAGCATACTTAATCTAGATTGCACATTTGCAAGGTAATGTATTTAACAGAGTCAATTACAATAGACAGAAGAATTACCTCACAGCAACCAGATTAGATCTGTGCAGTTTCACAGTCTGTTCAGCCTGTTGTGAGTTTGTTGTGTTCACGTGAATCTGGTGTCCATTGTGAGTGCATCAGTGTACATCAGTGTGCATGTTTTGAATCTGCTCTGTTCTGTTTAACAGCTGGGCTTCACTTCTCAAGTTATGATGAAGTTTCTGATTCTCTTGAGTTCATCTCACTCATGTCTTGCAGGTTCCTGAAGGCTACTGTTGACTTTCTCTTCTGTCCCTCCACACCCTCTACATTCAGATTATCAGATTTGCTGTTTTCCTACAGCAGTAACTCAGTCCTCCATCTGCCCTGTTAGTCTCCTCAGTAGAGAATTTTACTCCAAAGGCGAGGGATGCAGAAGATGATTTTAAACATGGGAAAACAGATGCCGACGGGGGCAACCAGACAGAATTAAATGCTTGACTGTGTGCCAGATCTGGTTGCGAAGGGCAACTATGCAACTACTGCTGTTGAGGCCTTATCAAGTATTTTCTAAGGGTCCCGTGAGTCTGGCCTCATTTCCGGGAAAACATTTTTGGCACCGTGCCGTGACGTCTGCGGTTTTTACCTTTGCGACATAATCTTGTAGGCATCTGGAAGATAGCAGTTGACGTTCTCCATCTGGAACGGGTCGGCGTCGCAGATCTTGTCGTCCGTCCGGCCGTAGTTGGCACTCTCGATCATTATGACGTCACTTCCCGGACACCGCAGATCGATGGGGTAACCCTCACAAGACAGCTCTCTGCGCACTAAGCCGAACGGCAGGGCGGCTCGACTGAACCCTGAGGGAGAAGGTGAGAGAGAGAGGGGGAGAAAGAGCTCTATCAGTGAAAATCGAAGAGGGCTGGATGGTTCGGCTGACGCAGGGGAAGATGGTAAGAGGCGGAGGACACTGGATATCTGAGTTGGACGTGCTGAGTGTACACACGAGAGTGGCAGTTTTGTGCATGTTCGTTCTTTCTTATTTTAAAATGTAAGTGGCTGAAACTGTTCAGCAAAATAAATCACACTTGAAATGTGGATAGTGAATCCTACTTGGCATACATCAGAGTAATAAGTTCAGATGTCAACAGGGAGCTTATGGTGTTACTATGCACGGTGAGCGCACTGATACAACATCAATAACCAAATGTGACAGCAGCCGATGTGATAGAAAAAAAGAACTCCTTTAAGAATTTATTTTGTCATGCTACTTTGTTTTCAAACGCAGAGCTACCTTCTGTTTTTCCCTCCTGTGTTACTAAATGTCCCTTGATTCATTTCAAGGTGGGGACACGCTGTCACCACAGAGTCACTAGTCACTGGAGACTTGTAGTTCACTCGCTACCCAAAACGAAAAAGAACAAAAAACATCCGTACAGCATGAGTGCAATTTAATCCACATCGCTGTGCTGACAATCGAACCACGGCCATTGGGAGGCTGGGAAAAAAGGGAAAAACAGTGTGTGTGCGTGTGTGTTTGTGTTTGTGTGTGTGTGTGTTTCAGGTCAGAGAGGGTGGGGGGGTAGGAAAAACAGAAAAGAAATCAATATTGTGGCTCTGTGCTCTGCAACAATGCCAAAAGCCATATTTAAACTGCTACTGAACTACATACAAACACATAAAGCCACATACACAACTATACCAAACCCAGCACGAGATATTTTCGGTCAGAGCCCTTTTATTTCTTTTTTTTACAGCTATGTCATGTCAAGTATGCGAAGAGAGTGGCACAAAGCTTTAAAAAACAATTTTAGCAGCTGCCCGTTTGTGGGCCTACATTTCCCCTGCATTTCGGCCGTGACTCAATCACCTCCTGTGTCTTTAAATAACAGTGTTGTTTCCTGCTACTTGCTTGATGGCTATGTTGTTAGTGTTTCCAAGCTTCTATTTCCCTAAAGAGGTTTAGTTCACAGTCTCTGGAGAAAGGGGGAAAGGGTGCAGTAACAGCTTCTCATGCAGCCAGTCTGGCCAATACAGTTGTTTACAATACTATTACATAGCCCTTGTTTATTTTTAATGAGTCATCCTGAGAGGTGATTACTTAAAGCCACCGACTCCAGCTCTGCCAAATTGACCAGGAATGGCCGAGTTCATTTTACCCCATCGGATGCCTCATCGGTTAACTACCAATATCATTATCTCTGTCTGATTAAATGCTATGCTACATTGCAGGGGATTAGCATTCTGTGTGGTGCCTCGCACCAGGAAATGCTCCTGTGGTATTTCACAAAAGGAAGATAAATGTCAGTTTTCATTCCCTGATCTTCCACTCGAGCACCAATCAGGTTAAAGTCTTACATCTAAGGTGCTCAGTGCAGAGCTCAGGCTAAACAAAGGATATAACTGTATGTTGGGGGTGGGGGGAGGAAGCTGTCCTGGACTATTTAACCTTTATAAAGCTGTTTTTAGACCTGCACTGAACCCTGGGCATTCTCCTGAAATTGCACAAAGATGCTGCATATGAGAATGCAAATGTCCGAGTGAGTTGCTCAGAACACTTTTTTGGGGAAGTTTTTGTGCGTTTTTGTGAAAGATGGATGCTAACTGAAAAAAAACATAGGTAATACAAATATCTCAGGATAAAGGGGGGTGGTTTTCCCCGATTTCATCTCAGAAAAACGATGAGATTTGAGTTTTTGGTGATAAGGGGCCAACTCCAATGTGATTTCAACAGCTCCACTCCTTGCCTGAATGTTATGGTCATTTTCCTGATATTGCAAACGACTCAGATGATCTCCTGCTGCAGTCTTCATATGTGAGAGGCAAACTGGACCCAACTTTACAAAGAAAATCCCTAGTTTCTGTTTGAAAACGGCTCAAAACCTCATTTGTCTTGGGAGCATACAATCATAAAGGCAGGATCTTTTTTCACTCTACCTTCTATTTTTGACATCAAACTTTCTCATGTGACTGCCGGTCATGAAAAAGTAAAAGGCTTTCAAATATGATAGGTTTCAGACACATTTCTCTTTTTTTATCCGGCCCCTTTTCTCTCCGGAGTCAAAGACTAACGCTCAGTGACAAACAATTTATCAGAGCCGATGGCTTGAGAGGAAAAAGCCCAGGTGTGAAAAAAGAGAGAAGAAACAGTTTGTCAGGAACAAGACCTGACGTCCTGCTCTGAGATCATACCAAGCTGTGTGAGAACCTATGGAAAGCATCAGTCAAAAGCCACATTATATAATATATATAATTTAAACCTCTGATGGAGACATGTCTGTTCTTATCAGTTGTCTTATCAAAAGGGGGGACAAACTGTCCACATATGGTGCAAATGAGATTCCAAAAGCTTTTTAAAACGTACAAGCTGAAGAATTGGACAGGCTTGTAGCCCTTAAATAAGTAAATGAACTGAACCCTGGTTTGTGTAACTAAAGAGGTCACATAGACTTTACATGGATCAATTGGGCAGCAGTTACGTATGGCATCTTGGTAAGACTTGTTATCTTCCACTGGCCCACTTCATGGCTGGAAGGGCCCGGGTTCTTGGGCCATATGCAAGACGTCTGAATTTAATCTTTCGAGTCGGCAGCCAAAACCCGCTGACGCTCCGCGCGCCTGGAACACTGTTAAAGCACTTAAATACTCTTCAGAGCCTTTACAATCTCTGCTTCTGGTTTTGTGCTGTAGAGTTGATGAAGTCTCTGCTTAAGTAGGAAAACAGAGGCCGGCGTTATGAGGAGATAAACGTGTGCTTGAGAATACTGTCTGACTCGTGCTGGAATACACTAGCAACGTTTCAGCCGCGCTGATGACAGGCCCTGTAATAATGGTTCATTTTTGTGTTCAAATCTCTGGAAATCAAACAAAATTGCTCTCGCCTAAGTGCATTTTATTGGCCAGCTGGGTTTGTGCATCATGGCCCAAAAGCACAGCTGTAAACAACCTCCAAAAGCTTCTCTCTATTGATTAGACCTGAGGCTAAACTACTTTCCCTCCCTGGTGTCAGATGGTACTTTTGGTATATGGGGAGATGAGTGACAGAGATAAATCAATGAGGGACACCCAGCAGTGCAGCAAACTAAACCCGGCACCATAAATGAGATTCATTGTCTTTCATTTCAACATCTATGATAAAGTGATACATTTTCTGATGTTTATATGTAATGTTTATTTTAATTTTGTGAATGTGGTTCAGTTTATCTTATTTGATATCCTGTTCAGAATCAAAGTCGTCAGAAAATGTTTCCTCTTGAAACAACAGAGGCAAACTAGGATCAGTAATTTCAACAGCAATGTTCATGTATAGAAGTATCAGTTGGTAAAACCGGGGATCACAACTACTGCTGGACACGGTAGAGAAACACAGTCAGAGCTGGGCCCTGACAGCAAGTTGCAGTAAACTGATCCCATGATTCTGTTTTTAAATCGCCCCAGATGTCGGGAACACAAATACCAGTTCACCATAACTAATCAAATCACTGAGCACAGTATGAGATATACCTGCCTCTGTATAACCATGACAGCAACAGGAAGCTTCAACATGGCAGTGAATGAGCTACGGGGCTAGAATTACTGTCTCTGCCACGACCTGTCAAGTTGTAATTTACATCCATGCCTGTCCAAACTTATATAATATGTAAGACTTTGAATGAATTTAATAGGATTTATTACGTGTATTTATCGATTTACAATACAAAGACGAATATAAAAATGTATTTGACTTGACTTCGTTAAGCCATGTCTTTCTGCTGTATGTCCACTGTGTTAGTGTCAAAACTACTTCTATGAGTTCACATTCTTGGCCAATTAGAGCTGGTTCTGATGCAACACAATGTTGTCGTCATGACAGAGGACGAAACGTTACATAAGGATGCTGCTGCAAAGAAGCTACACATTCTGAAACATGGCTGCCTCACACACATCTCCAAAACTGGCAGCACAGACCATCTTTATAATCACCACAGTTTCACGGTGGACACCCAAGATCAGTGTCACCAGTTCTAACCACATGTGAAATATGGTCCCACTCTCGTCTTGTTTCACTGAGTTACGGGGGTTGAATAATGGTCATAAAAGTGGGTTTGCAGAACATTATGATGTCATAGTGAAGCTGACCTTTGTCCTTTTAAATATCAAATGTCATCACTTTGTCAATATTTCCTATATGACATTTATTTGAAATTGTGTCATGATTAGTGTATAGATTCTTGTGTTATGGCCACACATCATTGAATCTAAGCAAGGGTTTTAATGGAACTCCCTCAAGGCCCTTGTGGATATAATATGTTGACAAGACTGGAATGGACGCGAGGTCAAAGTGACTTGACCTCTGACATTTTATCAGTATATTTTTGATTACAGGTGAACAAGTTCACGATATTTACAGGAATTAGCTCGGGTTGTTTGTGAGATATCGTGATAGGAGAATTTGGGCGTACGACGACAAAAACATACAGACAACCAGACAACCCACAAACCAAACGTGAGGCATAACGGTAGACAATGGTACAATGACAAATTCTTGTAGAACTGGTTTAAGTTCTTTTACATATAGGCAAAGGTTTTCTCTGTTTTCATATACTATTATTATTCTCGTCGTATGAAGGCACCAAAACACTATTGATCGTGCTCTGCCATGATAATGCACTGCAATAACAACTGAATGTGCTAAAGTGTCACGTAAATGTTATTATTCAAATAAGCCAAACAAATAATACTTTCTATTCTCTTGGGGTCATTGTTGTTATTATTCAGGGACCAAATGAAAAATTACTTATTCTCTATATGGTGACAGTAAACCATCAAAGAATATCAAAATGTAGTGTGTGTTATAACATATCGAGTTCCCCTTTCTCCCTTTACTTTTCAAGTCTCATGAACTCAACCATTTATTGCAGCAGCTGAAAGTAAATGCTATTGTGTGTCTGAGGCCTTTTCCCTTTCCTGTGCTTTTTTTTATGATTGGCAAGAGGCTGCTGAGCTAACAAAACGGTGCCAGACACGGGGCACACCACTGGTGCATATAGGTGCGAAAATAGAGTCACGTAACTGGATGTTTTTAGCCGAGTTCGTTTTGGGATCTTACACAGAAACTGTGCAAAGTAAAAGGCTAAATTCAGCGCTCCCCTCTTCAGAGGAAGCACACACTTCAGAGAGCTCCTCAAAAAGTGAGATGTTATTTTCTCAGCTTTGATGTACTTTCACTGGGATAGAGCATCCGAACCTATACAAGGGCCGACACGAGAGATGACTATCAATCAGATACCTAAAAAGAGGATTTTCATATTCTGAGCACTAATTAACCGGCAGGAAAAGATAAAGGCCCATTGAATTACTGTCTTGCTGTTGGATGCCCCCGCCAACCAGTCTAGTTGCAGTTTACACTCATGTCTGTCCAAACTCATAATATAATATAATATCATATAATTATCATTGATTTGACTAGACTTAGTTAAACCAGGCTCGTCCTGTTCTGCTGTATGTCACTGTGTGAGTTCATTGAGAGAAACAAACTACTTGCATGTGTTCATATTCTTGGCCAATAAAGCCGATTCTGATACAAAAACTATAGTTCAAATATGAATTATGCTACGAAGAAGGTACAGACTGAAAAACATGATTGTTTCCAAGGAGGGCACCCAAGACGCAAATTCAATATTCCGGGAAATGTGAAATAACGTAACTTTTTTAAATTTATGGTGTTGAATATTGGCCAGAAAAGTCAATTGAAATTTTGGATACAAAATGTCATCACTTCATCATTTTATTTGTGTGAGACTGAGTTAATAATTAGTGTATAAATTCTCGAGTTGCTGTCAAAGGTGACCGCAGTGACCTTGACCTTTGCACACCGAAACTCAACTGATCCTTGATCTCAAGTGAACACGTGTGGCAATAGAAGAAATTCCCTTTTATGTTCCTGTTATATTACGTTCAAGAGATTGGGATGCCAGTGGTGGCCGAGATTTACAAGCTGGAAAAAAACCCTGCCCTATCTAACACCCAATGGAAAGCTGCGCGATCAGATATTGTTGGAGAATTTCTTATTTGAGGCTGTTGCTATTCTGCTTGATCTGAAGTCACATAATCATGATAACACTATTTGCACTCTGCAGAGAAGCGTTCAGGTTTGCTCCTTTCAGCAAATAGAGTCTTGCAGGAGCTATCTACCAAGATGCAAGCACACCTGGCCTCTAAAGGGAATAATTTATTACATCTTACATGCAGGACACACCCGTGATTAAGTACGAGACTGAGCACCACCTTTGTGAACCGTGTGCCTGGCGCAGAAATATATTGTTCTGCCGTTAAACTAGAAGAAGTGGATGTGCACACGCCGTTAGATACACTCGCGTCCTGTGCTTCAGCTCATGCGTTTAGATTGTTAAAATAGAGTTATTTTGCCGCTGGCCATATCTGTCGCTGGCTCGGAGGCATGATAAAATATGGGAAAAATCTCAATCCTGTGACCATGGCAACATGGTGCAGCGGAGACATTACTGGCCAGATCCTTATCATGGCCTTGTTGACACTCTACCTAATCAACCATTCTGGACACCCACCCACCACTAGAAAGGCATTTCAATTCTTCTTCATCAGCTATGTGGCAAGCACTGAACTGAGCAGTGATCAGTGCCATTATACGAAAGGCAAACCACTCAGTCGGGGGTCTAGTCTTTCTTTTCCAAAGGCTGAAAATAGACTGTAAGCCTTAAAAATACTGTACATTTCCCAACCAAGCGGCGTAAATTAAAGTTTAAGTGGTTTCGTGTTTTGCCAGCGATGAAAACAGCTGTTTGCATTTTAAAACACATGATCCGTAAACCTTTTGACACAGGCTTATTGTACACGTTGTTCTCACCTGCTAGTAATTGATTTTGATGGGCGCACAGGACCTCTATTTCCATGGGTAATAGCACTTTATTACACCGATGAGGAACCTCTATTTAAAGCTTCCCAGGCTGGCGTTTACTACCGTGTGTAACCTCTGTGATGATTCCGCAGCTGAGGAATGGTGAGAAACTCCCGTGTGTAAAAAGCGACCCATTACATAGAGTCTCCTTGGTGCTGTAACGTTTTAATTCTTTTTTTTTCCTCCACAGATGAGCCAAATCAATCGGAAAGTGACCATCTGGTAGGATATGACTATCAGTGAAGCAGAGGCAATAAACAAAATGTCTTCCTATTCCACACCATCGAGGAGTCATAAGGATCTTCACCAGCCATTTAGGGACAGTCTACCATGTAGTCCCATGAAGATACACATTACCATGATCAATCACAGAGACGTGACGTGAAGGACACGTGAAGTATAGACGGCTGAACGCATGCAGCTTTTGAAGGAGCCATACGTCTAATGAGGGTTAGGGTTAGAACACGACTCTCCGTCAGCAAAGATAAATTATTTCACTGTTGCTGAGCGTTGATTATGCAACGTAAATGACGGCGGAACTATTTTGCTTATCATCAGGGCTATCTCCCATCCAGTAAATGGCTTTTCATATTAAAATGACCCTTTGTACCTGGAGTTCCACATTTTTCTGGAGTTAGTCAAGGGGCAGAGCAGGGGCCGATCAAAAGGCCCATTCAGCCACTCACGCTGCTGCCATCATTGTGGCCGGAGCACAAAGGAGCTCTCCAGATTATTTTGATGTGAAACCAGATAATTTTTTCTGTCGAGGGCCAATGAGAAGTGTGACGGGGACGCTCCCGCCGCTTGTCCTCCGCCGTTTACGCGGCCCTTTGATTTTCCTCGCTGTTCTGACGGGGAGCCAAACAGCTGCTTGTAAATGAGCTAGCATCTCCACTCGCCGCTCGCCATTATTCGGCACTCCCGAGCCGACAAGGGCGCTTGCTGGGGGGACTTGGGGTTAAAGAAAAGTGTGGCCTAGAGACACAGGACACGCAGCTTGAGTCCTGCGGGTTCTGCTACACATACCCTCCCACCCCCCCCTCCCATCCCTGCGCCCCCCCCCCCCCCCGGTACGAGTAGAGGAAGTCTGTGAAGGAAAAGAAACCTTTAAGTCGAGACTCTTCCCACAGTGCTGATTCTATAATCCAGAGATATCCTTTACAACGGCGTGTATTCTTAAGAAGTCAGGTCCACACAGGGGACGAGAAGAAAGAAAATATTGCATATATCCTGCAAACAGCAGGGTATGAGGTAGACTGCTGACTCTGTGTGGCCATTGTAGAAAAGAATTACGCCATTGGTTGGCCGGATTTGAATATTCTTCTTAATGTCTTAAACATTAACTTTAACCGAAGGCTGTGATTCAGATTTGTGTTTTTCTCGGGTACGTGTGTTGAAAGCTGACGTCATGTCTTGGGCACGGCTCACAGCAAACGACAGTTACTGATGTCGAGGTTTCTTCTCCTCTGTAATTCAGCCCGGAACATCTGTAGATTATTTAACTCTGACAACTGATGCTGAAGCGATGACTTATGTGCCACAGAGGAGACTGACACGTCATCCTGGCTCATATTTGTATCAGTGATGATCGGCGAGAAGCCTGACTCATTCTGGGGGGGGGAGGGGGGGATAATTGATTTCTCTTTTGTTATTTAATCCATTCGTCCGCATGATGCTCAGTGCAGGACAGGACACAAGTCATTTGAATGCATCCATTGTGATATAGCTTTAAAAAAGGGTGGGGGAGGATATATAAATAATATGTGGAAAACTGGTTAAGTCTTTGAACTACACTTGGGCAGAGAGAGGGAGACAGGAGAGGAAAAAATATTGGGAGAAGAAGAAGAGGCAGAGAGCAGCAGGGGAACAACCCTTCGCACCTCATTTGTATTCTCCACCAGGCAATTCACTCCAGTTCATTTACATCTCCGCTACCTCCATAGCAACAGCAGGGGGGCTATCAGTAGCATCTTTGATATAGGTACATGACTATGAAAAAGATCTTGTCATTTCTTTCTGAATAGACACCGGGAAGAAAGACTGTGTGTTTCCCCCCCCCCTTGATGTTAGGGTGAGCTTCTTTATACCGAAACGTGCCCTGTCAGGGTCTTCTCCTTTAACATTTACTCTCTTCCTCATCTCTAACCAGCACATAAGCCTGCACAGGAAATGCCATCATTGCCCAGAAAAAAAGGAAATCTGATCCTACAGCTCAGAACTTGATTTTACTGTGTCCAGACAAAACATGGGCACTTGTGAAGATGGTAGCCAAGAAATGTTCAAGTTTTTTTTTACCCAATCCGGAAGAATTTGAACAGATAGAAAGCATCAAGTGTTGCCGGCAGACGGAGCGAGAAAGCGGAGCACCGGTAAGAAAACACAGCCTCATCAAATTCCATGTACACTTGTATGTAAATCAACCTTTAAGGCCTAATTAAGCTCTATGGGGCTCATCAAGGTCATAAATCCCCTTTTTTCATAATGCATTATTGACTTCACATCATCTGCACATGTCGGCTGACTGCACTCGCACAAGCACACAATGTCATCTCAATGTCTAATATCGGATAGCCCTGGGGCCAGGTGGTGTGTGTTTGGAGGAGAGAGAGGGAGAGATGGCGAGAGAGAGAGAGGGGAGGGGAGTGCTTTTTAGGTCACACAACAAAAAAGCAAGGACATCTTGTGGTAATGAAATGGCTGCGATGACCATCAAACAGTAAATTTTGTCTCATGGTCCTTAACAAACGGTCACTGGTAAATTTGAGCCTTGAAGTACAATTATTACCGCTGATGGGTCAAGGGCGTTTTTTGGGCCAATTCATTATGACGATGTTGAGGTAAATCGAGAGCAATCTCAAAAATTCGGGAAGCAAACGTCCTTCAAAACTCCAGTCAATTCAGAAATGAAAGATTTGGTCAGTGTCGGGTGAGCCGCGATTACACCTTATATTTTTAATCAAGCAAACTGACTCATGGTTTGTTTGATTAGCAGTGGACAGGTCTGATGATTCATTCCCCAGGGGTATTGATATAGGGCTGGGCCTTCTATAAGCTACGGTGCTTTTCTGTCCTGCTGTCTGGACGTCATTACTCAGCCTTTTATCCCCCAAAATATAATACAAGTCATATTTTTCACCTTTGAGACTGGATATGCTTTGTGATTGTAAGCTCTACTTCTAATCTATATCATTTCCACAGTTTTCCATTGCAAATGATGGAAGGGGGGAAAAATGGATGTATTGGGCAGCCCGGACTTCCTTCTCTGCTCCAATGAAGCGTTTGATGCTCTTCGATTCAATAAGGAAGCATTTCCCAACGGGTCAACAGTGGCAGTACACACAAATGAGAAAGGTCCATCTGCTTGGTTTGCATTCCCAGAGTGCATCTCCTCAAGCCGACCACCACAGCAGCTCCTCTTCCCCAGCCTCGGCACTCATGTGCATGCATTTGTGCCATATTATTCAGCGTGATCCTCGACTGACCCCCACCTGGCATTCAAATTCCCTGACCAACCGCGTAGTCATGCCCTGGTGACAGGACTGCGGCTCCCAATTGAATTCTTTATGCATCTCTTAGTCAGACTAAACTGCAGATTTGCCTCCTCCTCGTTTAAGAGTACTGTCACGTGACATGCATGCTATTTTACTCACATACAGTGGCTTGTTGGCTCCTGTGTCTCCCATCTGACAGTAATCCATCTGTCAAATATAACTGAGGGACGACAACAGCATCTATTTGTGTTTATTTTGATGATTGTTTGTATCTTCAAATCAAAGGGAGATTTATCTTCATATTTCCTGTGGTTCAAGGATTACATGTTGTTATACTTTGACGAGAAAGTTGGCCAGGCTAAAATTAAATTTTACTCTTGTTACAATACATCAAGAATTTACTGGCTGCTATTCCTAATAATCCGCTGCTCGAGTATTATCGTGACAAACCTGCCACTGCATATGTATTTTCCCTTCATTGACCTGATTGCCCCGAAATCAAGAACAAAGTTAGATTTGTATTGACCCCATGTGAATCAGAGACTGCTCCCTGACATTATCCCCCCTCCATCTGTTTCCAGCCCTCACATTGTCAGAGCAGGGGCACTTTGAAGTTCTCATTTGAAGGTTCTATCAGATGTCAGTCTGGTTTTTCTGCCTTAGTTATTGCTTGTTGACTACTTAAAATATAATTTAGTGTGTGCGACGGAAATTAAGGCACAATAGCCAATTTAAGGCAAGGGAACTGGTACAGCTGAGCTGAGTCAGTTGTATAAAAGACACACACAGACTAAGTGGGGTAGATTTAAAATGAGTTATTTCAGTCATATTGATTTGTTATATTTCCACAGTGGAAATCTGTCTTTGACTGATTATTTCCTTCAGGCCATCATTTACTTGAGAGTGGGGGGCTCAAGAGCAGAGACCCAGGCCCTTGACATACGGACACACTCAGGGGTCATTATGACTCACAAGGTCATACATTGAGTCACAAGGGGTCAAGCTGCAGTGATCTACAAGTGCACAAATGGCCTGAGCTGACATCTGTTGTGTTTGACAGCAAGTGCACCCACACATCTCTAATTTTCCCCGCTAAATGATAACTAACGAAAAAGGGGAAATGAGCTCAGACAACCTTGTTTTTTGACAGACAACGTATTTCTGCAGCCTGCCTTAGGTCAAGCAGCATTTAGAAAAGCTTCACTGTTTTAAAGAAAGGGCTGAAAGAACTTTGAACAAAAGACAAAAACCTACTAGGGAAACTGTGCAAGTTAACAAGCTTCATAAATGGACACTCAAGAGTTCCTTCAAAGGGACCTGGTTCTAAATCCTTTATATTTATGGGCGTAGTTTCACCGCCCCTCGTTTACAGGAGCCTCTTCAGGATTTATAGCTGCTCTAAATCAGGACTGAAAGCAGGAGGACAAAGAGGATTCCACTGAGGGCGAGCAGGAATATCTTGCATCTGACTCTTGAGCATGAATGTTAGAGGCTGTGAAATCATAAGCCTTTCGGATGCATTATGTTCTCTTAGCAGAGTCTGTCATTACATGTTCTGCAATCAGTTTTCATTGCATGTCATCCAAACCATAACCACACGTCCCCGTGCTTCAGTGAACATGCCTTTCAACGCCATCCTCACAATGAAAATGTGATAACATACCCCTCGAACACCTGCAGATTGTTGTTGTTTACATTGGGTATTTCAGCGGATATGGAAAAGCAAACTGACACGCATGAGTCAATGGTTTTTGATAAATGGCGGCTCCCAAGAGACGACTTCAATGCCTTTATTTCTAAGTTGTTCTATTTGCTCAAATCAGAGGGTGCAGAAGAACTAAATTGCTCACACTCATAAACACATGTTATTCACCGTATGTAGCAAAAAGTGCACAGTATCCACAGTTCATTCGTGACAAGTGACATCGCCCTCTAGCTCACAGAAAAAGCTGGTCGAGACAGCGATTGAACGCTGCACTCCGTGTGACCCGAACACTGCAGTATAATCACCTTAAGATTCCACAGTATTACAGTAGCAAACAGGAAACCACACTGCATTTGCCCCTTGACCGGCTGTGCTGGTTCATTTGTCTGACGCAAGGTGAACATGCTGGTTCCTGTTTGAAATACCATCTACACAGGATAATCAAAAGCATTCCCCTCATCCGCCCCTTCCAGACAGCACTTCATCAGCAGTCTTTCAGTGAGGTTTGTCTGCAGTCCTTGATGTCCACTACAGAGGCTCTAGCAACAGAAAAAACGAGAACTAAAGGGTCTGTCCTACATCATACGGGTAGCTTTGGGTATTTTCTCTATACGCACGCCTTTTTTCACTCCATATACCAGAAACTTTTAAAATCAAACCCTCCGCCCTGGGGTAATGTTGCCTTTTTCTCTCTACCACCACGACTAACAAATGTGAGACAAGAAACAAGCAAAAAACACAACTCTTAAGATGGAGGCATGTCTCTGACAAATTGAAGCCTGCTTATACAAAAATGCCCACATACTGCTCGTCATGTCTGCCACGGCCAGATCAGAGGAGAGCAACAAAAGCACACAACAATAAATGCTCCATGAACAATGGGTCTTTGGTTATAGACCACTGCACTGGAGATTGATAAGGCAGATTTGTCTTCCCATATTTGGGATTCGGTGAGCAGACTGTATGGTTTATCAGAAGATGTTTTGTAGATTGCCTGGGATAGACTTGTTAGGGACCCACATGGCTCTACCTGGGCAAGAACAGATTGAGATAAAGCATGACGGTAAACTACAAGGCAGATGGGGACATGCGGATAGATGAGTAATCTAGTGTGCCTGAGATCCCAACCAGCAAGATCCTCCGCAGAGCTCGGCACCGAGAATGATGGGAGAAGTTAGGTTTCACACTGAGTCTGAAGACCTGTCATGCTGAACCACTCTCCTAGACATGTCTGAAACTCAATTAAGGGCCATGTTAGAGCCTGATCCATGTATAGAAACACAGTCCTGTTGTCTGGTGTGAGAAGATCACAAGACCCCTGACTTCATTAGACGAACGGCCAGATCTCTGCAAATAGACCCAGGAAAACCATCTAAGCTGGGAACCTTGAAATAAGTGAGCTGTGAAGGGATAAATAGCCTCATATAATTCCATTTACATTGCTCCAGCCATAACTGATACGTGAAGGAGGGCAACTGGGGTTGAAAAAAAGGCAGCGTACCTCCTGCATTGACCGCCGCATCCGAGTCACAGCCAAGTAAGATCCCAGCATGAGCTATGGACCGCGACAGCAAACAAAAAACTAATGATGCTTCCCAAGGTTATTTCCGCATAAATAACCATGACGAAGAATGCTAATGCAGCAGCTCAAACCCACAGACCCAAACATACCACTGGAATGACATTAAAAACATGGGTGGCAAGGGCAGGCGGTTATTAGCTATGAGTTTCACACACTTTGGGTTGATGGAACATCTTTTTACTGCCTCTACCATGCAGGTGAAGGGGGGGTCTGTGTTTGGGTGGGAGGAAGAAGGGTGGCAAGATGTCAGCGCTCCGCTGTTCTCCTGCGTGACAAACACCAACCTGGAGCCAGCTGTGACAAAGGCCTAATCCACAAAATCCCTCCTTCCTTTGCTGAAAATCCTAATGAGGATTTGAAGTGCTCAGCAGGGAGGAGACCCAGGGGCTGTGGTTACACCTTGCCACTGCTTGCTCTCCCAGTCATTGTCTCCTTATCTCCTTATTGGCCAAGCCTGGCTGGCGATGAAAGAGACGTGACAGCACGGCAGGCCTTCGTACACAGGCCCCACGCCTGCCTGGCTCCACGGGAAGCCAGACTCCCCGGTCTGCTGTAAACCACCGCAATGGCATCAAGCAGTAGGTGGAGAGTCAAAGCCAACAGAAGTTGTTGACTGAAGACATATGAGACAAGGAAAAGTCCACCGTCCGCCCAAATGGCTTTGAGTCAGAATCAGTACATCAAATACCGAATTAGTGGTCAGGGAAAGGGAGGCTGGTGACGCAGTGTGGTACTATACTTTTTCCACGGACCAAACTCAAATAATATCTTTAAACGACATTCTGCCTGATGCGCCCATGGTTCCACAAATACTTGCTTGACAGTTTCTTCAGGTTTTTTTTCAATATAAAATAAGAAAGAGGCCCCTAGTGGACAGAATGAAAAGACTGTCTGCAAATACAGAGATAGTTTCTCTGCCTCTGAAGAGTGGGTTTATGATACATGGATAAACTTAAACTGATTGAATTTTGCCTGTTAGACAATTACCTGCTTTCCATGAAAACTAGCGGGCTTGATGTCGGGTCAGGAGAAAAGTTCTGAGGGATTGGGTCATCTTCATGAAGTTATATGAATACGTCTTCCTGGCTAACCAGAGCAAATAGGTAGCAGGCGCAGCACTGAGAGTGTCACAACCCTGTTCTTGCGAGTTCTGTCTTACATTAAGCCGTGGGCTTCTACTTCCAGTAATTACATTTCAGAACACCTTGATTGTCTATTTCATTCCATTCACTTTGAGGTGAAGGTTTTTAAGTGTCTTCTGTCTTCCTTTCACATGGTACAAAAACAGGACTTTTAAAAGGTGCCCTTCACTGTTGCCCTTGAGAAATCTCAAGTGTTTCGAAACATTGAAAGCTACGAGGAGAAACAATAGCGTGGTTTTCAGGGTGTAAGGAAGCGAACTGAAACCCTTTTATGGCAAACTCCTTTAAATACCCGTCACCTCACAACCATAACCAGCACCAGCTCCACAGTAATGACATTACATGGAGTCTGGAGAAAAACTACAGTACTTTGATTTTTATATATTTCGATAGAGTGGTGTGGTGTTCAACGGATTGAAAAACCACCAATAAACACAGATTTCAAAACAATTCAGTTGATCACAATAGATGGAGATGGATCACCGTCTGAAACATCAAAAAAACTTACTGCAGATGCATTTTCTCCTGATTTATTCTTAGCCCTCTTTGGTTTCTTGCAAACTTTGCCCTGCCTCTACCTCCTGACACAGAATCCTTGCTCTGCTCTCTAATTCTGCGACACCGTCATTTTAACAAGCTTCGAAAAAAGCCTTTGAAGAGGGAGCAGCGGCGGTGGAGCTAGGTGTGAATTGTTATTCTGTCGCTGATACAGACAAATCCTTTTAACCCCACCAGACTTGACTAAATTATTTTGAAAGACATGTGAGCCAATTTAATCATGTGTTGCGAGGGAAAGTCATCACAGGTTTTTTACATATTGCAACAAGAAAATAAAACATCATTACTTCATAAACACTTTGTAACCTTGTGAGCAGTTTGTAACCTTGTTTAGAAAAGTGCTACACAAATAAAGTTATTATCATTATTGTCATTATTATAAATTAAACCTCATTTCTTCTGGGTTGCTATGATGACATTCACAGGGGACACTAAATAAACCTGCTGCTTCAAAGAAGATCAACACAAATGCCAGAGGGCCAATTTGTGTTGATGAAATACCAATAAATATCAGAGCAGGTCAAAGTTAAGCATGCCTATTAAAGTGATCACTGATCTTGAGGAACATATATTGTCATTGAACGATCCTCTGAGTTAGGGCTGAGCAGTAAATCGATATCAATAATTATGACAATATAATTTTCATCAATAGCATATAACAAAGGTTCAATACATCAATAGGAGCAAACGTCTGTATTTAATCATATAACTAATAGGCATTTACCGTGCTAATTATCAAGTCATATTTGTATCTATGCTTTATTTTTTATCTCTATACTCATTTTGTCCATATCTTCCTGCCTTAATCTGCAACAAAAATTACTCAATAAATCGTTTACTTCAAGTATATGTATATATTCCTTCTGATATGGATCAAGCTCCAGAAGCACTGAAGTCAGCTCCTCCCAGACCGCATCTTAAATCAGTCTTTTGTTGGCTCCTCTTTCATTTCCACTCCACGCCCTCAGTTTGAAAAGCTGACTCTACATCTAATACAAGTTTTTATCCCAAACCCAGATTACCCCCCGATATCTGACATCACTCGAGTAGTACTTATTATAAAAAAGTTGACGTGTAAGTTTGGAATAGCTCTTCAGTGAAATTTTAACCAAATGGCCAAATGTACACACGATGACTCTTTGAGTATCTTTATTCTTAATATCATGTCAGGATTTCCCTATTAATATCAATATTGATAACTGTATCTATTACATAAGACAGCACCCCTTGGTCTTTTTTACAATTACGGACATATTGTACTGTATTTCAAAATATCTGTATTACAGCAAAATAATTATTTTAGTGGTTTAAACAGTTCACTGACTCTAAATGACGAAATCATATCTTCATAGAGCAAGATATTCACTTCACTATGTATTGACCATAATAAAACACACAGCGTATAACACGGTTAATTCCATACCATTAGGTTGAAAGGCTGTAGTCCCCAGGGTTCCATAAATATGTACATATGTATGTGTATATGTATACACAAACACACACACACACACACACACATATAAGTATACGTTAAGATGTAGAGAAAATGGATGATGAAGGGCGAGACGGCTGAGCAGATTAAAACATTTGCGGAGACGAGTCAAACAAATGCAGTCAAATGAGCAGAATGAGAAATGTTGTGTAGAAGGAGGTCAGAGAGGAACACAATCCCCCACAGCTGCAGTATCAATCCCGGCTGTGTCTGTGTGCGTGTGTGTGCGCGTGTGTGTGTGTGGGTGTGTGTGTGTGTTTGCATCCCTTTCTTCAGACATAAAAAAACAAGTGGCAAAAAAACAAACTTTAAACTATTTACAGCATTCCGCTAACCCATTTAATTCAATTATAAAAATGCATTAAAAAGATATTAGGGGTAGACGCAGTTTAATGAAGCATGTTTACTTGGGGATATTGTTTGTAATGAACTGTTTGTGGGCTGATCTCTGGGGCTGTGATGGGAAAGGGGGGGGGGGGGAGGGTGCAACGAGAGGGAAAAGGTGAATGATAAATGTCATGAATAAATGGGCTTTGTGCTTTGTTGTTTTGACTCATTTCTTCCCTTGATTTGGATTGGGCGTTTTCTACAGTTTCAGGTTTTCTGCCAAACTGAGGTCGCTTATCGCTCTCTGTGTGTTTGCCCGGGGAGGATTCGGGCTGCTGGGTGTCACCTCACACAATGTCAGCAGTGACTCCCATGTACCAAGGTTCACTCAGGCTTCTAGATGCACCCTGACCAAACTACAGAGAAACAAATGTTCGAGTGCGTTGCTCTCTTCTGGAACTTCTGCTGCCAGTCCCCTGGTAAAACATCCGTAAATGTCGGAGAATGCGGCAGGAAAATGTCACAGCGAGTGAGTGGATGTGTTGACAAAATTTCTAACTCCCGACGGACACGAACATGGAAGAACACAAATATCTCAAGATGAAAAAGACGCAGGTCATACTTATACAACAAACCCAATCAGATCAGTGTACTTGGAAATTCAAGAGCTCCTGGTGTGAAGGGTCGACACCGGAGTCAATCTGCTTTAAACCACAACGTGTGATTCCTGCAGCAGAAAACCTCTCCGTCACGTCCTAACTCCTGCATGCTGCCTGCTCTACCCTCGCACCCCCCCTCGCCTGCATGCTCCGTACATTAACCTGTTGATGGGAACGAGTCTGGCCCGAAACAATCTTCAGCTGCATTCTTCATATTTGAATGGTAAACTCCATTAAACATCCGATTCCAGACCCATTTCCATCCTGCTGGATGGAAATGGGTCTGGGGATCACGGGATCACGGGACCACGGGATCACGGGATTTTCACGACGACACACATCTCAAACTCTCTTGACATCTCCGTCCGTGGCTTCTATGTGTATGACACCGCTTTTTTTTACCAGGACATTTGCACTGTGGAGTCCAGTGTATGTCTGAACGCAGCTTTAGAAACACTTCTCACTCTGTTTATGTTTTTCATTGAGCTAATGTCTGAGTTTCATTGGAATCCCTCGCTGGCTTCCCACCTTACAAACACTGTCAACACCCTGCGCCTGGTGAAATCTGATGTACTAAAACATGTGACAGAAACTCCACGAGGAGCCAACTATCTTCCCTGCCCCCGACTGGGTTAACACCCAGATCTCAAGGCTGTAACATCCTTTCTTGCAAGTGGCATGCATTGCTAACACATACAGAATACATCTGAACAGAAATAGTGCTGTTGAAGTGATTTCTGTGATGTGCTTCCTAAAGCCACCCTTAGCGAGCCCTTAGAGACCACACACTACTCAGATTGCACACTTCTTATATGGAAAATCAAATCCAGGCCAGATGATACAGGAGAAACGCAGATATCATAAATCCTGCCGGTGTGATTTGCTCCAGTGTAAATTAGGCATCTTGAGAAATGATTACCTCCCAAACTTTAATCAGTAATATCACATTACGGAGTTATTTTTTTTAAATCAATCAATGAAGCAGGTATAGTGAACAGTTTGCCAGCGTTTATGTTGGCACCAGCCGACCAGATCGGTAATGTCTTATCTGATGAACTGCACTGAAAAGATGCCAACTTTAGTTATTCTAAATCCAGTCATCAACCGTTTGAGAAATGTGCCTCTATTGCTTTGATTAGACGCTAATACGAACGGGAAACAGTTTATGAGACATGGTTTGGATGCATAAATCTTGCAATTACGACACAGCAGCGAGTTATTTAACGGAAGCTAAATACACTATGATTAAAGCAAATCCAGGCTTTATACTTTTCCAGGTGTGAAGTCTGCGAGCCCACCGTGAGGCTGAACAGTTCTTAAGCGAGGGATTCACAAATGGATCCGGCTCTGATGCAACTGGGAACAACTGGCGCTTTCAAGCAGAAAATCTCAGACAAATCACAATTTACCAACTAATGAAACCACTCAAGATTATCCCCCATCCGCCTCTGCCCACTGTCCTCAGAGCTGCATTACTTACACTGCTCGCTCTCACAGGAGCAGCTTTGGCTTGAGTCACAATTTCACTGCTCATGCTATAAGGAAGACGACAGAGATTCCTGGCAGCGGCTGCCACTGAGCCTGAAACAATACCCATTCAAAAGATAATCTAAAAAAAAATACTGACATGAGATCAAAACACAATGTTTTTATAGAAGACAAAGACGACGGCTTCTTTTTTTGGGGGACTTACCCTCTGTGGAGTGCACTTGGGCTAGTGTGATGAGGAACCAGCAGAAGGTGTGTAGTTTCCACAAAGAGCACGCCATGGCGCCGGGCGGTGATGGTCTGTGGCAGGTTGGCGTCGGGACTCAAAAGGCTCTGATTAAAAAAGTCCAAGCCGACCGCTCTCAGAGATGCTCATCGTTGATCCTCTCTCACCTGTGGAGGAGAAAGCGAGACAGACGGTTCAGGTCAGGGAGGAAATTTATTCCACGTGCCAGCTCGGTCCCCTGGCTGATTTCACAGAGGAAGTCACCCGGTCACACTCGATGCTGCATATACATTCCACTGCAGCATTGAACCTGAAGCTGTGAAATCCTACAAACTCCAGCCAGCCACCAAAGTAAAACCAGCTCAGAGGGTCAATAGTCCTGAGGAGGGGAAATCCCCCTGATGGCGGCCGAACGTTGACCAATTCAGAGGCCGGGAGGAGGAGCAGGGAGGGACCAGTGATATTATCAAACAGATAAGGCCCCCCCTCCCCCCACCCACCCCATCTCCTCGTGACCCATAACAAGTGATGCTAACCTGATCAGTGCTGCGTCAAATTCAGATTTCTACACCTTTCGCAAAGGACATATTTTTACTTTACGACTTTTGTGGTTATTTTAAAATGTTGCTTTTAGATAAAGATGTATATGGATCAATCATGGAATATGAGTGGTGATATTGACAGAAAAATTTAAAATTTGAATTCCTTACTACAGGTTAAAATGTAAAGGATTAAATCAACAGAACAAAGTCAATGTTGATGTTAAATGACCTCACAGTGACGTTGGATGCTTTAATTATCCATGGAAGCAGCTTGACATCCATTAGTCAGAAAGCTTTACGTCCCGCCACAGTCACATCGGTTCACATGAGCTTGGAAAATAGAGCAACTGAGGTAATTGAGTAATTATTGTTAGACAGTCTACGTGGTCAATTAAAGATGCAGCATAATGCTAATAACTCATCTGCATTTGTTTGTTAGTTGGCAGCATTTCACAGAAACCACTGGATGGAAAGAAACGGTGAAGAAGTTTTCGGTGTGGATCTGGATCAGGGGGGCGGATCCAGGATTGTTTATTTACACATTGCAAGGTTGTTATTTTTAAACATCTTCACCAAATTTCCAGGGAATAACAAATGGATTAAATAAAAGATGCATATTTAAGGAGTCGATAAAAATACACCATGGCACTGTACTCCCGAGTTCTATTCTAGTTTTCAAACTGTAAACAGTCTCATATGTCACCATGTAAACAGCTGAGTCACATTTCCCTAAATAAATAACTGCACTACATTATAATGTTATACAAGTAGAATCTTTTACGACTGCTATTTCAGATGACTCAAGAAGTCACAGTGCTTCTGTTTGACTGATACTTTGTGACTCCCCCAACCCCTGAGCAAACAAACAAACAAACAAGCATGAAGAAACACCACGGGCAAATGGTCACTTCTTTGTTGTGGCCGATCACAGACCACCTTATCTGCAGCCCCTCCCTCTCTCTCTCTCACTCACACCCCCCCTCCAAACCTGAATCCCTCTCCCCCCACCTCATCCATACCTGCCCCTCTAGTACTCGTCTGTTTGACTGTTTGTTTTTGCTCTCTTTCGCTACAAAAGCAAATGGCCTCCTCCCCTTGTCATGGATACAGCGCCGGAGCGGTGTCGGGTGAAACCTAATGCCTACCTGCGCGCCCGGGCATGTGTTTCGCACCACTAACAGCTCCCTTTTGTCCGCGTGTTTACACTGCCGGGCTAAGCTCAGTCCTCTCACTCCTGTGAACCATTAGCAAATTCACCATGGGATATGGCATCGCTAAGGCAACAAAGCACATAGGACCCCATTAGAAACTGTTTTTTTCTCCCCTCTATTATTTCCGCACATTCAAAAACAACATTCCATTTTTTTTTGTGTCAGCGTCTGCCACCTGCGATTGCTTGCTAAGATTCAGGGGACCGACTGTTATCCATCACACTCGGAGCTAACAAGAGAAGTGAACTGAAGAGACAGTGAGGAATTTGTTTGCCGTGGAGAGCCGGAGCCGCAGAGAGCCGGCCCCGGTCGGCTCCTCCACCGGAGGATTCACAGGCTGAGGACTCTTTGATCTGTTTTGTCTGGGTTCTCAGACGGTGTAATAATTCATCATCCAGGAAAACATGCAGAGCAGCACACATTAGCCAACAAAGTTATAATTAAACCCCGCCATAATCAGCTCATCTGGTATGACATTACGCCTCACCTGAGACCTCTAATTTTAGAGCCATTTAAAAGAGGTTAACAGGAACAGGAGCGCTGCAGCCACAGTGTATTTAGTTTCGATGGAATAATGTGCAGTCAGGAGACGAGGCGAGCGACAGATGATCGTGGAGACCAAACACTGGATCCCGACAGAGACCCCTAACCCCTTGTTGTCTTCAGCTGATGTGTGCATGCGGCAGCAATTAAATTGATCAGGAAAGTGGCTTTGAATAATCAGCCCACGACTGGGTTCAGAACAATGAGAGCTTAAGCAGATTGTCTCCACAATAAAGCAGTACAGTGAGCATATAGGCTTAGGCATCCTCATCCGCGCACACAGAGACTTAGCCGTTACTGTTTGGTCCACTTAATGAGACAGACAATACTTAGATTACACACACACACACACATTCACTTGTGTGGAGATCTGAGTCATGATTATCCCATTCAGTCATTACCTTCTCCCACATTAAGTAATTTACTGGGAAAACTATGATTAAAGTAACAGTGTTCACATGCTCCACAGAAACCAGAGTTCTGTAATAATAGATTGAGAGTTTACTCTGGTGTTTGATCTGTAAATGAATGTGAGTAGGGACCGGTGCGGGCTATGTTCAAACGGGAAAAAGAGAAAGACACAACAGGTAATTGGATTTAATGTCGTGGCTGATCGGTGTATCTTATAAATAATGAATAGATTTTCTTTTGGTGTTTTTAGCATTAAATCTCACCGAGCGGTTCGACACAGGCACTTGAGGTGTTAGCTGTTGCATTAAATTTGTTTCACCGTCACTCAAAGGAATGAGTTTTATTTTCCCACCATCCCCTGCCTTGTCACTCTTTTATCAAATATAGTCCCACTTTCCATCTGGCTCGCTCCGTGACCTCTGCGGTGCACGCACAGAATGAGAACACCCGACACTATGGGACATACATGCCAAGTGCAATTTCAGAGACTGATGCTGCGCCTGCACGGCTCGCGACCTTGACACGGGCGGGCTCACCTGGTTTAAGGTATTTACATGATAGGTGAAATCATTTGTGTTTTGCCCCACGTTGGTCAGACCAGAGTTATTAGTGTGCACGTGAGCCTGCTGATCTTTTCACAGTCGAGATTAACGCTGTGGATTACGTGATGCACCAAAACACTAACCCTTAAACTACTTCTTTAATCCCCAAACTACCCATTCCACATGGTATTTTCTGTGATTTTGCAAATAGAACCATATGACGGAGCACCTTATTAATGACTATTATTAGAAGTATGCATTCAAGTATGTTTCTGAGTCTTTGGAGGCTGTGGGTGTTTACATATGTAAAAAAAAAAGGCCTGAGATAACAGTGTTGAGTCAACATGATTTTTCCTGCTTCCCTGTCATCATAGCTTAGTGCAAAATCAGAGGCAGCATGCTCGACAGACCTCTGGTGTCAGTACGTGAAGACAAAGACAAGATGCCTTGAAACATTCTGCCTCCGAGGCAGTCGAGACCCCCCGCCACGGAGAAAATGCAGAATGTTAAACCGTAGTATGTGGGGATGGGTGTTCTGTAAATCGATGATAACAGTCCTATACTTTAATATGTTCTGTATCATGCTGTGAGTGTTTAACATGCTGAGGCACCAAAGGCGCCGACTGAAGGGAGGCTGCCTGGCTGCCATGCTTCTCATTAACCGTGCAGAGGTCTCCCCGCTCAGCTGGGGGTTTCTCTTCTCTCTTCACCTTGTAACACAAACCGCCGCAGACCAAACCTTGACTGTTTTTCAAATAGCCCTCGACTGGTCGGCGGGATCTCAGAGCAGGTTTTACCATCTGCAGAGAGGCCAAGGTTTGGATTTTTCGGGGGGGTTTTTTAGAGACAGGGTAGACAAACGAAGAAGAGCATCCTGCTCGACGCAGCTGCTCCTCGGACACGGCACACGTGATCGAGGCGATGCTCTGCTGATGGTTGAGCCCAGACTGCTAAGATGTCAACAGGCATCACACGGTTTTGGCTAAATACGAAGCCGCTGCACACAGATGTTTTGTGTGTTCGGAGAGACGGAGAAGCCACAGGAGCGCTGAGCCCCGAGGCTTTAAACACATGTACACTTGATGTATTCGCCTTGTAATTGACAACTGAGTGACAAAATTGTCAGTTGGTCTTCTTCAGGCAAAAAAAAAAATGAAAGGGTTGGTAACTAGGAGGAAGGGGGTTATTAGGAGGGAGGGGAGGGGGGCTGATTGAAAAAGGACAGTTTGAATTTTGAATGCAGCGGGGGTCTGAAAACAAGAGGCAGATGTGAAAGAATGCCGGGCTCCTCAGACAAAGCTCCCAGTTGTCCCTCTCTAGCTGTTAGAGGACCTCAGGAGAATAGAAGAAGAGTCCGGCCTTTCTACTAAACGAGGTCTGGGAGAATGGAGGGGTTGGAGGGGGCCCCGGAATAAAGAAGCCCAATTGGGGGAGGGGGACTCGAGTTACAATAAGAGACTGACAGCTTGCAAGTCTTGCTTGACCCTTGAATTAGCCCCCGAGCTTTCAACAAATCTCAAGAAAGAGTTGGGATGTTAATTGTCACGGAACATCAGAGGGATTCAAAGGAAGGGAAATATGGGGCAGGAGATCTACTGAGATGTAAATCAGGAGCAAACTGACCGACCACATGTTGAATGAAGCGAACCCATTCGGTTTCTACTGCATTTCCCCCTCCTCATGAATTCATACATGCTATAAGACTCCTTATCTCCATTTTTCTTGCCAATTTTGAGGAGGAAAAGGAAAAAAGACATACTTGGGGGACATAGAGCTCAGTTAGAGAACGCTCAGCCTCAGCTGTGGAGGAAACATATTCCCCAAAGAGATTGTGTCCCCGCTTCCGACACCGCTGAAGATGTACAATTTGCAAGCGTAAATCAGAAAATTCACACTCTAGAGGGGGAGATTGGGCCGGTGATCCGATGGGTCTGGAGTCCTGCTGAGTCAAATATGGGGCAGGGAGGAATCAGAGGATGACCCCTCCGCTGAGGGGAATGATTGAGAGCAGCGCAGGGCCCGGGGAGCTGAATGACACCCAACCAAACACTCTTTGACTGCTGGTGCCCGAAACAAGGGCCCTGACCCTGACAGGAGCTCAGCCAGGGAAATACCAGGAACATGCTGCTCAACAGGACAGGAAGGCTTCTTGAGAGGAGAGGGTGGGGGGCCGAGGGTGGGGGTACTTGGGGAGGCGTTAGGGAGAATTACATCTTTGAGACAGAAGGGAAAAACAAAAACAAAGAGACGCAGAAGGGGGGAGGGGTCATTTTTTTAAGCTGGCAGATAACATTTCTTACGAATCGTTACCGTGAACTATCATTCCAGATTGTTAACAACCAGCACAATCCAATTTGTCTGATCAGGACATCATCGCTGTCATCTAACCCATTTTATCTTCTGCCAGCAGATAGAAACAACTGTTTTTGAATCTGCGGATTAGAATACGCAAATTAAATTTAGCACTGCCCAGCTTCTCCTATGGGCTGCACTGTAAAAGCCGGAGCGTGTGACATACGCGTTGGGCCTGTCATGCTCGTTGCTCTCAGTGTTTGCGCCATTCATCATTTTTACGAGCCACTCAATTAATCGATTAGAGTACTCCCCACTGGTCAGGACATATGGCTTCTGGATAAAGCAGTCATGAACCAGACCCAGGAACACTCCGGCTCATCAATACATTTATGGAGACAAAACTAAAACGTAGGCGTTGTCGGGAAAACAATTTCAGGGGACCATATTTTCCGTTCAGATTTAAACGCGGGAGAACTGTGTTTATCAGTGAGTAATATTCTTATGTCCAGCAGTGTCCTGAGGCACTGACAGATATATTGCCCTTAATATATTGTATATATATTAAACCCGTAGGTTCATAATCACACTAGCAATGCAACAAAAATCCTATTAGCACCAACAGATACCAACACCTGTCTGTCCACACTGTGGATTATAGTCAGATAATTTCCGTGGTACCAGAGTCTTAATACAGGTTCCATACGTTTTTAGTTGTAATTTTGATGTTTTACTGGGAAGTGAAGTGGATTATCTCAAATGAAATTTGAAAATGTCATTTCCACTTGCTGATAGCACAAAACTATTCCTTTCAGGTCTGTGGAGATAAGAATGATTCAGCCAGGGCCGTTAAACGGTGTCTTTGCCAAATGTTCCTCCGCTTGGGAATTAATAGGCTGACATTAATACAGAAAGATAAATAGGAAGGTCGGGAATGGGAGCCCTGCCATTATATGGGCATCTCATGGCGATAGTACCTGCCAATCAAGTCCAATAAGTCCTTGACATCGCAGTGATTCACCTTGGAATACACAGAGCGTATGCAGTATGTAGTGCATCCTCCCCTGTCCAGAAACCATGTCCAATTAGTATGCGCACAAACATACTTTCAGGGTTTGTGCTCATAGAGCGCGTTAGGACACAATAAAAGAAACATTTGTTGTGCGATCCAGTTTACCATGGCTAAATTAGTCAAAACAAATCAGGGATTATACAAACTAAGCTCGGCAGGTGGCCCAGACACTCTCCCCGAGTCATCTTCGCAATTACAGCCCGGGTACATCATTGTTGCGTTCATGCAAAAATAACACAAGGCGATGTGGCCAAGCAAAGTCGGGGACAAAAACACAAACAAGTGCACATGCAAAGCCACACAGAGCTACTCGGTGTCAGGTGAGAAACGTTTAAATTATGCATGTCACCCGGCTTCAATCTGAACTGTGGGGGAACAAATAACTCAACAGGGGCGGTCAGTGATTCACTCGTGGAAGTCACGTTCACTGAAAACTGACGATTCCCTTTTGGATGCACAGGGCATAGTTAGAGTCTACGGTGATAATGTGCTGTATTTACCCGGATATGCACCAGTAAGCCGCTTTTATGACTCCCCCTCCCGACACCCTTTTAAAAATGAGCAGCTGAAGGGTTAAAAACCCTGCTTCATCCTTCTATTAAGGACCTCACCATCAATAATGCACTGTGATCGTGAGGCGTTATTAAACAGGATGATTAATTTTTAAGGTGGTGGGCAGCAATACAAAACATGAAGAAGGTAACGGAGAAGATGACTTGTGAGAGACGTTCAAGATGGAAGTGGAGTGAGCGTGAAAATAAGCCATTTATCTGCCTTCCTTTCTTTCCTCATCTTCACAGAGCATGATGCCGGAAACAAAAGAGAAACGGAGCAAATATCTTTGGGACTAAACAACGTGTGTGTGTGTGTGTGTTACCTAACCTTGAATGTATCATTAAAATCATACTTGGCTTAAATTGAATGTACAATCCAGAAATGAAGTCATAGCCCATTTCCAAAAATCCACATGCCCATTGTCTAAAAGCCCCAAAATCCTTCTCCTCTTTGTTTGCTTCGCTTGTCTCCTCCTTTTGTAACCGGTATATTTAACCAAGGCTTGATACTAGCTTTTACCGGGATTAACCTCATCATTGCAGGAAAGCATATGGTATATAGTTTTTGTGTTTGTATCCATTTCCGTGAAAAAGACTTTTCTAACATTACGTAAAAACCATAAAAGCGCAGAAGCTTGGAATGCAGTAATTGCATTTCTGGAGTGGTGGACATTTAGATTTTTGATGGGTGCTAATTCTTTCAGATGAGAGGCACTGCGCAAAATGTGGCCAATGTTGGCTCGGTGTCTAATTGAGGCTTTCAACCTTTCGGCAGCTCAGAGGGACAAACAACCAGAATAAGGGACACCGCATAATCCTAGTCTGCACCAAAATAGAAGACGACACGAGGACCTTACAGCGGCAGCAAAGGCATACCGACGATTTGAGCAGAGGAGCGGATCTCCTGCAGCCGGCGTCATCCTGGCACATTTCTGTCTTAAATTGAAAAAGATGGCACGGATGCGGTTGTCAGACAAGGCAAGTGGCGCATGTCAACCTAAAACGAGGTATGGCAACTTGTCTTGTCACGAAGCCCACGACAAAATAAGTGGGTGTAGTCGTTTCCGGATACCATCACTTGTCAGCCATATATCTTCACTGAGTACCGGCCCGACAGGTAATGGTGCTTGTAAAACCTGATGACGGTATATTTGCTTTTATTCAAAGATATACATGTGGTGACAGTGTCTAACAGGCATATAGCCTCTGATGAGAAATGAATGCACTCGGCTGCATTATAACAAGGAAACACTGGTGGAGTGAAAGAGAACACAAGCACAAAAGAGTCATTTAAGTTGCTTTGAATTTCCAAGCTGCACATCATTAGATTCCTTGGTGGAGTTTCAGTGTCACTAATCCTCGCCCTCTCCCCACCTTCAGAGAGGGGGACAGTTTTGGGGGCTGGGCCTTCTCCACAGCGCTCATTAGCATCACATCAGGACTGAGTGGGGGGGATTGTGATGCAAACAAGCACCCATTGGCTCGTTCCTGCCCCCTATTTCAATAACTAAGGTGCTTCAGGATCTCGCGCCTTCCTGCCTACTGTACAATGGAGCAGCATCCCTGGGACGGAGAGAGTGAAGGTATTTATATATCAGAGTGTTCTCCAGCTCGGTTTGGATTGAGGGACGTCAACTAGCAAACACTTGGCTTGCACTCAATAGATTCCAGTGGTAGCAGATGACAAAACAGGGAGAATTATAAAATGTAATGTTCAGCATATTCGCTTTAAGAGCTCAAAATCACAGAGGCAAAAAATATCTCTTTTCAAGAATGTCCCCCGGCTTCCTACTGACCATGAGTCAGGCTTCGGCTTGACATGATTTTAAAAATTATGTAAATGAATCCATGGCTTATGTTATCATCTCCCGCCACCCACAATAGGACGGCAGATACGGCAATCGCTGCTTCTGCACCTTGTGTATGTTTAAGACGTGTTTGCTCTTTGGTGATAACAACAACAAAAAAAGCAGGCAGGAAAACAAACAGGGCTTCCCCTTTTTATTTGTTTGCTCAGAATAACGAGACCAAAGTCAAGGGAGTCTGAAACCACAAGGCGAGAGAGAGCGACCAGGCAAACGCAGGGCGACTGTGAAAGTGGACAGCGATAAAACATTTAACAGGAAACTATCCCCCCCCCTCCTGTTTTGAGTAACAAAGGGATTCAAATTCCTAAACAAACTCTGGAAAGTCGACCAATTGAACGGCCAGACGATAGCGGATTGGGGTTCGGGTCGCACCTTTGAACTGCAGCGCCGAAGGAAGGATGAAGACGAGATGTTAATCTCTGAATCCCTGCAATTGCTACAGCTCTGAGTTGTACAAAATAATGACAGGAGAATGGGACACACTATGAATAAGAAGTAAGTGTGATAAAGTCCCTTGGTGATGGAGGTGGTGATACTGAATTTCTCTCAACAACCAGATTCTACGTGAGGCGTTTCCCTACACAATCAAACGGTTGGTCGATTATATCAGAGAAGTAGTTAAACCTCTACTTTACACTATTGTTGAGTGTATAAGCAGTTAAATTCGACGTTAAATATAAATGATTAATTTTCATTTTTTTATCTCTGCAGGAGAGTAAAAAAATACCTGGAAATGATTCATAAAAAATCACAGGAAAGAAAATGCTAATTAAACGAGATATGGATTAAGGCCTAATTAAAGGAATATTCTTGTACTTTATTGTTAACCAGGCAAGGTGTTATCTAACAATTCATTAAGTCAACATTTATCACTATGCAGAGCATGATTTCAGCATCTGACAAGAATTCATTAATGATAAACTGATGAAGAACAAAACAGCGGCTTCAAAAGCAATGTGTGGATTTGCATCCCATAAAGTTTAATGAAAGTCACTCATATTGTCTGTGTGCATAATCACCACATGTCAATAACATTTAAACTTTAAAGGAGAACTAATAAATATATGATATCCTGTCCTGTGAATATTTTTCATCTCCGTCACCCATATTTTGTTTCATACCCCAAAATATCCACAGTATCAAGTAGTACTTTTTGTTTGAGGCTACTTTAACACCAGTTGTATGAATAGTTTTGTAAACTTCTGTTTAAATACCAATGTACCACTGCAGTGGCTCTAGCGGGGGTGTCTCTCAGGGACTGGGGTGTGTAAGAAGCCGGGAGTGAATCATAGCAGCAAATCCAGTGTTGTACTGGCCATCGGGCACCCTGGGACAAATCCCAGTGGGCTGCCGCATAGATGGGCAAGTGGACCAACAGAAATCCATAAAGTTTTTATGGATTTATCCATTTGGATCCCCCGTCCCAGAACTGATAAGTCTGAGTACAACCAATACAATAAACTAGGCTACATCACTGACTGTCCCCAAGTAATGTCTGCACCTGCCTCCGTTTTATAAACTGTACGCACAAGGGCCTACGAGACTTTCCAGTTGAGAGCAAGTCCCACTCAGTCGCACTTTTATTGTCTGTATCACATCGTTTACAGAGCAGAAGATCATATGCTGAATTTCTAAAGTCAAACTACAAATCTAATCTAAATCTCTACCTCACCATCTCACTCAGAAACATATCCGTGCAAACTTTTCCATCCTCGAGGTCTCTGCCTCTCCGGGCTGCCTCGCCCACCTCCGGGCCTGCTGGACCTATTTCTGATGGTAATGGCTGCGGGAGCCGCATCCTGTCAGCTCACTCTAGACTCACTAGTAATCAGCTCAGGCTGATGAATGACAGAAATGCCACTGGCTCCACTTTCTGCAATGACGAAAAATGCACCCCGTGGACGCCTCCTATTTGACTGTCCTCTTTACACTGCCTCTTTTCTCCATTTCCATCAACCACCACAGAAATCCGGCTCATCACATTGGTTCAGCTGCTGATGCTGATGCTAAAAATGAAACATGTGTTACCGGGGCTCAGATGCGGTTACATGGGAGTTCGTGCAGCTCGCTCAGAGCTTTGTGTCTGGTCATCATTTAACCGTGGTTTAGATTTTTATCATTGGGTGATTTCGTAATCACAAACACATTCGACTGGTTCCATCTTCCATTGTCTCATTTCTTAGTTGCATAAACAGCTGTTTAGTGTGAATTATTTATTAAAATATTCAAAAGTAGCTTGCCAGTGATGCCTTTTGAGCATTAATTAGCTAATGGCGACTGATCTGTGTCAGCTACCTCAAAAAAAAAAGTTAAGACTCCTCAAAGTCTTTTCAGGCTTTATTGACTGATTTTATGCAGTGTGGCTGCGTTAAACTCTCTATAAAAACCTGGAAGTACTTTTTGAGGAAACTTCTGCGCTCCGAATACAGTCGGAAGCCAAAGACTTTCCAGTTTGCAAATGACAGGTCACAGTAAGTAAAGCTTTTTTTTTAAGTTTAACAAATCCTGAGGACCTAAAATTCCAAAGAAAATCATGTATCTCAAAATGTGGTTGTTTAATTGTTTCAGATATATAGAGGGATGTTTCTGAAATGGTCTTTCGAGAAAATTATTGTTTTTCTTAAATTACATAAACCATTATAGGATCAGCTGGACAATTTGAATATAAAGAACCAATATGTTTACATTCCACACTTCTAGTTAAAAAGCAGACTTTAAAATAACGTAAATATAGGTTTGCGTCAAAGAGGCATGTGCTGTAGGGACTTGAAGGAATCTGTGATGTAACCTGATTGTCATTTTCGGGCTAATTCTCTTCCTTCCTGCTTCTCCACCTCTCCCTTCCAGCGATAACACACCAGGTGTCAGTGGAAAGCTGAGGTTCTCACACTTGGCTTTATTACCTCAACCACTGCGCAGGACTGAAGAGCTGAATTAGACAAACAGGGCAGTCTAATGGATAAAGCAGTCAGGGTATGTGTGATTTATAGCAGCATTCACACCAGCAGAGCCGCCTCACACCTCATTTATAAGGAGGCATGGTGAATAATGAGGGCAGCCTGTGTATGTACTTTTCTTGCCCACACGCCAAAAAAGATTCAAATCGTAAAAAAAAAAGAATCCCGCCGAGGTGTCAATAAAAAGCGCTTTTCAATTTTCATTAGAAATACATGATTAATCTACACACAGGCACATTCAAGAGCTCAACTTATCTGCAGTATTTAAGATGTTCATTACCACCCCCCCCCCCCGGCGGCGGAGGAGGAGTTGGAGCCGACAGGCAGCAGTGAATGCCAGGCCTGGCACAGCTGTACAAGCAAAGCTGTAAAGAGAAGTCACCGGCCACTGTCGCTCAATCTTCTCCTGCGTTAATCCCACACTATCTGCACCGGCGTCAGACCCACTCCTCACGTCCCCGCATCGCTGTTCACACTCCTACATTCAATTTGGCAGCAAAGTGGATATGTTGCATCATTTCTCCAGGCTGAAAGAACCCTCTCGGGCATTGTTCCCCTTATATCTTGTTTTTTTGTGTGTGTCTCGATGTGCAAATGATCAAATGGTCATTTTTTTGGCAATACATTTCTTGCATTTTGTTCTTTATCCCGGGTTATTCAGTGCAAGCGAATGAGGTGTGAGGGGTTTAGTAATGCTGTGTCAACGCTGGATCCTGAGCGACTTTTAACAGCAGCGCGGCAAAAATGAGCACATCTGAGGTTTAAGAGCCTCTAATGCTGCTGAATCTCTTCTCAGCTGATCAGATCATCTTCTGAATGGCCTCAATACACGAGCAGGGGCGGCGCGTGTGCAGAACCAGTCAGCGCCGTGTGTCTGCGTTCATCATTCACAATATTACGAGACAACCTGCTGTCATATCATACCCCACACTGTTACCGTAGCTGGACAAATGCACTGAGGAATGAGCGCTCAAGTGGTGGTCAGGTTTTACTACGCCAGAAGCATTCACAGGCCCCACTGTGCTTCACAGACGGGGAATTTTTTTATACCCATGCACCGATGGAACCAAATCCTGGCCCCCGGGGCAGATTTGTCATTTTAACATCTCTTTTTTTTTGGAGGGGGGGTTATGACATTTTGTCCTCTGTTTCTCAAATGTTATCCCAGGAAGCTGGTCTCCGGTTGACTGGAAGCAGAGAGAGAGAGACCACTGCCTCTGGCTTGTCACCGAGAGGGAAGAGCGATGCGGGTTCCACGGGAGCAGCAGAGAGGCGCGCTCTGTACGGAGACAGCAGCAGGTGCAGCTGTGACAGTCGCCGTGTTGTTGCTCGCCCCACACTGTAGTCGAGATGAGGTTCACAGATGTACCCACTCAGTGCAGTGGTTTATTGGCTGCCTGAGACAATGCATCTCTGTCAAGATCGACTCCTCCTAAGGCCATTTGAGTCGGAGAGCGCTCGGTATGAAACAAGGCTTAGAAAAACCTCGTTCTGACACATAAGGTCAATCCAGCTCCACAGCAACACAATCAAAGCCCCCCCCGTGCTCTGCCAGGAAACAATGCACGTTTCAACCTGCGGCAATCACACTTAAATACGGAGCTTTGAGACACATTGTCAAGCCAAGAGGTTCCCCTATTAAACAATAATAACAATAATAACATAGAAACCCTGCATACACGTAAATGCGTTGAATAGCCATTTTAATAGAATATAATGTAAAAAAAATGTTTAACTAATTATTGCTACAAGCGCCCTCGTTGTTTGTCTAAAACAATTTGATTAATAACAACCAAGTCTCTGTGGCTTTCCTGCATCCGAAGTCAACCAAGTAGCGCCCGAGGCTGCACAACACCCCAAGGTGGATCTTGCAAGGCATGCATTCCAATCATGCAACACTTTCAATATGTCCTGGCGGCATGAAAATTAATGGCCCCGATGTGATTTTTTTTTTTTTTTTGTGTAAAAAGCCAACCTGATTCCTTGCTTCATTAAAGACCCCGGGAGCAGTCGGCAGAGTCCGGTCCGAGCTCAGAGTTTTCGCTGAATGTCAAGAGTTCTACAGTGAGAGAGATCTGAGATAATATGACTATTGTTTTCCTGTAAAAAAAAAAACTCCAAGTCTCTGCTTGTTCAATTACTGGAAGGAGCCTCGACGAGGGCGGTTAAATCATTTGCAGAGAGACATTATCTACGCAGAGAGAGAGAGAGAGAGAGAGACAGAGGGAGAACGTGAGAGAGAGAGAGAGAGAGAGAGAGAGAGAGAGAGAGAGAGAGAGAGAGAGAGAGAGAGAGAGAGAGAGAGAGAGAGAGAGAGAGAGAGAGATGAGAGAGAGAGACAGCAGACATAGGGGCCAAACTTCAGTCTGCAGAGGAAACAGAAACATTTTTGTGGACCACACATGGTGGGAACAGCGCAGATAAAAAGCAGCAGGATTCATGATTCACTGTCGGAAATTAACAGACTAATACGTCTCTCTCTCTCTCTCTCTCTGTTCCGACGCCAAAAACCACACAATAAGATAACATTGCTACGCTTTTTACCACACGTGACGATGGATTCTCAAAATGAACACATGAGCGACCGCAAAGTTTCCTTCCACCTCACATATGTCGCCTTCGCCACACAACCGGCTCACAAGTGCTCATCTGTCAGCGTGAGCAATCATTAAGAGATAATTTGATTGTTTTTTCAACCTCGGCTGTGTTTGATGTCTCTGGCACGCGAGCAATTGAACAGACAATTATTTTGTTGATTAGCTTAGTTTTTAGCAAGTTACCGCGCCTGTGATATTCCTCTGAAACTCCCAGACCAGACGCTCCACTCCATCTGACTTGGCAAAGCACGCTACTGGAACAAAGCTTTCCACACTCCCCAACTAAATACTGTACAATAAAATGTCATCCATCAAACCCTCAGACTCCCAACGGAACTACACAACCAAGCATATAAGATGAAATATATGACTGATGCACATACGTGCCTCTTGCAGGATTTGAACTTTCTGCATTAATTTGAATATCTTGTGTTATTTTTCATGTTTTCTCGTGGTTTTCACTCTAACGCTTTGGTCGATTTGATCGTTACAAATCAGCGATTCTTTACAAACTGCTTTCCAACATGGACTTCAATCCCGGAGAGTGTCTACTGCAGTCGCCTGAATTAAAGCACTCTCAGAACATCAATAAGCACACACATCAAAGAGCTAGCGAGCAACATTATTTTACTAAATCACAACCAGTTCTTACTTCCACTTTCACCCATTGGAAGACGTGGTATTAGTGTCTTTTAAAAACATAAATATATATATATATATATATATATATATATATATTTATAACTGTAGTGTTGTGATTTTCTTCCAACTGATGCCATCTATCTCAGATTGTTCTGAATTTCATATTCTGTATTCGGGGACAGTATCATGTTTTTTTTTTACTTAAATGCAAAATAGCAACTCACCACAACTGCTGTGCAAATAAATGACAGCCAGAGCAGCATTAGAAGTGAAGTTCCAAAAAGATGAATAAAAAAAAATAAATAAATAAATAAAACCTGCATAAAATAAATAATAAAAAAGACACTTCCACTTGAATGAAAGTAAAATAATATTCTAATGTTCAACAGTGCTCTATAGTTTTGCACCTCACTGGGATAATGCTAATCTGAAGAATGGCCACAGCCCAACATTAAATATTTCTTTTAAAATAAATATAAAAGGGGGGAGGGGGGGGGGTCTAACTTTTCTCACGTGCAATGAGTCACAGTTGTCAAGGACAACAGCCGCCTGTATGGAAGACGTATATATATTGCTGTGCAGTGTTTACACACACACGCACTGTTCCTAAATAACAGCCCTGTCTTGCTGGAAAAGGGGGCTTTTAAGTGTGGATGTGCTCCGCTCTCCTCTAATCCAGCCGAGACATTACTCCTTCCCCTGGCAGACGTCCGCAGATCCCCCCTCTCTCTCTCCCTCTCTCTCTCCCAGACAGACCTCGCTCTCGGCTGCTATGGCAGAGCCGCAATAACTGCTGTTTGCTCAGAGCCTTGCCTCCCAGGTTCTCCTCGGTCACACAGAAATTGAATATTTTCCCAAATAGTGTTGCAGCTGTGCACAGATAAGGACAAGTCCTGTTCACATAGCACAAAGACTGAGACAGGCAGGGTGCGTTGGTGTGTGCGTGTGTGTGTGTGTGTGTGTGTGTGTGTGAGTGTGTGTGTGTGTGTGAGTGTGTGTGAGTGTGTGTCTGTAGTCTAAATAGTAGGTCTAAAAACATTTTTACAAATATAATTTTGAAAACAAGCACTATTTTTAAATTTTTTTCAAGGCATGTTTTTTTTAGAATTTTCTAATTATCCTTAAATTATCCAAGTGACAGGGAATAATTATCGCTCATGCAACGGCTTTAATTTGGATCTGTGAAACGATAATTTTTAAAAACAATTAAAGGTGGGGTCTTGTTTGCATTACGCCTTCTTGACAGACATTTCCCTCACTGGTCTTGGGAGTGACCTAAACACACAGCGCTAATAGCCCGCGGCATATCTCGTAAGTCCACGTTGCGTCATCAACGAGCTGTAAAACACGATAGCTGCGATCAGAACCCAGGACGATAGGTTACACACGTCGGTTTACGACCAGGGTGGCGGCGGATTTTTTTTTTTTTACAACACAGTTTTGCACTCTGCACTTCCTTTTCTCCCGAATACCTTTTCCGAGAAGCAGAAAATGAGTTGAGGCAATCATGAAAAAAAAAGAGATGCCAGATAAGCTAAAGGGAGGCTGCCACTTAACCGGAGCCAAACGAGAGCCACCGGCTAATATCCATGTTGTTTCTTGTCAGCAGAGTTTAGATTGACCCCTAACTTTCCACCGCCCCATGTCCTTGCTGTGTAACGTTCTGCTCGGAAATTATTCAGGCAAGCAGAAAGTTTCACCTGCCATTTCAGGGGTACCGAATCCCCCGCTGCACCAGAGGCCTTTGGCAAGTGGAAACAAATGTTTGACAAAATGGCAGGGAGGGGAGGGAGGGGAGGGGAGGGGGGGGGGGGCGATGACACACGGGCGCACAGCGTTTTCCTGATTGCCGATCGTAAAATAAAATCAGTCATGAAAGGGGAGATATTCTGGCCTGCGCATTACATCAAATTTGCCATAGCTTCCTTTTACAGCCTTGTTTATTCCCTTTAACGGGCGAACAGTTATCCGCACAGCAGGGCTCCATGTAGGTGGTTTAAAAACAGAAAAGATTGCGTCGGAAAACACAAAGCCACAATTTACGAGGCACATCAGCAGCAGGGATGTAAATCTCAAAGCTTTAGCTCCCTGAAACCCCTCCACTCCGGACACATTCCCAGCCTCCACCCCCTGCTCGTCCGACTCTGCGACGGAGCAGCAAACACTTCATTTTGCGAGAACTGCAACTTGAAATGGGCCCTCGCTCCTCGTACATTGTCGGCTAACAAAAGAGTGTGATGCTAGTGGAGGAAAAGAAAAACAGAAACACAAGCCTCAATTTGGTTTTTCACCGTGGATGAAAGCCCAAACACCCCCCCCCCCCCCCTTAGTTTAGCACTGGCACAAACAATCCATTCAGCCACAATGCAACCTTTAAATCAGGCACATGGACTCGCCAATCGCTCCTCACACAAAAGACGCTTGTGAGACTGCGCAGAGAAAAAAAAACCTCATGAGCGAATGGGGCTACCGGTGAGCGTGTGTGAGCTCATGTTGAATTAAATTAATAACAGATTCATCGATTAAGGTGGAGCAGAAGAAACCTGGCTTCTTGGAATTTAAAAAACCTGGAGAGGCTACGGAAGCTGCATGGCGATCCGCGTGACTCCCACGTCAAAGATATACGTAACAGTACAAAACCTCAGCTGCTGTAGGGAGGGGGACAAAAAAAAAAAGATATAACCCAGCGGAAAATGGAGCAACAGCAACAGTCCGTCACGTCCACAAATTCTGATGCGTTCACACTCCCTCCCTCATTCACACTGCCTGTCTTCTTGAGAGTCTCGTGAGCTGCAAGAGAGGAAAAAGATGAAGTGACATAAAGAGTTGAGAGTAGCGCGACATGTAGCACTTTTTTTTTTTTTCTCTCCTCAAAACGCACAGAGATTCGTGCCCGGGCCTGTATTGATCAGCGCCTCCAGATTGAACGCACAGGCCGAGAGAGAGGCAATCTTGCTGCTCGGTGGCAGATCAAGAGCAGCTGCAGGTCTTTGAAACCGGACCGCACTTTCAAGGGAAACCAGGCTGTATGGACTGGGAACAGGTACTCTCTCTCCGTCTGGGACCAGCGGTAAAACGCTCGTAATGGCGTGCTCGAGCTAAAGATATCAAGCACCAAGACATGTGAGAAGACAGTTCCTAAAATCCGCGTTCGGGGGTGGGGGGAGTTTGTGTTACGTCCACCGAGCGTAGATACACCTGTTTTTTTCCTAAGAAGCCAACGAATTGGAATAACAATTTCTACAATTTAGCTTACGGTCAAATTGAGAACTACAATCAAAATAAAAGTCTGATTTTCTGCTTCTAACTCCCAAATGTTTTCTTCTGTCTCCACTTTTCATTCTTTTGGAAATGACATCCACCTTGTTGTGAGGACGCTCCGACAACACCGGCGTGCGAACAAATCCAAATCGAGATGATGTTATACATGAGATGTAACGCAGTCCTGCTTACAAGAAAGGGGGAAATACACACACACAGACACACACACACACACACGTCTTTCAGTTTTACCAGCTCACACATTCGTCCTCAAGCCTTTTCAGACTCAGCCAAAAAACCTGTGGCAAGAAATTACGACTCCTTCCATTGTGTTGGAGGCTTTGACCACTTTGATATGCTAATGTATTCCTCGCAAACACTCGGAATTTGCACTTGTGCTAATTCATACAATTCCCCCCCCCCCCACACCTCAATGCCCAAACATGTGAAACTGGACTTATCCAGTAGCGAGGCTTGAAGGAGCAGCGTACAGCTCCCGAAGCCTGATACAAGCATGTAGCCTATTTCATACGGATTCCTAAAAAAGAAAAAGTTGCCTTTGTGTAGCGCTGGATGTCACTTTGTTGTGTGCAGGGAGGCAGATGAAGCCACTTCATCCTCGGAAACACTTGGTTTGTTCTTTTGTTTTGCATAATCTCGAGAATTGTGTCACAGAAAACAGGAAAGGTTGTGCAGCTCTGCCTATTTACCCAGGATTGATGCATCAGATCATTTAAATACACATTTACTTTTATAAAAAAAACACACACAGCTTGACAAATGTGATGTTTTAAAGTAGCTGTATCCAACCGCTGGGCAGATATGGTGGTTGGATGTGTTCTACAGACTAACCATAGAAATGAGACACATTGATGGGACTCGAGTCCAGGGAAGGGATTCATGGATCACACCCAATCTTGAGGTTTCTCTTTAAAGATCAAAGGCACAAACCTCCCAAAAACAACAACAACAACAACAACAAAAACACGGAGGGCACCGAGCTAAATTTATCCCGTTTGCAGTGATCGATCACTGGAGGCTGCAGCTCGGCTGGCGGCTGCCAAACATCCCCGGCTGCGACCGCGTGTTTGTCGGGGGCAAGGAGAAGGCATGCGCGCCTCTTCCTCACCCTACTCCTTTTAACACACGCTTGACAAGACGCAATCTGCGGCCCTAAATAAAACATGTGCAGGAGAAAGGATCTAATTTTACTGCCACTCTGCACCCAGTGCGTTGGAGTTCGACCTGAACCCCTCCTTTTATTTTCTGTTATTCTTTTTAGTTTTTTCTCTTTCTTTGATTGATTTCCTTGACATCTCCTGCGCTTGTAAGAACCATTGCATCATGGGCTATCTGTGGCTCCACCACTAATTATTATAACACTGGGTAGGCGAGGCTTGACTGGGCTTTTTCCCCTCTTCTCTTTTCTTCTGGACAAATAGCCCCCTGCCCCAATTATAATGGATTAGCCTGTGAATGTTCTCTACAAGTTCCAACGACATGGCTTCTCAGGTCACAGCCTCCAGCATAAATCCCCCCCCCCCCTCCCTCCCCATTCAGACCCAACTACTGGGACCATCAGTGGATTTAAAAATAAACTCACCACCATTAAACTCCAACTCAACTTTTCTTTTTTTTTTTTAAAAAAAAAAGGCATAAATTCCGAGTTAAATGGCGCTTCACATGTTCTGGTTCACATGTAAATCCACTGCCCCTCTTCCACGACACACGTTTTTTTTTTTTTTTTTTTTTTTTTAAATAGTTTCCATTCAGCCGAACAAATCAATCCACATCTGGTTGTGTTTTCATTAACCATTTTTCAATTAGTGCCTCGGACCAGTGAAATGGGATCCCCGGCTGTAAATACTTTTGTTGTAATTTCACTGTTTCTTGAAATAAAATCTGACTTTTTCTATTTAAAAAAAAAAGCAAGAATACGACCAACTCAAAAACTTAAGCAGCTTTACGTCTCGGTTGCATTTGTTTGAATAAGTGCATAAAGCAAATGCATGACTCTGAGGTGACCAGGCAATAACAGAAAAGTTGCTACACCTCGCATCAACCAGTGTAACCCTGCTGCCTAGATCGGACTTGTAGAGTAATTTAAAAAAAGCTGCTTCTTACCTTTAATTCACTGAAGCCAAACAAGGATACAAAAAAAAAGTGCATGTAGAGGAAATGTGGGGGGAAAAAATTAAATGTCAGATAGTGGAGAGACAGTCTGATGGGAACTCCTCTGCAGCGGAGAGTCTGCAGGTCTGAGGCATGCTCCCCTCGATCTGGGACACAGGCTCGGGCGATCAGGCAGTGCAGGTCCCCCCCCCTTCCAGAAACAGAACCAAACTCAGCCCCGGAGCCTCACATTCCCCTGCCCGGGACACACGCCTCCATGGCCGGCCAGGTGCTGCTCTGCTCGGCGCTCAGTCCCGACACCTCATGCGCCCTGAGAAGCGGCTCGTGTGCCCTGGTTCTCCCGCCTGCGTGCGCTCTCACTCCCGGGGAAGGAGCGACCGACACGGGGAAGGAGAAGACGCAGGAGGAGGATAAATAAAATAAAAAAAATTAAAAGCAACAAGAGTGAGTGAAAGAGGGTAAAAGAGTGGCTTTTCTCAGTGTCTGGTGCCGGGGTGAGAAGACAGAAACCCCCTTCGCTACTTTTCTAGCCTCAGAACGCTGCTCTCCTCCGGGCTCCTGTGTCTGGCGGAGACTGGCTGAAGTTTGGAGCTCAGCGGCGGCTCGCCTGTGGAGAAGACCCCGCTCACGGTGCTCAGCCACTTGGTGGAGGATCGGGCAGCTTCCAGTAAACAGCGCCAGCGCAGTGGAGGAGCGGAGCCGCTGCCTGCAGGAGCCGTGTGAGCAGCGGGCCGCGGGCAAAACCCGGAGTGGAGTCCGGATCCACACTGACTCGGAGTCTGTGCCAGAAGACACCAATCACATCACGTTAATATCGTTTGCACCCAGGACTCATGCTTCATCGTCTTCCTCTTTTCTTCCTCTTCCTCTTCCTCTTCCTCTTCCTCTTCTCAAGGTCACGAAGTTGCCTGGTCTTATTTTTGGCGTTTCTGTTTGGAGATGCAACGCTGCCTTTCCCTGTTGGGGCACGAGAGGCCTCACGCTCTGTCACAGTAGGCAGTCCGGCCTATTCAACCAATGACAGAGGACTCATTTTACTGTAATACTACCAAGCATCAAAAGGAACATAGAAGTACAGGCAGAGAGACCCCCCCCCCCCCCCAACCACTCCACCCTGCCTCCGCCCGGCTCCTGCAGGAGAACACGCCGGCCTGAGCAGCAGCGAGTGGTCAAGCTTCTGCTGCTGCTGCTGCTGGTGGGTACACAGCCAGAGCACTTTTTTTCCCAAACCAAGAACCTCTCCTCAATTGTGAGTGTGTGGTTTTTTCTTTCCCTCGCTGCACTTTTCTTCTACATGATTCATGACACCGTTTGGCAGGAGAGGGAGTTGTGTTGGGCGGCCGCGGCTTCGACCCTGTGGCGCTCCGCATACTGTACGCCGCCGTGGTGATCCGTGATTTGTATTCGCCGTAAAAACAACACAAGGTGATCACTGCTCATTTGGATTTCAAAATTATATATATATAATTTGAATCTTCATTAAAACCTCATAAACTCGACCTCATTCTCAATACAAAAAAAATCAAATTTTCACTGCAGCTGGTACATATTTAAATATTTTCCTCAGAGCCTCTATCTTTGAATTTAAAAAAAGAAACAAAGACACAGGTCACAACTGTTTCATGTTTTAATTTCTCCATCTGCTGAAGACTTGGACCATGTTATGATCTGCTTGAGGAATTGTGGCCAGAACCATTATCTGACAGGACATGGGTACACACCTGGCTTCAATAGAACCTGCCTTTCACCCTCTGTGGGGAAAATGTGAAGTTGAGTCATGCCTGCCAGGTGAAGGTGAGCGCGGTATGAGGGGCAGACTTGTGTTTTCATAAGCATAATTTTACATAATAATACTGCCATTTTCTTTCTTGCTAGGGACAAAAAAAAGGGGAGGGAAAACAGATGTAATAAAAGGTCACCCAGTGGCAGATATCCATATCTGGAGAAAAATGTTTATTTATAAGCCCAGAGCAAAAACACATGTGGTGTCTGCACGGCTTCAGCGTTGAGCAGCGTAAACTGCCATTTTGCATGAATTCATTTGAATCTGCTTCCTCAGATTGTCAACAGAGGGCAATAGACTTGTGTTGCTATTCTTCTGAGTGAACATAACTCACAAGCTGATGAAGTAGGTAAAGACAGAAAATGACACACATCACACATTTCAGTTTAGTCATTTTTTTTTATTGCTAATTGTGGACCACCTTGTTTTTGTGACCTCGGCTCACGCAGTTGTTTCTCTGACGAGTTGCACATTAATTGTTTATGTGCAAGTGCTAGTATAATGGACTCTGATACGATCATATCGCGCAAAGGCGGCACAGCATTGCACATAATGGAGAGGAGGTGGTCTAGTGGCAGAAACTTGGACTATGGGCAGAAAAGGTCTCTGGTTCGACTCCACTGAGAGACAACAAAAGACGAACCTGGATTGATCTGTCCAAAAATCCAAGAAGATTCTCCCTACCCTGTCTAGTGCCCCTGAGCAAGGCACCTTACTCCCCCAACATCTGCTCCCCGGGCACATGGCTGCTCACTGCTCTGTGTGTCCTGCACCAGATGGGTTAAATGCAGAGGATCATTTTACCTACCATTGCATGAGTGTGTTGTGCATGTGCTTGGTATAAATAAACGTATCTTAATATTAATCTTAATAATGACTCGCCAAATGGTGCATGATAAACGGTTCCTCTTCTGTCTTTGATTCGGCCCAAACTCACGAAGAAGATGGAAAAACAAGAGAATGATTTTTATGAATTGCAGTAAAAGTGTTTTTCAGGTTAGTAAAGAGCAGAGGTGTGGACTCGAGTCACATGACTTGGACTCGAGTCAGACTCGAGTCATTAATTTGATGACTTTAGACTCGGCTTGACAAACTGTAAAGAGACTTGCAACTCGACTTGGACTTCAACATCAATGACTCGTGACTTCACTTGGACTTGAGCCGTTTGACTTGATAAGACTTGCTCTTTTCCCCAAAACACAAAGATTCAAAAGTATGTTATTAAGGAGCGCTCTGTATCTGTCATCGTGTTTGTGTGCGTCTGTGTGTGTGTGTGCAGCGCCGCCGCTCCCAAAACGCCCACTACGCGCTGTGCGTTGGGCACCAAGTCCTGAGGGGGAACCAAAAAAAAAGCAACTGAAAAATCATCATAGTTATAATAATTATGTAGCCGAGCGTTTGGTTGTATCATAAGTCCGGCTTCAGCCGACAAAGGACACGAGAGCAGGTCATGCGCTCGGGACAGCACACCCGTTTATTCTCCGTTCATTTTACAACTTCACTCATCACAGCACCCACTTCCTTTAAAACCCACTTTCAAAATAAGAGTCACTACCAACAACCCACTTAAAACCGGAAATACAAATCAACCCTCAACAATAACGTCATTAAATAAATTAGCTTACAATTATAATGCCGATATTATTTCAGTATAGAAATATTAGATACCTTTTAGACATGTATATCACAAAAAAGGCAGAACAAGAGATATATTAAATTGCTCAAAAAAAGTTAAAAAAGATTGACTATTCTTGTTTGTACTTATTCATGATTATTTAATGTAATCATAGAGGAGTTATGCTTAGGGCACCAAAATGGTGCACTTTGTGGAATCATACTACGTCCCCATCGTGCACAAATGACTGACAGACTTTTGGCCAATTTGGTCTTTTGCAAATGCAATTCAGCATAGGGCCCTGACATATAAAAAGCACAACCCTGTTCATTGTTGTGTTCAAGTATTTGTTATGTTTCTCACATGTACACACACACACAGACAATATGAGGTGAGATAAACACAGGACAGGACAATGTTGTTAGCACTTTTGTACAAATAATTACAGTTGCACTTGTTTTTTCAAATGTGTTCATTCTGTAGGAGTGGTTTAAAATGAAGAATATTCTTGCAAAATATGAGTTAAATGTTAAAAATGACTGGTTAATTGTGCAATAGGGAAGTGCAATGTTGGCACAATTTTTTTCTGTAATTTCAATTGCACTTGTTTTAATAAATAAATAAATAATTACAGATTTTTAAAGCATACATGATCTGTGTAAATATATTATTACTCAGTGATCAAATGGACTCGAAAAGACTCGAAACTCAAACTGCAGGACTTGGACTTGACTTGAGACTTGTCAGTCTTGACTTTGGACTTGACTCGGGACTTGCCTGTCTTGACTTGGGACTTGACTCGGGACTTGAGGGCAAAGACTTGAGACTTACTTGGGACTTGCAAAAAAATGACTTGGTCCCACCTCTGGTAAAGAGAGAACTGTGGTGTGATTTCCAGCAGACGCGTCAGACGGACCTGAGAGCCAACGTCTCCTCGTTCCGCATGGGGCTCCGAGGCTGCCTCTTAACCTCCAATTGTTCACCTCACAATGCTTATTGGTTCCCTCCCAAAATATTTGCACATGATTGACATCTCAGGCACACATGACCAGTCACGGGACCGCAGCCCACCCCCGACAAACCAGCGTCCTCTCGCCGATGAAGGACAAAGATTTGGCCGCGGCCATAATGCCCTTCAGAGCACAATTAACAAAGCCCGCGTTTAAAACCTCCATCACTCAATCGTTTGTTCCTGAAGTGACTCTGACCTACTTTATTTCATTCAACGTCTCTGAGCTTGACCCGTGGACACACTCGGAGTTTTGCTTGTGTCATGTACTCGTCCGCTTAACCGCTCCAGTAACGGGACATTGTTTGAAGCCGTGGCGGGTTCGCCGTATCGCCTGGTGCACGGTGCAGATAAAAGAATCGGTTTCAGGACACCGAAAGGAGTTGTGTTCCTCGTGTTCTTCCCGTCACATCTCTCCCTGCCGTTTTTACAGCGGAAGTTCAAAGTGATGCATGAGCAGCGCGAGCCGGTGGTGCCCCCCCCCACCCCCCGCTTCGTCTGCATGAAAATCCTGCAGCTTGATCTGTTCCCGAGTGAAAGGAAACTCCTCCACATCACGGCTGCACCGACTTTCTCGGTATTCTCTCATCAATTTCGTCAAGCTGGCTTTAGTGGTCTCCTAGGATATCACACTCTCGGAGTAGACTCACAATCAGAGAAGGCCTCTCTACACAGTGGAGACTTGGTTAATATTTATGTAGCCACGGGTAACCACGCGGCGTGGAGTTTTGACCTCACTCCTGCAGCACCTCGAGGAGCTGCCCTGTATCTGCTCTGGAAGAAGTCGGCACCGAGCTGATTTGAAGACGCGACAGGGCTTTTATTGGCTTATTTAAATAGAATGAAATAAAAGTTTGAATACTTTTACAAAGCTTATCAGTAAGTTGTTTAACTTAAGTCCGTGGACAATGATGTGATGGAAAATACATTTTGAAAGGTCTGGAGCGAGGGCATTCTCATGTCAGAGGTGGGAGAATGCATGTAGGTGGATTGGGATCCGCCAATACACACACACAAAAGAAAAAGATGCCTTCACTTGCGTCATCAACTATGTCTCTGCTGCCTTGAGGTGACATCTGCACATGGAAATACTCCATGTTTTCATTTGCTCACATTTCAAACAAAGTAGTTCATTTTCCTCAGGAAGCCTTGGAGATCCTTTTGCAGCCATGTTTGAATGGACGTTTATGATGTCACATGTTATGGTTGTTGAGGAATTTGTGACCATCCTCACACACATCCTGTGTATGCCACTATATATTATGTACATAGTGCATATTACATGACTTCATTGGGAGAGTGGGGGCCTGTTCCACACATACTCCCTTCTCTCATTCAGCAGTACACAAGGTCAGGTTATAGATAAAGGGCCAACCAACAGTACAGTGCTGAGTCTACGCTCAGGGACTTTCATATCTAACTCAGATGTGCCCAGACAGAGAGGCACCAATTCAACTCTTTGGCGTATTTCACCAGAGGCAACATGTAATTTAGTAATACATATTTATACTTAACTATCAAATTAGATGTGAACACCTAAATGTAACATGGAGAGTGACAGCAATCAAAACCATTCATGGATGTGCTGTTGGAACACGCAAGTAGAGGGAGATATACTGGGATGCTGTGGGAGACATCTTCAGACTTGGGGGTGACAATTGCTCATGTTACTCTGTTAGCGTTTGTATATTGTCCCAACTTCTTGTCTAATTGAGGACATCAAGCCTACATTTAAATATATTAGTATATATAAGTCATCAGTCTGAGTTCCCCCTTCTCCACCACTGTGAAGAGATGAAGCCGGAATATCTCAGATAACACTACTCATTTGGAGTCCGAGCCGGTTCTGTTGCTATTGTTGGTTGGATCCATGGTATTGATTGGTATTGGTACACATGCACTCGACGAATCACGAGTCAGTCTCAGCTGTCAATTATGAAGTGTCTCCTCCTTTTTTAATAGCATCAAAGAGCTAATTAAAACTAGAGTCCAAAGTCACTCGAAAATATAACGCTTGACCACTCACCAGTGTGATAGGAAGCACCTAAAAGGACAGAAACCATCTCTGTGGAAACTTTATTTGACATGTACTTTGACCTTTTTAGTTTGGTCCATGTCCAATTTGATAACATGGAGTAGGACCTACTTTGTAGCCAGCCACCTATGGCTCACACCTGATGTGAGCTTTACCTGGGTAAACGTGAACTATACTCAAGTGCCAGGTTCCTTGAAGTAAAAGCCCCTTTAGTCTTGCTTGTAAACATAGATTTTCCCATGAGTTATTTTTAAAGATTTTCTCTATACTTTGGTAGGACTATATGTTGTATTACAAATGTTTTACAAGTCAAACTCATCCAAACTGTAGCCAGACATTTTCTTTCATTGTATCATGATCAATCATTAACTAGACAGAGATTATCTTTGCCTCTACTTACCTGCTGGAGATTATTGAGAATGAGACGATTGTCACATGCAAATAAAAAGCTGTTTAAGTGTTTTTAATTCACTGGCGACTGTCGATCAAACTGTTTTTCTTACAGCTCTTTCACGTGTTAAATACAAATAGTAAGAGGGTACACCGGCATGCATCTGACACGGAATCAATAGAGGATAAAAGAGTAAGAATATCTTAAGCCTTTTTAAAATCATTACAGTTTTCTTTGTCTCTGTGCCTTTTCCCCCATTAAACACACCCAAGAAAGCCTCGAAAATCAATTCCTGTCTAAATGTAAATCAACATGTGCGCTGGGAGCTGGCACACCAAGTAAAATATTATCAAATCAAGTCCCAATGAATGATGTCATCATTCTGCTCAAATTTCAGTTATTTAATCACTCTCTCTGTTCAGAATTTTTTTTTTGCTGCCCAAGTCATTCCCCCCTAAAAAAGAGTCCAGGACTTATAATTGACCCAGCAGACAGGAAGCAATTAAAGACAAGTCGAACACATGAGGGGCTTTGAGATCAACTTTGAAAAAAGCAAGTTCCAGTGTGGGCACGTTGGGCTCTGGCTTGCACAACTGTCAAATAAGTTGCCTGGTAAAAGACCACGGCGCATAAACAAATCATTCAAAGCAAAAGTGTGACGTGAAGTAAACGTTCAAGAACCGTACAACTCCTTCAACTGTGTCCTGGAATCCAAACCTCCCAGAAACATGTTGTCTTACAGAGCAGCCCTTTGCTCTCTCTCAGGTTTGATGTGTGAGCGACATGTTGGTTTTTTAACAAACACACGAAAGCAACAGATAAAGGTGAAGAATCTCTATTCAAATGTTTTCGTGGGGAAACTTAGCCAAGTGGAAACAGATGTGCTTCACCTGTGACCTATAAAAAAAGTGATATATGGTCACTGGTAATATGATTCAGCAGAGGCCAACAGTTCCAATTTGCCTCACTCTGTTGTGTTGCACTCTGTGTCGTGTAAATGTGGACATATTTTTCAAACACGAGTTCTGGCGTCTGCACTGTAAACCTGCAGTGAATGCTCGGTGCACTCTGAAACGACTGGGTTGAAAGAAAGATCCATTCACTCTCGATTGCAACACGTTTGAAACCAAAGGGGTTTTCTGCCGAGCACAATGTTATTTCAGTTATTATTTATCAAGTTGATGTATTGTAATTATAAAGAAAGGTGTTCAGCACCAAAGAAAATATGAGTTTTTTAGTTCTCTTTTATATTTGACTCTATAAGGCATAAACCTCCGCCAACAGTCCCTCAAATTTAATCAAGCTGTCCCAAAATTTCTCACACTCACGAGCATCAGTTAACTAAATGAGTTTTTTCATCAAGACCTGTCATTTATTCCCTGGGAAAATGGTGAAAATGTAAAAAAAAAACCAGAAAAGTTAAATAAGTAATTCCTGGATCCAAACCAAATATAATATAGCATAATTAAATGTGAATACAAAGACTATGGTAAATGCTTGGGTGCAAAGTGAAACCATTTCCTCTCCAGAGAAGCTCTCTCTCTCACTACCTGCACCAACGATCTACCAAAGCGCAGGCACAGCTGTTTTTTACAGGGAATTGAAGATACTACTCTGGTTGGTTTAAGGCATGTTACCACCAAAACACACACACACACACACACACACACACACACACACTAATAATGAGCGGTATTTATGTACAACCCCTTTAAAACAATTACAAAAAATGGATTTGGACATCGCCTAAATGGCCTCGCTCCATCTGCTTGAGTGCGTGAGTTTAGATTTCAGTTAGATATTCCCACAGCACCAGAAAAAAAGAGTTGGACTCCAAATTACAATCATGTATAAACCTGACAAAGTGAAATGGCAAAAAGGTTTGGCACAAATACGGCTTCGTGACCGACCTACACATATTCTCCACCAAGCTCCACATTAACTTCAGTCAAAACTAGACACTGTTTATATGTTTTGGGACAAATTCACAATTCTGGGTCTAAAACTAAGTCTGGATGACTTTCCGACAGAACAAAACAATTACACATCAATCTTCCCTGTTGGCATATTAACAATGGGAGGAAAAAAGTCTAAGACGCACTGATGAGAAGGACGAGTGGGTCAGTGGGAAGAAGGCAATATTTCAAAATCTCCCCTCACCTGGACAGACAATAACGGAAATCAACTTTATTAGTGAAGTGTGCAGAGGATAATCTGTCTGCGTTAATACCCCCCCCCCCCGTACGAGACCAAAACGCCTTCAATTGTTCTGCCTAATGAAGATGAACACTATACTGTGAAGACGGAGGAAAACATGTGACCCCCCCCAGTCCCTTTAGAGGTCAATAATCTTTAACTATAATTGCCTGAATTTTTAATTGAAGCAAAATCTTACTTAAGCATTCATCACTGCGGACAGACATTCCTTCCCTTCAATTTTGCATTCTGATTAATTCTACTAATTTAAAAGTAACTGCTTTGTGCCAGTATAAAGGAACACAATTATAAGTTTTAAATACATATAGCTTATTTCCATAAAACATTAGTCTTCTAAATACCGGGGCTGCTCAGCAAGGCATAAAAATGGCCAAATTTACGATGGCAATTGCTTCTGATGCTTAAAGCTATTAGGGAGTCAACAAGAATCCTTGAAGGGTTGTTCAATTTGTAGAAAGCTTCGACATATGTGACTTCACAGCTCAACGTTCGAGGTGAAGTGTTTCCAGCCACACAGGAAACAGGCTGCGTGTGCAAATGTGCGGGGGCGTACATATACATGTTGGAAAAAGCAGAACACCTTCCTTAATACGCATCCCTTAATAAGTCTGCAATTGCACCCATTCCAATCATTTGACACAACTGTTTATTAGGCAAAAATATGTCAGAGCGAAATCTCCTTCCAGCCAATCAAATTGTCTGCTTGATTGGCGGTGTGTTCCTCCTGGCCCACTGAGGAACAGATTTATCCAATAGGGGGAGAAAGACAAGGAGAGAAAGGGCAACTCTAATTTCCGAGGACAATGAACTAAATTGTTCTGTCCCCATTTCTCAAGAGATACTTTGTAATCACGGCTAATTATTGTTGCATGGTAAAGTGGAAAAGGAACAATACTCGTTGTTCCAGACTTTTCGCGAGGTTGCAAAATGAGGAGATGTTTTTGAAGTTGCACAAAAGTCCCCCCCCCCCCCCCGTTGCACAACTGAGACCTTCACAAGTTCAACGCTGTGGAGGACAAAACAAAAACACATCCACCTTCTTCTTATTTTGTTCCTGTACCCTAAAAGACACTCATTAATTGGAAGAGACTAAATATACCAGGGTAGGAATAATTAAGATTTTTCACCTAATTAAAGCAATGTTACAATATGAAACATTTTTTATAACAAGTAAATGGAGCAGAATATATTTAAGTGAACATATTGATAATGCAGTAATTATATCAGTGGACCATTATTTATTGATACATAAGCCTGTATGTATTATTTATATTTGGTTGAGTATTGCTTATGCAAAGCGTCCATTTTCTATAATTTACATCACACTGTACTCTGTATGTCTTTTATTTTGTTATCTGTAACAGTGTCTAATATTTTTGTATGTCAGATCTTAATCTGTAAAGAAGCCTCACTATTCACTGAAGCTAAAAAATATGTTTTCATGCAATTTGCATACATGAACAAAAGCAGTATGAAACAAGAGAACTGTCAAGTAAAGGACAAGGACCTTCAAATTGGATTTAGTAAATGAAGATATAATCAGTTTCTGCCAATGTCAGATGGTAATACATAATTGTTCTGTGTTTCATGGGACAAGGTTGTCTCTCTCTTTCTTTAGGGGTCTCTGTCAATGTGCTGCAATAGAAAAGCCATGGATCAAATATGTCTCTGTGTCTGAACACCCTCTCACCTATTATGCTTGACCTGCCGGATGCATCAGTTTTTTCAATAGAGAGCTCCTGCTATCAACTCCATGTGGGTGTTTCTTTTCCCCCCTATGATTTTTCACAATAGCAACCCACTGAGAAGCAAAACCAAATAACCTTTACATAAATACCCCTCGGATTAGCCTGCGTTTGACAATTTCTTCAGTGTCAGCTACCTCGAATTTGTCTGCATTAGGGTTCACACCAAAGGGAGGAAATGAGTCCCCAGATGTCAGGGCCAACATAAACACCTCCATGAAAGCAGCAGAATAAATAGGGGTCAACATAATAAATGCAATAAATGTTCCATGGGCAAAAAGGAAATGGAAAAATGGAAATATGCAAGGGATCCCATTCATATTTCAGATGATGGGATAGGCTTGCCATGTTTAACCTAACGCTGGGATGTTTGATTAACTGTGTTAATCATTTCCCATCTGCACTAGGCCCCTGTCTCTGCCTTTTGATTAAATTCTGACTAGTCTTGCATTGTTCATTATGTGTACTTGTCAAATAATTGACTGCTTGCAGGCAAAAAAAAAGAAAAAAAAAGAATGTACGCCTTTCAATCTTGATGAGGAAGTGCTTTAATATCATGTCATTCACTTTGCATGGCGTGTCAAGGAGACGAGAGAGGGAGGCCGGGAGAGACGTGGCCTCCGCAGCTACAACCTCCGAGGGGAAAGGTTATCGGCAATCTGGTTTTCAACAAGCCGCTTTTATCCTCTCTGAGGTTCATGTCCAGTGTCAAACACACTGACTTTTACCCCCTGATAACCCAGGGTGTGTGCAGACGACACATGTCTGGATTCCAGTTCACAATATGATCTTCCATACTAGAAAAAGAAGGCAATATTAAATAATCTAAGAGATTCAAGACATGGCGTTAATGTATTATATATTAATCTACTATAAGGATTTTGTTCGTTTCAATACACTGAAGTATATTATCTGTACAGGATTCACGAATACCACCATTTCAGGTGTCTTGTGTTCCATTTGTAAGTGTTTTTAATGCCACCCTCCTTTCTAATTACCTCACAGCCCAAGTGAATCAAATCATAAAGCTGCCAGCCTTCGCTAAGAACCCAGACCTGCCGCGATAATAACACCTGACTGGGATGACAGCTCCATGCTGTGTTGTTGCTGGGGTGAGGGGCGTGTAACTCCAGGCTCTTCGCCATCGTCTTTGCCCGTGGCTCTCAATACAGTCTTGTTTGTAGAAGTCCTTAATAAAGAAGCGCACCACTTTGTATGCATATGCGGCGGGGTTGACAGGCGCTCTATTCTCCCCTCAAGGATAAATGGGTACCAAACACGCCACACAATTAGTCCCCTAACATGGGTGATGCTCAGGTGAGGAGGCAGCGGAATGAAAGACGAGTTTATGGTCGTGTTGAGTGTCTTTTTTTTATCCGGCGGCCCCGTTATGAGCCGAGATCACCGCGTATGTGAGGAAAATTCCAACAGCTTGTTTCCAGCCGTCCCAGTCAAATCGCCTCAGTGTGGACGCCCGGCTCCACAAGACGTGTCTAACGACGGACTTTTAATATTATCACTGCCTATTGTCACCACCCTACTCACTGTCAAATATACAAAAGCGGCGGGATTTAATTAAACAACTACTTGTGCATTTCATCTCAAATCGCTATGGCAACATCCTAACTTCCCTCGCCAAGCTGCAGGTTTGCGCCACATCACGTTTCCTCGCTTCTTTTCAGCTCTCCACCACCTCCAGCCACGGGGATCACACAGGACCCAGTTCCTTCGCTGCGAGACGAGTGCCTTTTTTTTTTTCGGGTAATGATATTATGTTTCGACAGAAAGAGAGCCAAGAATTCCGTCCTTGTTATTTTGTCTGGGTTGAATGAGGATTTTTTGAAGGTAAAAAATTTTGTGTCAGGTTTTTTCTCTTTTCCTTTTTGCGAACGTCCTTGTTAGGATCCGGAGGCAGTAACATACTGAAGTAGATAAAATGGAGCTGCAGAACGAGAGAAAGAGAGATAGGAGGATATATCCAAGTGTGTGTGTGGGAGGTTCTCCCCCAAATTGCTGGAGTGAACCCACAGGTCACTGGTTTGTCATGGTAAACATAAGCTGTTGGAATTGAGTTCAGGAGCTTTCCCACCATTGCTCCGAGGTGGCAGAGGCTCAGGCACCGCTGCATTCTTGTGTGTCTTACCATTAAGACCCAGTGAATAAGTTGGCGACAATGGTCATGTGGTCAATGAGGAGGCAGCGGTGGAAGCGGCTCAGACACGGGCAAAGGGTGAGCACTTTGGAAAGGACTCATTAAGTCACAGCTGTTGTGTCCGGGACAATGAGGCGAGGACTCTTCTCAAACCTCTCCAGCTCCCGAACATTAAAACCACAGTGGAAGATGTGCTGTCGGGGGGGGGGGCGGACGGAGGTGGAGGTCCGATGGAAAGTAATTATATCTTAACTTTGTCTCAAAGGACTTAGTAAATATTTATGTGTTACTGCGCCCATTATGTGCTTTGAAACAAGTGTGAGGTTAGGAGGGTCTTATTCGAGCAGGCATCCCCTCATCCATTGGATTATCACATCCATGAACTACTTCCATACATCATTTTAAACCTGATTCTTTAAAAACTAAATCCATCTCCTCCCATGTGAGCGTTAAGCATATCACTAATCTCTGTCCATTCCAAGACACCTGGACAACACATCATGTGACCATTCATATACACTGGGCATGTGAATGCCAGTGGAAACCATGAACAAGAAACAACGATGGACAGAGGATTTCTTTTCTCGGACAGAGGACAAGATGGACTGTTAGAGGCCGTAAGAGTTTATAAGGTTTCAATTAATTGAGCTGCGACAGGGAAGAACCAATCAGAGAGGGGTCATCGTCTCCAATCATTTCAGATTTTTCCTCAACCATATGGATGCAGCCCTGGAGTTTTCAAACTAAAATAGAGGCAACAACATTTCCTAACTTCTGCGTTTTAAGGGGGCTTGAAAACTGTCTCGTAGAAAGAGGACAAAACTCTTTCTATTTAGTGTATATTCATTTTTCCCCCTTCTTTTCTTTTCTCATCTTGACATCTCCAGTGATTCAAAGCAGAACTTGCCTTAGAATTCACAATCCCACACCTCATGTCGACACAGTAAGAGGAAACCAGAAAAGCAAAGCCAGTGACCCCTCTGTGCATAGGGGGTCTAAAAATTATAACACCCGTCCTCTCCTCACAAAGCAGACCCCTGCTGCTGAAGCCTGGGCATTGCAATGCCAGCACCATTGCTCTAGATTGGATTAGAGAGGCGGCTAACTGTGAGAAGGAGCCCGGACTCGCCACCAGTCCCAAAAGTTCATGGTGACTGACACAATGGAAAGGATACAACACAAAAAAAGATCCCTTTGTCTGAAAAATTGCAAACTGTGGCATCAGTTGGTTTTTCTGTATTGTAAGTTTCTGTAAAGCTCTCAGTCTGCCTGGGAAACAACCGCAGGACTGAGTCCCTGACTCATGTCCAACTGTATTACTCGACTAGACTTTGTGTTTTTGGAACGCTGAACTCTGGATTTGTTCTGTTTCCTTTATTCCTTTCGTCCCGGAGTCGGCGGTGTTTGCTTTGGAGCTGGAAGATGACGTTTTAGGATTCCGGAAGCCGGCCCACCAGCAGGCATGAAATTTTAAACTGTAACAACAAAGTTGCTAAGATCCAGCGTTTATATGGCCGGCAACAATGACAGCCTCGCCCATAAATGCTAGAAACATGCTGGCATGTGTAAACCTGTCTTTAATCCTCATCGGAAAAAGTTTCGTGGCAGCGTTTCTCTCGGATGCCAGGCTTCAAAAACCGAGATGTGGAATGCAAATATTGTAAAAAAGAAAAACTTATATAAATAGACAGACCGAAGAGGCTTAAGTGCAGGTCATCAAATCAGAGAATTCACACCTTGTCACTTCAGAAGCCATGAGTCAAGAAACCAAGTCACCAGTTGACAGAGCAGCTAACTTCCACTTGAATATTTATTTGCGTTTGAGTGTGTGCAGAAACCTCCCGTTTCTCCGCGGATGAGATCACCGCAGCACATCTTCACATGACCCCCTCATCACTCCAGAGCGTTCCTGCATTCTCATAACAAGGTCCACCTGGATCCTATCACCACGAGTCACCGGAGTGGCTGGCTCTGACCAGAATGTAATTAAAGTTAGTGGTTTCACATGTAATTATCACAACACAGTCTGGTTCCTCGTGCGCCCTCGGTACTCCGTTGAAAAAAGAAACCAATGTTTGTGTTTATCTTTTCAAATTAGCTGCAACCTACTTTAAAAATTAAGTTGGATCTCTGAGGGTCTCTCTCTCTTTTTTTTTTTAATCATCACAAATCCTCTGCGGCGCACGGGTTCATGCTTCGTCACATGCCTGCGCTGAAGCCGCTCTAAATCCTCACCAACTTGTAGTTTGTTTAAGCTGAGGAGCAATATGATAAGAGATCTCCTGAGAGGTGGGAGTCGGCTGCTTTGTCCCGTTTCAGTTAAGTGCAGTGGTGTGTATTGGATAAGCTGGTATTGAACCATCTCAAATTTGCCCCTTGGAGTCAGATAAGCATACGCCGTGCCCCAACTCCTCCTCCAAACACACACACACACACATACACACACACACACACACACTGCAACCCACTCTCTAAACAAGCCCCCCAGACCCCCACACAGCTGTCTTGCTCCTCTGGGATACTGTGAAGGCCAACTGTGCAGCCACTGAAATGAGCTGCTAATCCCTGTACAGGCTCCCAAGCATATTACAATGCACAGAGCCAGCGTTCCACCAGCCCCTGTGTGAGTGGGAGTGTGTGTGTGCTATGTGCATGCGTGTGGACGTTTAGGCATGTGTCAATCTGTTTGAGTACCAGCTGCATAAAGTAGTGTATACATGAGAAGGTGCAAATAATTGTGGTTCCTGTGCTGCGTGACCTCTGTGACAGCTCTATCCCCTCGTTGCATTTTCCTAGAGCACAACCAATTGCCGTCACACGGAAGCAGATTTCCCCCTTCTGCCCAACAAGTGTTTCAGGCTCCCCTTCTCTGTTGCAAAGTCATTACTGGCGCTTATGAAAGTGAAATGAATGAGAGCGTGAGGGAGCGGATGGGAGGTCATGACCTCGGGGCCTCCGGGGTGAGCGAGGACGAGTAAACTCATCACCTGGCACTGATGGGGGACTGCTCACCTCGAGCGCCGTCTCCACAGAGCTCAACCCTCACCACCGCTACCACGAGTCTGCCCTGGGAAAAAGGGAAATGCAAAGGAATGAGGCCGGAGCAATTTCCCACTCGCAGGGTTTACAAAAAGCGATAAATAACAAATTTTGAAGGCATCTCTGTGTGATCGCCTGATATCAACACGCTAAGGACATAAATATAGAAGGCCAAATCAGCATGGCTTCCATTTGATATCACTCCCGATTGGTGCAATTGCAAAGGTGACCCTTTGTTTGAACGGGTTAATATTTTGATCATGGAGCTGCTATGAAATCATGCATTTTTAACAAGGAGAGCTGATTTTAGTCCCCAGATACAAATTGGAGCGTTCGTCAGCGTGACTGTGCCAGGCTGAAATGTAGCTGAAGAAGCCAGTGCTGTGGACAAACTGCATAAACAGCTGCTGCTTTAACCTGACAGGCGAACTTGCAGAGTATTGTGGTCAAATTCTTTTTAATATATGAATTTGAGCATAAGAAAAAAATGGTTCTCTGACATTTCGAGTGCCGAGACTGAGGACTTTGGATAATATAAGGTTTCTGACAGTATCCGGACCCAATTGCAAAAAATGCATGAACGACGCAGGAGGAGCTTCTCCGGGTCGGATGCGTCCACAACAGCAGGACATTGTCCAGAGCGTTCAGGTGAGGTGGAGCATCCTGGGACATAATGTATAGATCATGTGTTTGTTTACAACACATCGACACTGACGATGGATCGTTTTGGCTCAAAGCTCCTCTGGTCATGTGTCGTTCACATGTTAGACACCTCATTGACACGCTGACTGGAGTTTTTAATAGGGGGCTATCGGGAAAAAGTCTTACCCTGACATTTGCATTCTCACATGCAGCCCCCCCAGATAATTTGAGTAAATTATCCAGAGTTCAGTGCATGTCTGAAAGCAGTTTAAAATGGATCACATAAAAAACATAAAACTAAGCCTAATAGCTTGTCAAAAAACCCCACAGGGAATTTCTATTCTTCGACTCACTCAGATACCTGGACTGTCCAAAGGCATAATAAGTGTGATTTCTCAGAGCTAGCCGTCCGAGACATGTTGTCCACTTATCCTTCTGCAGGGCTCAGAAAGGAAAGCGCCTGGACTGTCATATCTCACAAAGGTCGTCGGTCTGTGAGAGAGGGGCGGGACAGAAACACTGAAACTGGTCAAAGTCAAGCATTCCACCGTTCTCAGCAGAGTTTGCTAGAAAAACAGGAATTGGACATCCTGAACGATCCGCATTCAGACCAATCATGGCAAACGAAAGAAAAGCTGCTTGTGGATTGACGTACGCACGGCAGACTTGGGTGAGACAACTGTGTGTGTAATCAGCAATTACCCTAATGACAGTGCTGACATACGTTGTGGTGTAGGGTTCGAGCGTGTGTGTGTCGGGGGCTGGTGCAGGGAGGGAGGGGGGGGGGGGCCCGGGGAGGATGGGGTCTGCTGAAAGCCCTGTCGGAGTCTCTGACTGATGGCTTGTCAACGAAGCACTCCTGTTTCAGACACAGTCGAGGCTCAGGTGGCTTCAGCGAGCCCCTCTACCTCCACATGGTTGGTTCTCCGGTCACGCCCCGTCCGGAGGGCTGGCACGTCTCCACACTCGCCGCCATCTGCAGCTCATTCCTCCTTCCTGTTCCCCCTTTCTTCAGGAGCCCTTTTTAATCTACTCATTTTACTACTTAAAAGTCCTCAGTTGTGTTATTTTGCCTGCAACATGCTTGAGTAACTTTCAAACATGAATGCCTGATAGTTTCATTTAACTTGTTGGTCACACTGAGAAAAACTTTCTCCCTCTGCAGCCACAGTTTGCTGGATTACGGGTAGAAAATACTGATTATTTATGAAAGTACAGTGGTGGATGAAATAATCAGATCCACATAATGTGAAGTGTGCAGCAAAGTAAAAACACTTCATTACAATCAAGTGCTGTTATTACTTTGTTGTTACAAATTGTGAAATTTGACTTCTCTAAAAATGTTGCTTTTTGGAAAGAAACATTGCATAATAAGGATAAATAATTCATTAAGCCAACTGAAAAGTTAAGAATTTATTGTTAATTAGACATAAGGTTAAGGCACGTGAAAAACTGGCGTCATCTCTAAAAAGTACTGTAACAACATCACAGAAGGTAAAACTTTAGAGTGTAGAGTATGCAGTAGTGATAGCTGCTAGATAATGTAGATTAAGAAATACTTTAGATCATTGAATAGTTCAGCCTTACATTGTTGTGCATAATGTTGACTCTAACTCTATCTCTTAGAAATTACGCTTACATACTAAATCACAGAACTATCTATATTGATTTGGTTAAGGGTTATCAGAATAACATGCACTTTAGAAAGGCACTTTAAAAATACAGCATTGCAAGTAGCAGTAAGGTAACGTTTACCTGCAGCTGAACCTTTAACACAACTTGGCCTCTGACATGAAGATAACACATACCATGAATACCATGAGAGCACAAACATAAACCAATGCGCTCTAATAGTACTACAGTTGGGGACTCCTAGCTGTTATTGTAATGCCAATAGCTTTTTTTGTCAGGTTTAGCACACATTCTTATTGGTAGGTAAAATGATGTATTGCAAAGATAATCACGACACTAACACACAACCTGTAATTAATGTTGGACCAATCCAGAAAACATCTGAAGGTGGAGGAAGACACTGACTCATTTGTGGATCATATTAACCATTTCCTGCTTTATTGGCAAACATCAGCCACCTTGACACATCATTTCAAAAATCCAACAGTCAAGCACCTATGCGTATGAAACATCTATTATCCATAATATGCACTTAACAGCTTAAGCATAACTCTAACCATACAGGCATGTGCGCAGCAGTCAGTCCAATTAGTACATGTAAATGAAAGTTCCTAATAACAGCTGATGAATAATTCAGTTGTTACAACGGTGTCACATTGATTTGTTTTTGTTCTGATAAAATCAGCCTCTTCATTATAAATGACCACTCATTTGTGTCATGGCCTGAAGAGTGATGGGAGTTGCGGCAAAGGTAAGCGCTCATCAGATAATATTCGTCGGGGCATAGCCTTCAAATCATATTCAACAGGGCCGGGGGTTGAAAGTGGATTTACTGACTCAGAGGAGAAGTATTTGAATATCAAACACAAAAAAATCACCGGCTTTATCTCTCCACACATGTGATGTGTTTTGTTAAACATGCAAGCAATCTGTGGAGCCGTGTGTGCGCACGGCCACGTCCCACTGTGCATCTATTCATGTCATCTCCGGGAAGGTATGGATACATTTGAGGTTGTTTACCTTTATGCTGATTGTATTTTCATATTGAATTTAGCCTGCTGAGTTGGATCCCATTCAAAGGTTGATATTGAGCTAAGCTAATGTGCATTTCCATGCACCGCTGAGGTGTTTGACTTGATAACATCATTTTTCTTTCAGTGTTACACAGACAGAGTGTGCATGCTCCAGGGTGCCGGAGCCAGTTGTTTTATACATGATAATGTCATCGCTGAATTTTCCTTTGCATTACAAAATAATACATTCTTCGCTACCCCTGGTTCTGTTGTGTTTTCAGATGATCTCCAGAACATGTCGCCAACATTGGGTCCAGAAATAGTTTTCCTTTCACATATGAAGAACGCAGTAGTAGATTGTCTGGGTCCGATGCGTTCACAACAACAGGAACATCTCCGGAACAGTCAGGCGGGGGGGGGGGGGGGGGGGGGGGCATCTGGGTAGATCATGCAGGAGGCAGGGGATGATGCATTTACTCCCCTGCCAAGAACACAGTGTTTGACAGCTTCTTCTCTTCAGATGCATCATCAACACACTCGCTTGCTGTGAATTCCAGAATTGTTCCTGCTGTATTCTCACGCTGACATTTCTGGACATACTTTCTGGGTGGCTGGCAGGAAAAGTTCCCGAAAAATGTCCAGAGCAATTAATTCAAACATTTGCGTTCTCACACACATCCCCGTCTGGAAAGTCTTGGACTTAGTCCATGTCAGAAAGCAGCATCACAGTGTTGTAATTGTTGTCAGGGTCTGACAGTCACAGAATTTAAATCACAGAATGTTACTGACCTAATTATGGTTCTTAAGCATTAGTTTATAATGTGTCAGAACCAGCAGAACGATAAATTGGCCATTTGTGTGCTGACTGATGAATCCGCTGCAGAAATATTAGGTTTGAAAACCCAGAATACTTGTGTGTGCTACTTCAGCTTTGTTAACTGTTGACTCCTGACAGCTCACAATAGGGGAGGCGTGTCAGACTGGCTCATAGGTCTGTGTATGTCAGATAAAAACCAAAGTGCTCACTGGATCATGTGGTGTACTGCACACTTTGTGGCTGGTACACCACCTGTATCACCGAAGAGACAGGGCACAATGCTTGACCGGCCAACTTTCAAACCAGGAAACAGTGATGGAGAAGCAACAAGAAGGAAACAATGGAAGGGACGGATAATCTACCCATTCCACAAATCTTTGTCTGGCTGTCAGTCTGGAGAACGTAGATCTAATAATAATAATAATGATAATAGCTTGAAAAAATTTTGATCTCATGATCTTCACACTTGGCTTGTTGGCTCGAGGGATGTGGAGTGTCGAATCAGCGCGATATGTTCAACATTAACTAAACTTAAATAAAGAGGCGAACAGCACCTTGCAGGCAGGGGGGGGGGGGCAGCATGGGTTAACAGGAATGCTAGACAGAGTTGAACCTCCTCTACGCCCTCCTATAAACTCCAGCAGTGGTTAATAATTGGCGATCCTAACAGATCATTTTGATAATTTAATAACTTACCCCATATCGGACTGACACACTCATTCATGGGTGTTGCAGGTGCTGATCTCAATCATGGAGACAACATTCAGAGAATCACTTCCTCTTAAGCAATTTCTCTTCGGAGGAAAATCTCTTCTATTGAGCTGAGTGACAGAGCTCTAGTGTTGAAGATTGAGTGAACAGTAATACAGCAAATTCAAGAAAAGCATTGACTGTAAAACTATCATTGAGGTACTATGGCTCCATTAGAAATAAACCAGGTAGGATGAACGCAAAGTTTTCTAAACTTAACTTTACAACATAGACTCCATTTAAAAAGCTCTGCAGAGAACATCCATCACACAAACCATAAAAAAGTGAACGTATATTGCAGAAGTGTTTGAAGAGGACTCACTGATGACACGGGGTAATTCTGAAGTAGCTCAAGATTAGAAATACAAGAGAACAGTCCTTTCTGGAGGGGGGGGGGGGTGTAGAATGGGTACTGCACTCGAGAGAAAATACACAGGAATAAAGGATCTTCAATTTGGAATAAAAGAGACATATCGGAAGTGAGACCTACTGAGATAGACAATTAGAAACATAGGGAGAAGAGCAAGCTAAACATTGCAGCATGAAAGACCCTAACCCCTGTATCTCTTCTCTGATAAGGCTCCAGAAGCTTATCAGCCAATGGGTAATTTCAATTAAAAGGGGTTTTGCTAGACAAGTGGTTAAATACCTCAGAGAAAACCTGTCACCACAGGAGAGGTGGCAGGCTGCCTCCTCAAGACAGGGGAAGAGAGAGAGCGAGGAGGGAGGGAGAGGGAGGGATTGAGAGAGACAGAGAGAGAGGAGAGGAAGAAGAGCAGAGTGCTGCATGAACGGCTGGACTTGGCCCCGGTAGCGGCACACGATGAGCGTTATTGCATTAGCTCCTCGCCAATCTCATAATGAACTCTCTGTCAGACGAGACCAAAGTCCGGCCACACCCCTGCAGCACGGCAAGAAAAAAGCCAGAAGAATGCGATCGGTGGGATTAACAATGGAGGAGCCCTAAAGGGAGGCAAAGAGAGGCCTTTTGCCAGCGAGAGATAGGAAGATTCAGGAGCTTAGCATTGTCAAATGTTTTATTCAGCCATGACCGTGAGTGCTGCCAAACAGATTAGCCTGTTTACCACAGGTTCTCATTTAAGAGATAAATCTTTAAATGTTGGATTGGGTAGGGGGAGGGTGGGGCAGCATCTATGTCACACTAAGTAGGTGTGTGTGTGTGTGTTTGTGTGTGTGTGTGTGTCTGTGTGTCTAATGCTACTCAGTAACAAAGGAACTGACAGCAGAAATAAAACTTCTCATTAAGCTCAGAGTTGTCTGAATTAATGACAGCTGTAAGAAGACCGTGATCAATATGCCTCGGAATACATCTCCCTCCCAGGGTTGAGGCGAAGATCGAGCAATCCGCACGGAGAGCAGGTTGAGCGGCTGCCGCAGACAGGCGGGTTGGGGGTGGTGGAGGGGTGAAGATTTGACTGTGCTCTTTGTTGTAGCTCGGTGGAATTCTTGCCTCCTCTCCTTCTCCTTCCCCTCTCCACTCCTTTTGTTCTCGTCTATTACAGCGGGGGTGATAAGGCTCCCCTGGGCGTGTTCAGCTCCAGAGGCCCAATCTCGGTGGATAATCATCTTCAAGACACATCAACAGGGTGGTGGTAATTCTGAAGGACTGTTTGGAAAAAAAAACAGAGGAAAATGTAAAGAAGGATAAAAACAACAACAGGACATGTTTTTTTTCCGCAGAGCTAGCTTTAATTCGCGATTCTTCCGGCCGACTCTCGATTCAATTTGTTTCCCTTCTTCGGCTGAGATGGCCCATACGCGTCACTTTTGCTCCCCTCCCTACAGCGTCTGTCCCGCACGCTTCCCACAGTCTGGCTGCGAAAGCTTCGGTTCTCAGTCAACTTGTTAGAAGAGGTCCACGCCAAGGCTTCCACACCATTTCCAATTAATGATGGTGCTCTTGGCAGCAGAGTAGTAAATGACTACCAAGAGGGCTGTTTTATTTCCCAAGATGAAGCATACACAGCTTCCGTTTCTCACTCAAGCACTGATAAGTACCAGATCCTATGTGACCCAGTTTCTTGCTAATGAGAGGTCATCAGACACTGAGAGTAAATGTCAGGGGGAAGTGCATTCATTTCTGTTGGGCAGTTCTTTAGTGCTTTATTGACCTTATGGGACAGTCCAGGTATTTCTGGCAATTGGCAGGTGTGTGAGTTAGGGACTAAAAAGGGACAAACTACTGTAGGGCAGTTTTTAATGGTGCCAATGGGACCTTGTGTGTGTTTGTGTGCGTGCCACAGCCTGTCACGTGCACGCACACATGGCAGTGCAACACGGACGGCAACTGGCCGGTGATAATGGCGCGGACAGTGACTGACAGATGGATTGTAATGTTGATGAGCGGTGGGTCGAACAGACAAAACACCTTTTGGAATATTCAAGTCTCAACTGTCATCTCTCCGGTGACACATGAGAATCGGGGCACAATCCAACTATGTGCAAAACAACAGCATCCTCTGGAAACCACACTGGCCACCTGGCTATCTTGTTCAAATCAATATCATCTCAAGCCGTCACAGCTGCAGCCTGAGTGACCCTCCAAAATGGCAGCCATATGCCCGGCGAAGCAAAGAAATAAGTTGCTCCATCTCTGCCAAGCGCTGGACGGTCGCAGTCCTCTGCGGCACAATGTTTTCCTTTCAGCCGGACTGCAGTTGTCAACCTGGCTCTCGCGGTGCTCAAAATTTGAGGTAGTGGAGTTAAAGAGTTTCAAGTAGGCTCAAATGTGCAAATCTCAGAATTAACATAGGTCTTGACATGGAATAGCAGGGAGTTGTCATAGAGGATCATGAATATTCAAGTCTGCTCTGTGACCTAGTTTGATACGGTGCAGCAGGACAGTGGGGTGCAGGGTAAAAAAAAATCTATCTGAACTTGTGTATTACAGCAACGCGGTAATACAAATCAATGTGGGAGGGATTTAATTGTAATTACTCAATCAACTGTTGAGCTACCTTCTGCTCCGTTAAACTGCGTCTCCGTCTCCTGACATCTCCGTAACATGACAATCTTAAACAGCCGAGTTACATACTAGAAAACAAAGCATTTCAACGTCACAATCGGGGGAGACAAGACGCCGCGTCTCTCAACCCGTCCGCCATGAGAGAGATAAGTCCCTCCAAGACAAAGTGTGAACACCCTTCCTCTGAATCATGAAGCAACATACTGAAGTACACAAATGAAAAGTGTTTCATTCTTCCCAGACCATAAGTTAATAAAAAATCCACTCTGTTGGCACCAGACTGTCTGACACAAACTCAAATTGATTCATAATTGAGTTTGTATAGATTTTTATCCAGCTTTTGCTGGTTACATTAGGGCTGGACTAGTCTCATTTTGCAGTGGAGTGTACAGCAAATGCAGCCCGTGCTCCGGGCTCACTGTGCACCGTGCATCGCAATAGCTTGCTCAAATAATAACGGCCTTTGAAGGACAATTTTGCCTGCTCCTGCTCGTCAATGTGCAGCCACTGAAGGATGCAGTTAGGGTCACCTTTTCCCACTGACACAAGCCTCTTTCTGACTGTTAGGATTTACATTTTGCAATTCAGAGCTAAATGGGACTCAGAAAAACATATGATTATCACATCAAATACCCAGAAAGCTCCTGCAACTTCAGGGAGGAGATAGTATTTGTGAAATTTGCTTCCAATTTATAACCAAAACCAGTCATTAGCATTTTAAAGGGGAAGGCCGCTGTTATTCTATATTTTTTTCTAATGTCAACAACATGACAGACCAAAACCAATGCTGCCTTTCAATTGTCATGCATGAGCCCATTCCTAACAACTGAGGATGTAAACAAATATAGTTTTATTTAGAGAATGCAAAGTACTTTCCTAAATCAGCTAGCCACAGGAACTGTTGGCAAACATTATCTAAACAGGAGTGAAACATGTCTATGGCAAAGAGGGGATAAGCTTTTTCCAGTTATGGCCACAAATGCAGTAATTGTTATTTTCGTCCTTTTTATGGTTTTTATTGGCTACATAGGGAAAACACATTATCTCACCAATCTTATCGTGTCAACGTGGCTGCTAAATACAGAGGGAAGGAAGTGAACCTTTTGGAACTTCCTACATTTATATAGATTTTTCCCTAAAATACAGTCAGATTTTTATTTTGATAAACACCGAGCAATAATGCAACTAACTCGATTGTTCTAAAATCAAACCTCATAAACAATAAATCTCAGAAGACTTGATCAACAATTTTCTTCTCACGAAGCTGCGGAAATAATACAAAATAATCAGTCCACCAATGATCAATCTGTCTATAAATAGAAACGTTTTAACACGGTGGCTACTCTCCCTAGAAGTGTGCGCCCAGACGCCACAGGCACAACTCATGATGCTCAATTAGGTGACAAAACAAGAACCCCAGAGTAAAAAACAGGGCCTAAAGTAATCGTTGCATGGAGCACGGCCTCCATGGGAGGACAGCACAGAAGAAGCTGTTGAAGTGTGCCTGAAGGCTCGGTGGACGGATGAAAGGTCAATTACTCTGGAAAGAGCGTATGTCATTGCAACGGTGAAGAAAGGTGGAGAGAGCCTCCTAATTTGGGGACTGCATGAACGGAAAGATAAATTGCAAGTTTATTCATGTCTCTAAAAGTGAGTTGGATAATACAGTGGGATAATGACCCCAAACAGGGAAATTTATGAAATACAGAATGAGCCCAGACCTCTAACACCAGACACCCAAAGTAATAGGACTAAGCTGAAGTAACGAATAACGGTTCAGAATTCCTCCTGAGCATCGTGCGGTTCTGATGTCTTTGCTGCCACAGGGTGTTTGAGTAGCTTGACCAGCGGCACTGTGGATGGGTGTGTTCGCCAAAGACATGAAAGACTGTAACGGCTTGTGTGTCATTTGCAAATAGCGCATTCCTTGTGTCTACACTTAGATAAAGATCTGAGGGGATTTTATGACCAGTCAATGCAGAAAACCAAGTCGTTCACATGCTTTTTCTTGCCACCGCCAGAACACAGATAAACAATTGTTTTCCGTGGTGATATACAACAAAACCCTAGTGTAACCAACCCTATATTGAGATGTCTGAACTCGCCAAACGCTCCTGCACTCGCACATGTTTGTGTCTCACATTGTGTGAGTGCTTTTGATCAAGAGGGAGGCAGGCCATTCATCAGAGACCGCTGTCCATTCAGTCCTCAGTGGGGCCTGTCATATAGGTCTCTTACCAGCCCTGAGCCATGGTCAATTTTCAGCCAGACAGCTTCCTCCCTCCGCGATAAAAAGAAAAGACCAAGTTTGGGATTTATGGTTGATCTGCAACAAGCCTGAACATCTCCCGAGGGAGCACATAAAACACTGAGGAAAACAGAGTGTGAGCAGTAACACACACATTTGTCTTTTATGGCTCGGTGTACTGATAATGATGTTTGATTTTCCATTATGTTCCAATGAAGGGAGAGAAAACCCAAGGCTGCCACTTTGATGTCCTGACCCTTTGCTGTAAATGCCCGTGTCCGTAATGTAAACTTTTCCCATTAATTCCACTGGGATTGTATACCCCGAGAAAGATGGTTGGGTCATACCAGGGCCCCCGAGGTGCTCATTAAATCCACCTAGTGCACAATATCATTGTGATAAAGAGGATGCGATGAATCTGATCAGTATGCAGTGCTGCTGTTTTGCTTATGATGAGGGACCAACGCGGCTCCAAGCAGCTCTTCGGTCGTAAAAGGCAAGTTAGCTGCGATCACTCGCCCATCCTTTGTATAATATGTCTTTGAAGGAGCCCGTGCCTATTTACATAAGGGTATATGTGGAGAGCATTGACAGTGCTTCATTAAAAGACTGATATATTCCCATTTCATTTGGTGGAATCCCCCGTGCCGTATTTATTGGTTGTCCCTGGCAATACCGTGGAACATTAATAAAGCAAACCAATATCATTCAGCTTGGATAATTAGGCAGCCCATCCTTGAGAAGACGCTATATGGCACATAAATTCTATTAATAAGCCATATATTGGTTTAAGATCTTCAGGCACAAGATCTTAACTTGACATGAGTAGAGGAAGATTATAGAACCTTGGTACAAGAATTAATGGATGATTTCCTCAGGTGCGTTTGAAATAGGTAAACACTCCTTCCCGTACTCTTTCATTTTGCTACTCAAATATGTTTTAATTATGACATCTCGATTCTTTCTCTGATATTATTTAACCTTTAAATGAATACAGCCTTTTGGTTTTGTGCCACTGATTATGTAACAAAATCTTGTAACTGCAGGGTAAAATTATTTTTGATCCAATTTATGATGACAATATTAATACACAATATCTCAAAAAGAATGTATTTAAAGCAAATATAACAAAATGCAAAAATACACAAGCTGTCTATTTAGGAATTAAAAGCAACTGCAATATGTACAACTGGACTTGATTCATTTTGTTTTGAAGCTACACCTGCTCTCATAGAACACATGGTTCACAACAGAGAAAACCTAAAAACATACGAGACCCTGCCCCTTTTTTCTGACCCCCGTTCCTTTCAAATAATTTTTGCACGGTCCCTAACCATAGATGTGAGAGAATATTGAAAGGCATTAAGTCACTGAGCAGCTTGTCGAGCAGAACTTTACCTCACATTGAAAAAGTAAAAAATATTCTTTAATGCTAATGTTTATACTAAACAGCTTAAAATAAATAAAAATTGTTATGCGACTCAGGACTTCTTTTATTTTTTAATACTGAAAGCACATCATGTGGGTTGTATTATTGGTATTTATTATTCTGCCTTAGCTGCTATCAAAAACATATTGATATCTGCATATATCTATAGCCTTTGTGGAATATTACCGACGCCCACAACCACCTGAGTGGAGGCGAACACGCTGCACAGAACTTGTGACATTTTGATAATGAATTTAGCTACGGTCCACCAGGAAATGACACAACACATATTAGCAATTCCACCTACATATTTTCAGTTAATGAAGCTTGGCTCACATGCTGTTCTCAGTCAGGTTGGCCTTTCCCGGGACAATTATTCATTTTATTTAACCAAAGGAGCAACAGCTGTTTGTTTACTGACAGAATATTCAAGGGAAAATAACTGGTTTATTAAAATCTGCTGAATACATTACAAAAAAAAGCACCTAAGAGAAAAACCCAAATTCCTGAAATTAAATCTCATAGATTAATTTCTATTTGAGCCGATTACAACCTTTTAGACTTGAGGCTCAGAAACCCACAGATTGTTTTGTGAACACTGCAGATTTATAAAGCTCTGCTAGCTGCCTCATGAAGATCGACATGGAGAAGAGGGGCAGGTTCAATGCAAACCCTCCAGCGCCGACTCTCCCACCACTCTGGTTCTAATTACCTCCCTGACAGAGAGGTGGAAGGATGCAGCACAGCACTGAGTGGCTGAGGTATGAGCAGGGCGGAACACTTTGGCTGGATCCAAGTCTCATGAATACGCTATTTGTCAATTTTCCTCCTAATTCACTCATTTACCATATTTCCCATTATATCCTGGGATTCATTAGACTGGCACCTCTGTCTGTGAGACAGCTTCCTAAACGTCACTGTCGCTCGGACGAGAAATAAACCAAACCTCAGTCCACACTGATCCAGACCAATCACAGTAGCAAACAGCTGCCTCAGTCACACAACTGTGTATAAACAGCAGCTGCCCGCAAATTGTTAAACAAACAGAGCTGATTTTCTGAATGCCTCCACTGCATCCTCAGAGGGAAAACAGCAAACCCTATTGATCAGTGGCCAGGGGTGGATTTTAGCCGGAAATTAAAATCAAATGGACATCAAGGCTCTGAACCACCGTTATTTACATTATTACCTTCATTCTGCATCAATGACACATCCTGGTTAAGCCTGTTGTGAAAATATAAAATGCTAACACGCACAAAGACTTTAACTCTTAGTGGATGTGACACCAGGCCCCATCTTAATGTAAGTAATCAATCTCTCTCTCTTTCTCTCTCCCTCCCTCTATCCCTCTCTCTCACACACACACACAGAACCGCTAATTCAATTGAAGCTTAAAAAAAGAGTCACCCTCAAAATCATTCCCACACTGTAAAAAGTAAGACCAATGTGTTCTGATAGGGCTCATGTAACATGAGTAATGACCTTGTTGGGGGTGGATGGGCAGAACCTCCCATCATGCTCTGGGACAATATTAGAGACATAAGTTAGGTTGTGTTTCTACGACGTTATAGCTGTTGCATTTATGGTTTCTACCAACAAAGCTGAGCAGTGTTTGCAACACCACTCTCTGCATGAGGTCTTGCCTTTGAGAATAAAAAAATTATAAAATACGTACAAAAAGGAAAAACGGTTTAAGAAGAATTAACATGTAGCTATAAAGTAAAGTAACTCAAGACTAATAATTAAATTTACTGAACGTTTTTAAGACGATTGATTTCCTTGTTTTTTTTAAAGAAAGATCAAATTTCAGATTTGACAGTGCACAGTGATAAAAGGCTAAGCTTTTACCCAGCATGCACCGAGTACACCTGCCATAGAATGAACGATACAAAGTGACTTGGGCAAACACAACATTCAGACATTCACAAATGTCACATTATAGGAATCGATGCCACCTTTGTACTGTATACTCTTAAATGGAACCACATTCACTTGTTCCACTTTTGTATTCAAGTTGAGTTGAGAAAGAATAGATGAACAATGACTGAGAGCTGTGCCATGAGTACCCACAGCCTCGTCCCAGGGTGACTGACAGGCTTCATGTGTGACCCACTTCGTCCGACAGACAGCTTTCAGAAACTGTACAACTTTTAGTGAATGACTATTGATCTCTTGTTGGCTCATTATCTATGAACTGGCGAATTTTCTCTGGAGGGAAATGTCAGTGTGGTGACAGAGGTGATCCCACTCTGCGTCGTCACTGCAGCCAGCTGGTATGTGATGGAAAAGTCACAGAGGAACCTTCTCCAAACTTTACCATCCGGAAAATGAAATATTGATTTCAGAGCTTAATTGATTGGGAAAACATTTTGATAGGCTACTATATTCTTTAATAATACATTGGTCCCTTAAATTGTTAGTCAGACACTAGTGCTAAAATATCTCTGATTCCAGCTTTTCAGTTGTGAGGATTTGTCGGCGTTCACCATCTTTCATGACAGTGAGTTGAACATCTTTGGGTTTTGGACTGTTGGTTGACTAAGACCACACTCTGTCTCTCAAAACCAGATAAAAATCAGACATTAAAAGTATTTTCCATATAAATATCAATTAAACCGATATATTTTTAAGCATGCTACTGTTTACAGTACTTCTTGTAAATAGATGTCTGTACAATCTGTAATTCCAATAGGTGAAAAACAAAGACTAATAAATATTGCCTCTTTGCTAATATGAGGTTGTAAGCTGTATTCAAATTGGTGACATGTGTACAATTTGTAAAAGTAATTATTAATTCCCTGAAGATACTGAACACAGATATTTAAGCGTTAAATGCATTGTGTGTTTATTATATTTAAGAAGTAGTATCTTGACTTGACTTGAAATTGTTGCTAATGTTGGTTAAGCATAAACAGAAACACACACTTTGCCAACGGGGTAATCTGAGGTTTGACTGTGACTTTGTCCTTTGAAACACTTTCCTCTTCCTGGGCAGAGGCAGCGCTTGGCAGCAGCTTCCACATTGTCCTTCAGGTAACACACGGAAGCCTTTTGTACTACAGGTGTCCAGGTTCCCCTACAACCATGACTTCTGAGCCCTCTATTAAAATGCCGACCGCTCCAGGTGAGAAATGCAAAGAGGGACGCTGTGTGGGGAATGAAATGCTCCCGACACATTCCCCGAAAGACTGCAAAGAAGTTGTACAATGACGGGATTTGCATATCGCTTCCACCTCCAGGCAGCCGAGTCATGTCTGGCTGCCAAATGGGTTTTCTGTCAGCAGCAGTGAAGTGGCAGAGGACCCATCTAAACAGAGGCTGAGCCAGGACACTGAACTCCTGTGAGAAGAATGTCCGACCGTCTTCTCAGCCATGCAGCGGTGCTGATGGGCTGATAAACCTCCTCCCTTCCTGTGACACCCCTGATTGACTAAAAGCAGAGTCACGACTCCGGGAGACACTATCTCTTTTTCCTCCTAAGGACCTGGAGGATAAGTGTGACAAGCTGCTGACCCCTGTGCCCGGGTCAGATTTCTCCAGGACGGGGGGGGCCACTTCCTGGCCAAACACACGCTGCCAAACGAGGAATGAAAACCCACGGCGGCTCCTTCACATTATCAGGGCTGGGGAATTCGCTCCCCTGGGACCTATTTACTCATCGGCTTCCTGGGTAAGATAAACGTTACACTTAAACTGCGATGGCTCCGACTGACAAACGGACGGTGGAGCAGGATGGGCTCCTCGCAGACGTGTCGGCTCACTTGTTGCTGAGGTGTTTTTCCAGAGGAAGTCAGACCCCCCCCCCCCCGGCATATTAACTGTTATCGTCTCGGATTTGTTTGTATTCCCGAGCATAAACTCAAATCATCTCTAAAAAAGAACGAGGAAGATAAGTACGTTTTTACGGTTATGTGGCAATTTCAAGTCGAAATGGATCCTAACAAATCAGAAAAATCAGGGGCTAAGTGAGATTATTTACTACACGGCTCCACTCACCGTGAAAAATTACATTTATAAAGATGTGGTGGTTTATGGGCGATATATATGCACATGGCAGAGACAAATGGCTTTCCCTTACTGCGTAGTTGAGAATAATGATGGCCCCCGATTGTTTTAACAGCAGAACACAGGCTGACACAGAACTGCAAACACATTCTTCGGCCAAAAGCATGACATTTACAAATGATTTCCCAAGGAAGGGTTTATTTAGGGGCCTAATGTATCTGAACAATGTCAACAGCTAGTTTCACATGTCAGCTGGGGTGTATATGTAAACCTTTTTACACGTTTGATTGATGTCGCCAATGAGTGACATACCAGACTTTAATTTGTGTAGTCTTTATTCTACACGTCAAAACAATGAAGATATGCAGACCGTTGCACATGCCGGAGATTAGTTTGAGTGCCGTTTAATAACATGATGTATGGCCGACTGGTCCTTGTGGTATTTGATACTCGTATCGTAGGTAAACAAGTAGCAGCAGCAAGTAGTAGAAGTGAGATAGGTATTTTTGATTTACCTCTGCCGGGGAGGTTTTGTTTTAATCTGCGATGCTTGTTTGTCTTTTATTTAGCAAGATTACACAAAAACTACCAAAAGGACAAACACAAAACTTGTTGGAAGGACACAGTATGGGTCAGGGAAGAAGCCCTCACATTTCGATTTTGGATTTAGATCAGGGGGCGGATCCTTTACTATTGTGAGCATTTTTAGATGTTTTCACAAATTTCCTGGACTGACCCTTGGATCTGTGTCCACTTTGGTGTGGCTTGATTGAATTTAAGATGGCCTTGGTGGAGTTATGCATTCTAATCTAGTGATAGAATAAAGATTTTCAGTCTCATGCATTATGGCTCCATCCTAGTTATCATTCATTTCTGGAAATCTTGGTTGTCTTCCTACAAATTCTACCACCCCACTCATTTGTTAATAACCACAGTCTATGAATTGATTTGCAGAAAAACACTTTCACAGTGGATTTCCAGTAATGACCTGGCCTGCTGGTCAACACAGAGGAGGTGAAAGCAATTTTTCTCTTGGCCCACAGAGACCATGATTCTCATTTGAATAGTCCTGTGTCTCTTGTTTTTATTGTTCGGGCAATTTATTTGAAAAAGCACATGGGGCTCGGTGGACGGCTGAGCCGCGAGAAGAGGAAAATTATCGCAGTGTAGAAAATTACTGTTATTGTTATTATTGTTTTGTAAATAAAAGGAAATAGAGAGAAGAGAAACATTTATGAAAGTGTGAATCTTATTAATTTATTGTTTCCCCATTAATTTATTTCCATTCGTCAGGCTGAATTGTCTTAAGAACACGTGAAGAAAGGAGAATGAATGGAGATTTTTCGAAGATTATTCAGGATGTTAGATTTAATGTTCAAAACATCAAGTGTAAATAAATCATTCACAGGCAGGTCTGCATAAAATGCAACGCTAATATGACAGGAGCGGCAGATAGAGCGACTTTAACTGCAGTAATGTGACAAATTTCTAATGTCCGTGTTAAGCAATAATAAAAATGCGTTCTGAGTTTGACACACCACAGTCAAATTTGAATTATTAATAGGAAACGTCCAGATGTGGGCAGGACGGGAGGATAAAGGACGGGAGGGGAGACAGTTGCTGTAGTGGAGGATTAGCAGTGAATCCCAAATGAAAGTGGGTAGAACTGCCCAGTAGGATGGTGACTGCGCGGCCAGATGTTGGTGCTGGGCTCTTCACAGAATCTGTCCACCTCCTCTTCATCCTATCAGTCTTGTGGAATTTGGAGTTCTGCAAGTTGTGGCATTCACGAAAGACGCATTTGTGGACTGAAGACATTGCTAAACAGTACGCGCTATGAGTAGCTGTACCCACTGATGCTAACAAGGTTTTGCTTTCATAAACTTATTATTGAGAGTGGAGGGCTTGGCTCCTGCTCACAGTTAAAACATCTGTGTCCTAAATCTAGTTCCACATTGTTCAGTCTTTTCACAGGTTCGGCAACGACTTTTAGAAACAAATCTCTGAATTACCTCGACACTGACTTTAAGTAAAAGTGAATATGTGGGTCAGGTAAAACTACAAGAGGGATTGAAGTCGAATCGTTTGGATTTGTATGGATGGTTCAAAAGAGGACGTGTGCAGGATGTTGAAGAGCAGCAGCATCCACAGCTATACAGCACATCTCTCTCTCTCAACACAATGTCAAATCCATGGGAACAATCACTGACTTTAGATGGAGACGTGTTGTCTGGTGTCTACTGGACACACACTGACCAGTGACATTGTTCTGCCATGACCCAGCAGGCAAGAATGGTTTTATGTGATGGGCAGGAATAACTGATCCCTTAAAAACTTATATTTAACATTAAACTAAGTTAAGGGAGTAATTGAGACAATGACTTTTGAATTTCTCTAAAAAAAAATTAAAGCTGTATTAGCCCTTGGTAGAGTGCCATTTGTTTTCTGGTATAAACCCATTCACACAAGCTAAATAACATTGACTTGTAGCATTTAATGTTGATATTTACCAGACTTGTATCCTAATGAATGGGAGGAGCAACAACCGCACATTCATCTGGTCATCTGGAAATAAAAAAAGGCCACAGAATCTCCAGTCAGATCAGATTTTAAAAAGCTGCTCTAAGCTGTGCCTTATTTCCATTGGAAACATCACATCCAGTGACAAATCCAGAGATAATCATCGCACGACTCTGCTGTTCCCCTCTGTTCTATTCTGAGCAATTTACTGTTTTCACTTCATGTCGCAACTTAATGTTTTGGTTCATTTTCAGCCTTCCCATCCTCCTCATTTCCAGTCTCGGCAAGCATCTGTTCGGAGCCAAAACGCTCTCACTAATCCACTGTACGCTATTTGCCTGTTACCAAACACTGCATTAACAACATTGGCAATTAGCTAGTGAACATATAACAGCATGCAGTGGATAAATAGTCAGATTTCTCCCTCAGGGGTTAGAGGAAATCAAAACAAAGCTAAATAGGCAACAGTTTGCTGACGTGTTCATCAAATCAAATTTATAAAGTGATAATCAGACAGGATTGTGTTTACAGCTTTTAACCCTGCACCCGAGAGGCCCCGAAAAAATCTGTTAATGTTGATAATTCCAACAAAGCTGTTTTATACTCAGTATCACACCGGCACACTTTCAGGTTTTTGCAATGTTCCCAGACGCAGCTACTCTGACGTTGATCCAGTATTTATTCTGGGCCTCTCCAAAAAAAAAAAAGGAAAATCACAGCAAAAGCTCTCAGGTGACAATATCGGAACAATGAACACTTTGGGCAAGAGCACGCCGCGGCTCTCTCCCGACACCCAGGACGAAAATAATCAAAAGTGCTTTGTTTGTGCGGCGTGTCTTTCTAACACTGCAGTCAGCGGCAAACACAAAGCACTTCTTTCGCACTCATGTAAACATCCGCGGCAGAACAGATGGGACCGAATCCAAAGGTCATGTTGTCATATCACAAATGGACTTATGATGCAGACATATGTGGCAGCTCTTTAGAGCTTATGAGTCATGTTGTCTGGGCTGGCAGCTAAACGTTAGCCCCGCTTGTAATCCACGGTGCTCAGCCTCCTTCGGGAGCCACTACAAACAGCACCTTGTCTGAGCACACGAGCACGAAGCCCAGCCGCACACGGAGCTTGTTAACTTTACTTTTATGGGCGGCTCATCCGCGCTGCAGCACCTTGGGAGGAAACCCACGCTGAATGGAACCTCATCTCGGGCTCAGCCACAATTTTTGGTGCTTTGGTGAAATTTCAAGAGCAAACATTTTACGCCTCTAATGGTCTAAAATGGGGGATTTTTTCCGACAGGGGGTAGAGTGATTAAAATTTACATTCTGTGCTTGGTTGTCATGTGTGATCATCTTTAAACCCTTTTAAAAATCCACTCTGGAGTGGAAAAGTTTCAATCAACTAGTATTTTAGGGGAAGCTGTGACAGGCCGGGGCTATTTCCAAAGTTTTTGGAGGAGGAAATGTGGCTGATGTTCGTTATAACTTGTTAAATACTTGGATTTACAATAAATTACAACTTAATTTCCCTGAGACTGTCACCGGCTCAACACCAGCATCTTTCTGCCCAACTACTTCCTGTATCAGGATTTAATCACAAGCCACAAATATTATCCCAAATCCCTTTCATAAGAACACCCTGCAATCTGCAAAGGAACAATGCAAAGACCTGTTTTAAGATAAATTCGCCGGTAATCCTGCTGCATTGTGATGAATTGGATTATTGCCTCAGGAATTCTGCAAAACTAAGAAAGTGTTCTTGAAAAATATATAAAACATTATTATTCATTTTGGCTAAACAGAAGTTGTAGTCACAAGAAATTGAAGGAAAAAAGAACAGTAAAACAAACTGTCATGAAATCTAATTGCTCAAAAGCACAGGTACGTTTTTTTTCTGAATTTCAAATAGCCTTATTTTAGAAGTTGGGTTTAAAAGTGGAAATAGAATTGGAAAAACTTCCTTTCAAGAATTTGCTGACAAGATATTGAAACCCACCTCCGGCCGCTGATTAATACTCTGAGATCCAACTGACAGTTTCCAAGAAAATCAAGTGAGGAAACCTTTGAGATGATTCCATCACAGTTAACATTTCACTTCTTGTCTCGGCCTAATTGTTACTTCACGATGACGGATTGAGCGGTAATGGTTGAGTAAACGTTCTCTCTTTTTGGCGGAAGGATATTAATGCATCCCATCATTTGTGTTTCCACCGAACATGTGTGAAGCATCCGTCTCTCCACATGGAGCAGCTGTTATAATAATATACAGTTGAGTCGGTCTCGGTGGAGGAGGCACAGCGGCTCAGAGACACTGTCGCACAACAGGAATAAAAGGTGTTTGTGTTTGTGTGTCCCATTTTTTTTTTCCAAACACGCGTGACTCGTGTTAAGTGGAGTGAACGTATCGACTTGAATATGTTTCCATGTCCATGTCCACGATTGTGTAACAAACATGACAAGAATAGAAATCATGAAATGGAAGTTCGCAGGTTGTGGACACAAAGGCGAAAAGAGACTGGTATCAAAATACACAAAACAACATAAGTGGGTTTTATCAAAACCTCTCACAAAGTAAAAGTAGTGGGTGAAACTGTGTTTGCAATCACTTCACATCAACTCCCTCCAACAGAAAAGTGAATCTGACAGTGTCAGGGCTGTAACATGGTCTAACAGCTGTAAACAAAGAGATTAGGACACAGGAGCTTTGTAGCTTAGAAAATAAGGCTTAAAAATAACTAAAAGACAATTTTACCTTAGGACTGTTACTTGATTGACTAAAGGTTCGCTGCTAAGCTCCAACTTTCCACGCTCAAGAAAAATGTGGAATAAAGGCTTTTATAAGAAGTTTTAAACTCTCCGAATTCCCGTTTTTCATTATAATTGATGGTATATTTATTCCTCAAGTACATGTTTTTCCAACTATTTGGTTTTGTTAATTTATGCTGATTAACTGTTTCCCTGCTAATTACACCCAAGTAATTACAACATAAATCTCTGAACTTTCATTTGAATAGAGATTTGGTGACAAACGTGACACATTAACAAACCAAAATGATTTACATCCTTCAATTTAACCAAATAGATTTTAATGTGGGGTGTTGCTCGGGGGCAACAGGAGTTACTGAAGCCCGATGGGTTTGACATGAGGGATCAGCGTCTTCTGAACTGGGAATGACCAGGACCTCAGCGGTCACTTCTCGAACGAGGATAAAAAGGTGGCGGTGGGTGAAACCAAAACAAAATGAGACAGGCAGTCGCATGAGGTCGTCTCATCTACATTCCTCCCGACACTGTGCAGGGTCCCCTGAGGACCGGGCCGGACATAAGAAGCCATAAAGGATTTTCTTAACACCGCAAGTCGTTGTTTTGTTCAGGGAAAATGACCAGACTGTCGGAGATAAAAGCAAATAGTCTTTTGGAGCCCTGAGAGTCGGGATAACATGAATGGAAATGACGAGGTGGTGGGCTGAGGGAGCAGAGGAGGGAAACCCAATGAGGAGGTGAATGGAACTCATTGTTCTTCTAATAATTCATACTTGATTGACGAAATGCATGACACGCTACGTTGAGGACAATTTTGATCTACACAAAATCTTCCTGTTTAAGAAGAATGTCATTATTCATTATTTACACAGGGCACAGACCCATTACTCCTCAAGGTGTTGACAAAACCCGCCCCTCTCTGCCACCCCCCCTTCTAACCCAACAAAACTAAATTGGAGAATGGTTGAACAAACTTTTGCGTGTAATCATACACATATTTTATTCATGTGATGATATGCAATATGAGCTGAATCTCTCCGTCTCAGCAGTTCCGGCGTGGGCGGCCGAACGCAGCACCAGTAGCTCGGCGTAAAAACAGCGTTCGCCAATTGATACCAGTCTCTAGTCTCTTTAGTTAAACACACAGCACATTTTGTCCAACTTAATTACACAGAGTGCTGTGGCCTACTTATATCTGTACACTTGAGTGTCTGTAGTGAGGGAGCGAACAGGCAGTAATAATACATTTCAAACTTCTGCTCCTTGCCAGGCAACTTATCTGACTTTTGAAGGCAGTAGTTCCAAGATGGCTTAAGCTGCTCCGGAAAAAAAAAAAAGTGAAAAATGTCAAGTATGACAGTGTGTGGTGAGGAACGAGCTGCACACCGAAGTGCACTGCAAGACAAATATCTCACATCCAGTGTATCGTATTCTACTAAACCACATTCTCAACCAGTCGGGGGGGGGGGGGGGATTATGACCGTCCATTTGTCTTGGCTGGGCCACCACTGTTAGGGAGATACTCCCAGTGCGTGGCCGCACCATGCAAAGTTAAAAGCGACCGCTGCGAGTCATTTGTCTCTGGTATCACTGGTTTATTGGAAGCCAGGACCTCAGCTCCACTGGATGATGCATCATTACCATCACTTGCCCTGGTTTAATCACATCCGCGTATGGGGTCCGGCATCGCATCCTTCAAAGCGTAACCATCAGGGGAAACTTTGACCGGAGTCTGGTTTATTGTGTCACATAATCCCGTGTCTGACAAAACACGTGAAAGAAGATTTCAGCAATAACTAAATATCAGGACGGTATCTCGACAGCTTATCCATTAATATGGTTTATCACAGCCGCCGAATAATGAATTCTTTGGCCTTTCCCTGGACTGTGAATGAATAATGAACACCACATTAAATCTCAACATGAGAACCCTTTGAAGAGCAGCCTTTTTTTTCTCTTTTTCTTTGAGTGACTGATTTCGATTTGAGACCAGTGTTGTTTATTTATCACATCATTTAATTTCTTCCTACTGGTGTTTTTCTATTGGAAAACAACATCCAGTCGAGCTCCGGCTCTGATGAACATATGTCACACGTCAATGAATTCAAGGCATTAAAGGAAAAAACAGGTGCTACACATGTTCAGGGCCATACATCTAAAAACAGAGTATTGAATGAATCAAATCAATATGTATTGTAATAGTATCTTTGCATGTTTGTGTATCTACATATTGTTATTTTCCGTGTGCTTTGAATAGACCTTCAGTTTATTGACAAACATCAAATAAGCATATATATATATGTATATAAATAAAAGACTGGGATAATTTCAAAGACATACTGAATAAAACCTTATGCCAGAAGCAGAGAAATGTGCTTCTAACCCAAATGAAATGCGAATTGTGTAGGAGTGTTTTTCTAAATATACATTTCACTTCTCTTAAGGAACTGTCTTTTAATTTTTGCAATTCTCCTGTTGAGTTTGGTTTATTTTAATATCACTTTTTGGTGACACAATGAAAACCACGAGTTGTAATTAGTACATCATTAATAATGTCATTTATCTATCAACGCATCCATTGGTAGAGTCTGGCTTCGAACCAAAAACCTTCGCTGCGACACTGATCCATGAAACAAAAGATGGTGTTTGAATGAGAGTGAATCCATTAATTTTTTAGACTTCCGCTGCATATCATGACATTTCGATTCAATACTTTGCAGATTTTAATCAATCAGCAACATAAGCTGTGAGTGTGTTTTCCCTGTGATGGTCCCACATGCTCAAAGTAATCTCACGCAGACATCCTGAGAAGCACTGACACGCTTTCCCAAACTCGTTTTGCAGATCATGCCCAATTGTGGAAGAGAAACAGTTTGTGTTTGTGCTTATTTTACCCTTGAAGCCTTTCAACAAAAAAAAAAAAAGCACACATAAACAAATTCAAATGAGCTCAGCATGAAATCTGATATGTCTTGCTTTAAGAATGCGATGGCGCTAAATAGACTCATACGTTTCTGGCCTGGATTTGTGTTTCCTCTGCTGGAGCACCAATAAAAGCAGCTCGCAGGAGCGTCAGCCACACATTCGTGTGACATAGCAACGCTCTGGGGAACAGTTGTCGTGTGTGACTGTAGTTTACATAATGTAAAATAAACAATCCAAATAACTCCCCCGGTTAACACCTCGCTCGGATGTGTCTGGAGTCTCCGGCTGCAACCGTTTCCTTTTATTCACATTGGCCATTTTTCTGACGCAAGCATTCCACTTGCAATAAGATCTGTGTGCATTCGTACAAGGACGCACTTCTGTCCATTCAGCAGCTGCAATCACAAGTCTACTTTTCCTTTATCTCTTTTCCTCATGTTGACAAATCGAACGGGAGAATCTCCCCCCGACTCTCTGAGAAACATATTTCTTTGAGAGGTAAAAGAAGAAATGCAACAAATCCACACTGAGAGCGGTAAAAGCATCTCAATCTTGACTGATACTCTGCCTAATCTCAGCTTGAGAGAGAGAGAGAGAGAGAGAGAGAGAGAGAGGGAGTGAGATAGATCTACATTCGGAGTTTGCCACCAAACTCGATCGCTCCTTGGATGACTAATGTGTTGCTGGGACAGAAGCCCTGCAATGTGTGCTGAGATCTCCCAGGGCCTTTGTTGCTCTCGCATGCTGGACATCCCCATTGAGAGAGTAAAGAATAGGTGGTCACTAGGTAGGGACACAATGAATCCCAACTCAGGGGCCGGAACAATTGCTCGGGCTGTCAGAGGGTGACAGCCACTGTAATTAATGATATTTTCTATTTTCACAGAGGAGAATGGGCATCTGACAGAGGCATTATTAATGAGCGCAGCCTTGTTGGGGGGGGATACTGGCAGTTTATTAGCAGAAAGACAGATTTAACAGATCCCTCTCGAACAAAGGCGTCGGACACATTGAAAAATGGGGACAATCTGCCCTGAAGATCCAATGGGGGAAAATGTTCAATACAACAAAAATGATTGTATTGTGATCATATTCTCCCCCCCGCCCACCCCTCGAAACCATCTGTTCCGCAGGTCAGTTAGATAATAAAAGAAGTCGGTTCTGTTTTTTTCCACAATCTTATCTCTTTAAAATAGCGAAACCCGAACGTTGTATCTATTTCTTCAAGGATTCAGTGGTAATTAATCTGCACACTATTGTCTGACAGGTACATAGATGGATATTTGTTTCTTTAGACAGACAAACACACATGAATCTTCATTAAAAAGGTGATTTATTGAATTCTAATGAGGGCTCCTTCACGGCTATATCAGAGCTTTAAGATGATTAAGTACAGAACCAGAACATTTAGGCTACAACACTGGATAACTACACCAAATATCCATTGTCCGGTTCATACGGGTGGACAAAATAAATATTCAGCCTTCACAGAAATAATCAGAGCTGAGTAATAAAACAATACAAAAAATGAATGCACTGTAATTTTCATCAATAGCAATGTAACAGAAATATAATGGTTACACATTGTTCAAACATGGTGAGGAGGTACAACACATTCTTGTCTTCAATGTTCTTCCTCACATTGGTAAAATGTTCTTCTGTGTATCAAGTTTGAAAACCACAACAGAAATCCGTCTTTGAACTTAACAGAAATAATATGATTCATTCAGTTACATTTATCGACTGAAGTCAACAATTCAGTCCTAGAGTCCTAGAAACAAATCGGTTAAATAAGAGGATTTTAATGTAATTGCCTCCACCAAGGATGCTATGTTTGTTTATTAGTTTCTTAGCTAGCAGCATCACACAAACAAACAAGCTGGACAGATTACCACCAAATGTGGAAGGATGTAATATGGGTGAGGAAGGAAACCACCTAATGTGGTGCCTATCCAGATCAGGGGGCGGATCCAGGAGTTTCTTTAACATGGCGAGACCGGAGGGGGGGGGGGTGCTTCTTTGCCATTTTCACTGATTTCCGAGGGAATAGTTCATGGATCCTGATGAAAGAAATCAGGCATTTTGATATCTAAGAGTGTGTTAAACTTGGTTGAACTTGATTTGATTGAAAGGGACTGTATGCGGAGGTATGTGCTCTACTGTGTGTGCCATTCAACTTTACCACTGTGTTAAAAAGCCTCTTATTTAAACCCCTGATGTCAAACTGATACCTCTTTACTGCAGCACGTGCAGTGTGGACTGGAACATGCGTGTTTCGGCCTGTTTGTGCTTTTTGACGTTTCACCAATTTCCCAGGGAGAGATGGATCTAGGTGACAAAAAGAAAACAGGCAATCTTAGGGCACTGACATCTTTGATAATGTACACATTGGTTCAGCTTGTTTAGATTTAGGGGACATTGGGCCTAGTGTTATGGGCTTTGCTAGTTTATAATATCTTATGGATGAAGGCAGGCAATAACCTTTTTTGGAAAAGATTTATGAACCCCCCCCCCCCGGTTCATTCATTTCACTGGACTGAAATATGGCTTCCATGTGACACTACAGGCATGTGCCACTGAATGGATCTATGAGACGATTTCCAGAAATGAAACGATACAAGCCCCCCCCCCCCCCCCCCCCCAAAATCATTCCCACCCCAAACCCCACGCCGAACCTAATTTCAGTTCATGTAATTGATTCTCATCCAGAAAGTTTTGACGGCATTATGTTTGTTTGAAAAGTTAAAAGAATTCGGCTAATTTCTCCCCAACCAGGCGATACTTAACCAGATGAGAGTGGCCACTTCAAGCTTTGTTGATGCATCCAAGTGAAGCAGGGCAGCCCAGCTGCAGAAGCTGATCAAAAGAGAGAGGGGGAATGTGATATTAACATCAAGTGCACCAGCGAGTGACTCAGACAAAAACATTGAAAAAACCCTCATTATTAGACACTTCCTTTACCCATGTTTGGAAATGAATATATCTGTTTGTCAAGCAGCTGTGTGCATCCATACATGGCATTGATTCCTCCTTTAACCGGCATTATAAGGCAATTCCTCTTTTCCCCTTCGCATCCCGTTATTGGTGATATGCTAATGACATCCACTGTGATTAGTGATTTTCTTCTAATCTTTATTCCGCGGTGGCCTGAGCAATCACACAGAGGTAGAGCTTCGGGATTTACAGCAGTGAGCTCGCTCTTCCCGTCTTGATTTTATTTCAATAATAACTAAAATGTTGATTCAAAGGCCACTTTGGTGCACCCCCGCGCATTCGCAGATTCAGGAAACACACTCAGATGAACGTAGGAAAGGGTTTCTTCTCTCATGACCTGCCTCTGGTAAAACGTGTTTAAAGGTAGAATTTCCTGGTTCACCGCAAATGCTTAAATGTTGAATGTGGCATCGTTTCTCATCATCTCTTTATTTAATCACTGAATTCGCTCCACTAAGTTTACACTTGTCAACAACATTCTACTGTGTCCTTTTTTATTCCCTTCTTTTACGCATGCATTTCAAGTCTACGTTTATTGGAGCCATCGTCGGAAATGACCTGTACGACGTTAGCTGAGAGGTGATCGAATTTGTCTGAGGTTTCTGTGCAGCAGCACTTGTGGAGTTTATATGAAAGTCTATTGTGTCCCCGGGGAGTGTGGGGGCTGTCCAAATAACTGTGTGGTCTCACACTGTTCCCGAGCATTTGAACTGGAGTCGATCCAGAACACAGACAAAATGGATTATTTGATTTTGTCCAGTTAACTTTGAGAGTTGAAGAAAAAAAAAAGAAGGTTACACAAACGGCACCGGCAGCAAGTCAATTTAACTTCCTGCTTAGAACATTTACAAGGACATCACTACAAAGTTCAAAACGTGCCGGTGCTACGTATTAAAAAGAGCTCTGTCATTTAACCGGTAACTGAAACACTTTCATACGGTTCGGTTGAAGTCCAGCGGCTTTAAAGTGTCTTTGAATGGAGACACTACAGGGGGCAGTTACTGGTGCGAGTTTGCATCGAAATGCACCTGGAAGCCCTCCCTAATTGGCTGCCGTCTCTAATTGGCAGCCATCTCATTTGGCTTTGATGCTGCACCCCATCATCTGCATGAGCAGAATAGGCCATTGTCTGGGGAGGAAGCACAGGTGAGTTACGGGCTAATCGCCAAAGACAATGCGGCCGGTGCTCGGGAGGAAGCAGAAGTTCAACACGGAGCCATAAAGCAACGCCGGAGCGGTGTCATTACAGCGTGTATTCATAATACACTGTACGCCAGTGTTTCGCCGTAGCTCGCGAGAAACCGTATTAATGTGGGCAGTAAAACCCGAGTTTAGACAGCAAGATCCAAGGACCCTCTAATTAAGAGCGCTATCCCAGGGACAGCATGGGGAGTGATCTAATGGTGAGTGGCCATGCATGTTTTTACCTGCAGTGTGCTTTATCTCCCGACGCCTCGCAGCAGGACCTCAGCCCCGACCAGTCTACTACTTTACTGCTGAGGTATGGACTGGAACACGCGGGCACCAGGAGCCAGTCAAGCACCATTACAACTGGAGTTAAACAAATGGGGAGAGCGTGTCTGCCGGGGTCGTGCAAACAGCGTGGACCGGTGTGAGGTATCGTCGAGGTGCCCAGGGTTAGGACGCAGGCATGCTGCTTCCCGAAGGTGCGGCGAGATCGTTCACAGCACCTGCGGAAGAGAAGGAAGACCTCCCGCGTCTTCCTGTGATAGGGTGACAAGAAGCATTCATGCTATTAGAGCAGCGCGGCAGCCAACAACAACACAACTCAAGATACCCAAGTTGCTAAATACAAGAGAATTAACTTGAGCTCGGAGAACACGGCGTACACAGCAAAGGTCTTTTTTTCTGGATATTTTTTTTTGCATCCTTGAAGAATATTTTCTTTTCACTGCACTTTTTTTGTTTCTGGTAAATTTGTAGACTCTCCCCGGACGTGTAGCTGCAGGCTGTGATTAATCATCAGAGTTTGCAGCAGTTGGCATCGGGGCCGCACAGTGTATGAAAAGCACGGAGAGGAGAATCCATATTGATGCAAGATGACAGACCACTGGCCTATTGACTAACCTGCTGATTTGTGCAAGTCAGAGGGATAATTGAAAATGAGGAAATGGAAGAAAGGTTCAGGATGGTCATTTTCAAAATCTAATGTAATTATGTTTAGCCATCTGGAGAAAAAACACACATTTAAACAGTAACACATATTCGGTATTAAAACCTGGTGCTGCCTCTGCTCTGCCTGATCACTGCACAGTCCGTGTGCTGTGTTACATGTTTTGCACAAGTTTAACATTTGTGCCCCGCTGCCCTGGCGTGTTGTTACTCTTCTGAGGGTTGAAAAATGGATTTAGTTAAGTGCAGGAAGTATTATGTTGAGCTCAGGGCAAAGTGTTCTGTTGAGTTATAGAAGCCGATCAACCACTGCTCTGCTCCGGCGACTGCATGGGGTATTTGTTTACACCAAAGGAAATGAAACTATTTCCATTTAACTGTCCTGATTATTGGCCTCCTTTGCTTCGTTCGCCGATACACGTGACATGTTTCCCGCTGTTACAATGAGGATCCGCTTTGACCGCGGCAGATGGACGGGAGGAAGAAAAAAACAAAACAATCCTCCGAGTGAAGGAAATAAAAAAGTTGTGCGTCCCATGAAGCATTGAGGAGGAATCCTGTTTCCCATTACGTGTTCATAACTGACTGAGTTTTTATGCAGAGGTGATAATGCAATTAGCCGCACTCCCCCTGAATGTGTGCCAGATCGTGCTTGGGTTTCAAAGCGTCGCAGGAAATACTATCTTGCTTCAATTTCAGGGGACCTGTGCTTAATTTGGCCTCCTTTATCTAATAGAGCTTTCCTTTTTCTGGCTCCATGTGGTTTGCTGTTGGCTCAATCTAAATAACGGAACCACAATGGTCAGCCGCAAGAGCCGAGAGACTGATGTTCTATCTGCGATATTGCCACATTTTTATCTCTCACTTTAGCAAATTTAAACTTGAGAATCCCCACTGCTGCTGAGACCATTATCAGTGTTTCAGATGTGAATATAAAGAGAGTCGCCTTAGCTGGAAGCGGGGGGGGGTTACAAAAATAGCAATGTGGCCTTTTAACGTACATTTTACCCATATATGGTTCCATCACTTGATACAAGCTCCATATCTTGATTTTCACGTATTCCTATCAGCATAAATCCCCCCTGCAAGGAACGAATGCTGCAGAGGAGTGGAAGAAAGGCAGAAAGAGGGGTAGGGGAGGTGTGTGGTTGTGGTGGTGGTGGTGGTGGAGGGGTTCCGCTGGAGAAAACGATGAGTTTGATCCTGTAAGCTGTTGCATGGCCTCAACCCTTTAAAGTGAATCCGTCACCAATCGTTGGGCCAGCCCAGCTCGCTCCGGTTCCACTGCCCCCTGGAGGAAATAAAAACACAGCGGGCAAAATGTAATGAATGCGTGATTTTGATTCTACGCCGCATGTAGATACAGATTTTTGAAGTCTTTTATAAAGCAGAGCCAGTCTAACAAGTGTAGTCTTCTGCACTTTGCTTCTCGGACTTGAGTTTACAACCGAAAATCAATATGCCTCGGCTATTCAGAGCAAATGGTGCCTGTGTGGTTGATTTACACAGAGAATGGATGAGGTGGGAAAAAAAAAAAGCATAGAAAGAGAGATTCATCACAAATCCTCTGTTCTCTACCGACTCCTGTCCTGCTACAGCTTCGGAAGCAAATCTACAATCTCTTGTCTCCACGCTATTAAATTGTTACCCACCCATTACACTAAGCACAGATGCCCCTTTCCAATCGGCAGCTGGCGCGCTGTATATTTCCGTTAATATTTCACATTAGCCCGTGGCACTACATAATGCCAGATGATGGCTTGTCTGTTATGCTATATGATGAGAAGTGTTCGGGGCTGCTAATGTGAGACGTCTCTGTTTACCACTTTGATGGATGGCCTCCCTGATAGGACCTGAGTTACATTCAAGGGGTGTCACAGGGAAAAAGATGACAGATGGGCCCAGCTGCCGAAGATATCGACACTTTGACCAGACCATGAAGACATTAATCACAGCACGGCTAACCAGCACTGAGGGAGAACGGGCGACTTCTCTTATTAAGACACAAGTTGTGACTGGGGAGCGTGCAGTGTAACGGGCCGGTTAGCGATCAGAAGTTATATAAACGTTATACAGCGAAAGACAAACGAAGACAAGAAAGCTGCAAAGAACTGAGGAGACCCAAAGAACTTGTAACGTGATTAACTGTCACAAGAGATTATGCGCCAGTAATAAAGATAAACGGGGGGGGGGGGGGGGGGGGGTTGTTGATGCTGTAATATAATATTAAGTGATGGCAGATATCCAGAAGTCGGTGTCAGAATGAAAAAGAGGACGCTAATGGCTCTTTGGGATCTTCAGTATCAGTCACACCAGGCTGTCACGCTGATAAGACACAAGTGGTGGTCACAGTGAACGGGTGTCGCCATGTTGTATCTATGTGGTACATCGTGATTAAATATTTATCCACCCGGACTGAATCACCACAACTTCTTTATAATCAGATTTATTTTGGTTTGTTTCAATTCTGTGATTTTCTTCTTTTTGTCTTCAACACAGATCGTCGTACAAATTAATTCATGAGCGACTGTACAAAAAAAAAAGTGCTTCTATAATTGCTGCAACTGTCTCTACGTCCAACCGACCAGCTGCATGTTAGTGGTTCTGTAACAGAGTAAAAAATCATAAGAGCTGGAGGAAGTGGATGATGATGTCTTAATAAATCCTAATCAAGACTAGGAAGTGAAAATCTGGACCAAGTCGTGCGTTAAAGATTGATTACATGATTAGTGTTTGTCAGGGTTGGGTATTTTGAGGGGTTATTCCTATGCCAATGCTAAATCAATACTATAATATTAATATTAATATATTAAAACAGTACCGGTGCGAACACGGTGACATAGCTGATACTTAAAACCCCCCAAAAGATGGCCGCCCCAAAAAAAGACGCACTGGAAAAAAAAATGCATTTATTTGGTAGGGCAAATTGGACCTTGAAATTGAACATATTAACCGTTTAAAGTTTACTCAACTTAAACATACAAATGTAAATGAGTGCATTACATAACTGTCTACACTGCTGGCTGATGTGGGATCACGCAAAAAGTTATATATTCAAATCCAGCCAAACTCTCGACCGTTCGGTTTCAGGCGTTTTGTTGTCGCATAGCCTCAATTTGGAGGTTGCTGCTAGCTTGCTGTTACATGCTGCCAGAGCCATGTAGAGAGTGTGTTGCCACCAGAGTTGAGTGTAATGTTAACTGAGGCACGTGAGGGGATGTTTGTGTTGCCTGTAAGCAGAGAATTATTCAGTACAGAGCTCAAGCACGGAAATCTGTGTTGTTATTCAGCTCGAGACGTACCGACCGTAAAGGAACTGGTGTCTAAGTGGAACCCTAGTTTTTATACATTCATATTTTCTACTCCCAGAGTTATTTGATGTGGTACAATCCTACCTTTCTCACAAAATCTCTCCCCATCATTTTTGGGGATTATTACGACAAGCCCCTCAGCTTTCCCCGAAAGAGTGATGGACCAGACAACACAAGCCGAGCCGACAAATTAGACTTGAAACCATGGATTAACATAATGTCAGGAAGTTCATTAATAACAGCGGTCTTAATTATTCATGCTCTTGTTTCACCAGATACAGCAATTTTCCTCCTGCCGGGCTACATATCTCAATCGGCTAAGGACGATTTGAGAGAAAAGGGGAAGGAGAGAAAACAGGGGGAAAAAAAACAAAAAAAGAGGAAAAGCAAAAGAGCGCGAGAGAGAGAGAGAGAGATCACAACGCACACAAAGATGGGTCATTATTTCAGCACCGCAGGGGAGACAGTTAAACACCACTTTGTTCTGTTCAATTTGACTCAGTGCAACATAACGTGCAACCATCTGGGTGTAAACCAGCTTATACCTTATTTCAAGCAATTTTATGCATCTCATAAGTGCGACTGTTTGACTACCCATGGAGCTGTGTGTTCGCGGCACAGCTTGGTATTCTATGGAGATCCCGCCACTGTTATCAAAGTCACAGTGGCCAACGTTCATGACAAATGCCTCCTCGCAACCAGCTTGTACAACAGACTCCAACGCTCTGAACTTAGAAAATACTCTCTGGTTCAATTTGTGAGAGGTCACTCTCTCTAAACCGAGCATTTCTTCATTTTGATTTGGCTGAATTCATCCTGAAACCTTTTTTTTATTTCTCTAACACATCTGCTGTAATAACTGTTGCACGGAGGGAAAATGTGAAACTATATTCTTCTGCTGTTCTTTCATGTCTTGCCAAGTCTCAACACGGCTTCATTGAGGTCACGGGAAACACAAAAGACTACCCCTCCTCCTTATGTGAATGCCGGAGGAGCTCTCCCTTTGTTTATTATGAATATTAATATCTCTGGTAAATACAATCCGAGGACAATAATTTGGTCGGACGTGTCTACCTCTCTCCGCCTCAGACATCATGAGGTTTGGCGATTGCTCACTGTGGCATACCTGCACAGATGAAACTCATCCCGTATTGGAAATGCTAAGTGGTTTCATCCAGCAGTGAGGAATGGAATAAATATCCGGATGGCTTCTCCCTCACTCAAATATATTCTCGCACACGATTGCTTGCGCCGGTGCCTAGCAACGTGGAAGCCGAGCATGATCAAACGGGAACGAGGGAGAAAGCAGCGAGACAGAGAGAAATCCTCGCTGACAGTTGCTTTCTCCATGTTCCTGTGTGTTGTAAAGATGTTCCCCTCGCGACTGTGCTCCAGACAACTGACCCTTTGTCCCCGGTGTAATTAAAGAGACCACAGGTGAAGCCTCGGGGGAGCACTCCTCACTCGTCCGGCACCGTGGCCACTGTATCAAAAGAGTCAGTGTGTCAAAGCCTGCGATGGCAGAATCCACATCTCGCAATATTTTTCAAAAAAAATGAAAGCCTCCCTCCCTTCATGTGTCTTTTAATCAACTCGCTGATCTATTCGTGTTAATGCATGATACATTTTTTTAAATAAGAGCTTATAAGTGCATTTCTTACATCCTGAAATATATTAAGAACAAACACCTCAAAGTAGATTTTTATAAATCGTATAAATAAACACAGATTTTCTCCCTTGAATTAGGCTCTTCCACAGTTTGAAGCGGCTCAGAGCTTTCGGCATCTTGATGAACAACGAGCTGCACAGACGACTCATGAATGCGCACGGTGACTGTTTTCAATTGAATTTCTTATTATATTAAAGGCAGTGTTCGGTCATTTATCTGATAAATTCGTTCGACTGTATCGCGGCGCGGTTGCGGCACATGTCAGCGTCTGCGGGCCCATCCCCTCTCTCCAGCATACAGCTGCAGCAAATCCAGCATGAAGAGCTGAAGACGGGCTCTCGCGACAGTGTCAAGCAATATACGTGCAATCCCATTTATCTGTGTGGAGAATTCCCACATATTGAGTTTTTGGAAAAACAGGGTCCGTGTTCCCTCGGAGAAATGTCCCAGTTCTGTTTGCCAGATAATGACCAGTCCGACTTCAAAAACAGTCCACTCTAATTAAAATCCTGGTCCGAGGCGAAAGCGCATTCCAAAGGCAGCAATCTGATGGAGCGCACGGATTCACATGAAACACGCAGCATTACAACAGGCTTTGATTACTGAGGTAATCATCGGGTGTCAATCATTCGGCATACCTGGCTGAGATATTTGATATTTTTGATGTTTTGTAATATCCATTAGCAGCATGTGAATCACTAAATAAGAAACGTAAAGTACAGATAACAGTATTTTCTCTTTGTCGGTTTCTAAAAGACGGCAATGCTCTGGATAATTGGGCTTCACCCGAAGAGAAAGCTGTTTTCATTGGGAACAGTCAAATGAAATACTTATCATCATGCTTTGGACTCGGAAACCGCTTGGTTTGAGAACCGACATATTCCTGCCACTCTGTTAATAAGGGTTATGAAGTCTTTCTCAGCCCAGGTGGTGAGATGAAGGGTCGGACAGACAGGACATGAGTGTGTCTCCGAGTTGCTGGTAGGTAAGAGGACGACCCTCGGAGATTTTCAAAGAAAACATTTGAGTCGAAGAGAAATGTCCCTGAACCCAGAGTACATTTACCGAGGTGAATATTTTTTTTGTGTGAGTCTGTTTTATGGATACCAGAACTTCCTCGACGAATATCTCACCTATTGTAATGGAATCAGCAGGAGATTGGTCGCGGGCCAAGCCTTTGGTAAAAATCCAGACTGCATAACACCGACAGAGTGGCCATTTATAAGATACTTTACACTTTAGCTCATAACTATCGAGTTTCAAAGAAGAGAACTGCACAATGCCATGGCATGCTGACAATGAGAGGCCATAGCAAACGTGATGAATGGACAAATATGAGCATTACCTTACTTACTTACAAAATCATTCTGGTGCTGTTCACAGACAGGATTTACGCAAAGGTAAATAAACTAATCATACACTCAAGCATTTAATCAAGTGTATTTTTATAATGGATCTGGATCCAAATAGATTCCTACATTTCCTACGGGATCAATAAAGTGTCTCTCTATCCATCTACCTATCATTACATTTTATAAACCTGTTATTCATGTCAATCAATTTAATTTGCTTAGCACATTCTATACAGGGGTCGACTTGATGTGCTTCACAGTACAAAGTAGAAAACACATATAGACACAAACACTCACAGCCACCAATACAGAAAACAGACACATATAGAACTTACAATATATTAGAAGAATATATTTATGACATTTAAAAAGCTTTCTTCGAGGTCTGTGCTTCCTGAGTGAATTCTACTTCCTACGCCCGGTTCGTCCTTCTAATGTGAACTTGGAGCTTTAGTACAGGCAAGGTAGTGCTGCTTAAAACTCATTACCTGCACTCGCCGTATCTGCAGACACAGTGGTAACCTTCTCTTTGTAAAGTCTTTACAGTCTCAAGTTCATCACACCGGCTTCACAGCAAAGCTAAACAGCAGCTGCACAAACCGGCGTGCATGGCTCCCAACTGTTTAGCCTACATACTACGGTGATTTGTGTAATCAAAGAATACAAGTCAATTGGTGTTTTTATGGCCTGTCTCCTCTCCCAGTTGAAATGAAATAACCTGCTGTGAGCCATCATCAACAAAGTGGTGCCAGAGCCGCTCTGACCAGCACGTGAAATGCTGCAGCTCGCAGAGAGATCCTCGGCTCCGCTCGCTGGAAACACAAATGTCAGCGAGCGACGCACAATTTACTGAATGATAAAAAGAAAATATAGGTTTCTGGAAATGTAGTGAACTTTAAGTATCCATTAGGCCGCTGTTTGTTTCTTCTGGGAGTTGGGAGGTATGTTTGAATTGTCAGAGTGTAAAAAATGAACATCACGACTGAAATATGTTTTGTTGATTTTCCATGAATCAAGCAGCCGGGCCTTAGCGGCAAACTCTCCCACACGCCACACGGCTGTTACAAGGTGGGCAATACTTCAGCGTGCTGTGATTAGCCCATGAATCAAAAATTACAACTCACCTAACTAACCGTACACGTCGGACGGAAACAGGAGAACTGGCCAAAGAGCGCTGCTGGCACACATTCATGACAACTGCTGTAAATTTCATGTTCATTTTAGAACACACTTCTGCAAACATGTCTCCAAGTTTAGTTTATATACCGAGTACTTTTCTACTTTCTTGCACGTTTTTGTTCTTGTACCAGAAGTATTGGGGGAAGTGGAATGTGGATGTGAAATAAAAACACTTGGCTTTGTCACCAGAGTGTGTGCCTGGAAAGTTCAGGATACAAAACACTTTGGATACGGTTAGAAAAGCAGCTGGTTCCAGTTTAGTCTTTTACACAAACACATCATATCTTGCTCTTCAAGGCAGCGTTGGTTTGATGTTTCTAAACCTTAAAGAGTCTTGTGTAAAATGATAAAATTATTTTAATAAGGTCCATCATGCCATTATCTATATCGTTTATTCTATGTACCGTGGGTCGCAAGGGGTGCTGGAGCCATCCCAGCTGACATTGGGCAAAAACGGGGGGGGGTACAGCCTGGGCGGGTCCATCATAAGAGACAAGCAACCATTCACACTGTTATGGACAATTTAGAGCCTCCATTTAACTTAACCCCAGTCTGCATGTGTTTGAAGAAAGACCCTGGGCGACCCGGGATTCAAACCGAGAACCTTCCCGCTGTGAGTCAACGGTGCTAAAGTGCCTAAAGAATCAATGAATCACAACTGAGCCACCTTATAATAATCGACTTCCTTAAGGGATTGTGTAGTTTAAACTCAAACGCGTCATCACTGTGAGTGTTCTCCTCCCCTGTGTTACTTTGTAATCACTGAGTCACCGACGTGTTGATGACGAATGTACAGATCCTTGTGTTTTGACTGATCTTCACTTGTGTCTTACACTCTGCACAAAGAGCTGAACTTTGACACCAGGAAATCAGCTTTTTGTCTCTTTTTTTTAAAGGTTTAGACAAAAACACTTTGATAAGCGACATCTTGTGATTTTGGCGATATATTAATAATCAGGCCATTTCTCCTGCTTCATGTCCCTGCAGACTTATTGTACTGTAATATTTCTAACATAATTAATGCTGTTATTTAGAGGAAACTAAATAATTATGTAAATAAAATATATTGTCGGTGAACATATATATAATATAGTCATTATGTGCGATTCACCATATTGTTAATTCACCACATGGTCTTGATATGTAACCAGAAAGTGTCGTCTGTCCAGCAATATGTTTCCAGCCAAACCTATTTGGTTGTTCAAAATGAGTTAGTGGGTCAGTGTGTTTCCGGGAGAGTTGGTGGGAATTCAAACTGATGGGAACAGCTGATGAGCTAAACACCTGTTTACCAAACTGGTTCCAAAGAGTACACACAGATTATTTATCAATCTGACCAAATCATCATGTGTTACCACGTACAGGCCAGGATTTTCACCTTTTACCCATTGGGTTGACATTCAAGTGTGAATATTCCTGAGTGCATTTATTCAAAGGTCAAATTTTACGATGGGGACTTTATGGATGTTTACCAGACGTTAATACACGAGATGGGACAGCCTTAAGTATTTTAATCGAGACATATCAGTGAGTAAAGTGTGAAAAGCATTGCTGCTGGGTTGTTACTGATTTTGCTGAATGCAAATAGAACCATAGTGTGAAACATCTTCCCCAGCACACGCCGCCTCCCATTTGAAAAGACTTCATTGGCACTGTCTGCTGGTGCCACCTGGCAAGCCCCAGTAGATTTCTGTATGGCACCGCCACTCCAACCGCAGCACACGTGCCATACAGATGGATATAGTCTATTAATAAAACTAATGAACACTTGCTTCACACTCATTGGGCCTTCTCCGTTTGGCCAGTAACCACTCGGTGTAATGTTTGTACAGGTGTTAATGAAATCTCCAGTTACTGCCCGGACTCCACAGAAACACGCTGCCACCGTGACTGATCTGAAATAACACCGTGTGCACTGTTTCTGCAAAGGTTCCTAATAGCAGCAGGTAATAGACTTTAGTTACACACTTCATTATTTTCTAATAATCCCCACCTCTTACAGTCCATTAGAAGCAGCTGTACCAGAAGTATGTGTTGAACTTAAGTGCGACAGATCAAGTCCTGGTGCACACAAGTGGAATTTCAACTCCTACGATTTAAAAAAATGTGGGAGACCACAGACATGGTGACGGATTGACCTGATTTTGAACATTAGAGTCTTCAGAACACACACACTGGAAGATTTCTCCAGAAAGGAAGACAAGCTCTCGCTCTTTGTAAGGAACAATGTCACAGTGACGATTTCAAACATGAAGGAGCATCGGTGTGGGTTCTTAAGTTTGGCTCCTTCTTTGAGGAGGGTGAGCTGGAGGCGAGTTGGAAATTCAGGGAGGCTCCGTCACATTCTGATTATTTTTTGCAAACCCCTCACAGTTCAGGATTCCTTTGGGCAGATATCCGGCTTCGACAGCCCTAACGTGACCTTCTTTACACTGAAGGTCATTGTGCTTTATGTTAATTCAGGAATATTAAAGATTCAGTCTATCACCCTTCATTGCAAAGTGAACATTGATCAACAACTAGAGATTGAGCTGCTACTGCACCTCCACAAGCCTCATTCAGTGTGGCTGGATTTGCTTCACAGTAACAAGAGCACATCCAGACCAACGCTAATGTCTTTGTTACTTTGTTTCATCAGATCCTGAAGGTTTTGGTTTCACATTGTAATTTAGGGAGCGGACTTCTGTATGACACTTGTACATCCTGTCATCATTACCTACCTGATCTACCTCTACCTGACATGGATTGGTTTGGAAATGGACTCACACCAACTCATTTGGTTTGTCTGAAGTTTGGTCCGGACCAGTGTAACATGAATACATTTTAGGTGAAATATGCCAGATATTGATGTTAATTCATCGAATGTGAACATTTAAATTGTCAAAGTAGCACATCGGTATTGTCTTGTCGCTATGCCACCATTGTTTTTAGGTATTTGGCCACTGGTGGTTATTTTTATAGCACCAAGCTCTTTACAGCTTTGCCCACTTAGCGCCTGGCAGCACGTCACCACGCAGAGCACTGGTCTCACCATTGGGTGAAGCTCAGTGTCTTGGTAACAGACACTTCAAGAAGGGTTCACATGCCAATTCAATTCAACCCCCGCTTAGCCACAGCCATTTCCAAATAGAGCAGGAAATTCTTTGTACGGGTGAAATCTTGGGGGCAGCTGTGGCTCAGAGGGTAGAGCGGGTCGCCCACTAACTTCAAGGTAATTGGTTTGATCCCCCAGCTCCTCCACTCTCACTCTGCATGTTGAAGTTTCATTGGGTAAGGTACTGAACCCCCGGATCGCCCCTGACGGTTGCACCAGCGTTGAGTGCGAGTGTGAAACGGGTGAATAGCTCTTCGAGTGGCCGATTAAACTGAAAAGCGCCACCACAAGTGCCGTCCATTTAACGAGCACGACATGTAGGTCTTCGAATTCAAGCGCCACGTTTGAAAGTAACAGCATCTCCAAACATTTATCTTCAAAAAGCAGCATCTGTGTGCGCTGCGAGGGAGTCGCCTGTGAAAACCAATAATGCGTCTGCTGTTGTGTGTCTGGGCTAAAGAGGTGAGGGCAGTGGAACCAGCGGATCCACCACCTCAGGGAGAGAGCTGCCATCGTCTGAGGGGTCTGTGCAGCACTGACGAGCGCGGGTGTTTTAACAGACCGTAGAGTGGGACGTATGCGTCCGACAGATAGCGCATCACAGACAGGTCCCGGTGGTGTTAACTGGAGCGTGTCCACCAGACCAACAGCCGTCCCTCGTACCGGGAAAGGCTCTTTAAATAGGGCCGGAGCTACAAAAGAACAGCTACGTATACAGTATAATCAGGTTCCCAGTTTTCTCATGCCTTCTGCTTCCACATTGTTTACTGCATTGTTGCCAGGAAGATGATGAAATGATTTACTTTTCCTTTTTGGCCCTGTAAAGTTAAGCAGCTTAATTTTCCAGTTTTTTTCGGTCCAACCCTTCTTTCGAACCCCCCCCCCCCCCCCCCCCCCCCCCTGGGAGACGTCCCTCTACTGTTGACCTCTCCTGAATATGAAAGATCTTCCTGTATACAGGCCTGATTATGCAAAAACACAGAATCTGCTCCACAAATGGGAGATAGCTTGAACCTGCATAATTTCCCGAATATGTTTTTTTTTTTTTTGTGTGTGTTTGGATGATGAATAGGGAAACATGTTGTTGCTCATACCTGCCCAACTGTAGCTCATCCCTCTTCCTGTTACCTTGGGCCTAATTTAATAACCTGAGACTCACTCAGCCAACTGTGATCCTACTGTGCACCCTGATGGCAGAAATATGTGTAAACACCTGCACTAATTACCTTCCCTGGCAGAATATTTGTGAAATGAGTAAAAGCACGGGTAAAACGATTCGTTGGTCAGAACACGGGGGCAATTTTTCACTCGGCCGTCCAGGACTATTCATTTTCAGGACTGTTTGTTGCAACCAGACTAAACAAGATTAGCAAACAGGCAAAGATGAGCATTGCACCGCTCTCTAAATCAGGCCGCGTTGATTGTTTACATTAGATGTAATCTGCTGTGTGTGTTTATCGTCCCGCGGAACATTTCCCTTTTTTCGTGAATTTCCTCAAATAGAATGAGGACAATGCCCATTCCTGGAAATAGAATCTCTCTCGTGAAATAAACCTATTCCAAGAGTTGCCTCGTAAACACCTTGTTGAAGTTCGAGAGCGCTCTGCAGGTCCCGTGGAGGACAGAACTCTCGGCCTGGAGTGTTTAAGGTCTAGTTGAGCCGAAACTTCTCCTGAGATTTCTATGATTAAATTACAATCAGTGGAATATTCTTGTCCAACACGTGTGCCGGTGCTGGAATGACAATGAGCGAGACAATCGTCCGGCTTGATTAACAGTGGGTAATGATTTCTCATAGCCACTAATTGTCCACGTTTGGTTATCTTGTACCAGAAGTTAGTGCGAGCGAGATAAATTGATCACGACAAATCATTTTCAATCCCGATGATGATTGGATCTAATTTGAAGAGTCAAGTCAAATCCATTTCTAGCTCATCAGTGAAAATGACAAGAGATAATAGATACTCAGTTCTCGTTCAGCTGCTGCAACGTTTTATACACTTGATACACTAGATAATGAATTTCATTGATGGACTGTTTTTTTTTTCTTTTCTATACAGATACAGAACAGTAACAAACTGTTGCATCACGCCAGATGAAAAATTTAAAAGCTTACTCGGGTGTTTTAACTCAAGTTGCTGCAGACTTTGCAGACAGAAAAACAAAATGCTGATCATGGAACAGGCCAAATGACATGTGAATTCAGCAAAGGGATTTAGCCACAGACCAGTCTCGAGACACGTGTGAAAAGAGCACAGGTGACTTAAATGCAGATGACAGGGTATGTTTATCAGTGTGAGAGGAGGTGGAGCTGCAGAGCCAGGCCCTGGTTGGACAGTGAAGCTGCTCGGGGAAATGTAAGAGAAGGAAGGTCTAGATGGTGGAGAGATAATTTGCTTTCTACAGAGTTAAACTGCCAAAGTGAAGGAGGAAGAATGTGGAGTTTTTTTTTCTATTTAAACATGTTTCATTTAATCAACACCACACCTCATCTCAACAAATGACCCCAACTCGAGATTTCACTTTGTTTCAAATTTGAATTCAAATTCAACGATTGTAGATCAAAACAGACAAAGACTTTATATTTTCATCTGCGTTTGTTTGTTTGTTTCTTGTTAGCAGCAAAACCTCTTTCACTTTCTTTACCTTGACGTTTTTGCCAATTTCCTCAGACAATAATTCATGGATTTTGATGCAAAAACTGAGGAGACTGAAATCAGATTTTGTCCAATTTCATGCAGTTTGATTGGTTAAGGTGACTGCTGGGCCTTGGTGGGAGGTTTGTGCTCGACTGAGTGGTATTCTAGTTTCACATTGAATTCCCAATGCACAATGGAAAGGAGGGGAAATCACCCTGTGCAGCAGAAAAAACCTTACTGTGCATATCTTTGCACTTTTGTAGAACAAGACAGGAAATGATTCCATCAAGAATGGCCGCTGAAAGCAAAAATGGTCAATCAGCTTATTCACAGAAAATCAAGAAATGTCGAGACACTGGACGATAGAAAGATCTGAGATGAACTGATCCAATCTTTTTTTTACCCAAAGTATCAGTCCAATCATTTTGCTCTGTGTTTGCCAGCTGTAAAACAGGTACTGGTTGCTCCCCCTCAATCCAGTGGAACCACACACACAGCACCGTGAGCCATGAACTGCAGAGCACACAAACACAAACTAACAGTAGCACGCAGTTTCAGTTTGTGATATGACAGCATTGTGAGTTACAACAAATCAACAGCAATTTTTTTTAAACATTTGATTTAAAAAAAATTTGTTGAGGCTGAGGAAATGTCATAATAATAATAATAATAATATAATAAAAACAAAGGTTGTAATAACATATACAAAATTGCTTTACAAATATTTACGTTGTGAATTTTGTTTGTAATTGTTGAATAAAAGACTGAACATATATTCCTTAAGAACCGGATGCATGTTGGCGTTGGAGCTGTAATATGAAGGAAAAGGATTGGGGATAAGAACAGGAGTGGATAGACTCCTCAAATCAATGTCATACTAAAGAGACCGGCCCTGGAATGTATGCAGGCGCCGGTTATTTACTATCTGAACATTGCTGGATCTGAAAGTCACATTTCCTGCTAAGGGCAGCAGTTACTGTCCTGCAAATCACCAAGCCTGCGCATGCTTTGAATGTGCATTCATTAGCCGGCTAGAGCCACGCTCCAGCAGGTGACAGGCAGTCAGATGTGACAGAGTGCAATATTATCCCTCAGACACAGTCTCACCCGTTTCAGACAGCTACATCATGAGAGGATGATGCGTTTGAATTATTGATACGTTCTCAAGGTTGAGTGCATCATGCTTTTTGAGGGGCTGCGAATGCCTTGAAAAGGGTTTTTAAAAGACAAGGAGTGCATTCAAGTCTGAAATCCCACAATTAGAGCGATGTAAGTACACTAGAGCTATAAAATGATAACCCCCCCCCCCCCACAAACCCCCGCCACCACCCATCCGTCTGAGCACGAGATGCAGCTCTCAACGACCACGCATGGGTTTAGGGTTTCTGAGGACTTGTGACAGATGCTTCTGTCATTCCGGTGCAGTTGGAACATTTTATCCACGAGCACCACGGATCACCGAGAGGGAATTTGTTATAATTAACAATAAGAAGTGAATGCATCCTTCGGAGATTATAGTAATTACTTGAGCTATCTAGGAGGTTCACTATAGGATCAGAGCGTTCTCTGCGTGTGTGCGCCTCTGTGTCGTGCGGGGATCTCGGAGAAAGAAAAACAAAAAACCTTGTTTGTTTAATATTAGACTGATCTCTGGGATGGGAAACGAGACCCTTCAACAAAGGCACCACGGGTTCAACAGGAGCATTTACGGGGTAAAGTTCATTCTTGATTGTATCTTAATCTTTAATAACAAGGTCTCCGGTCAGCCATTATTCCAAAACATGCATTTACAGTCCTCACACTTTTGTCCCTCTGCAGCTTTAAAATGAGTGACTCGGTCTGATTCTCTCCCTCCCTCACAATCCACCCCGTGCGTTTGAGGACTCGAAACCCGCGGGCCGCTCCCGGCTCACCTGCCCCGCTGACTCGCCCGCAGGCAAGAAGCCATTTGAAAAGATATTTGGAAATTTGTGAACTTATCCTTGAAAGTGACTCTTCATATCGAGCCCACGACAACTCAAAGTTGCGAGCATAATGTGTCTGTGTTGTCAGCCATATTAACAAAGTGAACACACCATTAAACAATGTCATTAACCGCCGACTCATGCTAATGTCTTCCTTTAACTATCAATGACGCTTAGCTTACTGGTCTGAAAGGGAAATCTGTTTTCTGGATTATTAGTCCAAAATAGGAGGAGACACTGAGCACTCGGAGTGTTGTTGTGGTGCTTGAGAGGGGGGGGGGGGGGGGGGGGGGGCACTGCAGTTAACTTGAATTGAAATAATTCAGATGGCAAGGACGGGCAGCGCAGGACTGCTCCTGATTGTTTTTATTGATGCACTTGTGAGTGGTGAGCACAGAGTCAATGAATTGGGTGCTGCTTTTATATTGTGTCCTGTGCAATATCCCATTTAGCATGCCCATCTAAATGCTAATAAGATGAAAGCTGTTTTAAAATTGCTCAGTATAACCGATGTGGTTAATTCACTGATTGCTAACTAACTGTAACTTTTCTGGCAACTTCAATTCAGTGTGACACCTGGAAGTGTCACCAAACTACTTTGTTAGTGCTGAGCGACTTACTTCTCCCCCCCCCAAAAAAACACCTCCTCCTTCTCTGTGTTTTTGTTTTCCTCTCTTTTTTCCATTCCGACCAACATTGTGTTCATTTCCCTCCAGATCGACTCACACCTCTCGCTGCCGGGCTGCACGTCTCTCCAAAAACCATCCCGTGAAGGCGGAGGGATTCTCAACCGATTTGACCCCGAGAGCACCCGCAGCGTTTTGCTTTGCTCACTCTGTAATGAGACATGACAGTGTGACCCCCCCCCCCCAGTCGTGTCTTTTTCTGTACGTTTTCTGAAGCCGCACCACGGTGAGGGATCGACAGCAGAAGGCTGGCGTGAGGCTTTCAAATCCTTCAACGAGCCGGAGATATATTGGTTGGTTGGTGCCTGTGACTTCAGCTCCTGTGTGACACTCTTGCTCCGTGGCTATATTAATCAGCCTCTGCCCGTCGGCAGCCACCATATGGCTCTGATAACTTGCTTAGAGCAGTCCAAAATACTACACAAATAGCGGGTACAGTAAACTAGACATCCATTTTTGGCTCTATTTGTTCCATTCCCCATGCAAACAGAGTCCTTATGCACGTGGCTTGGGGGAGAGATTCCCTGTCACACAGCCTAACCCTCTCCTCTCCAGCGTTTGGATCCGTGTCATCTGTATTTCTTTAAACTAGTCAATTCACATGAATATTAAGTGAGTGTTACTGGTCCGCGCCACCTCCAACAATCTGGCATTTCACAAGACGTTTGTTTTTTTCACGTGGAGGCCTTTTGAAACCACTCTGACATGGTGCCTTTCTCTAAAACACTGCACACCTCCTTTCTTTAAATTTTTTGTAACAGACCCAGTTACCTTTTTGAAAATTACCACAACGCAATTCCTGAAAAATATAAGCAGAAATTAATCAAAGCATTAATGATAATTGCCAAAAACAAAAGCAAGCATGATTATTTTTAAGGCAAAATACTCAAGAGTGTAGTTCCTTTCCACATCCGTTGGCCTAAGTTGAGCTACAGACGATGAGATACTGTCACTGCAGCTGGTTTTATCGTTAATGTTTATTTTGCACATGTATTCGAATATTTCTTTACACTTGGAAAAGGAGGTCAAGAGACCTTTATGTGCTATTGAGAACGTGAGAGCCCAAACAGCAATTATACATTTAAAGCACTCTTGATAGGTGAGTGTGAGCATTTCAAGGTGACTCCTGTATTTCACTCATAATATGGATTGTTAGCGTAGCTTCCAAATAACTGAAATGTACACAAGTCTGCAACCTGGAGTACATCTTGTTTTCAGGTGGCCCCATTATCACATCTTTGCATTTCACTGAGCAAAGAGCAGCTCGCTGTGAAATGCTCAATTTATGCCATTCTTCTCCACGCCTGGAGAACTGCTGAAGGTATAGAAATCTGGGAAATCGTGTAGCTCAATCAACACGTGGTAGGCTGTGATACTCCGGCTCCAGCCAGACCGACCAGACGTGCGTCAGCCTCCATATGTTTTCAATGCAGTGTTCGATCAAACTGTCATGTCACATCTCTGCACTTTTACTCAGTCGTTAGAAGCTGATAATCAGACATGCTCGATTGGAAATGTGGGCAGTGCTTCGGCAGTCTGGAGCCGTGCTGCAGAATGGTGCGGGTCACTATTAGAGCCATAGTCTACACTGAGCTTACAACCCCTTGATATGTAGGTTCAGAGTCAAGCTCAAGCTCCAGGTCTGCTCACACCCGCCACTGCTTCCTTTTGTCCTACACTCGCACCCTTTGTCTAATTTCGAACAGATTCACTCCATTCCGCTGCCACCACATCCAATCGTAATCATTCAACAATCACCTAACAAACACGAAAACCTCTGACAAGAACGTATAATTCATTTACTTGGTTTCTTCTCGCTAAACAACACTTCTGTCCTACTTTGTTTGTGTGTCCTCTGCTTCCCGTAAAGCTCTCTGCAACAAACCTGTTTGCCAACAAACACGCTCCATAAATAAAACGTGGCTGAACTTCGGCTGACCTGAGAAAAGTCTGGAAATACAGATTTGGCGTGCGGCGTGATCAAGAGTTCGCCCTGCCCCAAAATTCTCTACGACGGGAGTGATGGTGAAATTAATAGATTACAGAAAATCAATACGGTATTAAGGCTACTGAGCACCAGCATTCGGCTTCAGTAGAGCTGAAATAAAAGGAGTTTCAAGAGCCAGACTTTGAAAAAACATATGCACGTCAAACAAATACATGCATGGTCACCCCGGCAGCAGATAGCTTTAATTAAAACACGCCAATCAAAGAAGTATTGTTTCACTTTACTATTTTCTGTGAATGGTTAACTGTCACATATCAAAGAGAAGTATGGATTAGTTCTCTTGGCCAAATGTGATAAAAAGTGCAATATATGAGGGAGAGAGAGTTTTTATATTAACTAAGGTGAAAAGCCAACAGTAAGAAAATATAGCACAAGGAGGGCAGACGGGGAAATACAGTGAAATACAAAGAGATAACGGAAATTATCAAACTTCTTTATCAATAAATTATATCACACAGCCGGCAAGAGAAATAAATAGATTAGTTTATTCACTGACTGTGTGTGTGTGTGTGTGTGTGTGTGTGTGTGTGTGATGTGACTGATCCACACTAAATAAATTCAGAAATATACTCGCAAACGGTAATAAAAATAAAATGCATACTTCTTTTCAAACACTGGGGGGCACATGTTTTTTAAATCTGTCTTTCTCCACCTAGCGTATAAATCAGCTCCGGATGCTCGGTAAAACACTGTTACAAAGACTTGATGCCAGTGGAATCACACTCAGACTTCTCTGAGGAGCCAAAAGCCACAAGAGTGACTTTTCAGTGATTTCCGTGGTTTGACTTCCTTGATTACAAGTCAAACATTAGAAATCTGGCTCCGCTCCTTTATAAGCAAATCCCCATTTTTCGGAGTTCAGGGTTACAGTTAGGCCCAGCTACACACCAATATAACACAACTGCAGCTAAACCCGTTTATTATAATATTTTACGACCGAAATATAGTTTTTACATTGCCAAAGCCGTGGCTGTTAGGCAAGTATTCAAATTAGGCATTTGGCAATAAAATATGCATTTCTATCATAAGACATTACCGCCGTGTTTTACCTCAGACACAACTATATACAACTATTCCGAGCACTAATGGGACCCCGCTTCGTGGATTCCAGTAAACTGGGCAGGGAGTGAATGGTGGGCAGATGGGCAGTGGATAAAGTCTTTTATTTCCACCATTGAGCAGCTCCACACCTTGGATAATAGGAGCCAATTCAGTTCAGCCCATAAAGAGCTTTATCAGGTCCTGTCAGCAAGCCTTGCAGGGGTGGGCCGACAAATAACAAGGTAGTGAGAAAGAAAAGTGGTGGGAGTCCGGCTCCCTAACTCCCCCCCCCCCATCTACTGCCAGTGGCCATCTGCATTTTTAAAAACAACTACTCATTTCCGCTTGATACTTCAGATAGGAGATGCCGGGGCTGAAAGTCTTGTTTCGGCACCACGAGAGAGAGATTGAGAGAGGGAGAGAGAGAGAGAGAAGGAAGCGGAGGACTCAAAGACGCTGCGCTCCGTGCATCTCAGACACGTCACAAAAGGCTCTGCACAGGAAGCCTGGTGCACGGCGACGCCACCCTGCACCGCCACACATCACCAGATAGCTCATTCCCAAAAAATATGCAAACATCAGCTGGATCGTTCCTCGGAATTTCAGCAATAATAACACAATCTTTTTGTATCAGGGTTAATAGTTTTTCAATCGGTCTAGAATTGGTGTGTTTAGAATGTTTCACATGCAGTTGATTTGAGGTCAGCGCATCTCAACTATTTCAGGAAGTCAATTTCTGGGAAAAAACCCTATTTAAGTGGTAAAAGATGAATAATCCATGTCAAATTATAGCCCTCAGCCTGATTCAATGGGCTTGTCAAATCCAAACTACATTTCTGTCTCCTGCCTGACTAAATGTATTTTTTTTTTAAAGGAAAAGTGACTGTACATCCTTTATAAAGCCTCTGGAGTTGCTGTCAAAATAATAAGCTGTGTTGTTGCAAATGTTCCACCATATTCCACGTGTGCTGGACCATATTTGAGGAAGTGCTTTACTTGTTCGATTTAAAAACAGGCAGATTTTTGTCCGCCACCAGTCAACTTTCATCTGAACTGGCTTCACATATATTTGATGGCGAGGAAGAGGAGGAGGAGGAGGAGCAGTAAAACACCCGATGATGACCACGACACTTGTAAGTGTGGTATTCTGATGCACACCCATCATGTGCAGAGCTCAAACCTGCATCACAGAGGGTAATGCCATTTTTCCACATGTAAAAAAGTAACGTGGGAATACGTCATAAATACAATAATAGTAATATTAATAATAATGATTGTAATAATAATTACGATAATGATAATGGGAGTGGGGTTAAACGGGACTTTCTGAATAATTACTTTCTGGAAACCTGGAACTACACATTAAAATGTGTATTTTTCAAAAATCTAAAATAACACTTTAAAGATGAATATCAGTGTAATATATTTATTTACTTAATATTTCAATTTAAATGTATATGTGTATGTAAAAGTACATTTTTCCTCTGCCTTCTCCTTCTTCTCTTTGGAAAGAGTTGGAGGCACAGAGTCGTGAGAGCTCCTCCATCCAGTTTGCCTCATGCTTGCCGGAATAAATTGGTACCATATGGCGTGATGACAGGATCACTCAATCTTCTGTGTACCTGAACACCACATTAATCATTTTTGGGGGATATTCTTTCCCTTTCATCACACAGGAATTTCCCAATAGCCGCTGCCTTTATTTCTCTCACACATGTAGTGAATTTACATACACAGGCTGCCACACTCTGCCCTTGTTAGGAGCCAGACCGTTTGACCAAGTTCAAGCTGGAGCAAAACAAAATGTTGAGGTTACGTGTCAGGTGAGACTTCCTTCCTGCCCAACATGGTAACTCACATTCAGCCTAATGTGGTTAAGTACTGGGCACATGTTTCGAATTAACTTTTTAAATAAATATATATATGTATAAATATATATATTTTTTTTTTTACATGATAGCCACACTTTTGTTTTTATGTATATGGAACCAGTCTATATTAATAACGATATCATTATAATATAAATAGAAAATAAACGTTTTCCCCTATGACTTCCCTGCGCCAAAACGCCACTTAAATAATAAATAAAAGAAATAACAACTATTTTATATTAAATGCCTATATGAATTATATTTGCACCTACCTTGGTTAAATGTCTATGCTGTTATTCCAGTGGTTTGTGTATGGTCTTACTGCTCCTTCCACTATTTAAGAGTTTTAATAGAAAGGTGAAGCGAGTAAAATAGACTGAAGTGGCCCAGAGGTGAGAGAGAGAGACAGAGAGAGAGAGAGAGAGAATGGGACAAAGGAGAAAGAGTGGTCTTTATAGCAATGTCCGCTTGATGAATCAGACATGTCTTATTTGTTGGCTGCACTGCAGGGGAATTTGCATTGATTATTTTCCCCTCAACAGATACATTTAAATCAATGTGGCACAGCGCGGCTAGAAAAGTGTGAGAAAATGTAAAAGGCACCGAAAGCGAGAGAGAGAGAGAGAGCGACAGAGAGAGAGAGAGAGAGAGAGAGAGAGAGAGAGAGAGAGAGAGAGAGCATCCCGGAGCTGTAACCTCGGTTGGACAGGAGGAGCCACAGCTCCCCCTTCATGCCGAACAGATGAGATCAGGACGACAAGCAGCTCTGAGGACAGCAGCCGCTCGGATCTCCCTGTGATGAGAGAGTGGGAAAATAAAAAAATAAAAAAAAAACAATCTCCTCCCTGCTCCCATGAAAACATTTCTCTGAGCTAATATGTCTTCATTACACAGCAATTTTTCATACGCCGTTCTGCCAAGTGGTGTTTTCTGCTGGTTTTATAAGAGGGAGGTGCTTTATGTTTCACAGTTTGCTTCTGTTTTTCTTTGAAAGTGTTTTTTATTGTTTCATCTGTCTTTAGTTGTTCTGAGGATCTACAGCTGTAGGACAGTTTCATTTTTTTTTCTAAAGTAGGTAAATCTAAATCCATTTTAGTCGATTTAATATAGACAAAGAAGCTGCTTTGGCCTGATGTCTTAATTTTAATATAAATTTGAGGAACCTAACCCCCTTAGTTTTACAGCCTGTCATATAATTGTAGTTCGACGAAATAGTTTTATGATTTTTTTCTTTTATGTGCTTGTTTGTTTTATAGTTCAAATTAACAGATTTCCATGGAACGAGGTGGAACAATGCAGTGAGGCTCAGTGAGGAACCATTTTGGGAGCAGACGCGGTCAGTGGGCAGGATTTTTTTAATTAAATTCTTTTAAATTGCGAAACAGGCCGTCTTTCCATCATTTTTGTGAATTTCTCGTGAACAAAATCTTTCTTGATTAAGTTTTAAAAATACATTAAGGGGATTGATCTATAGGTTTGTGAAGTCGTGTGCAGCTTGACTGAAATTAAAGGGACTATTGGGCCTTGGTGCTGGTGTGCACCCTACTGAGTTTTAATATGAATTTGAGAAATCATTACCACAAGGAATCACAAAAATATAGTTTGACAAAACTGTCTTTTTCTGTGGCTTTTATTTTAGTTTTGAATTTTTTTTTTTGCATTTTACATTCAATCTACATCATCTGTTTGTTTGAATGGAATACAGCACTTGAGGCCATTCTTTGTTTTAATCTGCCAACAGTGGTTTAAATACATTGTCAAAAATGTCTTAAATTTGTGTAAATGGGCCACTCGGAGACAAAAAACTAACCGGGTTAGTTTTTTATGAATAAATAAACAAGAATAACATCATGACTTCACCACCCTTTGATGACAGATACAGTGCTGATCAGTAGAAACATGTTTGATCATCTGATATTTACCAGTGAGAAGTGGGTTAGGTCATTACTGTGATGTGGAGCTGGACTCATCGCAGGGCTCACTGTGAATGAAGCATCCACAGATGTTGAGCTGTTAGAGGGATTCTTGTCCTGCACTGCCCCCGCTGCAAACACTGAGCGGGAGCTTCTGCAGGGGACACGACATTTATGAATTTATTCATAACTTGCAATGGAAGAAACTTTTATAGTATATTTATAATTGTATAGCATATTGTTACTTTTTCATCAATGTCGTGATACTTTTTTTTTTTTGCCTTTGGACCTAAATGATAAAAATATCACTTTCTAATTGGCTGGACGATTTGTAACACACACACGCTCAGACGTGCACACTCTCATACACACACACACGCTTCCAACTCACTCTCTTTTCCTGTCTCTCTCTCTGTCTTTCCACATCTCATTGATAATTTCTCCTGGAGCTTCAGCCTCTCACAGTGAGATCAAAGTGACTGTCACACACACACACACACACACACACACACACACACACACACACACACACACACACACACACTTCTAGTGGAGGACGGCTCGGGAGCATCTCCCTACAATACACCATTCCTCTATGGATGATGAAAGAGTGTATACCGGGGAGGGGGATGACGCTGTTACGAGGCAAATGCAGTAGGGGGCGTTGCATCAGGCGCACCTCACATGGGATTGGTTTGCTGGATGCCACGAGTAACAAATGGGTTAAGTTAGGACTTGTCCTACAAACCAATCCACTCCAGGGCTGACTCTGGCAACAAGACTCAGAAGTCAAATTAACCTTTTGTCATGGCTGTGTTGGTGGCACGGCATTAAACTGAAATTTACAGTATCAACAAACACACGCACACACACACACACACACACACACAAAACAACAGTGATAAGCACAATTGTAAAATAATTTCAACCACAAACGGTCCCCTTGTTGCAAATGGCATAAAAAGGGCGAAAGGCTTATGTGAAGTTTGCTCACTTCCGTCCTTTGTATGTGCTCGTCTTCTCGCTGCACAGAGAGGAGGAGCAGGGAGGCTTTCCGATATATCCCCTGACTGTCTCTCTTCTCTCTGAGAGGCACATCTTAAGTCTGACTAAAGCGCACACTCGTCTCTCCCCTAGGGTGCGGTGGCAGTGGTGCAGAAAAAGTGAACTGCCGAGGACCCCACTGTTTAGCAAACACTCCTACTGAGGGGAGGAATTAATTATTCAGAGCCAAGGACCACGGCAGCCCCATTTGATTGCACCACAAAAGAAAGGTCAGAGCTTTTCATATGAGGAACCTCCTGGTTCTGCACCCTGTCAGCTGAGGGCATGTGTACAGTGCACAGGGCTGAATGGCAGTCTGGCTAACAGCTCTATTAGCGCGAGGATGTCTCGGTGAAGATGTGTTTCGCGAGGCATGTGGCAAACAGCGAGTGCAACATGGTCGCACTAATAAACATGCTCGGCAGCGGCAGAGGAACTGGTGAGCGGTGGAAGTGATTTCTCCGGCTCCACGTGGAGCTGGAGGTATTTTTATCATGAGGGAAGCTGAAGATTGGGCTGGTGCCACTGAAATTAGATCCACTGAAAACAGACTTCATTCAAATCTGATCATTTCAAAAATGACGCTTTACCAGATTAACAATTAATATCTGTTTAATCTACAGCAAAACAGCTCATTAAAGACTGACTCATTCTGGCTGAATTCCGCAGATACAGTTTGCACTTCTGTGGCAATTAAGAGACTTGGAGAAAGTTTGGTGTCAGGCTTCATTGCCACAGTGAGATCATCTGCATAATCCTATCAAACTTCACTGGAAAAGGCCAAAGCCAACCACGGTGTAAAATGCCAGATTTACATCAAATGCCTTCTCCCGGCTCCGAGCTCACAATGCCAACTTCACAGAACAGACCATGAACACAAAGTGGCAGCGCTAACCAAATCCCAGCTACAAGATCCTCGGGTTTTAATGGCGTAAATCTGCCGTTAAAGCAGAATCCTGCTGAGGCCTCGCGGCATTGTTGTCCGGCCCTGCAGGTCATAATCTGTCAAAACTGTGGACCGGCAAAACCCAGCGGGGATGAAAACGGAGCCAGGAGGAGAGCAAATTCTACAACCGTGCAACAGGGGGTGCCTCTTCACTCCCTATTGGTGTGTGTGTGCCCTCAACACATAAAGCCCGGAGTTTCTATTGGCTCCTTCCATTGCTCTCTCAGCCAATCGTCTACGTCCCAGCTCTACCACTCCATGGAAACCAGGCCTGCACCAGTAATGACATCCACTCCAGTCTTCTCCCAGTAACGGGCACTACAGTACACAGCATGTTTATAAGCAAGGTTGAGAAAGTTTAATGCCAAACAAGAGGGGGGGAAATAAATCAAAACAGGTGCAACATAGATTTCTAATTCCACTCAGTAATCATACGTATAAATTACAAAGTAAAACCATCAAAACAGATCTAAAAACATAACTCCTACCCAACTATAATTGCATGCAATCAATCAGGAGGTGGTGTTTGCTAAGTGTGGTGTCTTCACCTTACCAGTATGAATTAGCCCACTGATTTATGCTCCTGGCGCATTATGGCTGAATAGACAGATACAGATAGGAAAAAGGGGGGGATCGCTCCTTTCTGGGATGATTTCTTGCAGATGGTTGAGCCGTCGCATCTTAGCTCACTCGCAGATCATTAATTTCCCAGGTAATAAAGCCCCGTGTTGTTAGCGGCGCCCCTTCCCCCCCCGACGCCCCGTGCAGGAGGATGCAGCTGGGGTGTAGCCGGTGAGTTGTTGCCAAACGGAGATGACAGTTTGCTCCACTGTTCATCAGTGAAACCACGGAGCCATGCTGGGTCTACGGCACATGGATGAAAAATTAAACCCGGCATCAAAAAAATGAATGTGTTGTAATACAGTCTGCTATTTGTCCCCAAAGAGGTTTCTATCACGGCTTCAGGTCTGCTTCCAACGCATCAATTAAGACTTGACAGATATGAGCTTTTTGCAGACGTATTTATATTGAGGCTCATGTTTGACAATATCATGGTGGAAATTGATGCTGAGGCAATTAGACCCCGGACACCGAAATTCTCCATTCCCCTTTTATTGAAATGTTCTTATTTGAAGTCGATCAAGTGCTGACAAGTGAATTTACTGATAATAATAATAATAATAATAATATTTTAAGTTGCAGTTGAAAGCTCCAAAATAAAGCTACTAAATGGAGCTTGTGTTAGTTTTATTTGTTTATTTTGTCGAGGGTGAACATCTGTGCTCGACATCCTGAAATAGTTTTAATTGTAGAAATAAATGCAAAACAAATGAGTTTTAGATGAAACAACATGAATCAATAAATGTTATAGTTTACAAGGTGAAGATGAGACAAAAACAAATCTTAATTAAAGGATAAATACATGAATACATTTTGACTGAACTGAATTCCTTTGTGCGTCAAAGTCTTCAAATGGTCGCATTTTCATCCAAATGCTGCACAAATCTTCACAAAATGTCCATAAAACTGGTAAAAAGTAACACAAACTAAGCTGCATTTTCCTCCACAACTCTGTTGTGTGAATACTATGTTTGTCGGGAGGATCAAAGTAGATAAACAGTTGGTAGCTGGTAACTCTCCAGTTGTCGCCATCAAACCATTGCAGAAGAAGAGTGCGCCGTGTACTCTGTGTAATTAAAAGAACGTCTGTCGAAACTCAAATGAACAAAAAAGTTGAAGTGGAAAACAGGATGGAAATGAGCCATTCCCTCTCGTTTCATGTGACTTTGAGGAACGTTACAGTTTCCTCAGCGCTGCTCACAGATCGGATGTTTTGAAGCGTCAGTAGATTTTCGCATTTTGCTTTTACACCGAGGCCAAGTATTTGAATTCAATTTAATTTTATGAATACTTTGTGACGCTATTCAGATTGTTTTTATTACTGTGGAGGAAGAAAAACGCACTTGATGTTGAGTCATGGGCTCACTAGCCTCTGTGCGCGCCGACTCTAAACACAAGTGCTGTATTGAAATGCATTATATTTCTCCACTGGAGCCGAACTGATACAGGTCATGTTCTCTTCAGACGGATGTGGCGCGGCAAAGAGTGAGAATTTATTCCGGATAGTCAAGGTATTATCTGCAATCGTGTGGTGAGTGCAGCCATCATCAACTCTAAAGTCAGGCAAAATGCACGAGTGTGTGGAAATACAAAAGCTTGACTTTCTGATAGCACCAGCATTTCATCACATCTCACATCAGAATACAGAACTGCCGGCCACTCACGCTGCTCCGGCAATCCAAAGGCTATCTGCCGTGCGGGAAGAAGGAAAAAAGGGAGAGTGGGAAAAAAAAACAATCTAACCTTGATTGTCAAACACTTCAGTGCAGTGCCAGCCTCATGAACCTCTATGAGGCAAAACAGCAACACAATCTTCCCACTCATAACATATGCGAGGATCTCTGGAGCAATAAACTGATTCTGAGAGCTCTCATCAATCTTTAATCCCTCCTCAGGCTCCGTGGGGCCGCAGTGAGTAAAAAGCTCCCTGCAAAAGCAGAGCGAGGCTGGAATCCAGCGCTTTCAAAGTTCAAGCAAAGGCCTAGATGACTTGTTGACAGTTGATGGGACCAAATCAGCCGGGGAGCACTTTTAACCCTTTCCACCTGATTCTCTGAGGCGCGTGCCAGGAACCATTCTCTGTCTAGACCAAAGGTTTTTTTTATTTTATTTTGTGTGACTCTTCAGAGCTTTGCAGCCGATGATAGAAAATATACATCACATATATTTCAGGTCACAATTATGTTTACTGTGTTTAGCCTCGGTTTTGTTAAAAAACAACAACCAGAGGGATCATGTATATTCAGGCATTCAAGCCATTTCACTGGATACATTTAATATCAGTTCATTTAATCCCATGTACTATTGTCAAAATCCTTTTGGACAATTCATGGGAAGTAATTTCAAAATATCAAGACCAGACATGCTAGCTGAATGAAAGTGAACAGTCACAGCTGCATTTAAATGTATTCACTGGCACATACTGTAGATTCTTCATGTATGGAATCATGTCTTCCACAAGTTAAACTTCAGTTACTCGTGCACCAGGTTTTCACAGCAGCAGCCTCTTTTATAGCTCAGTCCAGACGAGGCTTATCAGATTTTTAAGAACATTATTTTTTTTGATTTATTGGAAGTTTGTCATGTACCTGCTCCCACTATCAGAACAAAACAGTTGTTACCTTAATCTGTTTGTCTTTGGTGTTTCAAATTATTTTATTTAGGATTCTTTGAATGTACAGAGTGTAAATTTGATCACTAGGGTCTATTAATCGAAACAATAACAAAATAAGTAGTTTGAAGACCTTTGGGAAAAAGCGCGGTATCATGGGATTTGTTGTCCTCGCCACCATTGCCGATGTAAAATTGTTGACAATTTGTTGGACGTTGGTAAATAAATCCACTTTACATTTATTTTTTTCAAAACTTGTCACCACACGTTGGACTTGAGTACCTGTGCTGCCAACAGCTAGGAATTATTTGGAGGGAGTTTTAAGCGCGAAGCTGCCCGGTGTTGTGTGGGCTTTGGCACTTTTTCACGGTAACCAAAAGTCAAGGACACGGACCGAGCTGATATGACAGAGGACAATATAAAGAACTATCTGTGTCATCGTGCCGCGGCCACACTCACAGCAGCAGCTGGGTGTAGCCTGTGAGTCGTTGCCAAATGGATGTGACACTTTGCGCCACTGCAGATCAGTGAAACCACGGCACATCACCGAGACTGGGGCGGAATGATGAAAAATTAATTCAGACACAAAAAAAAAATTAAGTGCCTCTGGAACAGTGTGCGGTCCGTCCCCAGAGGTCGCCCCCCCCCCCCCCCGCATTGAGGTCTGCTTTAGATGTGTCTCCTCCGAGTGGCACCCGGCAGCTTGTAATGCGACCTAAGTGACTGTCTGCTGACTGCGAGCCTGAGCTTCAGACCCACCATATGTCCTTTTCTCAATGGAGCATCGCAACTCGCAAGGAGATTCAGGTGCCTGATTATAAAGCAAACAAAGAGCGGCAAGGTGGCCTGAGAGAGCGATGGGAGCGGCTCGGGGGGGGAGGGTTCTGAAATGCGTGCATGTATATCTGTCTCAGAGGAAAGCACTTAGAAAAAGATGATTGTCCTGTTTACACTGGCTGCGGTCGATGAGAAGCTCTAAAAAAGAAAAACGTTGGTTGGACGCTGCTTTAAGAGTACGGCTTCTCACTGTGTGGGCTTTGGCACCAGCGTCCAGAATCCCTTCGACAAGGACACGGCCGAGGAGGGTACGACGGGGGCCAGTCCAACCATCTGCATGATCACGCTCGAGCCGCAAACAAACATTAATTGTTTACTTTTAATATTAGACCAAACCACTGAACCCCCTGGAGTGAAGCCAGACAACCTCCGGCGGCCTCCTCGGCTAATTTGTTTCAGAGCTCGACTTGCCCCCCCCTGAGATGATTCTTTAAAATCTTGGTGTTATGAAGATATAAAGTTGGACTAAGGGATGCAGAAGTGGTGGTGTGTGTGTGGGGGTGGTCTGCTTGAGTTTACCCGCTGCAGAAGCAAAGCAGGTGGCCAGGTTGATGACAATGAACAGACAGCGTTGGTGGCCTAATTTCCTCATGTCAGACAACACCATATGGCTCCCCTGCTCCCCTCTACCTATTTAGAAACTGCATCCACATATGCAGGTATCGGAGTCTTCAGGATTAATTAAAACGGGGGGGCAACAGGATGCACTTCAGTCTATATACTGGAAACGATGTACTATTAAAAGGAGAAAAAAACACGTATACCCACGGGTATTTAGGTGATATGTATGGCTCGTCCTTGAAGCAGCAAGGTTTCAACAGAGAGCAGACTTTCTTTATTTCTTTTTTTCTTTTTTCCCCAATACATCCTCAATTTTGGCATAACATGGAGACAAGGCCTCTCACTGATGTGGAGCACTCACGTAGAAAAGTGGAATACATTCAATTAATCTTTCTGACCTTTTAGTGAATGTTTTCCCCGGACGAAACAAATAGCCTTGCTTACCCGGGCTCGCTCCGCCCAACTGGATATCAGCGCACGCACAAGGTGCAAAACAAAATATGAAATCCCCTCAACGGCTATTAACTTTCAAAGACAAGCCGATACCGTGATGCATTTGTTGTGCCTGACACGGTAAATAACAATAACGATGCATAAATGTTACGAGGAAGGGCTTTGTAAAAAAGTCTCGGCCAATGATTGTTTCCCAAACTGAAAGTCAAAGTGTTTCCCTGACAGCCTCGCCCGCACACCACCACCACGACGAGTGGAAGTCTCAAAGTGTTACCACCGGCAGAATTTATTCAGAACCATGTGAGTCGTGACAGTGACGGCTGACACCGAGTCTCTCAAAGCTGAGGTGGTGACAGGTAACAGGGTAAACTATGTGCACCGTGGAGACAGGCCAGTCCCTTATGTGCCAGCGACAGAGCGCGGCTCCATATGGCGCATACGTTGCACATGGCTTCGGAAAGTAGAACACATGATTTATTGCTGTTCACCTTCAGTGCAAGTATATTCAAATTTAATATGTTTATGCTTTTTTTTTTCTAGGTCACATCGATTATAAATTCACAACATGAAGTGTTAAAAACAAGTCAGTTTCCTTCAGAGTATTTTTTTAACAGAGATTACTGTCTTTGTGAGACACTTTGTTAATAACTCCATTTACAGCTTCAGCCCCAAAAACATGTTCCTTTTTTCAGACCATGGTGTTAAAAAAAAGTGAAAATTAAAAGAGGGACATGATCAAAACATACTTAAAGTTGTAATAGTTATTATGCCTGTTGTGATTATAGCATTTAATCCTGTTAATTTGAATTCCATTTATGTCCAAACCCCAGGGATTATTCCCAGGTGTCATCTTAACACAGAAATAAGGCCGTAGACAAAAGCACAAAGTTTTCAGTGAGAAAGTGGTGAAGGGCTCTTGTCACCCCCCCATGGGTTCCCAGCAACATCGTGCAGCGGGGGACGAATAAAGCAGAAAATGGGTTTTGTGCGGCGCACAAAGGAACGCAGATAACAAGAAGGACATGCATTGAAAATGTCCTATAGGGACGAGTTTGCAGAAAATGCCTTGTTTCTGTGAGAGCGTGCAACGCCGAGCTCTTAATGGCGCACTGGCGGGGGTCACCATTAAGTGACAAAACAATATCAGTGGGGAAACATTTGCATCGCGGCGTACAAATACACAAGTTGTCAGGCATAGCAAGCCTGGCCTTTTCAACGTGACAGCAATCCCTTTAGGTGCGAGGCGAGTGCAGCTCAGTGGCGCAGGGGACGGCAAGAGATTTGGTGGTGGGGCGCCGGGGGGGCTGCGGAAGTTGCATGCAGTGAGGTGTGTGTCAGGGCACCAGAGACAAAGCAATGATTACACACAATGAGAGAGCAGAGCGCACGCTGACACTAATGCAGTCCGAGGGGAGACACAACACAGAGCACTTGTGACAACTGTGAGAGGGCGTCACTCCTCTGACAGACACCATTAAGGGTTTCATGGTTTCTTCTTCTTCTTAACACACTGGGATATATTAAGTAAACAGGGAGCAACACAGAAATGTAGCAAAGGGTTAAAATAATAATACAAAAATGTATTCAGAGTTTTTATTAAGCTGATGCACCAGAAGCAAAGATAAGGGTTATTTTTAAATCAATTAAAACTGAACAACCTAAATTTAAGTCAGACAAATAAAACTAAATAAAACAGGAAAAAAAAGTATAAATATAAATCATAAACTGAGAAATTTAATTGTTTATGAAATCTTATTTTCATGGTGCTAGAAACCAACAGTTATATAAAGCCAAAAGAGCACTCAGATGAAGTAGATATAAAGGAGCACTTTGTAGAATTTCTAAGGATCTCTTTGCAAAAATATGATATAATTCTCGTATTTACCTTATATTAACTGTGTAATGAGTATTTACGTTTGGCGTATGCAGCAGCATACATTCAACAGACGAAGGAGAAACGGACCTGACAACAATAAAAGAAGAAGTCGGACCTGGAGGTTGTTTTTAAAGAAATATTGTTGACTGGAGGATTATACTATTTAATTAACAACAAAAAAACAAAGGAGCTCGTACCAACGTTGTCAAAGCAGCAAAAAACGCAACGTGGTGAAATGAAAGAATAAAATAAGCTTCACTAGAGGCTCTAAACCTTAATGGGTTCTTCCTTGTGTCTTGGGTTAACTAACCCGAACCCAACCCAGCAGAAAATGCCATGGAACTCGGTTAAGTGCTTTTTGTGTAATCCTGCAATCTAATAAATAAACTAACAACGAAAACAGAACCTCCTCAGGGGTTAAATATATATGTAGGTAAATGTAGGTAAATAAGACTCATAGAAAGAGTTGGTGCGATGAGCCAAGATTCTCGGAAACTAATTCAGATGCAACTGGATTTCCTGCATGTCCAGTTCCTAAGAGTATAAACACAGTCGTCGTTGTTGCGTGAAACAGCTCTGGACACTTTCACAGGGAGGACCAGTATCCTGATAAGGAATTCCTCACCATGCTTGACCATCACTCTGCTTAATCTAATCCACCAGGATCTTGTTGAAACGTGGTGATGGTTCAATTTACATCCCGAAGCAGCTTGTTTTAACAGAAGATTGGTTTCTACCTTTTTACATGTATTCATTTATGTGTTTCCAAGAGATTTAGTTGCTGGTATACTTGTTCTGTAAAACAAGTATGGACTTGTACCTGAATGAGGGATCCTTCAGTGGAATGAGGGACATACAGTTTAAGCCACCACTGTATTCAAACCCACGCATGGTGTTTAAGACGTATAAAAGCAGATACAACTTGGCTACTGCTCGCTCAGAGGTAGTGTGTCATGAAGCCATTACAACTTCTAATTAAATTTGATTTGGGAGTCTTACAGCACATTACACATGCATAGGAAGCGCTGTTATTGATTTTCACAGAGTCTACCTGTGTGGGTTCCTGTGAGCCATGCAGCCTCCATCTCCTGCTGACAGATGGGAGTCCTGATGCCGTACCGACTGCATCTCACTTAAGGGATGCGCTTGTGGCACATGCAGTTTGTTAAAACAACACCTGTCTGCAACTCTCAGCTCTGTGTGAAATATTGAAGTGATTCTGCACAAACACCCATCACCATATGTAGTAGCGTGGAAACTTAAGTAATTTTCACTTCCAAACAGTCACTTCATTTACTTTTCAATCACACGGCTTCGACATGATGTGTGTGCAACATACAGGAGCTGGAACAGAAACACAAACAAGTATCTGGAGACGGTATTCAGATTAGAGATATCTACTGCAGCAGTGACCTGAATAATGAGCCTAACGATGACTTCATCACATTGTTTATAATTAAGAAAACTGTCATTTGCACATCAAACCAGCTGCAAACACACAGACATCATCTAGCGTTAAATATCTGATCACACAATGTCGAATATGAAAGGTTTATACGATCAGGTTTATACACTAGCTTTGTAGAAGTGCTCATTTACTGTTGATGTTCACGAAAAACCTGACTTAATGTGTTTGTTAACAGCTCTTTTTTGACAAAAAAAAACAAATCACTGAACAATAACTGCGACTATATCGACATGCAGCATTCCATAATCTCACTTTCTGTTTGTTCAAACCCAGATGTAATCCAAATGGCCTCTTTCTGAATGGTTGTGCTGCTCATCCTGGGCTCTCCAATCATCTTCCTGGTGAGTCTGCCCGACAACGAGTGCACTTGGAACAGTGCAACATGGACCTTCTGCAATTTGCTTACATGTTATGGCTACTGGAGAATCGGATAATGAACAGTGAAGGGAAGAGAACATGAAGGCAGCGAAATAGGTTCACATTTGGATTCACTTCAAGTGTGATGCCACCGAGCAAATAGCTGGTTTTGTCAGGAGATGAAAACTGGTGTCATGAAAAACCACAAACCTGAAAAGACACCTTAACGCACAACACGCAGAAATGTAGCTGTAATCGATCTGTGTAACATTTATTTACATTTATAGCCACATTAGAACAAAAACAACATTCAGTGGTGTTAGAGTAAACATGAAGATTAAGTCGTAATGAACGTCAATCAGCTCTGTTGGCTGATGTTTTAGATGAAACAGACTTGTTTTGTCGCATCAGAAATAAATAAATAACTAAGCACACAATACTTGTACCCACGCTGTGTAATTTCAGTAATGATCTCAAGACAGATAAATGTCTATTTGCCAAATCTATGGTTGATAAAATGCAGGGAACATAATGAAGGTTGTAAGTAGCCATTTCGTGCTCGTGTCTTTTTATGTGTGAAAACCGGTTCCAGAAATAGTTTAACCCGTTCCTTTACCGTGTAACTAGAGCATCACTAACCCTCAGGCGTGAAACATCACAAAATACAATCAACACCTTTCTGCCACGGTCCTGCTGCAAAGAGTCCCAGAGGATTTGCAAATGTAGTGGCACCTTTTCAGACTTACTCTTAAAAATCAGCTGGATAAAACGATTTTTAAATATGGTTATTGGTTTGAACGGAAAGTAGACTTAAATGCACATAGATGATACTAATATGTAGAAAGTTTAGTTTATTAAAAATGGATTAAAAGTGACAAAAATTTAGCTTTTTAAAAATCTCAGAAGTAGGATTTTACTCTAAGAATATCTTTAAAAATCAACACTACTTTGCTCTGAGATGCTCCAGAGACTGGAGTGGCCACAGAAGAATGTGTTGAGCTAAACTTCTCCAGGCTTGTTGGTCGCTACACCAACAGATATTTTTTTTTAAACAGACGATCAAAGCTATTTCTGTTCTTTCCCTCTGTGTTGAACACGTAGAAAAGTGCCACCGGCAATGACACTGATGCCTCAGCTCAGTAGAAACCTTATTAAATCCAATAAAACGTACACGCAGGGGCCAAAACGCATCTGGATTCTTAAAACAAAGCTCAGAGTCACACTTTGTTGTTGCCGAAATGTAATGATCACCACAATATTCACAACCCTCAGGTTCCAGGTGTAACTCTCCCTTCACGTTTCAAACAAGCACCGTGAACAGCTCGGGTCCTCTCTTCCATACATGGAACCATTGCCTCGGTTACTGAACGCCTACCGTATTCCTAAAGGGAGGTTTAATCTGTTTACAAATACTGTCATACAGTAAACCCAGAGGCAACAGTGTAACGCGGAGAGGAGGAATCACCCTGGTAAATGACAGAGAGCCGCTATCAAACACATAATGATATTCTGTATTTGAACACTTTGGAATGGACCAGCGCCTCCCGACTGTCACCGTAAGCTCTGCTCTCTCATGACTCCTGACTGGGAGACACTTTTGGGAAAAAAATCAACAAAGGAGAACTCTTCATCATCTTGGCAGCCGGGTTTCTTCACAAATTACCTCTTCCCCTCCATCCGTCACACACAGGGGAGTTCACCTGCTCCTGGAGCACAATGCTCTGCTCCGCTCACTTCCCCTCACACCGCACCTCTCCGCGGCTCATCTCATAAAATATTTCTTCATTACGACTTGAAAGAATGTCACAAATGCTGTGAATTCAAGTCATGTGCATAAAAAAAAAAAAAAAAAAAAAAAAAAGAGAGACTGACAGACACTTAAAACTGTCACTGGGGAGAAAATTTGATTAGTGTTCCTGCTGGCTTTAGAGTTATTAATATAACCAATGTTACGCCAACAGCATTAATGTTCTTTACAGGGTTTTCTAAATATTGCACCAAACCGGTGACCTACAAAATTGCGGGACCACGTTTTGACAGATTCTCAAAGCAGCTGCCGAAGTTACCACAGGTTACCATCCCTTGGTTTTCATTTGCATTTGAAAGGAGGCCGGCGTCAGCCCTCTGCCAGGTTGCTCTGCACCTCATTCACGTACTGCCTCCGATGATTAATCCAACGTGAAACACTAATAAGCAGCAAGCATCACCCCGTGGACTGGGCCTAATTGGGTCAATCAAAGATGCGCTACGGAGAATCGCAGAAGGGGGAAGGAGGGAGGGAGGGAGGGAGAGAGACGGAGAGAGAGAGAGAGAGAGAGAGAGAGAGAGAGAGAGAGAGAGCGCTTTCGGTACGCCAGCAGCTTTACAACTCTAAGCGCAGGCCCCTGCAAATGAACAGGCGGAGGCTTGTGGACATTATGACGGAGGCCTTTGATTAGAAAGAGTCTCCTGATACACTCGCGGTGACATTGCACATCTCTCCTGCCCATCTTTTGGATCCGACATCTCACTACGCAATTCCCACTCTTCCCCACGCTCCGAGAAAAGCAACGGTTTGGTTGGAATGTGAGATAGGTACTCGCGTGTCCTCAGCCCTCCTGCGCCGGAGTCCCAGAAGGCTCGTGATGCCGGAGCCTCTTGTCCGGTGCTTTGCATACTGATGGTCCGAGTGTGGAGGCGTGCAGCTGACGTTCGGAGCGGTCGCGGTATACAGTGATGCATTCCTTTTTCATTAGGCTTTATCTGTCCTCTGCAAGATGAAATATTGCATCAGGATTTCACTCGCACTTTTATTTTAAAAACCTTTCCTGCCGTTTACAATTGACCTCCATAGACTTCAACACGAGCCCCCGAGGCGGCGGCCTGGTGTCAGCGAGCGCATGATGAATATAAGATTACAGAAATTACTGTTTGGTGATTTAAATATCTGAGCCTCATCTGTATTGAGTCTAATTGGCGGGGGTTAATTTGCCCCTGCTGTGGCAGGCCAGCAGCATTTTAGATTAAAACTCAATTGTGTTATATGAAGCGCACTTGTACACAGAATAACAGTCAAGTTATTAAGTGCTCACCCCGGCCCTGAGATTTTAAATACAGTATAATGTGGCTTTTTTGGGACCTGTTTAAAAGACACACACAAAAAAATGAAAAGATGAAGAAAGGATGCAATTATTCAGTCCTTTGAAAAACCTAAGGCCGCAATAACAGGGTTTTTAAATGGCAAACGTAATTCATCTGTATTTATATAGAGCTTTTCTAGGCTTGATGACTCAAAATGCTTTAGAGTAGAGTTTTGCCATTCAGCCAGTCACACACACATTCATTCAGTACATCGATGTTCTCTTTGGCCAAGGAATGGGGGATCGAACTGCCTACCTTTTGATTGCTGGACCTGCTATACCCCCTAAGCCACAGCCGCCCACACAACCGATTCAGAACTCTTTGTGAAGGAGTGTGTATCAGCTTTGAAAATCCAGACGTGTAAGAAACCAGCAAATTTTAAAGCTCTGCCACAAACTGTTCTCAGGATTGAGGTCTGCTCTTTTTCCTCCTGCGGGACTTCTCTGTATTTTGTAGAATCCATGTTCCCCTTTACCTTGGCAACCCTTCCAGGGCCTGCTGCCGTGTGGAATCCATCAGGCAAGATCCACCACAGCATGGTGCTCTCACCGCTAAATGCCACAAGGCGAAAAAACGCTTCTACACGTGTTTCATATGAGTTAAACATGAAGGACACAGATTGGTTTGGCTACGAGGCCTCGCAATCTGGAAAACAGACATCCGATCTAATGTGAGGTCACGTGAGAGCTCACCTCGGAGAAGAAGCCGAGTGTTCGAGATGAAAACAGACAACAGACGAGCTCGGCAATCGCATCCAGCTCGGGCCAAGTTTAGAAACATTGTGCAACTGAAGCACTGGTGTCATCTGTAAAAAAACTGACAACACAGATGGTCCTGCTGTCCACAGGGGAAACATCATACAGACTGCTCGGGGTTTAAATATAGCATCGGAGATTATATTGGAAAAAGTAGCGATTAATTACTCCCGCGCTGCATGAAGAAGGCTACATTTCATTTTAAGAAAAGCCAAGATCAAAATGGTTTAATCCCCTCATGGCCAAAGTCATCCATTTTATTTTTAGAATCGGACAGACAAGTGAAATTTAAGGTTAAACTTTGAAAAGATAGTCGTTGATACAGAATCACATCCGTCAAAAAACCTGATATAAGATTTAACAACACACTGAGGTGTCCTTGAACTCACCAATAAGGAGGTAAGACTAAAATCAACAACAATTGAACATATATGAATCTCAGGTATGCAAAAAGTGAATGGTTGAAAAAAAGCACAACAACCAGTGATGGTTCAGGAAATCTGTCCACAAAAAGAAGCTGAAACACAAAGATGCAAAGTCATGTTTACCTGTGCTACAAGAAAGAGGTAACATTTGAACCTCAGTGTTTTCAAATGGGAGGTTATTCACTTTTTCAACAACCAAAAATTCCCTTAAATTCGATCAAGCTGAAAAATGGAATCCTGGACCAGCCTCGTGATCAGTTTCAAAACTTGAGGGGTTCTTTCCTACCCACCCTGCATCCTCCCTGCACGAAGCCTTTCAGCAGGTCTCATGGAAACCGGTCCGGTAGTTTTTGTGTAACAGACAAACAAACGCAGATGAACACATAACATCCTCGATGGAGTCATAACGTTTTTACCACTTGCACAGCTTTATTGGAGAAAAGACAACACTGAACTGGTGCATAAAGCAGTTACGTCTAATATCTAGATTGCCAATACAACCTGTGGTAATGTCAAGTTTATATTTTGCGAATCATCAGTGAATTATGAACTTATTCTGAGGGTCATGTTAAAAGTTGGGCGCTGAAACTTGAAGTGAACTTGAATTGAAGGCATCAGTTTAAGCAGCCAGTGATTCTGTTGAGAGTCAATAAAATGCAGCAAACTCTGTGACCCAGTTTTTTTTTTTACCACTGAATAAGAAAAACAATAAATAAGACGTTTTGTAATACATACATGCTGGCTGAAAATCATCGGCAGGAACAGTGGAGAGTGTGTTGTGTAAAAGTGTCTTCATTGCTTTGCTCTGTGACTGATTGAAAAAGCAGCTTTTCTTTTGCCTGATTGTGTTTCAGTTGTGACAGAAAGATGACAGTTGATGATACTGATCCTCTAAACACAAAAACCTGTTTTTTATGGTATTTGTTGTTGTATTGTGTTACGTTGTGGTGTAGATAGGGATAAACACTGTTTGTAAAAAATCCCATGTGGACACAACAGCCCAGGCCGCCTGTGTGCAGGAGGGATTGAACCGTCTCGACATGTGACCGCCGCAGTCAGCCACAAGGCCATTAAATTTTTAACCAAACCTTTTGTAGTCACATTTAAAAATGTATCACTGCTCAAGATGACAAAGTTTCTCTTTTTCTTGATGTATGTGTGTGTGTGTCTGTGTGTGTGTGTGTGTGTGTGTGTGTGTGTGTGTGTGTGTGTGTTTGGATGTGGCCGTTAATGGCGCATTCCCTGTTCTTGACTTTTCTTTCCATTTGCCTGCAGGACAGATGTGTTTAGAACACACTCGTGAGCACAGCAGCATGGCTAACATGTAATCGATCTAATTATGACAGGGGAGGGGTTCCCCTGTAAAATATTAAAGAGCCTCCATAACCTTGGTTTCACCCTCCCTGTATACACGCTCCTTAAACACACACGCACTCTTTGCTTGTTAGCTCTGTGTCCTAAAGCACCAATGGGCACTCCAGCACTGGTTTTACACCAGTGTCTTTATAAAATAACTTTTAAATAGAATAGCAAAATAGAATTTGGGTAAAAGTTAATGTGAAAACTGCTCTGCAATAAACGGATTGTTGTGTGAAAGAAACACAGATTTAACTGTGACATTTAATTATTTACACTTTCTGTCATTTGACTATATGACATTGTGATGAGTTGCTGTGATTCTGGCCATTAGGGCTGGCTGAAATGATCTGATGGTTCTCTACGTCAAAAAATAAAATATGAATTATGAAAATGTGAATTTTACAAAGTTAGAACCTATAGTGGTAACTCATCATATTCAATCATTATGACAATTTGCTTGAAATTTGTGATTTCCACATTTTTGTTTACCTCACGTATGTACCAATTCTATTATTTTCTAATTTCACAAGTAAAACTATAACGTGTGTCAATAACAAAATTTCAATTGATCTATTTAAAGTTTGTCCAATCTGAATATTCTATAATTATTACAAACTTGCACCTTTTTTTATCATCTTCTATTTGCATTGGTCACATGACTATTTCGGTCCAATCATGCTCCAGTGATCAGACCTGCAGTAAAAGTTTGACATTAACCCGAGAGATAAAACAATAACCAGATTTCCACCCCACTGGCCCATTCAAGTTGGCAGAGTGAGAAAATTAAAAATGAACACAAACAGTGGATTTAAAGAATGATTACAATTCTTTTTGCATTTGTAGTCTCAATGTTGAATGTTGAGCTCTGTTAAATGTCTGGTTTTGATGAGTGTTAAACAAACATAGTTCTTAAACAAGGTGCTGCATTTCTATTATATAAGTACATAAAAATGTTCACATGCACAAACTACAAATAAAATGTATAGACCTACTTTTGAAACAAACAACAGATTGATCCCGCTGACGCAGAATTGCATTGGAACAAATAATCGTAGCAATCAACATAAATCATTTAACTTCAACCATTATTGAAGTTTGGTAGCTCGACATTTTATCGCACAACAATAACTTAACACTCAGAAAGCACTGCGATACCAGAGCAAACACCCAGAGCTGAGTAATATTTCCAGGAAAAATCAGCAGGCAGTGGCAGCAGCAATTTACTTGGAATAAATTGTGATCAAATGTTGTAAACAGCAATAAAGAAGGTGCATGAAATGTTGGTGGCGTGTTTCCTCCAGCTCAGCCACCTGTGATGTGTAATCACTTTTTAAAAAAGGAAACAGTTTGCTTCCCCTGCAGCTGGATCAGGTAAACTGCTGGGGAGATGCAGTGTCACTGTTCTAATATGACTTTTTAACAGGATACAATAGTTTGGATATTTTCTGTCTGATTGCTTGTGACAGGTTTTCTGTTTTACCCCCACAGTGTCTGAATGGTGTTATCCTGCAGCATGTCCCAGCTATTCCTCCTCATATGGGGGAGGAGGAGCAGGTTTAGGGTGAGGGATGGGGGATGGGGGAGGAGGAGGAGGAGCAGGGTTTGTGGTGAGGGGCTGGGGAGTTTCTGGGGGGAGTGCCGGGGATGAGGGGGTCCAGGTGTAAGTATTTGACCGCTCACATGGGGAGTCCTCCTCCCGGAGATAAATGGAGAAACGTGGTATCAGCAGGTCATGTGTAATAAGCGTTCATGATTAATGTCTTTAAAGACGAATCACCTGAGGGACACTTCAATCAGGAAGCCACGCTGTGATATGATAAATGTGCACTTCTGAGTTAAAACACACACACAGGAGAAAACTTTCTCACTGGCCTAATTGCCTCTGCACATGAAGAGGATTCATTTGATCTTGTTTTTCCAAAGGGAACATTTCTACACATTTTAAATAAACTTTGAGCTCAATGTTTAATGCCGTTTGACCAATATTGATATATGGCATGTGTGAGCTGCTTTGCACCATTTGAGCCGAAGTCGATTTTGTGTACCAGGAAATTACAAATAAGCAACAAAAAGCAGCAATTACTTCTGGCAATCTGTGTTTTGTTTCTCTCTTTGTATATAAACCACAACGGCTCATTCATTCCGGTTCCAAGTCATTCCTCAGGCTCAGTGTAGCATAACATAAACACACACGTCATCCACAGAGTTCAGCCACCCTTTGGTGCTGCACCTTTGATAATGAGCAAAACTCCTGTTTGCCACACACTGTTCAGTGACAAACTGATGAATGGACAGCTGTGTACCGAGCCTTTGTTCTAAAATTGTTCACAAACAATATGGCCGATTAAAGTATCGACCAAACATCCAACTCATCAACCAAACATCCATCCAACTACCAGCATACCTATTTGCCTGTGGAAATAAAATATAGCACGTTATCAGCCGTAGCCCACTATCTTAATTTGCCTTAATTAATTATAATCCAACATATTGAAATAAGCCAATTCTGTTATCAGCCTTTAGCGCAAACATTAAAATGAACAGAACATCCAAACACAGCAAAGGTTATCTCATCATTTCAGATTCAACTTGATGCTTTCTGGTCACGAGATGCAGCATACACTGACAGCCTTTTTGACACGGTTTCAATTGTTTTGGAGCCGACTCCAGGTAAAGTTTTAGTAAACATTAATCAAGCTATAGACCTAGCAGTCTCCATTAGGTTGGGTCAGGCCAAAATTGAAAAGAACAGGGTCGGGGCTTGTTTTTCAAAACACCCCACAGCCCTTACAGGAAGCCTGTCTCTTCTGCTGCCAAAATAATTGATTAACCTCAGAAATGTATTGATGTAGTGCTTTTCTCCTTGTGAACGCAAGAATGAGAATATGGTCGGACGCGAGCATATTGAACAATCCATCAGCGAGTTGAAAAGGAGAGGGCACAGCCCGACTGAAAATCACGAAAACACCATGGAAACATGTGGAATGGATAAAATGATCTTCAAAGAGTTAGTTATAGTTGGATTAGACTTTAAAATGTGCCGTTGATTAAGTGTAACCAGTTCGTTGAAAGATGGTTTTCCCTGCAGAAGCAACCTCAGAAATAAATTCCCAGCAATTGTGGGTGTTTGGGATGAAGAGGGGCTCGAAGAGGAAGAACATTTGAAAAATGCAAACAGCGAGGGAGCATTTTTCTGACCACTTCATATTCCAACAGGCGACAGATAGACAGATACTTTATTTGTCCCCGTGGACAAAAATTGGTTTGCAGCAAGGGGTTTCATCACAACATCACAGAGCCACAATCACAGAGTCACCAATGGCATCCTCATAAATCCTCCAACACACAGGGAGTCAGTGATGTACACACAGTCCAGGGCTCCTGTGTGTGGGAGTATGTAACTGATAAGCTACAAAATGTATGTTCTGCTGGAGTATTGAATGTTTTAGAAGGAAAAGGCTTCCAGAATGGGAACGATGTTCTCCTCGGACCAGTTGCATTAAGCAGGACCTTTGTGTGTTGTCCCTTCAAAGGGTAAAAGTTAAACCTTCAGAATATACAAAGTTTCTGTCTCATAATGGAGGTGGTCCTATTGTTTAGCCAATGTGCTTCTGGGAGATAAGGAATCCTACCCTGGTTGCATTTTTTATGGATCATGGAAAACTATTTTACACGTCAGAAAAAGATCCATGCTATTCTGATTGATTGTTTCATGGTAATAGTAAGACACTCGGTTAAGGACAGAAATTCTAAAAAAGCCAAAGCCAGTATGAAGCAAAAGACAGGATGTGATTACTTATTAATATTTAACCAAAATAGCAATCTTTCCCCAACCTTAATGGTTACCTGTCAACTATACGTGTTGTAGAAGCCTAAACTTGAATATACACTCAATCATGATGTGGTCACCATTCAAATATTCTATGTAGAACGATAACATAGTATAACCTGGGAAAAGTGTGATTACAGTAAGTTTTTTCACAAATTCACAAATCTGTAGAATATAAGTGTCATTTAAAGAAGACATGGTTGAATCCTCAGAATTACTGCTTCGACTTGTGTAGAACCATTATCACTCCCTCTCTGGTGCACACACATGGCAGATTGTGTAACATGTACTGCATTGAAGTCTAATCTTTCTCTCTCTCCCGTGGAAAAACATGAAAACTAAAAAAAAACAAGATGTATTGTTTGCTCATCTATTTCCATTTCTCAAAACGCCCGGCCTCCTGTTGGTTTTTGTAGCCGGGGTTCTTTGACCACCGCCGTGGCTTCAATTCCTCCCACACAGGAGAGAATGGCATGACATTTACCAGAGGTGCAAGGCGGTAATACTTTTTTTTTATATTTTTGCGGAATGGCAGGACTGGAATATAGAGGGCTGAAAGGACCCACGCTGGGCCCCACTGGGACTCCTTCACACTGGCACGCTAAGCTCATTCAGATGGGGGCAGTAATTACAGGCATAGAGGCAAAGCTGAACTAATGCATACAAGGTGTAACGGGCTCACAGACCAACTGTCTGTCAGTTGGCTGCTGGAACACCCGTTGGACTTAACCATAACCATTATGACAGATGTTTGTGACAGCTCCGGTGATTTACAGTGGCCACAGTGTCCTCGCTGTTTAGAGTGATCAATCTCAAGATGACTTCATCACCGCGGATTTAATTGGAGGTGATTAATTACACACTCATATTTACATGTAATGCCACAGATCTCTGCAGCAAAGTCAATCACTGACCACACTGGGAACCACTCGTGTAGCTGCGGACTCGTACTTTCATTCCCACTGGCCACTGAACACAGCTTTACTATTCGACAGTATAAAAAGCTTTGCCAGCTCATCTCTGCTGCGCCACAAAAGTGACACACCACCCCACCTGTAATTGTGCTCTGGTCCTTTTTCTAATCAAAGCATCAAGTAGTTAAGACAGCAAACTGTACAACCACAGAACACACTGGAGTGGAAAAATCCTGCGCGGAGTTGTAATGAGGCTTGCCGTTATTTAGAGTCACACACACACACTGCCACTGGATTTGCTTAACACAGTAAAGTGTATTTATTTCCATCGACAGACATTTGTCCATGAAAATAAACCAGTGGGAGCAGTAACCTCCGGCTCAAAGGCCATATTTTCTGATTTTAATTGGGTGTCTTCACGGTCGCATTGAGAGAGGTCTCTGTTGCAACACAAAGGGGGGGAACTAAGAATACCCACTGCCCTTTCATTATTCCCATAAACACTGCGATTGCTCTACAGTGAAATGAGAACTTTTGGAAACTCAGAACATGCACTTGTTAACTTCCTGGTGAAAGCTAACTAATTAAGAGGTTGGTTTTTATTTTGTTCGTCTGCTCGGCTGACGCTCTGCCTCTTTGTCGGTTTCGTTTTGTTGTCAAAGCAATTTCAAACGTCTGAGGCAGCAACCGACAACATCATCTCAGTAGGGTGGCACTGGAGCAGTCATAATCAAAATCACATCTCAGCATCTTTGATATGAAAGCTGCCCCCCCCCCCCCCCCCCCGTGAACATGAATATCAATCTCCATGACTGGCACTGAGCTTTTTTTCTTCCTAATACACGAGTGAAGCGACATTGATTTATTTTCCAAAAGAACTTCTACTGTTCTCACTTTTCTAAATTTGAATTGATTACATTTTCAGGGTTATTTAAAATGTATCTGTATCCCTGAAAAACCGCAGTTTGCCAGTTGTTGTCTGCAGAGACCACTCTTTAATTTGCGGATGGTCTGCAAACAGCGAGGCCAGACCTAGAAATGCAAATGACTGAAGCTGTTTTACGACATGCAGCGAACTCCTGGGGCTGCTTGTGGGAGAACGAAAATGTCAGAGTGAGCGGCTCCAGACATTTTCCGAAGTTTCTCCTGCATATGTCCAAATGAGCCCGTGTGAGAAAATGGCAGGAGATCCTCAGGAGGATTCACTGAGAGCGAGTGGGTGTGTTGATGAGGTTTCTAACACGCCCCGCTGAGGAAGTTACATGATTGGTTGGCCGGTCGATTGTTGGAATCTCTCCATTGGCTGAGGAGATTAGTTAGCCAAATGTTCTGGGAGCTTTGGAGAAAAAAGCAATTACAATTAGTCCATTTGTTTGACACTGCAAGACATTGCAAATGGCTAATCACAGAATAAGCCACTGCCACATCGCAGCAACGAGGGTCAGCCATCAAAACTTGGCAGTGGTCGTTCATGTAGAAAAGATGCAGGTTGCCGGTAAATGAGAGATTAAAAGCAAGTTAAGGTTGTGTTGCAAATAGTTAAAGTCAACACCCTGAGTCATGGTTATATTACAGTTGAGAAAGTGCTGAACACAAACCTGACACAGCAGAGAGAGGAGCCAGAAGCCGTGTCCACTGACGACTAAGTAATTCCCTCCGGTACTGCAGGATGCATCAGAGCAAAAATAACAAACTGTGCTATCAGATGGAGGTGTAGCTATGGCTCAGGTCGTTGAGCGGGAAAGTGAGTGGGTCAAAATGCTGGAGTTACACAACTACTGGATCAGGATGACTGTGTGTAAACTCGCCCCAAAGAACGACACTTGCTGCCAGAGATACTTGCTGTTACTAACAATTTCATATACAACAAGAGTCCCCTTTATTCTAATGCAAAGACTTAATGATCTCTGAATTGAAATCCACAACAATCTGCTGAATCTAACTCAACTACTGTCTGCACACTAGCTGCTGCTGGAGCGGGCAGTTGAGAGCCTCTGGCAGCTTTGCTCTTGGAGCTGCATGAGGAGGTAACTGGAGGAGACTGAGCGGTAGCTGACGGACAGCCCCCCCAAACCTACATGCCATGATGCTGTGTGTTGAGACATACTGACTGACATCTGGGTTGTGCTGACTTGCATGAACCACATGTTCCAAATAGATTGTGTTAACAATTCAAAATGAACGTCCGACCTGTCCTGAACGTGACCCTCACTTTCCTAAAGGACCAGTCGAAGATACTCATCATATTGCAGATGATCCTCTGCTGTAGATTGAACTAGCCAGCATTGGATCATGTATTTTAAATGAGCTCAATCTACATCAGTAAAATATGACACACACTTTAATGCAACAGACATACCGGTATTAATCTGAAAACATTATATGTAATAGCAAAACTATATTCTATATTTTTACCTAGATTATTTTCACAGGGATGTTGCTTTTTTTATGGTAAAAACATGAATAGAAATATCCAATTCCACCAGTGCATTGAACCATTAAAAGATCCCACTCCTAAAGGCTGCAGCAGACATTTTGCTTTGTGCACACAGAACGCATCACAGAGGTGACTAAGCATGGAGCATGTGGGCATCATTGCCGACCTAAACACATTACTCAAAGCTTTTAACTATGCAGATGCTGAAAGCTCTCTGAAGAGCTACAGGCTGGAGGCTTTCAAGTGCGTATACAACCACTTCGGGTCACAGAGGGGTGTAGCAGCGCCGCTGGAACAGAAGAAGTGCTACTTCCTCCCAGTGAGAGTGCTCACAGGATCAGGAAATCCCTCCTTGGGAGAGTTTTGCTGACTTCTGATCACTTCCCTTGGAGAAATATTGCCTGACTTCACGTCTCTGGCTGTGGTAATCCCCGTCCCTGGTGTGGCAGCAGAACGTGGGTTCGGCTTTCAGAACAAAGCAAAGCAACAGAGGAAAAGACGCTGGACCAACAAAAAAGATACCCTTGTACTCAAATCTCCCACGAAGCGTTTCTTTACAAGAAATCAACCACTTTAAGTCAATGAACCGCAGGAAGAAGGTAAATGTGTTTAATATTGGTTTTGTTCAGATCTTGTTTGTGTAATTATCTACTGTTGCAATTATTATAAATAGTTCTATTTTGGCACTGCAGGAAAACAATATAATTATTTCAAAGTCAAAATGTAAAAGAATTTTATTAATTTTCCCAAATCATCCAACCATCTGCTTTGTGTGTTGTTGACTTAGCATTAAATGTCTCATCGAAAATCGTTTTTTATATCCCTGTCTGAAAATATGACTAAAAATGAAAAAATAACCCCCGCTCTGCCTTTAAAGGTCATATTTTAAAGTCCACCTATTAAATCTGCCCGTGTGAGAGTTTGAAGAAAAAGAAAGTCCAAATTTGACATAATACCGGAAATTCGAGCCGAGCCAAACCCTGACACTGATCCTCTGCTGACAAATATAATCCTATCAAGTTCATTGAGTGGAGGTGTTGTCGTTGCTAAGTTATGCACTTAATGGATCTGGTGTAGAGTTTCAGGTTCCTGTTGTAGCGGAGGTTGGAGGCCTTTAAAAGCCACCGTGATCCAGCTACTCAGTACGGATCTCCTTCCTGGCTGTAATGAATCTTACCGTCGGGTTTCTGTGGAAAGTAACCCAAAGAGTGACAGCTTCATAAGGAAAAGGGACAGCAAGGTCTTGGTCGTACAGAAGGATCAATGTCTCGTTTAAACAGAGTGACTGAAAGTGAGATACTGGCGAGGATATTGAGCATGTATATTTATTTATATCTATATTTGATTAAAAACTACTGAATACTTCAGTTCTCTCTACAATGGAAATCAATACTGTTAATACAGTTTGTCCCAAAGTTCCCACAAATGTGTTGCCCTTAATCCCAATCAACACCTGAGCCCTATACTTATCCAATATGAAATCTTATCACCTGGCCCCAACCCATTGGATCTGGGTCTTAAACCTACACAACCTTAACCTCCATTTTTGAACCTTAAGTCCTGTATTTACAGCTTGTTAGAGCTCTTACAGCTGAATCCAAAAGTCAACCTTTTAGAAATTTAACTTAACTCCTACTGGCACTTAGCTTCAACTCAACCTTGAATTGGACCAGGGCTTCACTAACACTAAGCCCTCAAACTAAATCTTGACCTAGACTTAAACTGGTGAAATTTCAGTTAAATCTAAGATAATAAACTTTGACTGTAGATTATTTAAAGCAGGATATTTTCCACCAAGCTGCCAAAAAAATATGCAGTAATACAGAGACCTGTGATCACCTCAACAATGTAGGACTCAGGTATTATATCTGTTTAGCAATGCCTTTATATTAAATACTCCATGAATATGACCATTAAAAAGTGTTTAAAAATGCTGCAGACTCATTTCCTAAAGGGAAATACACAATGCAATGCAATTGGTAATTCAGCACATGGCTCCCATTCAGACATCCCAAGCTTCAGAAAAATGCACGGGGCCACAATCACCTTTATTTCTTCGGAGTTGGCCGCGGAGAGAAAAACACCTTAAATTTGAATTAAGCTTGTATAATCAAACGCCGGATAGCGCTATAATCAGGATTAAGAGAGAGAGAGAGTGTGGTTTATGAGTCCATTTGGATGTTACATGATCTAGTGAAACACAGAATAGAGTATAATGAGCAGTAAAAAATTCATCAAAAAATCTTCCAGCATTACGACGAGAAGTGCAGCATGAGAAAATCCATAAAAACACATGCAATGTTAATAGATTTCAATGATTGATTCAAAGATAATTGGAACTTCAGGAATGAATAAGTGCACGGGGGCAGAGATATGCTGGAGAGTAATGGTGTAGCTGGTGGCAGAGATTCAATCATATAACAGCCGCTGCAACCTCGATGCAAAAACGGACTCGTCTCCAAAACACCCAGACGATGAAAACCTGAAAAAGTTAAGTGCAATTCAGTTCAGCTCAATTTAATTTCTTTGTCCTGGAGCAGATAGATGGGGTTGAAAAAGTCAATGATCAGATATTGAATACTGGTGTTGTAAATGTCATTTAAAATGGATGTTAGCAACTTTGACTCAAGTTTCAAACGTTTGAATGGATATTTTGCAGTGAAGTAATAAAACTCCTTATTAGTACTTGGAGGGCTGCTCTTAACTGTGCGATGTGCAGTATCTGGATAATGAGAATGCTCCTATTCCCATAATCTTGGCTACAAATGCAAATAATCACTTCTAATGTGAAATAACACTTGACATAGTATAATGAGTGGACTTGAGTGGTTGTGCTTCATGCGCCTCCCGACCCGACCATGACCACGGACAGTGAAGATATTTCCTTGACAACAAAGAGCCAGGGCTTCCACAGACCTCGGCAACAGCCAAGGGTGAAACAAACATCAGCTCGCTAATATTTAAAGTGACATCACTCCCCAGTCATTTGAATGCGATGAGTAGGTCATGTGAAAGTCAATTGATCGGGATGATCCCATTGGTCATACAAAGAAACTTGGAATAAATCCACTTTTCAAAGGAATATGGCGATAATCTATACCTGCAAGCTTTACGATAGATAAATGATAGATAGATGGATACTTTATTAATCCAGTGGGAAATTCAGATCATCCAGTAGCTTGTACACTTAACACATCACTGACATACATTCATGAATCACATACGGAGAACACATTTACAGATGCTGGAATGGAATTCAATGATGTGATTGTGTCAGTGTCCAGTAGGAAAGTGTTCTTGTGCTGCTGGAGGGGATAGTACAATAAAATATAAAATATATATATAAAAACAGCAGAAAAAAAATATATATATAAATATCTAAATGTATAAGAATATGTAGTGGTTAAGTCTGTGCATGGGGCTAGTATAGCCAGTAAAGGGATGGACAGTGGGTTGGTATATAATAATGAGATGAGAAGAGAAGAATAGAGAAGGGGAGGGCAGACTGATGTGAACTGACATAAACGAGGGAGTATGATTTCAAACTATGGGAATGAATTGATTGGTCGATTGATCAGGAAACAATCATCTTCCCCCACAAGGCCGACTCACCTCAACCTCTTCTCACAGAAGTTACGTTTTTTATCTAAAGAAGCTCAATCAGTTTGGTGTCAGTAAACATGTCTTGCACACGTTGCTCTCCTTGTCTTTCCACTTTTCCTCCTCCAACTCCATCAACACATGAAGAAGAAAAGACAAAAGCTGACCTGAAGAAATTCTCTTCAAACTTAGATGCCCCAGAAAGCATGTCCAAAAACACGCTGTGAGAAGTTTCAGTACATCACAGTGCAAAAAACCTCCTTGAGCAGATTGCTATTCTTTCCACGTCACGCTTCCTGTACAATACAATAACACTGCCGAGCAGAACGGCAGCCTGCACAGAGGTGTCCTACTTTTATAAATGAGCTGTAGCTCATGTAGCTCGCAAAAAGAAATCAGATCATCAGAACTGCAAATGTGCAGCACAATGTTGTGACAAAGTACATTTGAGGCACATTAGAGGTTTAAAGTAATGAAATTGGTGCTTTTATGAAGAATCACTTTTGAATTTGCATCGTATTCGGTGTGTAGATACTCTCGGGTGCGACTCGGTTGTTTTGTGGTGTTTTACCAACATCAGCTCCTGTACACAAGTGATTTAATCAAATTAGAAACAACAACTCTAACTCTAACTGGGAGATTATCATTCCCACATGAATGTTATTGGCTGCTTCTCTATATCTTAATTGAGTTAATGACGTTTATATGAATCAATAATGTGTAAAAGGCAACCTGCACATGGTCTGATGGAAATTGGCTGTAGGAGTCATTAGAGACGATGCTGTGTGTCATCAGAAGAGTTAGAGAGCCGCACACGAGCCTCCAGGAAACCACACGTGGCAGGAATCTACCGTGAGCCTGTATATGAAATCATTGATATGTGGTGACTGTCAGTTCAGATCTCTGATAGTATGATCAGTGCTGGTTGTTGAGCAGTATTTTCACCAGCACAGAAACTATTAGAGTCATTATCGGCCCGGCTTGCAGTGCCTGTGTACTATATCCTGAGGGTGACCATTTGGGAATTACAGGAACACAACTAAGCTGTGAAATTACCTTCCATACGTGCTCTGATCTCGTCTTGATTCCGAGTTGAATTGCTTTGTGGACGAGTTTTCCACCAACAATCACAATTAGTTTTTACAGTTGAGCTGTTTAGAGATTTGTTGTTATGTTGTCTTGACTGTTTTAAAGACTTCACTTGTTGTTATGGCTCCATTCAGGAGACATTGGCTTGAAGGACTTTATGGCCCTCTAAGCAAACAATCGTTTAAATTCAATTAAGGCCGTGAAACACAGCTGAAAACTGTCTTTTTAAAGCTTTGTTTTTCTGCAGTCTTGACCCATGTGCAGCGACTGTATCCAGCCTGGTCTGTGTGCCGCACACGACACTAGGTAAACTCTCGCAAATGTGCTGTGAATAAAATAGAATCATTAGCACAGAGCTCAGCATAATGAGGAATAAACAATAATGGGATGAACCCACTGTGCTTCTGCCCATCAGAGAATTTCATAATTAGCAATTAGTGGCCATTGTAGTACGGTTGGTGCAACTCGAATCTGGCTGAAGTGTCGACATTCACTTACCTATCCGGAGGCATTTGAGAATAAAATATCCCACTGGATTCGGACGTGATTAATGTCTGTCACAAGGAGGGCTGCAATGGCAGATTAGGCATGATTATGAGTGGGCTCATTTATTTTCAACATGTCATTATCTTTGACAACATTGACGGCGCAAACGGCCAGACTGTGTTTATGAGTGCGAGTGGAAGCAGTGTTTTCCTGATCATTAAAAGTTTGCATGGAAAAAATAATTAAATAAAGTCGAGGAGGAGCAATGAAACAGTAAGGGACTAATCACATTCCATAAATGTGCATTAGGGTATAAATCAAAGTAGAGAAAATTTTATTCAAACGTCATTTGGAAGCAAAAAAAAAAAACGCTTTATTGTGAAAAGGAAACACTGAAATCGATCGGCCCTTCCAACACTGGTGCTAACTAACATGTCAGTTTAGATATTTACCCTTTCAAAATTCTAAATAAAAGAGTAAGATTTGATATCGAGAACTATGAACACAAATGAAAAGTTATTGTCATCACAATGACAAAATAATACACTTACTATACTAAATTGAATCAAGTTGCAACAAATAACACAAACTCGGAAATAAGTGAAATGTCCACATCCCTCCACCAGTTTTTGACATATCCTGCTAATCAACAGACGAACGCAGTTGGAAACAATAACCTCCTGGGTGAAGGTAAATATGCCAGAAAGAAAACTCTCTCTTCACCTCGACTATTGTTCTCCCTCGTTCATTTCACCCAGATTCGACCCCATCAGACATCTTTTATCGTGTCCTCATTAATTCTCTTGTTTTCAACTCGTCCTCAAAAATCTAATTATGAAATCCAAAAATGTTTGACAACTTTGTTTTTCTTTTTTTTAAACCAGGTTTCTTGTCATTTGACCATTCACGATACATTTTGATGAGCAAAATGTGAATAATTAATCGCTGTTTTCTCCGATGACTTGATTGCCACAAACCAAGATAAATACAGTTGGAATAGAATCATAAAATATTCACTTGTGTCGTGAACCTTATTAACTCCAATGTCATTTGTACATAGGTGCACGTGTCCTTGTCCACACAGCTCGACCGTGAACTCTGAGGTAACTGATAACGAATAATCACCGTATTCAACGAATGTCAACCAGATATCATCACACGGGAGACACTCTGACCTAAAGCCCCGGGGTCAAGGTTCAAAGAGCGTTATCTGCAGCCAACACAGATCTCCGCCGTGTCCCTGACATTTCTTACCAGTCGGTGCGGCAACATGTTTTACAGCGATTGTGTTCGGGTGTAGTGTGCGACCACTTCTGCGGCCCCTCTGGTGAGCGTCTCACACTCGACAAAACGCAGCAACACAATCAATGACCTTTCAGCTCCAATAAACGTCAGACACATCATCGGCACGCGCGCTGCCAAACTCCGTGTGTAACTGATCTGATTACAGAATACTCTTTTTGTCTTTGCACTGGTATTTAATGTCTTTACTTCTAAATGTAAAATAAAAAAAAATGTGTAGTAAGATTATTCCATCACATTGATATGGACGGCGAGATATTTCTTTTTTTTTTCTCTTTCCCTCCTAAACCCAATTATTCAGGGGGCGACTGGGCTCAAAATAAGAGTTGAGTTTAATCTGAGCCTTAACATCACGATGACTTGGTGCCATCTACTGTTAATACAGAGATCATCTGATGCTGGGGGATGTAGTGCATTAGAAAAGCCACTGAGATCAGGGCAGCTCAGATTTGAGATAAATGCATTCTCTGTTTGGATTTATTGTGTTGAATGTGAACCTCTAAATTTCCCAAAACAAATCTCTATTTCATTAATATCCGAATTTTTAAGAAAGATAAGAAAAAATCTATCAATTTGCTCACTATGTGAGGAATTTTCGGAGAAAAGGAAAAAAAAAAAAGAACATGAATGTGACACCAGCTAATTTCTCATTAAAATAACCTGTATAACAACAGGCTTGATGTTGTTTGTATTATCATGTAGGAAGACTTCCAGACACAAAGCCTCTCCTCATGTTCGCCACAAACAACTCAAAGCAACACATGCTTCACAATATTCACACAATTTGTGTGGACGATCTTTCCCCAGAATTTCAACATGGCGCCTCCTTCCACGGGTAGTGTGCTACCACAGCCGCGGACAAGTTGGATTGTGGGAGTTAGGTATTAATTAGCATATCACTGACACAGATTATCATATATTTACATATATTACGGCTGAATTAATCATGGCATGTAGACGAACTTGGAGAGGCATCTGAAAACAGTCTGCTCTGAAGTCGATTCAAGGAAGAGAGCTCACTGTTCTTGCATAGTAATCTCATGCAGCTCCAATAAGCCCATCCAGCGTGTACAATAGCAGCCTCTGATAACCGGGCTCGCGCATACATGCTATTGATTGATTTTTCAAATTCAGCATCTTCCGTTTCCTTGGTGCGGCTGCGTTTCTCATTAGTAAAGGATTTGGTTGTAATGTTTTTCTCAACATATTTTTTTATGGAGTTGTTTTACAATGATTCGGCTATAAGCTTCAACTGTGGCTGCTTCATGTCGAGCTTATAGGACACAAGCCGCTAAGTTGTGAACCACAACAAAGCTTATGAGAAACCAGGAGCGTTGAATACTTCATCTTCATGGAAAAGAGCGCAACTCTGAAACAGCCGATTATCTCCGACAATAGATTCTTTCTACGTATTTGTCTATTTGTTTGTTTATTTCTTACAAACACTACAGAAGAGAGTAACCCAAAACTTGGTGGAAGTTCTATGGCCTAAAAAGCACCTATTAAATTTTGGCATGGAACTTGATAAAAGTGGTAAATTCAGATTTGAAAATAAATAATATCTTACTATTCTGAGCTTAATATATATATATTTGTTTCACCTTTCCCCCCCAGGAAATAGCTCATCATATCTATGTGTGTGAGGAATTTGGTGCAGCTTGATTAATGTGAAGGAACCGTTTGGACTCTGCGGTGGTATATGCGCTCCACTGGGAGCCGTTATGGATGACACTGTTTATTTAGCTCTCCTTGGTTCCTGACTCGACCTTAGGGTCAACTCACCATGTGGGCTCACTTCATTAGTCAACAGAGACATTTCTCAAATCACAAATCTTTTTGAAATATTCTAAATATTATTTAGCTTTTATTTATTTCCATGAATTTGAATATTTCTTCGCGCTCTTGAAGGTAGAAGGTAGCTGAATGTAATGTACTATTTTGTGGAGGTATATTATGACTTTGCATTACTCTTAAAACATGACATTTACATTTTTTAGGAGGAATTTTAAACATCTCTTTCTTTTGACTTGTGTCCCTATAGTCACACATGTTAAGCGTCCCTTGGGTTTCTTGGAAGATGCTATATAAATTCAAGAACCTGAAAATTGGGTCAAAGGTCAACATTTTCAGACGCAAGAAATCGTTTCTTTATTCGCAGTTGGTCATCAATTGTAAATAAAAGGGCCAAAATATCAATTTCGGTCATTGATATTTTGCGTGTCATGTGAAAAACATATGAATCAACCCAAATCCCTCCCCCTCTCAGGCGAGGTGAAGCAAATCCACAAAATAAAATTGATAAAAATAAAGTGAGTGAGTCTCAATGTGGAGGGATTAAACTAACACATCAAATGTCACAGATTCCATTATCAGCATTTTGGTCATGGCTACTTTTGTGGTTTGCTATCTCGGCGGAACACGCAGCGAGGGTCCTATCTGGGTATGAACACAGATCCTGCCTCTGGCCCAGGTAGCACATAATGCGGCAGCGCTCTCAGAGATGAACACTAAGCAGATAATGGGGTTCCTCCCAATACTTATCATTAACTCCTGACTGCCAGGCATTTTGTCGCCGGCCATATTGAGCCGAGACCATATCATTGGTGGTATGACTCGGGTCCTGACCGCCTGTTCCACCCAGTTAAGAGTAATACGAATGGGTTCCTTTTTAAACCCTACTTAAACAGCCCTCTATGTGTTCTTCAAATTGTAATGTAATGACAGTGCCATGCATGAAACTGGAATGCAAGTGCAGGAGCGGCCGGTATCACTTGAAAAGGGGCCATTAGGAAGGCAACCTGCAGGACGTGATGGACAGCTTCTTCTCTACGTTGCAACACGGGAAAGGGCTGACAACTTGAATTATATGGTCAATGCAGCCGTGCGTATTGGCTTTGTAGACCTGCTGACACCTTCACAATCAACGTGACCCATCACACACCGAGCCGTTCAGCCAGCGAGAAGCACGGGTGCATTGAAAAGCAACTCCTATTTTACGTTACTCTGAGTACATGTAGGTACGGCAAGGATCCAAACAAGGTTTCAACCTGGAAATGTCAGGTTATAAAAATATAAGAGATACAATACAGCACAAGTGTATTCATTTAATAGAAATGATGACCTGAAGGGCTGCGTTTTACACAAAGTGAAAAAAGAAAATAGTTGGAACAAATAAATAAAAACTGTTTGTAACACAAGAATTAAAAAATCCTTCAAATAAAAGTTGACAATTGGAGTTGGAGAACGTTTTGTTACTTTGTGTGTTACCAATGGAATTTGTATTTAAGACTATTTGTATTTCATCCGGCCTGATTGTTATGAAGCATCTAAAACTTCACAAAAAAAATCTTGTAACCACACATTCACCTTTTAAACATCATCCAGAGTCATGACTTTATCATTACCATTTTTAATACAGAATATAAATCTGTGCAATCATTTCCATAAACATGAAAATCTCCTCTAAGAAAAACATTGTTCTTTAAAAGATAAATACAACAGATTACTTTATTTATTTATTCTGGAAAGAAGCTGCAACTCATTGCATGACTTGACCTGAGGTGATGTTTTCTCTCTTTCTCTTTCTTTACCAGAGCAGATAAAGACATTTTAGACGAGAGATTTTTGTTTCATTATTCAGATCAAGATCTAGATAAAGAGAAAGAACAGCTAATCAGATGCATACAGAGAATAAGAGCATCCATGTGTGTGCTGATGTACACTGTTGTTTAAAATGGTGAAAAAAACCTCTGTGAGGGGATTTCCTGGTTGTTTTATTGAAGCTGTTGCCCCTTCAGTCGTCTCTGGATGTCCCTGCTGTGCTCGGCTTATTAGTTTTACTTTGGGCCTCATGTGTACTGACCGAAGCCTCAATACTACATATTATTATATACATTATTCATGTTATATTACAAACAATACAGGGAGTGTGTCAGTGAATTGTCTGAAAACGCAGACGCTGCACTTTTACAGTCATTCATGCACAGTAGACAAAAGGACTCGACGACTGACATTAAGAGGATGTATCCGGAAAATAGGTGAAGTTCTACTGCTCTACTTTTGTTTGTGCAACAGCGATTTTATATTTATCACTTTCAAGGGTTTTACTACCGCTGCTGGTATCGAGGAAGACTGATTCGCTTTTCTGCGATTATGCTTCAACGACGCCAATACCCACCTCGATACGTCTCAGCAGATCCTCTCGTAAGATATTGTAAAATATGCCTTTTGGTATAGCCTGACGCCTTCACGTCTAACATGGTGGATGGGCTCCGTGGTGTTTTGAGTAACTCCACTTCCTTAGGGGAACGATTTATACATCACACAATGCCGGAGCCAGGAGAAGGCCTGACAGCCTGAGAAATGGGAATGTCAAATATCTGACTTGAGGCTGTTTATGGCAGTTTTTCCGTTTGTACCGAGTTGTGTGGTCCGGGCCTGGGAATACTGAGGCCTCAGAGAGATTCGATACAGACGTTCTGTTGATGCTCTCAGAGATGGTCCGTTTGACATTTTGACACCACTTCTATTAGGTTTGTCTATTTTCAACACTGGCTTGTCAGTCAAAATGAGAGACATACTGGAACCTCTGGTGTGAATACTCAAAACTAGTTGACTAATCATGCGTGAAGGTCCGTCAATTAATCAGCAGGCCATGGACCTTTAAAAAAATCACCAATTCAGCAGAAAAATGCAAGACCGTTATGAATTATTTTTCAATCAACGAGGCGTGTCCCCGATTGGACTTTGCATTGTCCTTCTTTTAACATGCTGACAAATTGTTTTTGTGATTTGTCTTTTTATTTGCTGTAAAGACTTTCTCTTCTAACGTAGAGATGATAAAACATTCTTAAGGGAATTGTTGAAACAAAATTTAGATATTTAAAGATAAAACCAGTACAAAATACACACTTCCTCTCTAAATATTAATATTAATAATATCAGATATAGTGATCTACCAGCTGCAGCTTCTTCCAAACATCCACACCATAACTTCAGGACGTTCCTGCCCTTTGTGATTCCACCCTAGCACATGCCTACTCAGAACAATATTCCAGTACTGCTCGGGATGGGGGGAAGGTTACCAGGATCATGCCATGCTTGCTGAAATCACATGCAAGGCCACCATTTTGAGGCGTCTAACAAAAGGGCCCTCCGGTGGCGTAGCGTGGCATCGGAACGACAGTCTTGCCCTTGCATTGTTTGACACGTCACACAACGGCAACGCAGTGGCTCTTTAGCTCCTAGAGGTCACGGCGGATGGATGCGCCACTAATCTCTGACACTCTCTGTGGGACGGCGGGGGAAATCAACGCAAACTGGGGCTTTAGATAACTTCGCCATCCACCAGCGACCTCAAATGCAGACACATCTCTGGGCGCGCTGTGCTCCGTCGACCAAATCCCTCTTACTGCTCGGTGACTTCAGACAAGGAGCCGGCGCCTGCCCCACAAGGATAAATCCCAGCAGAGAGAAAGACTATATATTAATCTGATATTGTTGTTTTATTGTTTGGGGAATCATGCAGTGCGAAGGGATGATTGATCGGAGGGCTTGAGAGACTTTTATATTGTCAGATTGGTCCATTTAGGGATCTGTGGATGTTTCTCCAGGGGAATTGATCTCACCAAGTCCAAAGATACATAAGTAGCACCATGTACAAGTGTTCTCTCTCAGTACAAAAGAAAGGAACTTCAATACCTACTTACTAACTAGTACTGGATTATAAATTATTCCATTAAATAAACACTTTGTCTCAGGTTTGGTATAGGCAGATTTAGGAATCGAATCATTAGGTACAGCTCCCAGACTAAGCCTATATTTGTCTCCGGTACAAGTCGACTCACTCTACTCTGGATGGATAACGAGTGACTGTATCCTCCTCTGTGCCCCAAGAGGGAATATTATCAGGAAGGTTTGTGGTTTCATTGATTTCTAGGCTGCAATCATTCCCATCTGATGTAGTGGGCTGAGTGAGGATAAGTGAAGCTCTGCAGTCCGTGGACCGGCTCGTTTTGACAGACGAGACGAGTTCCGAGATAACTTCAACAAAAACAATCCGCTCGCTACACGGGTCTAAGAGGTTATTTCCTGTAAACGCCCGGTGCCAAAGCATCGCCACTCTATTCAGTAAATGTTTAATTACACCACCAGGGATAGAAAAACCTGCCCTCTAGATGCCGTTGTCCATTTTTGTCCTTTAAACTTGAAATGTATGTATTTTCTTTCACTTGGTTTTCTAAAATTGGTGGTTTCTGTAATTAGTATTCTGGTTGGAAATGGTTCGTGTTCCTTTTTCCACTTTTCTCCGACAGAGCACATTCATAGAATGACCCTATTTCAAATATAGTAAAAAAATAAATAAAGCACAAAGTACAAAACACCTCTAATGGCCCTCTCTGGATATCTCTGTACAACTCTCTAATGGTGTTGTCAGAGTGAGTTTCAAACCATTTAGCAATTTGCGGTGAATCACGGAACACGGGAAAAAAAATAAAAAGTTGAATTCACAGTTGCTGTGGTTGAAACATCAAGACAGATGGAGGAAAATGTGCTTGCACAGGTTTCTCTGAAAGAATAGGGAAACAGGGAAAACCCAAAGCAACACCATACTTGGTTCTAGAAAGGTGTAATAAATAATGACGTTAACTTCAACACCCTCTCCTCTCCATTGGAGCCTCCGTCGGTTCTCAATCCCTAATTTATCACATGCTTATTTTGGTTTTAGGTCAAATTTTATTCTGAAAATATGGCCCAGAAGCCCTCAAAACCTGTCATGCCCTCACATCTATATGATTCCACACTCACACTCACACACACACATTATATATATATGGATTACTGATAACCACCATGAAAATAAACATAATGAATTAATCAGTTGGCTATGTATTTACGGAACTGGCTTCCAGAGCTCATTGTGTGCTGCATCGTTTTACTGCTCTATCCAAAAAAAGCTTGTGGGAGCAGCAGCAGGGAGGATCCCCTTTGTGTCCTCTGGCATTTTCCATCACTGTTCTTTACTGTCAGTCAGGGGCACAAAGACAAGGCACTCTGGGCCTTTTTCTGAAGAGCAACCTATTTTCCAGCCAGAAAAATAACTAGATTAAATATTACGAACATTTTAAATATTACAACCACTCAAATAGTAATTTTAAGTCATTATAAAAAGACGAATTTGCATTTCCCGAAAAACCATTTTAATGGATTAATTTTCCCTCCAGTTGAGGGATCTATGAATGTTTTTCATAGATCCTGTTTTTCCTAATCAGTGCTAAACCTTTTCCTCAGATGTCAAATTCAATTTTTTAAATATGTCAATAAACGAAAGCCCTAACTATAATTCTATAGTTTCAATTTTTCAAAACACAAATGCAAACAATGAATTAAATCCTTAAATTAACCTTTTTAAAGAAAAATATGTAAAAATGCATCAGTTATATTTAAAACATTAAAACAACTTTAAGAAATTTGAGGCCAATTTTTGCTGAAAATCCATCAACCAACATCAGCAAAGCAAAGATTAAACTGTCAAACTTAAGTCAATAAAATCCGCCTCTCGTTGTCTCAATTAATCTGTTTGCAAAACATAACTTAAAATAAATATCAGAACATAAACAATTGATACAAAATTATTGGCACATATGCTAGTTTTTTCCTGCGAGAAATATTCTGATGTCAAAGTGCCCATCCCTCTGCCGACATCACATGCACGCTCACGTCAGCAGAGCGCACAGGGCTCGCCAACCGCCACATTTAACAACACAACCGTACAGATAGTAGAGATAGAGGAGCCTAAAGGTCCAGACTGCCTGTATCTCCCTGGTAAAGACCAGCAGCTCTTCAATAATCATGAACTTCTGAATGTAACAGTCATTGCCCAGCTTGGCGACAATATCACCAGTCCACACAAAATATCAATCGCCTCCGCTGCAATAACATTATCAGGAAGTGCCTCCAATTTATCTTTATTAAATCAATAGGGATGTGATAGCCTTACCTGCAGTGGAGAGCTCGGCCCGGCGTTGGAGCCGTGAGTGTCTGGTGCATTGGGGACCGGGGGGGAGATCTCTGGTTCACTTGTTGTTGGTCGGGGGCCCGGGTAGTTTGCTGTGTGGCTGGAAGCGACACTCCTGAGGGCCCACTGTGAATAGAGGTCAGGATAATAGACACAGTCACACAACAAAGACTGATAATCCTGTCTCGCCCCACAGCTCCCGTGTTGCAATCAGACATTTTAAGAGCAGTTAAGTTGCAGTGAGGGGCAGCTGAATGAACTGCGGTTAGGAAAGACTCCCAAGGTCCCATTATGGACAGTAACCGGTGTCAATTCGCAGCAATTAGACCACTCAGATGTGTCAGTAGACAGGCCTCAAATTAATAAATAAATAACGCCGACCACAAGTGCATGCTGATATGGGCTTTGGAGTCATTTGAGTCTCCCAGCGGTGTATTTCAGAGCGGAACACTTAGTCCTTCAAAAAGTGACGAGGTGTACCTCCTCCTCTCCACTTATCCTGGGTGACCTTTGAGTGAAAATAGACCTTAGCGGGCAAGTTGCTTAAAATCTGCTTCCGCCGGCCATTAGCCACATTTGTTTAAAGTGGCACTCGTCCTTTAACGCCGACTCACTATCAGCTCAAACTGCTGATGTGCACACAACGATAAGCAAGACCACTGCGCTCTTTACTCGTGGAAAGCACGAGTCAAAATCTGACATCAGCATTAGCCATAAGAGGAGGAGGAATAAATTGTAATGATGCAGATAATGAATAAATGAAGGCAGAGGATGCAGTTATCTCCCAGCTGATATTGAACACCGTTCAAATGTACAGAACCAAGGTTGTTGCCTTAGGCCTCGGAGTAGAGAGAAGCAGAGGAGTCGCCCCGGGCTCACCACTGGGTTGTCTCTGTGAAACTATATTTTTTTAGGATCATCGCAGTCTGGGGAACGATTTGTGGTCTTGGAGTTTGGTGTTTGTTTCACTGCTCATCTCGTCTGAAGTCCGGTAAAACCAACACTTTATGGAAAACTTATCATTTTGCCGATAATATATATGTAACAAATTTCATCTCCTCCTAAACAATTCTCTCTATATATAATATTGTGATAATGTTTAAGATCAATTTCTAAACACAGCCTTGAAATAGGATCTGACAAGAAATGTACAGACACGACTTTATGAAGATGGCTACCTCCACCAAGGAGGTTATGGTTTCATCAGCGTTTGTCTGTTTCTGGACCCGAATGCAGATGATGGACTTACAGACCTACAGTCACAGGAAGGCAGGTAAACAAAGTGCAAATCCAAAACTCCACAAAAAACTTGAGTAGCGATGGAGAGAGAAACTGAAAGAGTGGGAGCTCAAAACGAGAAACATACGCTGACGACCTGAGACAAAGGGAGACAACGAGACTAAACACACAGAGGAAGCAGGTTAAACACATGAGGACAGGTGAAGACAAGAGCAGGAAAGACGAAGTAGACATGAAGTAAAGCAAAAAAGATGTAGTTTCAAAATAAAACAGGAAATGAATAATAATGAATAAAGGGCAAACAAAGAAAAATCCAAACACACGAATACTTCAATTCATTACATTAAAGAGTCCAAATACGAAAATTCTCTCACGACTTCAAAATGGAACAGAATCATGTCAGTTTCTTTTTCATTAACATGGATTATCAAAAAAAACAACATCTGATTTCCAAGAAAAATGGTGGAAGGATCCAATGTGGACAAAGAGGAACTGATGGAATTTCAGAGACAAGATTTTTTTTTTACTTTCTCTAACATTGATAACATTCTCACAGATTTCCAAGAAAATAATTCATGGATTTTGATTAAAATAAAAGGCCCATTTGGGAAATTGATATCAATGAGTGTGTTACATTTTGTGCAGTTTGAATGAATTGAACAGAGCTATGTGCTCTACTGGGTGCCAGTCTACTTTCTGTTATTATATATATATATACTAAAGAACTCGTCTCCTTCTTAACAGCTCTGTAGGAAAACATGGTAATTACTGTAAAGATCATTTTCTAAGCATGGTCACAAAATAAGGTCTGACTCTAAATGTATGGACATTACACTCAGAGAAGATGTCTCTCTATGGCGAAGAAGACACAACACGTTGAAAGTTTTCTTTCTCCCGGGGGCTCTTGTCTCATGTTGTGGCCTTTAACAGTGAACAAAGCAAACGACCACAGAGCTGAGCCTTTGCATTTGACTGGGAGCGCTCAATCAAGAAGAAGTCATTAGTTCAGAGTATGGAGTAGCTTTGCTGCCCGACTTCAGCTGAACGCCTTTCACCTCTCAGCGATGCATGACTAATGCGCAGCGGCCTTTGATCTGATGGAGATGATCGCGTCACACGTGCACGGACACCTTCCACTGAGAGAGGAGACCTGTCCAAGTAAGTGTCAGCGAGCAGCCCTCTCACAGACGTGCACCGAGGAGGAAAACGTGCACAGAGAGTTGGAGATGGGTAAAGGTTCAGGATGCCAGCAGAAAGAGAAACATGTTCACTGGGATCTCAGAATAGCAATTAAGATGGTGATGTAATAATGAAACCTGTGCACTTTTAGTTTAACAGGGCTGCAACCATTATCCTTTGTGATTAATCTGACAATTGTTTTCTTTTTTCATCATTTGCACAATATAATATCAGAAAGAAAATTGAAAATCAAATGAAATATTCTCAAATTGAAATATATATGTATACGACCAACATTCGTGTTCAAACATATTCATAGATAGATAGATAGATAGATAGATAGATAGATAGATAGATAGATAGATAGATAGATAGATAGATAGATAGATAGATGTTTCTCTGGAGGCTTACAAATAGTTGAATATTAAATTATATTCATTACTATTATTTTTATAATATCAATAAATGCTAATACTTAAGCTGAAAAAATAAATTCTGCTCACATGTTTAGGTGTTTTATGGAGGCAGTGCAATTTGTTGTCATACCAAAAAAATAAATAATACTAAAAATGACTAATCCTTGGAAAGTAAGACTGAAATCTGTGGTTTGGTGTCAAGTTTTTTCCTCTCAGCAGAAATGAAATCACATTAATGACAGCTGTCAGCGGCTTTTCAGGGGCCGGAGTGGACACTTCAGTTTGTGATTCCCCCCAAGAAATCACAGGAACCTGTAAAAGCCCTCTTCTGTGTCAGCAGGGCAGACCGGACGACTGTTCCTGGACAGGCAGACACACTGACACAGCTGAAAAACTGGAGAAACAGAAATGGTAAAGCATAGCATACAGAGCTCTCCTCCGAGAGATCAAAGCCAAGACAGGTCCCCCTTTCAGACTGAGAGAAAAATGAGAGGCTGTGTAACCTTCACCACTCCTGCTTTAACCAAAGGACCCAAACTGTGTGAAATGAATGGTCACTATGTAATAATGGTGATTTATATAAAAACGTGACCATTGCCTCTCATTTCTATTCCAGATTTAAGCTGTTAAAATACCACCGGTAATGTCCCGGCCCATGCTGCTGCGATTTATTTAATCCTTACCCACCGCTGTGAAGTGGTGAGGAAACATGGAGTCTGTAAAGGCAACACTGACGGCTCACATTCTGTATTTTTATATTTCATGTTAGAAAATAAAAAAAAAAGTCAGATACCAATGTAGCAGAATGTTTTGTACAACTTAGGAGCTGCAGCGAAACGTCAACAAGAGCAAACACATCCTCAGTTCTCTGCATCTCACCGAGGACGAGGCTGGAAACAGGTTGGGTCGAACTCTGAGAATTTATCTGCACAACCTCTGGTACCTCTGGGGGAACTTCCAGGAGAAAAGGCAGAGAGGCTTCTCCTCTTCTTCTTCACACTTGGCTGTAATGCAATGAGCATCCCCTGCTTGTAAAAAAAACACTTCAAACACCACGGCCCCTAATGAAACACGCCAGAGAGGAGCTAATTAAAACACAACCACATGAGTAACCCATATGTATATACCGCCTGTTCAATTTCACATTACAATCATATCTTACACTACAGAATACACTAACGAACACAAACATACACACCAGGGAAATAAACATAATGTGAGCATGTATGCAGATGACAGCATATAAAATATTTCTCAAATTTTATGCGGTTTTGTGTATTTATTATTTTTGAATTATGAATGCAGAAAGCAGGATACATACAGCCAAGCTTAATGTATGAGCCCTGCGCCTTGGACATGGTGATTGTGTAAATAAAGACGAGTCAGTATTGTTGTATCTCTGAGTTAGGTGAAAACCTTTAAATGTAAGTTTTCAATTAAGACTGAAACTAGCAAATGTTTTCATGATTGATCAAATCTGACCATTATTCTGTTTTCTGCTAGAAAAGAGTAAAACTTGTCAGGAAAAGGGCAAAGTATTGGAGGGAATGGCATGCCAATATTACCTTTTCCCCAATATGTCCGCATAAATTTAGACTAATTAATTGTTTTGCCGTAGAATGTCATAATAAGCCACAATAATACAGTATTTGTAGCAATGCCAGGAAACCAGAAATCTCCCTCCATACAAACCAAATGTCTCGCCTGAGGGTCAGAAGCGGTTCAAAGCAGGAACACACTGCAGCTCTCACTCATTGTGAACCTGCAGCTCACAACGACTTTGTCCCAACCTTGCCAAAACACTACTTCCAAAAAAACACAAACCTACAATACTGCAAGAGAAACTTGTTGTTGGAATGTTTCATTTATAAAGGACGTCACAGAATTCTAAATTTTTTAAAAGAACCATAAATCAAAAACAACAGCGCTTGTGTTTGTGTTTTTTCTGCAGCCGTTACACATCCTGTATTTCCCAGGTCCACGGCAGAAAAGCTGCTTAGGCCATGAATCAGATTGCTGGGCCCATGAAAAACCACCATGTGGGCACAATAATAACTCATTGTCCACAGATACACGGGCTGCAGTGGTAATCTGCAGATCTCCTCAGTGAGGAAATATAGATATTTGTAAAAGCGCTGAGGGGATTAGGCAGGGTTTTCTACCTCCTGCTGTACGCGGCCTGAGTCATGCTGAGAGAAGTTCTGTGGAAGTCTGTTAAAGGACGGAGAGGATTTGACCCAGCAGCTGCGTGACTCTGATATGACCCAAACAAAGCCATCAGCATGAGAGCGCAGTGCGGGTGTCGTCTGTCTCCGTGGCTCAGCCCCCGTCTTCACAAAGGAGACCGACATGTCGACACAGAATGTAGAAAATCTCAGTTAAATTGAGACGCAGAATCAAGAGGAAGTGTCGATTTGTGAACGTTTGACGAATTATACATAAAATATAACAGCGGCCCTGACTCTCACAGTGAGGGATTATTAAGAAAAACGTACAGCAGTCTTTTAAAGAGGCTTCTCTCCAAGCTATTAGTCCACAATGCCGATGCACAAACGCAGCTATTAACCCTCTCAGTGATTCTCCCTAGTTGATTCCTGATGAAAAATAAATTGAGTTGCTCGCTACACTTTCATAACATTTCCTCCCTCGGAATAAATGGGCTCCTTTATGAGAAAAGACACACTGTTGTTAATGATTTTATAAGCAGGGAGCCCACCTGACATCCTGTTTTCTATTACTGTTCTTTATTCAATTTGGAGGCCGCGCTGCAGGTGACCTAACCTATAAAAGGGCTCTCCAAACTAAATTATCAGGGCTGCTTGAAATTTTATAAATTCAGACTCGGCCTCACAGAGGGATCTCCAACCAGAAACTAATGGCTTCACCTTTAGCTTAGCATTAATCAATCACAGCAAAGGTTAGGAAACATCATGCCAGGACTTATCAATGCACTTTTTTAACATCCATTTTGTGGAGCGCAAATGGCCGATGCATGAGGTCATATGTGAGAAAACCCTGTGTGCTTGTGTGTGCTCACATGTGTGCACTCACATTCATAATAAATAACTGTGCAATAAAATCAAAAAAAACTTATATAATTTGAATATCAGTGTAAAGCTATGATAGGACAATGTTGTTCGATTGGCGGCTTCACTCATGTATGGATCACATGTTTATAAAGAAGTATGACATATGAAATAGTCTGAATGAGTACAATTTGATTAAAGCTCTACAATTTAAAATATAATTAATTGAAAATGAAAAGCCAATGACGTCTAGTAATCTTTTATATAATTTTAAAGTAAAATTACGAAACATTCTTTGGCTTTTCACATCTTGGGATTAGGTGTTTTTTGTCTTTTCTTTTTTTTAAACTGAATATATTTGTGCCTTGACTGTTAATCAAACTACGTGCCATTCAAGACAATATTTAATAAGCTTTTTGAACCCATAATTGTTTTTTTTTCACAGGTAAATGACTGAATGAGTAAATATATACAGTTGAATCAAAAATAAAAGAAAAAGTTAGTAGCAGCTCACTTATTGATATAGACATATACATAAAGGTGCCATTAAAAGAGAATGGAAATGAAATTCCAGAATGATTAGATGGGATCTACCTTGAGAAATCCCCTTTATAATACAAGTGATACAGATTACCTTCATTTCCATCGATAATTAGAATTTATATCTATTGGAATACAGTTGTGAAACTTACTATAAAAAGCAACACTGATCATTTTATTTTGCACATTTGTCAAACAAGTGTCTTTGTAAAGCTTGGTCACCTCAGCAGGAATCTTCTTTATCCTTGGAAGAGCACGAGTCGTTTTATTCCAGTTTGGAAACTATGCTGGTGGCGTCAAGAAAAGGCCCAATCAGTAACACTTGTTGCACCTGAGAACATGGAAATCTTTGGACTTCTGTATGTGAGAAAATGGAAACCAGAGTCTCATAAAGAAGTCTGGAATATGGATAGGATCATTGGACTGTGTTCAATCTGAGTCAGGACAACTTTCATGAGGCAGTCGAGCGTGAAGGAAATTCATTTGTAAAATGCATCCTTTTTCAAATTTAAGTCCAGATTTAGAGCTGGAAAGGAACAAAGACTTAGAAAGTTTACTCGTTCATTTACAGCTGTATAGGCAGTGAAGCCTATTTCAGAATCAGACAATAAGCTCAAAATGCAACTATTTTAGAAGATTTCTTTCTCTTCTGCTCTTTGTCAAGTGTGACTGCTTTTAGAAACATGATAGGTCAATGACCAGATACATTAAATATTACTAACAATAAATATAATCTGAATATCTATGATTACATTACATGAGCTCGTACTTCTAGCAGTATTATGGTCTCCTCCAACATAAAGGATTTATTCTTCTCAATTTAACAGACTGGAGCTAGAGATGGTCCTCAGGTCCACATGAGTGAAAGATTCTTCAAGTGTTTGGAAGCAAATAAATAACTACCTAAAATATTTGTAGATAATTAGAATACAAATTTTATCTACTTTCATGTCTCATATTAATAGCTGCATGATGCATAAACAAGAAATTATTGTACTTTCAGAATTTTGAGAATGTTTTTATCCCATATTTATAGTTACATACTTACTTTTAAATAAATATGATTCTCAGTATGGTTATAATGTTGAGCATGAATTGCTTCACCACCACTTTAATATTCTTCTTTTGTAAATGCCACACCCAAAGCCTCAGCTATATCGCCTCATGTTGACTTTATGTTTTATATATGTCCTATTTCCTGAACACCTTCAATAAGATCCATTGAGTCATGCTGAGTATGTAACTTTAGATTGGTCTGACTACAAAATAAAAACAACATCATGTACAATTTCATCCACAACGATAAGGACAATCGGTAAAATAGGTGAAATTGCAGTTTATCGGTAATAGAGTGAAGCAGCAGTGAGAACAAAGAGCGCTTTGCTACGAGCTCTTTACCAGGTCTGGTTAATTTAATGTAAAACGGCTCACGCTGATTAAAATGATATTCATCACCTTCGGTCAATACCCTTGTTACCTCATTAGATGGTAAACTCCTCCCACAGCATTAGACCTGTCAGGCAGGTAAGTGGCTGCCTATCGAGCCTCCTGTGATCCCATCAAGAGGTCGTGTACAAACATGTTGAACCTTAAAGAGAAAATAGTGATGCATTGATTATTCTTCCACTCCTAATTAAGAGGGGGGGGGGGGCATTCACTTTATTCGCCCCTCACCCATGAGAATTACCTGACTGCAATTGTTCGGGGTGGACAAATCTCCTTATAGCTTTTACTTCAGAGAGTTGCCCCCCAATTCCTTTTAGCTGTTCTGCAGAGCCCTAAAGATTTTGCAGAATTGACATGATACTTTCCTGGATTGATTTACACAACATCCAATGCTTCTCCAAAAGATTTGCAGATAGCTGAATATTTTATGTGCATTAGATATAAATAAAGCAATAAACCACAAAAACTGGGGGAAAGCATAGCTAAAAGATGAACAAATAAAGTATTTGGGAGGAATAGTCTTTGCATGACTTTGTAGATGAAAAGCCAACAACTGTGATTTACCCTAAACTGATTTGCATGTGACCTTGTCAAACTAATATAAGTCAGGATGCAATATTGAGCCTCTTTCTTTCTTTATTTCTTTTATATTTCTTTCTGAAGTTTTAAGGCGACACGAAGCAGCTTTCTATTTTCTACTTTAAGTCGGGTCAGTTTGACAGAAAACCACATTTTCAAACCTTAGACACAGACAACTGACCTCATTTCAATTCAATCCAACCCAATCTCATTTGTACAGCGCCAAATCCTAATATTCATCTCAAGGCTCCTTGCATAAAATTTTTTTACATTTACAGCACATGGTTTCAAATGTGTTATAAAAACCTGTCAGATATTTCCAGGGACAATTTAGCGACTAGTAACTTCACTACAGTCTTAAGTGCTCCTGTGTAACAAATGGAAAATACACAGCCTTGAAAATCTTGCATCGCTCAAACATAATTTGACTGCAGAATCACTCTTTGACTGTTTAGCTTTTTCATATTAGTCTGTGAATAGCATGCAGACCTTCTGCCAGCTGTGAGTCATAATGTGTCTAATAGTTACCATTTTTCAAAGTCCTCGTACAGCACTTTGGTGAATTTCAGAAGTTTGACTTTATTTACTCTCCAAACACTGTATGTACTGCTCCACTTCTCCTCAAATGTTTCTGACCTACCTTTGTTGTGACGTTTAAATCAAGGCTGTGTTTAACTTGTTCATCAGGGTTAAAAGACTGTGAATCTGAGATATTGAAAATGTGTTAAATCACCGTCAAACCCTTCACACTGTATATGGAGTATGACATGGCATGTGAGAGGGAGGAGCCACTGACCACCAGGCAGCAGTTTGAGCCCAGAGACAAACCACAGATTTGCTGCTGTATCTCTGAATATGTGGGAACAACAGTGTGTGGCTGGTGAAGACACTTGTGGCCTAACACACTTTACTTTTCACAACTGTACTGTGCATTGTTTCTGATTTCATATCTACTGCAGTGAACAAGCTGAACTAAACTTAACATCAAACTTAGGATGTACAACAGGTCGTCCTCTCACCAGAAGGTTGGTGGAGAAATTAAATGGATATAAAATTTGTAAAAACATTAAAAATAAGGTTCAAAACATATAATAAAAGAATGATTAAGACAGACACAATTATAAGACAAACTCAGACCTGACCTTAGTAGAATCAAGATAAGAAATACAGTTGGGTTGAAATTTATTCTGGTCCCTTTTAGTTTTAAGGTATGGACTGAAAGAAGCTTTTGTGACTCAAGTGACCAGAGTAGAAGGATATAGGTAAGAAACAATGGGGGTAAACATTTGGAAGCTTAAAAAACAGTGAGACATTCTAAATGTATGTCCCCATAATCAGTTAAATGGCTAAAATTGGGATTTATTTGCTTCTTCTCTTTCTTTTTTGTGTGATATAAAATGAAACAAAATAAGGAATGTCTTTAATATCCTATTAGTGGAAACTTGATGGAAACCTGGCCAGTGTTCTGTGTGAAGAGGGAACATTGGTGAAGCTCCATGTTTGCATCCCTTCTTACCAGTCACATTGTTTACCCCCCTGATCCGAGGTAACATACAGAGGTATTACAGAGTTTACGGTCTCCAAAAGTGAAGTTTGAAACACCGATGCTGACACAATCGGATTGTGTCCGGTCAGTATGGGTCGGCCCAATGAGAAATCATTTGTTGACTTCATAAGAGGATATTCCTGATCCTCTTATCTTCCGCTGACCAAATGCTGACGAGCGAAAAATAACCGAAATTGAAGTTGACCGCCTTTTACTCTTGTGGCACCTGACAGGAGTTTTTATTTCATTTATTCCCTTAAAACGAAGTGAAGTGTGTTTTGTAAAAAGCTGAAGCACCACCTATACTCAGTAAATGTTGCGGGGTAGATCTCCACACACACAGAGCAGCTGGCTTCTCTGAGCCAGAGCAGAAAGCACACTTTTGCTTTGTGCACTGAAATATTCAAGAGCTCCAAGTTTATGAGACAGTTACTGCCATCTGTGCCCCAGCGCTCAGTCCTCCCGTCATGGCGGAACATAAGGCCCAACATCAGAACTGATATGTGTGAGAAGTGTCACTTAGATTCTCTGGTGTCGCCCCGCGCTGCAAATCTCAATATCACCTGAATGGCACAAACAACACTCTTCATTTGCCTCCACACACACAGACACACACACACACAACCCCGCGCGGAACTCCAGTGCCGAGTCAAAATTTCCATATCCATGAGCGAGGCAAGGAAAAGAGGAAACATTTACACAAGACTGCCTCCACACAGTCGCAGAGAGCTTTTCTCCTAGGTGTCTTTTTTTCCGTATAATGTCATTGTGGAGAAAGCAAGCTCCTGCGAGAGCGTTAAGAATCTCTCCCTAAATGAGAGATTTCCTGAGACAAAAAGGCGGAGGAGGAAGGGTGCAATCAGACCAGGTTTGTTCGAGACAACATGGCTTCCTGCCTCACCGTTAGGCGAGTGTGTCAGAGCGAGACATTCAGATGTGGGCCTTTTATTTATTTTTTTCCACCGAGCACTTTCCCAGGACAGTAATGCAGAGCAGTTCTAATGGTGTCATTCAAAGCAGCTGCCTTTCTCCAGCGATAAACTGAACGCCCTGCCTAAGCAATTCCAACCGCCTCCACAGATTGCAATACAGTCAACAAAGAACTTATCTTCCAAGTGGCACTATTCATCAATGAATGTGTTTGTGTGCCAAGAAGGAGAAGGTAATTTGAAAAGATCTCAGCCGCACCTGAATGGCCACTTCTCTTCATTCCACTTTTGTCTTTTTTGTCACATTTGAATTCATCTGTTTCCCTGCTGCCGCTGCCGGTTGCAGTGGCTTTGAGTAAAAAAAAAACTGCAACTTTAGGTGTTTCTCTCAGCATTGTTTTGTGCGGGTCAGTAGCACGCCAACACAAACCGCAACACCCAGCCCTGCTCATTTCCCGCACACAGAACGGGGGGGGGGGGGGTCATTAGTCCAGTGCGAGCAGTCGACGTGCCAAAAAATAAGACGTGTTGTTTTATTGCTTATCTTCAAAAGGCACCCTGAGCACATGAGAGCCGCACAGCCTTATGTTTCGGTTCATACAGGCATGTTTATACAACACAGTTATTACTTAGTCCGCGCTGATGGAAATACAATGTGCTTTGAAATGTGAACAATGGCAAACTGCACCATAATTCACCAACATTATAAATGTGCAAGACCAAAGGGAAAGAGCAGAAAATGGAACCTTTATGTGGATTTGGCAATTGATCCATCCATCCACCCATCCTTCCTTCCTTCCATCCATCCATCCATCCATCCATCCATCCATCCATCCATCCATTTTCCTGCTCTACCCTGGGGTTGGGTCACAGTGGCAGCAGGCCTAGCAATGTGTTCCCTACTAAGGCTGCAACTTTCTGCCCGAGCTCAACCCGATTCAGACAGGGATTCTGTTTTGTGTTCGAAACCCAACCTGAGCCCTTAGTTTTACCTGATTACAGACACGTGTAGTGGGAAAATCAAGCAGCCCGGCCCACGTCACCAAACCCTCACCACACACATATCATTTCATATCCGAACCCGGCCCGACCTGTCAGAGCCCGTCGTGCTCTGGTATCCACCCACGTCTCTCTCCCCAGCCATGCCTCTGCGCTCCTCCTGGGAGTTCTCGAATCCGTTTCCCAGGCCAGATTAAATATGAAGTCCCTCCAGCAAGTTTAGTTAAGACTACATCTGCATACATAAATATTTCTTTCCACATTGTTTTCTTTTATTTCAAACAAACGTGTGATTCATAGACAATCGATGTAGCTAGATAAGGCAAGAATTTAGTTGTTTATGGTAGGAGAAGCCGGTGAGTGACCCGACATACATCAAACACTCCACAAAAGAATCTGCATCACGCGTGTCTGTATATAAACTGAAAGTGTATCCAGAGTTTCAGTCTGGAGGAATTACAGCTGTATAAACCTTGGTCGGAAGAACAGTGAGATGGTCAGGGGAAGACACACACACGCACACACACGGCATTGGAATGTGTGTGTGGATTTGTGTACCGTCTTCTGCGGAAGGGAGGGGGTCGTCCTTCAGCTGAAGCTAGTGTGTGTTGTTTTGGCCTGTTTTACTCAGCCCACTGTTCGTGTTCGAGATAGAACAATGGCACTGAGGCCTCAAAATAGCATCATGTAAGTCACAGTAGCAACACACACACACAAAAAAACAAAAGGCTGCTTAAACTCTTCTTATATGAAGTGTAGAGCCAATTGAGGAAAGTGTGATGGGTCAGAGCGGCTGGTGACGGGACCAGGCCGCATGTTTGTGAAAGCAGATTAAAGAGCAGCACAGGAAGGGCCAGGTTTAGGGAAACAGGAAAACTGATGCAAGGAAGTGGAGTACGTCAGCAGCCGGCCCACCAGCCTCCGGTGCTAAAAGTAAAATCAGAGCGAGCGCGAGCATGGAGTCTTTGCTCAGGTCACCAATGAAACTTGTACTTTTGACAGGTACGTGAGCTTTTCTCTTCTACATCGTGGGAAGGTGTCTCCCGTAGACACAGCTACGCATGTGTTTGTATTTATATCGTCTCTTTTTTTAAATAGTTTGGCTTTAGATTTGAGACTGAATGTAATATTTCTTTCAGCCTATAATTGTTGTATTTTGTGATGTTTCCATTTACAATATATTTTTGGATTGAGACACGGGAGTTCAAAACTTGTATTTACAGTGGTTCATTTGTTAATGTGACTCAATGCTGCCTCTGTGTGCTGTGCGCGTAGCAGGTAAACACAGTCAGAGATATAGATGTGGAATAATTGAACATTTTTATACGACAGTTCGGGGGGGAAAAGCAGCAGTTGCATCACAAAATGGACTGGAATATAAATGTCATGGTTTTGTGCTGAACTTACACACGTCTACTGCCTCCCCACGCAGCATGGCTCTCCAGTCTGATGGACCCATGCAGTCCCTCTGACATTTGTGATGTTTGTCACCGACTTGCAACATGCAACAACCAAAACGGATCAAAGCGCGGCTGCTACTGTAACCAGGGATACACCGGAGACGGAACCACATTTTGCAACGGTGACTGCAGACACACAAAATCCACTTAGAGTATTTACATCCATGCAGGAGAGCAGACAGTTGTGTGTGTGTGTGTGTGTGTGTAGCTGCTGTTGTGGAAGTGTTTTTGTTTGTGACTGATCATCATGAGCAGACAGAAGCATTAGAGCAGCATTTGTACACATGTAGGTGAGGGTATTACAAATCACAAAGATGGAGGCCACTAACATTTTTAATTTGTTCAAGCTTTTGAGGAGGCATGTTAATAACTAGAGCAGCTTAATTAATAAGAATCAGATTATTTTTCTCTATAGGGATAAACAGATACTATAACATAGATAACATTTCTTATTCAAAAGAAAATCAACAAAATGATTGTTGCATGCGAGGAAATGTGATTTTTATTCTTGTGAGTGAGCTTTAAAATTATTTGGACAATTTCCAAGTGTGTGAAGAAGTGAAATAAAGATCCATATCCGTAGCTTGACTAGCTTCGTCTCTACTGAGATGTGTTTGGGACACAGACACAAAGATATCTCCATGATGCAGCTTCATGTGTTCATTTTAATGGCCTCTCAGCCTGCATTGTTACTCCAGTTATGGTTCTGGGCCTTTTAGAATTCCTGGAACCCATTTTGTTTCCTGACCTGAAGTCTGATTACAATCACAGCGGAGCTTACGTATTTCACGAGCCAAAAGTAGATCAGAATGCGGGTAATATAAACACGGCACAGAAGGATTTTAAAACAAAAATCGCACAATGAACTTCAGGGTTAATGGAGTTCCTCTGGAGGAGCAGATTCCAAAATAAAGTTAGAAAAAATGTTAAATGGATTTATAAAAGTAGAGCTATTATCAGCATAATTTTAAAGATTGTGACCTAAATATAAAAAATGGGTCAAGCTTCTTTACTTTGTTAGTGTAAAATCACTTATTATTTCAAGTATGTTTAGTGAATTATGTAAATGTTATTCATAGATAAAGAGCTGATCCATACAGTGTATTTAACATTTTTAAAGAACAAAGTAACAAAGGCCAGACACACAGTGTGTGCAGTTCACTTTAGGAAAGCAAGGCATCAAAGTGCATCCTTAACTACGTGGTGTGAAGTGTTTGTCCAGCCATGATGGCTGAAGGGTCCTCTGTGTCACGGAGGTATATCCTCTTTGAATAAAATCACCTCCTGTCATCTGAGTGGAGGATTTCCCCTCCAGGACAGCTTTTGTGCAGAAGGTACCGACGAGAGGAAGAGCGGAGCGTCCGTCACAGCTGGGATCGTGAAAACAACAGAGGAAAGTCATAGCAGGTCATTTCCAGTAAACTGGGGGAGCTGAGACAAAAGGTGTGTTTGAAAAAGATAAAGCCGGAGCAGCACTTCGCCATGATGAGTGGACCAGGCTGCTCCGTACCTGCTGCCATGTGAACCTGGGCTGGAATTTTAAGTCGTTTGAGACACTTGTAATCCAACAACTGCTCAGGAGTTAGAAATGTAAACAATAGAAATGTCCACAGCTGAGACTAAAGAATGATCACGTCTAACAAGAATGGTCCAACAAATACATGATGATAACTGGTTCATGTTCACAAACTGTTTTCAAGATAGCAGTCGGCAGTGGTGGGATGTAACAAAGTACATTTACTGAATTACCTCATTTCCGAAGTATATTTTTCATTTGTCTGTACTTTACTTTGTAGATTTATTTTCAGGTACTTTTAGGACATTGTTTTTTATATTTTCAATAGTAATCAATAACGATAGGGAAATATGTCCATTGATCCAATCAGCAGCAGGCAGGTATCAATAGGCCCCACCTCATTATGACAGTGCCTTGACACTGCCAAGGCACTGTCATAATGATTTAGCTTAGTTGTAGTAACAGTAGTATTCGTTTTAGAGAATAGGCTACACATTTACTTTGAATTTGTTTAACTTACTACCTTTTTCTTGAATATGAAAGTTAAAGTGGTACTTTTGCTTTCTGTTTGAGTAACACAAGCAAGTCCAGTGACCAATGTTTGGCCACTGGAGTTGTTCAACTCCCAAAGATACAAGGACCTGCTTGACTCAGAAGCTTCACAGAAATGTTCTATACTTTTTTTCTATTCATTTCTGTTTGAGCACATCCTCCTCAGTCTGTCATCCACTTCTTCAGTTTATCCGAGCAAGATAAAAAACACTTGGTCAAACTTCCACATGCACAAAACTTGTCTTGTCTGTAACAGAAGTTATTTTTCTGTCCCCGTCTCCTCGCCCCAGATGACAACGAGTGCCAAAACGTGACTAACATCTGCGGGGACAGGGGGACCTGCAACAACACAGAGGGCAGCTACTACTGCACATGTGTCTCTGGATACACATCAACTGGTTCGGACCAGTTCCGGCCCAACGATGGCACAGAGTGCCGCGGTAATGTCTGATTCCCTCTCAGTGTTTTTATAGATCACATCATGATCAGCGCCATCCACTGTACTGACTGAGGGCCTCACAAATATATCACATGTATGAGTGTGAGTGAAAGTAGTTACTGTATGGCAATGAGGGTGTCAGGCTGTGTGTGTGTGTGTGTGTGTGTGTGTGTGTGTGTGTGTGTGTGTGTGTGTGTGTGTGTGTGTGTACTGTTTTCCCTTTCACTAAACTGAGGAGGATAAACACACAGGGGTGATTTTCCTTCCCTCGACCTTTCACTTGCTTCCCATCTGCTATTCTGAGAACCCGTCCCGAGATCTTCTGCTTCATTTCCACCAGAGGAACAACACAAAGTTGTGTGTGGTATAATGTACCGTTCCTAGTGGAGATGCTTTTGGCTGATTTTAGATGCAGATGTATGGATATTCAGATGTGTAGCATGTAGGGATTGTATCGTCTCCCCTCCAAAATCAATTATACAGTATATCAAATACACAGAGTGGGATTTCTTATCGCAGAAGATACTTTAAAGACAGATGCTGTAAGTGGAGAAGTTTCTTCACTCTAAGAATTGAAGTTACCAGATGACAAATGTATTCCATAATGTACAGGATCAGGGAACACAATATAAACATAGGGGACAATTATTTATATTAAACATATAATTATGCACAAGTCTTGATTCAGTAAAATGCACAATTAAATAATTCTTTGATAGATAAACTCTAAACCTTTTTTTGATGGCTTGATGAAAGAAGTTCCCTGACCACTGAATCCTATCCTCTTGACCTCTATAGATCTAGAAATGTATCTCTGCAAAAAAAACACAATAAACTCACAAATTCTGAAATTATTAGTAATTGACCATTATTTTTAAAATACTACTACAACAATACCACAGACCTAACAGGGACCAATCAGGTTTCAGCTTGGGCTGGTGCCCTCCAGCCCCCACCCCTGGATCCACCCCTGTACAATATATTTTTATTTTAACAGATGATGTGTTAGGACTTATAAATGTAATCCTACTGTCTTTAATTGGATGTGAACTCCTTCTTTCAGACATTGATGAGTGTTTGACGGGACAGGTCTGTGGACCAAACTCAAACTGCCACAACACCATTGGATCTTTCTCCTGCACCTGTCAGCGCGACTACGTCCCAACCGAGCAGAGAGGAGTAAGATGTAAAGGTCGGTGCACAGCGACACACACATATCACACAAGCACTAGTACGTAGATCAAAGAACACACACGTGTCTACCGCACACAACCAAACATGTTTTTTGGAGTAAAGGTAGGAATCTTAGATTTTCTGACATTTTAGGAAACACTTGTGACAAAAATGTATTATTAGGCATGTGCTGTTCTGTGAAACTCTTGCATAAATGTAATGTTCTCTGTGAATTCATGGGAAAATACTCTCAGTAACCGAAGTGATTCTTGTGGTAATTGTTGTTTTTCAGAGCATCCCCAAAAACACTGCCATGACAACATCATGTGCATCATGCAGACGATTAATAAGACATTAGAATATGTAAGTACCGATCGTCCAATAATGATGGATATTCATATTATGACATATTATGAAGTAGACATGAGATGAAAAAGGTCTAAAGTAACCAGTACTCTCAGTTCTCATACTTCTACACACATGCTTGAGTTTTCAGTGCAGAAGTGTGTTCACACTGAGCATTGTGCAGCGTAGTGGAAGTGAAGGGACCACCAACCTATTTCTAAATGTATAAAAATGGTGGCCAAGAAAGGAGGACGTATGAGTGACTGTAGTTTCAGCAATGGTGGTGTTCTTTATATGCTGTATGACAATCAGGGTACACATGAGAGAATAAATATTTTGTCAAGCCACAAACACGGTCACATGTTGCGATGATCATGTCCAATGACCGCACAACGTCCTTGTTTGATGTGGGATAACACTACGCACTTCACCAGTATCCTGTGTACAACGTACTATGTGTGTGTACTGACTAAAGTATCTGATATGAGATAAAGAGCACCGCAGTACAGTTCGCCACCTAGAGGCAAGAAAATTAACCGCGGCAAAATGTGGGACAGACACATTGATATGCGCCATCTAGAGGCAAAGAAATGAATATCTAAAGAAAATTTGATAAACAAGCCACCTGCAGGAAATTACTGGAATTGCTAGAACTTTTCTCTCCTGTAGATGGCAGTATTTGACCGGTGTGGAATTGGTCTGAATGTCCCATATCCTTCATAATTAATTGTTTCACAGTACCATAATATATACTTATAACTAGATGAAATATGACAACACTGAAAACACTCTTATATACTAACACAAATGTTTTTTTTGTTTGTTTGTTTGTGTCCTAGATGAGCAACCTCACGGAGCCCCAGAGCTTATTGAAGGAAATTGCCGAGCAGACGTCCGGTGATCTCACCTCAGTGGAAGTGATCGCTTATGTCGAGGCCTTGAGTCGCTCTGCATCAACGCTGGCTGCTGGAGAAAAGGATTCCAATGTCACACCATCAGTCATCAACTCAACTCTCTCAGTAAACCTTGTTTTCCATTCATGTTCCTCATTCAGCATCTGGAGCTCTGCCCGAAACGCAGCTACGCTTTGAACTGGTTTAGGAAAAAAAAAAACAATAATTGTATCAACCACGTTCCAGTTCGGTGAAAGACTTCAGTGGTTTTCTACACAAGCTGCAAGTCATTGTTTTTTTTCTGCCAGTGTATAACATCTTTAGGTTCTTGGCAGCATTAGCACCATTAGCTTATCATGTTTCACCAAACCTCTCGGCTGGTCCCTACCCCACACTCATAAGCTGTTCTTTTAGAAAAGACGACATATCTGACACATTAACTGCTCAGTCACCGTGTTCACAAAAACACGCCTGACACTTTGAAATCAATTAACTCTGCAAAGTCAACACGTTTTATCTCAGGTCTTTCAGATCCACATCCTGTGTGCGGTAATGAATGAAAAAGTCCAAAGAGGCCAGCCAGTGCAAACACACGGTTCTAACCACAGAGGGAAAACATATTGCAGTACAAGTTTATATTATGGCTGCGTTTGAAATCACCCACTCACTCACCAACCCCTACACGTAGGGACTTTTATATAGAGGCTCATCGGCGAAAGATAAAATATCTCTTTCAGACAATACTCATCATTGCCAACTACGTATTTGTTGTAGGACTATGACGTACAACAAGACGGTCCCTCTGTGGAAAATCCCACGATAGTAATATGTATTTTACACTTAGTTTTAACTATTTAAGGTAAAAAAGCATGTTGAAGGAGCATCTTTAAATGTAGAAATAAACCTGTTCCCTGACCACTGAATCCTATCCTCTTGACCTCTATAGATCTAGAAATGTATCTCTGTATTCTCTATTAAACAATGACAATGCAAAAAACAACAACATTAAACTCACAAATTCTGAAATTATTAGTAATTGACCATTATTTTTAAAAAACTACTACAACAATACCACAGACCTAACAGGTCTCTCCGCCACAATCGCAATGCATGATGGTATATTAGTTTGTGACCATCGGTTGGACAGTGCTTTTCATGATGCATTGTGGGAAACAATGAGTCCACGATATAGGGTATAAAAAACTTCACTAAACATTCTTGCACCTCTACAAGATGGCAAACACACAGTGCACTATATCGAGAGTAGAGTGATTTCGGACTCAGCTGAGATCAGACTCTGTCATAAACGTGTTGAACTTGATAAAACTTCTTTTCAACAGAAATTGGTGGAAGCCGTGAACAACCTGGTGGAGAAGGATGAACTCGTGGCCTGGAGCAGAATCAAAGAAGATCGTCGGGAGCGCACCATCACCAAGCTGCTTCACACTGTGGAACAGAGTGCGCTGACATTGGCCAACAGCTACACAACTCCAACTGAGCTGGAAATCAAAGCTACCGAAATGGGTGAGACAACAGATACACACAGGAAGCGCTCGCCAGCTGTCAAATTGTAATAAATCGTCCGGCCCTTTATCTCCAAACTTTTAATTTCTTCTCGATTTATTTTATCCTCAACGGCAGAATTGAAACTCTTTACTTTCGATGCTCGTCACACAAAAGCCAAAGTGTCTGCTTCCATGGGAGGAGATCACATGGACCTGACTCGGACACTGAGGCCGGAGGAGGACAGGAACGGTGAGAGAACTAGTTTCACAAAAACAACAAAAACCAGTAGAATGAAAAATGCATTTTCCCAGTCCTTTCCATCTGGCTGCTTCTCTGTGGTGGGAGTAACTGTTTTGCTTTGCGTTGCCATATGTCAGCCGTCTTAAAAGCTGCTGAACTAATGGCTTCACTAACAATAACAGCAGCAGAGACATCAGATCAAGCTCCGAACAACTTCTAATGCGAAAACATGACAAAATGTCACAGACAGTTATGATTGAAAGTGTTTTTTATGGAGCTATTAAGATACAGGCAGTATATATTAGTACATCTGTTACACACTGGCTGTATCCAAACGTCTCTCTGATCTGATCCAAAACACAACCAACGTGGTTATGAATCATATTTGACAATGAGGTTGACTCCCTTTCATCTATAAAACTTTTTCTGTTGCTGTGGCATCTCAACAGGAAGCGTGTCGGTGGTGTTCCTGCGATATGACAGCGTCGGCGACATCCTGAAGCCGAGCAGCGACCCCGGTGTCACCGACTACTCGCGCTACGCGGGATCAGGGGAAATCACTGTCAACTCCCGGGTCGTGGCCGCCGCCATTAAACCTGCTGACGTTTACCAGCTTGACCATGTCACCTTCACTCTGAGGCACAATGAGGTAAAAGTCCACAGAGTGCTGAGGCCGGTTTTCTCTGCTGCGCTCGTTACGTCCTCCTTCAGGACGCGACAGAGTGTCACTGTTTGTTTTCCATCGTGAACAATGTGAGTCCGTTGGAGCGGCCGGAGATCTGTCTTTCCTTTATCCAGAGAGGTTTGCTGAAACAAGTCCACCATGTCACTTTGCTTCTTTGTCTCTGGGTTTATTAAAAGTTTATATATAATTCTTTCCTCCTCGTTTTGTTTTAATAGAATTTTTTTCCCCTTTGGTTTCACAGATCCCAGCTCAATCTTTAAGACTTTATTTTTCACTTAAATTGGAAATCTAGGTTCAGTTCTAATCACAAGTGTCTTAACACACATTTGTGTTATTGTCACACTTGAGCCATAACTACGTTCTTCTTTATTGTGAAGAATCTATCCCAAAATGAGTCTGGCAATAATTTGCTTTCATTAACACCAATTTACCCAGACTCACATGGGAAGGAGGAGTTAGTGTTTTATGTAAAGGTTTCATGAAATCTTAAGATTTGGCTCCACGTGTTCCTGAAGTGGCCCGTCAGTTACAGGGAGACCGGGGAAAGGTGAATAAATGATGGTGAAACGCAGCTGATGAGAGAAATTACCCTGAAATTTTATGTACTGGGATTTTCTTTTCAGATCATTTAAATGGCGGAGGAAGCAAAATAATTTTTTTTTGTTGGGCCCTTGAGGTTTGAACGATAAACGTGTTGATTTATGTTGAGCTGTGAAAATTCCCTTGAAATTCACCTTAAAGGGCAACAAGCATGATTTTGAATAATATTTTCCCATAATGCACTGGGTTTCTTACTTCTAATGTTTTTTCTTGTCTTTGTTTTTTGCTTTTTTTTAAAATATACCTCAAGTGGGAAATGTATTGATTTATATAAAGACTTAGAAGTTAAGAAACAGGTGACTATATTTTTTTGAAATATTTGTAAATTTTGTCTCCAATTGTAGATGTTTCGTGGATAATTGTCACAGAAGAAATTGTTAATGTGAATTTTAAGGATAAAAAACTGAAAGATGAAAAGGATATATTTAGTTTTCACTCTGGTGTCACTTTGCACGACTGCTTTTGATCCCATGTATTTACAAAACGTTTTGTACCAGTAGCTCATTAAGTTATTAAGTTGCTTGACCAATTAGAAAACAGAAAAGTAAATGATAAACACGTGAACAACTGTGAAACCAACAGCTACAGAAACAACATAGAATTAAACATTTTATTTGAGTTTTTCTGATGCGCTTTTCAAAAAACTTTGGATGAACAATAATTAAGTTTCACCAGGACTTTGATGAGGCCGGCAAAACCTGCTCCTGAACCCCCTGGTGACGTGGCACCGCCAAGCAGCGCAGTGCAAGAACTAATAAAAAAGGTCCACAGTTACCAGCACCTTTGTCCCTCTCTATCCCCTGAAGCCCATAGACACTCAAGCTGATGTGACGAGCTGCGCCTTCTGGGAGTACGAGCCCGACAGCCTGCAGGGCCGCTGGGCCACACGCGGCTGCAAGACCGTCCACGTGGACAGCAACGCCACCAGCTGCTCCTGCAACCACCTCACACACTTCGCCATCCTCATGTCCTCAGGACGAGCCAACGTGAGTCCCCCTGACAGGAAACTTTCTACTTTTATCTTTAGGACATTCACATAGTATTCACTGTTCTGTTCTCCAAGTTGTCAACTTACTATGACAAAAAGGTTTTAGCTCTGGAACAATGAAGACTTCAGATGATATTTTGTTTAGGCTCAGAAAGACGATCCTCTTCTCAAACAGTCTCATTGAAAATAGTTTATGATGTGGTATTTGTTTTATAATTATTAAAATATAGAGTATAGTGAATGTTCTTGTGTTCTTTATTCCCCTTTATTTAGATTCCTCATTATATAGATGTGGGACTATGATTGATGACTGATCATATTTGCTTTTAAATCTAATTGTATTATATTATATATTATTATGTATTATTTGATTTGATTTTTGTTTTATATAATAAATACATCTTATCACCTATTAAAAAGAAAATAATATTATGTTCTACTCAGAATAATCTCATTGATTTCTTTTGAGATGGTATTTTACAGGAAACAACCTGACACAAAACCATGCAGCCGAGAGAAATTAAATATTTAACATCAGTAAAGATAAAAACGTTTCCCTGACATTTTTATGCAATAATAACTATGAGTGGCTGATACGGGGTCGGGATCTTTACCCACTCTGTCTGCAGACCAACTCACTCATGTAGCCCCAAGTTCTATCAGATGGAAAACACAAGAGATGAGAACTTTAACATGACCCGAGCTGCGAATGAAACACCTCCCTTTTCATTTGCTTCCCAGCTGGTGGCCCACTACACCATCCTGACCCGGATCACCCAGCTGGGGATGATCATCTCGCTCATCTGTCTGTCCATGTGCATCTTCACCTTCTGGTTCTTCAGCGAGATCCAGAGCACCCGAACCACCATCCACAAGAACCTGTGCTGCAGCCTCTTCATGGCCGAGTTCATCTTCCTCATCGGGATCAACATGAACACGCACAAGGTGAGTTCGTGGATGCACTTGAACCCAGTGAGACAAATATGACTTCCTGTTTGCATGTGTCCTTGTTTCGGTGTGACCCTATATTTTAACATCACATTGATATTTCAATAAAATGAAATTTATGACATTTTTTGTCAAATCATTTCAATTCATTTAAAAGCTTTTTTGACATGATGACAATGAAAGTAAAGACATGTCTTTAATCAGGGTAAACAAAGAGAATCTAAATGACAGTTCCTGGAGCAAACTGACCTGATCTGTGATCCTCAGATCACAGATCTGAGGATCAAAATCATCAAATGATCAAATCTGTGTCTAACTTCCTGTTCTCTGCTCCTCGGCAGCTCTTCTGCTCCGTCATCGCGGGGCTGCTGCACTACTTCTTCCTCGCGGCCTTTGCCTGGATGTGCATCGAGGGCATCCACCTCTACTTGATAGTTGTTGGCGTCATCTACAACAAAGGCTTCCTGCACCGTAACTTTTACGTCTTTGGCTACGGGAGCCCGGCAGTAGTGGTGGCCATCTCTGCCACGTTGGGCTCCAAGTATTATGGCACGGATAAAGTGTAAGTACATTCAGCATTTTTTCAGGAAAGACAGATAAACAAATTACATTAATTATAAAGACAAGGGGACACAGATTAAATTTGGCCTGCAGGGATTCAGAGGAAGTTGAAGTCCCTTCGACTGCCTGGAAGCAAGAGAGTTATTAAGAGAATTAAAAAAGATGTGTGAGGTACCACGGAGACTCTGAATGGAAAGCTATAAATAAATATTATCCTGGTGTTTATCAATATTAAAAGATCAAGGTTTTTCCAAAGATGTGCTGATTGTGTGTTTGTGAGAAGAGATCGCGTTTCCTAACAATTTTTTTTGTAGAGATGAAGGGTCTCTAGAACATACAACATTGTCACAAATGAGATTATAAATGATTATTACAGCATGTTCAGTGAATGCAATGTTAAAATACATGAGTGACTTGGTTTATTTCTATCACAGGTGTTGGCTGAGCACAGAAAACCATTTCATCTGGAGTTTCATTGGACCCGCGTGTTTGATCATTCTGGTGGGATCAGATTTCTTCTTAACCAAAAGGGACTGTTGTAACTGAAACAATCAAACAGGGATTGTTTCAAACAGATAAATATTCATCGTATGCTCATGTTTAGTTTTTTTTGTTGATTTCCTCTGAAGGTTAATCTCTTGGCGTTTGTCGTAATCATCTTCAAAGTGTGGCGGCACACCGCTGTGAAAAAGCCTGAAATCAGCCACTATCAGAACATCAGGTAGGATAATCTGTACCTGTGCTGAGTGGGTCAGAGGAACATTAAAAATAAAAGCTGTTAATTCCTCATTTGAGGGATTATGAAGGACTCGTGTGTCTGAGGTGGGCTTGGTCATCCCTCAGGTCGTGTGCCCGCGGTGCCTTGGCCCTGCTCTTCGTGCTGGGGGCCACCTGGACCTTCGGAGTGCTGCACATCCTCTACGAGACCACCCTCACCGCCTATCTGTTCACCTTCACCAACGCCTTCCAGGGCATGTTCATCTTCATCTTCCTCTGCGTGCTGTCCAGGAAGGTAGACGCTCCCACTTCTCTTTGTATTGATTCACACTTGTTTATTTATTCAACAATCATTCTGGAAAATCATCGAGACGGTCAGATTTGAATGCCTTGTTAAAGAGTCTCTCAATAGGAGTTTGTTAATAGAACAGTCATATATTGTATCATATCATATCATATACTATTATATTATATAACATTATATTATGATTTATTATTGTATTTCATATTGCATGCAATCAAGCTTATTCTTTACATTATTGAAATATCAGCCAATATATTAAAATATAAAGAGCATTTTAACGAGGTTTCAAGCTAATCTTAGCCTATTTCAAAATAAAATTATTTTATACACATATATATAAATGAATCCAAAATCTCAACATACATTCATAATATATCATATAATAATTTATGATATGATATAATATGATATGAAATTATATATCAAATGATATTATATTATATTATTAATTCTCCTTCTTGTATGTGTGGTTGCAGATTCAGGAGGAGTACTACAGGCTTTTCAAAAACGTGCCATGCTGCTTTGAATGCCTGAGATGAATGAATTTCCACCAAAGCCTGAACATCTGCACTTGTACAATAACAGTTGATATTAAAGCTTGGCAGTGTCATGTGACTCACACTTTCGTTTTCTGTAAAAATGCAGAGGGAGGAGTAGTTTAGTTCGAATATGAAAGGATGAAAACACATAGCACTTGTGAATTTCAAAAAACATTTAGTTTCCCAAAAATCCTGCATCATGTTATATTCAGGAGAGTTTTGTACAATAAAAACATACAACTGTATCTAATAGTCCACAAAATACATTCCTCTGAGAGTAATACTGCAACCAAACTAGTTTTTGTTATATATTTTTGTGTTAATTTAAAACATTTTCAGCTTTCAGATAACACGTAGCAATGACCTGCAGTATCGGTTGTCTCTGTTTCTTTCTTGTGTTTGAAATTGATTTGTAAATTATTAAAATTAATGTGGCGCACAAACCCGTCTCCTCTTTTATGTGCAGAATCAATGGTCTTGTTTAATGCATTCTTTCACCTTGCCTCTGTGAACACCTAAGTGTACAGTGAATTAAACATGACACGTAGAGAAGACTGTCTCCATTGTATCATACATGGAAGTCAGTCTGTATGGCAACAGCGCCATCTAGTGGATTTAATTTAGACCTGCTAGGCACTGTGAGGCCTCGCCTGAATTAATCAGATAACTGACCTTATGAAGCTCTTACCATCATTTACTTGCTTGTACGAGTTATCAACATCCTGGAAAGAGGGAAATTGTGTTTCACTGCAAATGCTACATACACCCCGACAAACCACACCCTATGAAACAAACAAGAGTCAGACAACAACAACTGTAACAAACTAGTATCTTAAAGTAATTGTCTTAATCCCATTTAACTAAACCAAGATGAACAAGTTCATGAAAACAAAGATTATTTTACAATATCCAAACCAAAGAACCCCAGATTATTCCAGAATCTCTAACCGGACATGCTTTGATTAACAAACAAACATTTAGTTTGCCGAATAACTTTGTGTTGTACTCTGTATTGATTTGTTTTCATTTCTTCATTTACAACTAGGACTGACTTAAACCTAACAAGTGTGTAAACAGCTCTGGAGGCCTAATGGCTTTTGAGTTAAAGAAAAAGAAGAAGTTTCATCATCATACTTTGAAGAATTGACTCTGCTAGTTTTGGCCGATGAAGGTGACTCGGCTGAATGCGACTCATCTGTTTCCTTTAGGTTGTTATCCCTATATGTTTGTTTGTTTGTTGTTTGTTGTTTGGTTTCTATGTTTGTTAGTTTAAGATAAAAAACACTGAACAGATCACCATGAAACTTGGTGTAAGGATGTTGTTTGGATCAGAGAAGAACCAATTACATTTAGGTGCAGATCAGGGACCGGAGGCTAGTCCAGGATATAAATATATATATTTTCACTTGTTTTACATTGTATGATGGGAAGTTTTCAACAACTGTTAACTGATTTCCTGGGAAATAATTCAAAGAATTGGTGTGTTTAGAGAAATTAATTATTTAAGTTCATGAAATTTGGTGCAGCTTGATTGAATTTAAAGGGAGATGTTGGACCCTGGAGCTGGTATGTGCTTTAATGAGTGCTTTATTTATTTATTTTAATATCCAAAATACATAATTATACAACAACTTTTTTGGTAGTTTATGCTTTTATTATATAGTTTTAGGTAAAGTAAGCACCTGTATTGCTTATGAGTTGTTGTTAGACAGCAAACACTTTTATTTTAATATGTTTTACTGAGAGCGTCCCAACTTTGTCCTGGAATATTTGGAGCAATCCAAGTTTGTTAAATCAAGTTTAGTTTAGAGACGTGATGCTAGAGCCCTCTAGTGGCCAACACCGGCACGAAAGGCTTTAGAGGCAGATGGTCAGGTGAATTTAGGCCTGAGGATGAGAGAGGTTTGACGGCTCAGTGAATCCTTGAGTACGATCACACTCTTGTGCAGCCTGAACATAATAAACCCGACAGAGAGAACAGACCCAGGCTGATTACTGCTTGATGTCATCACCCTCAATCTGCACCCGCTCAAACAGGCCTGTTAGCGGAGGCCGAGGCACGTTTATTTTAAGAATAGGCACGCAGAGCAGCGGTTGTCCACACTGTCTGACTCTGTTGTGCCCAGGAGGAGAGCTCAGTGTAATAAAGACCTGTGGTTGTGCTCATATTCAAGAAAAAAAGCAGCAACCATCGTCCTGGTGCCATGTGGCTGAGAGGCACTGAGGGAATAGATGCGAGTCCCACCGGGGCTTCTCCATTCAGCTGTGAACAACTTGTTTACTTCATTTCTGGGCGACTGAAAGGGAAATTCTTTGCTGTGAATTCTTCTGACGACTCAAAACAAGCCACCTTCTGTGAGATTATGTAAGAAACATAGATATATATATTAAAACTGATGTTATTTTTAGCAGAATCCATAAGAGTGAATATTTGACACAAGTCTTCAAACAGGTGCTCGTGATATGTCCCTGGTAAACCTTCAGTGGGAGGCACTTATCTGTGTGTCACTCTGACAATGTCAGCGGTCGTTGTGGCTCCAGTTCAAACGCTGTGTGTTTATCTGGAATCGGTCGCTGCCCAGTGAAAAGCCACTCTGTTGTAAATATAAAGGACAAATGTGAAATGTTTGCTCTCCACTCCTCAGTTTCCACCATGTGGCGGCTCCTCCTCTGCTGCCTTGTGGCCCTGGCCAGTAAGTTCTCACTCCTTCATCCATATTATTTTTATATGCAAATCTTTCATTCATATTATTTTTATTATGTTACAACAGTCACGGCTCAGTCCATGATTAAGTTAATTTGAGTTTCAGAGATTTTACAAACATACTAATCCTTGATTTAACTGTTTATTTCGGATGCATAGAGCTATCATATGTTCCACTGTTCCAACAAGAGAACACATATTAACAATTGTGTGATATCGATATTTTTGTTGGTGATGAATCCTGAATTACCAGTAACAATTTAAGGCAGGAATGACCAAAGCAAGGACTTTGAGAGTTGAATTGGGTCGATTTAAGGATTCAAGGTTCGGGTTATTAAAGCTACCTGAGTTGCTGACTTGTTTCGGTTGTATTTATATGGATAGAATTAGTTGTTTAAGGTTTACTGCTAAAAGTACTTTTGTGTCGGGCTTTAAACATGCTGGGATTTAGTTATTTGAATGAAAGAATGAGAAACATGTATTTCGTGCTTTTATATTTACTAACACTGACACCATGTTCAACATCTTGCAGCGTGCCAAACCGTCCGCTATGGTGAGTCCTTTAAGTCTTCATCTTTAAATTATTAATTTCCCATAAAGAACATGTGAGATTATATTTCATTACATAAAACATATTGCAGATCTCAACCTGAATCCTCAGAAGACGTACGAGTACAGCTACGTGGGAGTTGTGAATTTTGGACTCGGGATGCCGAATCAGGCCGAGTCCGGAGTGAGGTTAACCTGCAAGGTCAAGATCGCTGGTGTGTCGGCACAAACCTTCGTCCTCAAGGTAAGAGGGAGAAAATAAATAGAAAAGTTAGGAATAATATGTGGTTTAAACCTGTTAAGAGGTTGTACAGGCTTTTGATTCCATTATATAATATTTATACATAAAAAAGTCAGATTCCTCGTGACAGTGGTTAGATTAGAAATTATTTATTATCACAAAAGAGCTGTTAATGCACTGTAATGAATGCACGGATGCATTAATTACATCCACTTTCACCTTTTTGCCTCTTATCAACAGGTGCTGCAATCTAACTCTGTCTGAAACATTATATAATCATAGTAAAACGAGCTTTAATGTTAAAATCCATTGTTCTCTCCTGCTGGATTAAACATTTCACCTGTGTTTCATCTATGAACCTGAACTTTCATGTTGATTCTGCACAAACACTCGCGACAGGCTAAAATCGTCTCCTTTCCGTCTCTGGAACAAAGGTCTCAAATTTACTCTTCGAGGAGTTCAACGGCTTCCCGGGGAAAAACAGCTTCACCTCCTCCCCGAAGCTCACCCAACGCATCGCCGCCCAGCTCGCCAAGCCCTTCATGATCGACTACACCGGCGGACATGTTGGAGACATCCGGGCCTCTGCTGAGGTGTCCAACACTGTCGTCAACATCGTGAGGGGCATACTGGGCTTCTTCCAGGTCACTGTCAAAACCACACAGAAGATCTATGAACTGGAAGAGGTGAGTGGCTGACAGAAAAATAAACTGGTCTGAAATATGAGCAGTTCCTGGAGTCACTGAGAGACGCTCTGTTAACAATTAAGATACCTTTATTGTATAGAAATGCACTTTCTTGAGAAAATTCCCCTTGATATTTATCATTTAAAACATTTGCAAATGTAACACAGGATCGAGACCAAGACAACAAAGTAAAGGCAGAAAAGATACAACCTCAGACATAGATACAATGAAATGAAAGAGAAACAAGATCAATCTGTGATAAATAAGGACTGAAGGAAATACAAGAAACCATGGAACAGTGACATTCCTATTTAAAATATACAAAAGACAGATTCCTCTAAGATGAAAGAAAACCTTTTTGAATAAGCTTAATGTGGACAACGAGCGGTTATTTAAAGCTAACTCACTGCAGCATCTTCATTCATTCTACACAACATCAAGCTATATTTACAGATGGATCTCATTGTGTTTGTAGGTTGGCATCCACGGCAAGTGCCAGAGCAACTACGTGACCGAAGAGAACCTGGAGACCAAGGAGCTGATCATCACTCAGGTGGTGGATGTGGATCACTGCAGGGAGAAAGCCGCCATGTACAGGGGGATGGCGACCGCCGTGCTCGACCAGGTCTCCAAACAGGTCCGTTAGCCTCGCCACAGACTCATCAGATCCCACATCAACACATCAATTAAAACACAGCAAAGTCAGAGGTGTTTTGTGTGTCTGTGTCTCCTGCACCAGAGAGGGGACTCTGTCGCCTCCACGGTGAGATATGTTTACACGGTCAAACCCACAGCAGAGGGAGGTCTCATCACCAGGGCTCACGGCCTGGAGCGGCAGTTCTTCAGCCCCTTCAATGTGAAGGGCGGCAGTTTCAAGATGCAAGCAACGTAAGACAAAGAGAAATACATGCACATGACGCCGGCTCATCTGCATAGAGTCTGTGAAACAAATGCTTTGAATACCCTCTCCTCTCCTGCAGGAAGGAAATAGTGCTGCTCCATGTGAGCGACACTGAAAGAGCCGTCATGTTCGGGGCAGTGGAGAGCAAAGGGAACCTGGTTTTCAAGTTTGTCAATGCCGAAGCTAACGTCCCCGTAATGATGCAGAACCTGGACACCCCGGTTCCAAAGGTAATATTCACACATGCTTTGGTAGCACAGCAAATCTGAAATTTGCATCTAAGGATGCACTCAAATAGAAACAACACCTCAAATTAAAATAAATACAGAAATAGCCGAGGATGATTAACTTATAATGAATCAACATTTCCTTTGTGAAACCTGAAGCAAAACCTCTTTGTTCTCTCTTATGTGTCGATTTCATTAAAAGAAATCAAACCCTTTTGTGTGTTAGGGTTCCAAGTGAGTGACACATATCGGTAATTAATTCTGGGAATGGAAAAACCTGCTCATGTTCTTTGCAGGCGTTGGAGTTGATCAAGCATCTGGCTGAGGCGAACAAATATCAGGTTGACAGCGCGACAACTGAAAACACCATCAAGGTCTATCAGCTGCTGCGAGTGATCCCCTACGAGGGGCTGGAGGAGATGTGGAAGCAATTAGCAGGAAATGTGGAATATAGGTGAGTAACGCAATCGTTCCTTCTAGAGGAAGAAAGATAATAACATTTGATTCAGCTACAGAATAAAAAATATAAGAAATTAAATTATGCCTCTCTGGGTTGCATGTAGACATGCCCGGGATACTTTTGCATAGTTATACCAACAGGAAATGAACCAACCAATCATCATGCTTGATCTGAAGGTCTGCACTACGCCATTTTGCTCACAGCAGCTTCTTTGTAAACGTTTGCAGCTGCAGTCAGTTCAACCCCCCTCCAGTGTTGTTGGACATATATTTAATCACAGCAATCACAAAAACATAAACATTATTACAAAGACTTAAAATATTGTAATGTATAAAAACAAGTTTAAAAAAGAATCAAATTATCATGAATTAACGTCAACAGAAATAAAAATAAATTGCACAAATCCTTTATCGCACAGATACTAGTTACTGTATGAAGAGAACCTCACTGCAACTAAAAACTAAAGTGCACAACAACGATCATTATCCCGACCTTTCTTCTCGTCCTTTAGTGAGCTAGATTCCCCTGCTCCCCTCCCCCGGGGTCAGGGTTAGGCATTTAGTTGTGATGGTTATGGTTAGGCTAAGGGACTAGGAAATGCATTATGCCAATGAGTGTCCTCACAACTATAGAGAAACAAGTGTGTGTGTGTGTGTTTATGTGTGTGTGTGTGTGTGTGTGTGTGTGTGTGTATGTGTGTGTGTGTCAATAGTTGCCCCAGGCATGTGACCTTTCACAAACTTTTGCTTTAGTTAAGTTGCAGAAAGGCAATTTAAATTAAACTAATTCAGTTATGAATAAAATTTTTGAGAGTACCTTTGCACCCACTGTGAACAGTGCACTCAAGAGCTGAACCTCCTCCACAGATAACCTTCAACCAAGCTTTTCATTATAGCATCATAAGATGACAAACAAAACGGTCCCAGGCCATCTCTAAAATCTCGTTCTGATCCACTCCCTCTGATTAGGTAATTGAAGAGTATCCTCCCACTTAGTTCAGGAAGGATTTAGTCTGGTACATTACCGCTGATGAATGATTTATTATCTTGAGAGGCACGATGACAGAGGGGTGATGAGTGAAAGACTGCGCTCTCTGCCCATTAAGATCCAGACAGCTTGTATTTCATATCGTGCAAGAGCAATTAAAAGAGACACCTGACCTTGTCTTCCACACCTTTACCTTCTCCATTTTTTCGTCTCTTTGCTTTATTTGAAGGCTGATAAGTGCTGTCTGATGAATCCAATTCCCCTCACTCCCTTTCTCCCTATCATTAGACGCTGGTTTCTGGACATGGTCGTTGAGGTCGGCGATGCCAGAATCCTAAAGTTCCTGGAGATGAGGTTTCACGCCGGAGATGTGACAGCAAGTGAAGGCCTGCAAACCTTATTGCTGTCTATGAACCACCTCAATCCCATTCCTGAGCTGGTGGAGATGGCTAAAGTGAGTAACAGGGAAGTTGTAAATGTGAAGAATGACATCATGCACACTTCCAACTGAATGGGTGACATCAAAAATGTCGCTTCTGCAGATGTTCCTGAACCTTCCTTTTTGTAAATCCAACACCTACCTGTGGAACACTGTGGTGCTCGCCTATGGATCTCTGGTGTATAAGCACTGTGCATATTATACACCCTGCCCAGTAGCTGCTGTTCAGGTAATCAGAATAATAACGTACTTGAAACAGCCATTCCATCAGAAACACTCAAGTCATAATTAGTTAAAGGATGTAATTTGACTCAGTGGGTAGCATCGACCAATTAGAATATGTAAATGTAATTTCCTGATATAAGCAACTTGATTATTGTTCCACTTCTGTTTCAGCCTCTGTTGGACATGGCCACGCAGGGTCTGAAGAATGGCAGTGAGGCGGACATGGTCCTCGCCCTGAAAGCTCTTGGGAACGCAGGTCATCCAGGGAGCATTAAAACCATCATGCGCTTCCTCCCCGGTGTGGCCGCCACCCCCGTGAATGTGCCGCCCCGAGTGCTGAGCGCGGCCGTGCAGTCGATGAGACTCATAGCCGCCAGAGACCCTCAGAGAGTGAGAACAGCATCTACTGAAAGACTGTTTTTCCTCTACATTCATTCTACCTTCATCACATTCAAATGATATGTATTCATATGTCTGATTCATGCATAATCTTTATCGTTGTGGAGGAAAAAAATCATCTGTCCACAATTGTAATTATCTGCCCTGTAAGGTCACTGAGAGTTACTCCAGTGTTTGTGCAGGAACAGAGCAGAGAGGACCTCAGCTGCGGGGGGGTTTGATGAGTCAGCGTTCTCTGGTGTTTTCAGGTCCAGGACATCACCATGGCTCTGTTTGTGGAAAAGAACCTTCCCGTTGAGATCCGCATGCTGGCCTTCATGATCCTGTTTGACACCAAGCCGCCCATGGCTCTGGTGTCCACAGTGACGACACATCTCCAGATGGAAAAAGACCTCCATGTTGTTAGTTTTGCGTTTTCCTACCTGAAGAGTTTCGCCAGATCCAGAACTCCAGAGAACCAATATCTGTAAGTTTGAAGATTTTCGAAAATGAACCGTATATATCGTTGTTTGTGTTGTTTGATACTGAATCTTATTTCCTCTGCAATAGCTCGACTGCCTGCAGCTTGGCTGTGAAAATCCTGGCCCCGAAATATGGCCGTGTCAGCTATCACTACAGCAAAGCCATGCGCTTTGATTGGTTCAATGGTATGTTCCAAGAGAGAGTCCTGGATCCTGAGGTTTCCCTGAAAACAGATATACAGGAATTTGCTATTCTCTCTCCATGCAGACGACTTCCTCATCGGCACAGCGGCAGAAGTCTTCATGCTCAGAAGTGCAACAAACATCTTCCCCACTGAAATCATGATGAAAGGGAAATTCTTTTTCATTGGAAGAATTCTGCAGCTCCTGGAGGTACAGTGCGACAAACAGCGTAAAACACAACCACTGACCCTGACGTAACTTATCTTGTCAGGGGCGTCACGTTGGAGTGAGGAGAGAGTGGTCAGCAATGTCAGCTCGCTGCAACAAGTTCCCCCGGTTTGAATCCCTGTTTGGCCTGGAGCCTCTTTCACATATTCTTCTTGAGTGCCAAGTAGCTTCAAAACAACTCTAGACTTATCAATGTGTTCAACAAAATACTTATACTTCCACCAATCACCACCTTGTCCTGGCATAGACCTGTTTGCATGCATCACCCACTCAAAACTCAGGCCAAGTGTCGCCATGAGAAAACAAAACATATCCACCACAGACACAATCTAAAGACATGATTGGGGTCAGGTTAATTGGAGACTCTAATTTGCCCCTAGACGTAAATGTGAGTTGTGGATGGTTGTTGTTCATGATCAGTAATTCTCTTCTATTCCTTTCTCCTATGCAGTTTGGAATCCGTGCTGATGGAATTAAGGATTTGTTCAGCACTATAAACCCTGGATTTAACGGGGATGTAGATTTCACCGACTTCCGGTCCATTTTAAACCTGGTGAGTAGATCATTCTAATTTAAATGCAAAAACAGGTCACAGTTAAATGACAGGGCATCTGCTAATATGTTTGTGTGACCATCATTGTTATGTCGTTCTCAGCTTAAAAACTGGGAGGTTATGCCCAACGATAAACCAGTTATCTCGGCCTATGCCCGCGCCTCCGGACAAGAGTGGTTCTTTGCCGACATGAGCAAACAAGTCCTTCAGAATATCATCAAGGTGAGAGATTAATCTGACAAACCGCTACGATCGATCCATTAATGTTGAAGCCAGCACAGTCAATAACAGTATCACTATGTTAAATGGTCTACAAAGCCTCCACATGCCCCCCCACCCCCTGTTGTTCTGTGATCTTACTTGCAGGCCGTCAGTCCTGCTGCAGGGAAAGGAAGCCCTCTGTGGGAGGTGGTTGAGAATCTACAGAAAGGAATCTCATGGCACAAGACCAAGCCTTTCCTGATCTTCGAAATTCGTTACTACCAAGCGACGACCCTGGGTCTCCCGCTGGAGATTAGCAAATATTATGAGTCAGTCAATGGCATCACATTTAACGGTGAGGAGACAAATCTACCTACAGCATATGAGCACCTTAATTAATCAAGTCAGTATTTTGGTAATGTCGTAAACTGTTTGTTTTACTTGATCAGTATTCTTCTTTTTTGTGTAGCCAAAGCTGCAGTAAATCCACCAATGACTGAACATCTTGGCCAACTCTTGAATTCTGAAATTTCACTGGAGACTGATGGTTTTATTGGGTAAAAAAAACTAAGTCGTCTTTTAATTAAGAGAGAATAAACCTACAGCATGTTTGGCAATTCTACGATCATGTTGCAAAACCTCATCATTGCCAAAGTTTGTATTTGTGCTGTATAATTAAATCTATTGCATCCACCTCTTCTTTTTTTAGCTACTCAAAAGATTTTTGGGTTTTCTATGGGATCAACACAGAGCTGTTCCAGTCTGGCTCCGAGTTGAAGTCTAAAATGCCGATCGCAATTCCATGGAAGTTCTCCGCCAAGATCAACGTCAGAGAGAGGAAGTTTGAACTCGACCTTCCTGCATGCAAAAAAGAGATGGAAATAATGTCAGTCAGGTAGGTTTTAAATAAGGATTCAGCAAAAAATAAATTCACAATTGAAATCACACTGAATCAATTCATAGCGTGCCATGCAGCTCTTGATGGAGCAATACAAACAAATACAAACCCGCCTCAGTTTGTCTTTTTCTTTTTTAAAAGAAGCCCATGAGGGTCTATAGTAACATTTTAAATATGAAGCAGTTGAGAATCACACAATATAAAAGCTTGGTATTAGAAAGGTGTTTTTTTAGGCATTTAGCATCATTTTAGTTATGGCACCTCAACCAGAGACTAACATTATCAAACCAGCACACCACACACCAGCTTCACTTGTAATTCAGTGAATTGAAAACATGGTTTAGTGGTATGTGGCTCACTGCACTGGAGTAGGAGCCTGGCAGCCGGGAACATCACCTGTGTACTGACGGACTGAACAGATGTTCGAACAAGTATAAATTCTGGATCAAATTGTGACACTTACAAGCAAAATCAAGTCTTATAATTAGGGCTGTGAAATGATTAAAAAGGTTAATCAAATTAATCACAGGTTTCTATGGATTAATCATGATTAATCACTTTACCGATTTTCTCGGTATATATATTTGTGAGAACAAAAAGATTTATGACAAAGACAGATATATACATGTTTTCTTTTTTTATTCATAAATAAACAAAACAATGGTTCTGCAACTCAGCAGTTCTTTAGCAGTTCTCTTTGCTGTTCCATATGGAACATTCATCCTAAACGGAATTCGGGCTTCTTAGCCATTGTATGGTTGAATAAAACTTTTTTCTTTTCTTTTTAAATCAAACAGAAATTATTTGGGCTTCTTAGCCATTGTTTTTATAGTATGGTTGAACATTTTTCTATTTTTTGTCAAACAACCATTCACCACACCATGGCACAATCTAATGCCTCTAAAGGCCCTCTTAGCTAGTCTATCTTTAGCCAGTTCTTGTCTGACAGTAAAGCTGACCTCTTCTTTTGCAAAATGTGTCCTGCGAGTGAGTCTGGTTTGGTCGCATTCCACTTGAACGCCCCTCGCCGACCAACGCATGCTTCGCGTTGAGGTGGTACTTTAAGCGGCTTTGCTACAGTGAAACAAGAACGTCTTCCCGCAGAGTGTGCCTATCACCTTGGTTTTATTGAATGTTCCATCTTTGTTTTTTTTGGAGCACAATCTTCCCATCCAGTTTGTTTTTTTGAATAGCAGCTGCCGTCTGACTGCATTAGAGCGCAGACTAGTGCAGAGTGGGCGGAAATGTGGATTTATTGGAAGGTCCTTCTGCGCATGCGTTAAATGCGTAAAAAATGAACGACTTAATCCTGTAATTTAATCATAAGGCGTTAACGCTTTATTTTTCACAGCTCTACTTATAATGTGTTAGTATGAGTAAACAAATTGTACTAAATTGTATGCATGCTATCGACAATGCAGCCTGTAACCAGTATAAGAGTCATCATTTCCTTTTTCCAACCGATAGCTCCAATGTGTACGCAGTCTCCAGGAACATAGAAGAGCTAGATAAGGCTAAAATGACCCCAATGATTCCCAAAGCCATTGACGCCAATGAGGAAGTTGCCCACACAGGGCCGTCAGTGGTGACGCCGGAGTCCGATCAGGTACAGGTCAACACCCGTCAGAGGTCAACCAAACGACATTCATTAAACTGGAAACAGATTCATATTTCTGTGTTGTTTATCTTTTCTTATCTCACAGATGATGAAATCAAACTCCTGGCATCCACAAACCAAGATGTGCGCTGAGAGTAACATTTATGGAGCCGGCCTCTGTGTAGAGTCTGAGCTGAGAAGAGAGTATTATCACGAGGAGTACCCACTGTACTATTTCCTGGGATACACACACATGGCACTCAAAGTCAGCCCAGGTATGAAATCCTATGGCGGCAGATTTTGACCTTTTTAAGTATATATATCATCTTTGGATTGTTAGTATGTCCCTGCTGTAAATTGGTTGTCATTCTAGTGTAACAATGTATTGTATATATATTTTTATTTGTAAAATTTTCTTTGCTAACAAAGTTTTCTTTTTTTCAGCTCGCGCAATCAAAGCCGTTGACAAAATCCACTTTGAGGTGAACGGCGGCCCGCACACACTTCCAATGAGCACACAGCAACTGCTGGAGAGTCTGAGGAGCCTTTCCAAGGTATCTGGCTTCCACTCGCAACGTTGTTATCTCTGCACCTGCTCCGCCATTTTATCCTCATCCTGCATTGTGTTTACAGGCGGCCACTCAGTCCTCTGATTCAGCCTCAAGCGCCAGAGGATCTAATCAGAGCGAGCCTGACAGCGTCCTGGAAGTACGTGAGACACGCCGCACATGAGAGGGACACATTTTAAAAAAAGTGAAACATGTTTAGAACCATGCAGAGATTTCTGTGCAGGATGAAGCTCCATAAAAAAAGTGTTTCATCTGACACATACAGCTCAAAATGAATATTTCCTCGGGTCTCACAGCGACTAGTTAGAATTTACCCACAATAACAACGGGTGTGATTACCAATCCACACATGACATAAGATAATCAGGACTCACACTGGACACAATGCAAACAATCCCATCACAGTCTTATATGTCGCCTTCCGTTTGATTCCCTCAGGCTCGGGACTCGACACCCGAGGCCGTGTTCAACGTCAAAGCTTTCGCCTTGAGTGGCAACGAGAAGCCTCAGGGTTACGACGCAGCTGTGTACTACACCCCCGAGGCCACCGTGAAGAGCACCCAGCTCATAGTGTCCCAGGCTGGAGAAGACACCAACTGGAAGATGTGCATGGACACCACTGTGAGTGCCCATGCTGAGGCCAAGGTAGATATACAACACACTCAGTTTCTCAGATAGAGAGAAGGAATCTAAGGAATCTTATTCTCTTTACAAATACTTTGTGTTATCTTCAACATTGTGTCCTTCTTCTTGTAACCATTATCTGCTGTGGAACCAAAGAATATTCTTTATTCATCAGCACCAAAGAACTCCATCATTGTCCAGAAAAACAATTAAAACCCACTTAGAAAAGCTGAACCGTCCCACTGCGGAACATATGCCTTAAATACAAAGACTATCCATTTCAGTGTCCCTGTATTTTCTACCTCTGGAGAGTTTGGGAAGTTTAAAGAGTAAAAAGTGTCTTGACACTCCCTAGTTACACTGAAAAGCTGAGAGGAATAAACTCACTGTCCATGTCCATAGTAATGAACGGATGTGTATCCACATGCATTAGTGAGGAGATGTGATGTGTTCTAATGGATATTAAGATGTGTGGTTTGAAGGCATGAGTTTTTTCAGGGTATAGATATTAAGAGAATACTCACTGTTGGATTAAAGTAATGTAGGACTTTTTTGTTGACGATTCTAGATCGCCATTGAATTGATTTAAAGAAACTATATGTAACAAGTTTTCATGAAAATGTTAAAAAAATATATCAATAGACCTATGTTATATATTTTGTTGACTTGTGCACTTACATTTTCCAAAATGTTTACAACCATGTCCAAACATTTTCGAAACATAATTTGTGCCTGAATCGCATCAGGTAGATTTCCATCAGAAATGGTGTTGAACACAACAACTTCCATGATGCCACGATTCTTCACGATTGTCAACAACTAGAGGTTTTCTTTCTGTTTTTGATTTAGAGTCAAGCGTCCAAAGTTACATAGAGTCAATTTCTAAACAAACTAAAACTATCCAGTCTCAAAACATTTGACTGTGTGTAACTGACAAACACTTGTGGAACTCGTGTGGAAAGGAAATGTCACACTGGCCGCTCCTTTTGAGTTGGACGTCGGGACTGGTGTTTGTTGAGTTTCCCATCATGATTGATCCTTTGTGTTTGCTCTAGGCACACATCCGATGGGGAGCTGAATGTCAGTCCTATGAAATGTCAATGAGAGCTGCAACTGCACATCCGAATGGTTCCATGCCTACGCTCAAGGCCAAAGTACACTGGACCAAGATCCCAGAGGCCATGGCCGAGCTGGGCAGACGGTGAGCTGGTGGTAGTGTGTGGGGGGGGGGGGGGATCAGGGGGGGGGGGATCAGTTTCAAGTAAGTGATTAAAATGAGAGACTAAATATGAGGAATGAAGGCTGAACTGAGGAAGGGACTGAAAGATTCCTTCACTTGTTTTTGTCTTCAGCACAAAATCTACTGGAATGTGTGTGAAACAAGCTTTTTACCTTCTTTTTTTTCAGAATTGGAAACTACATCCCCGGCATGGCTCTGCTTCTTGGCTTCAACCAGCAACACGAGAGTAATGCCGATCAGGAGGTCTCTGCATCGGTCGTTTCTGCCTCAGGAGACAGCGTTGATGTGAAGATTAGATTCCCACAGGTGCTGCTGCAAATGTTCACCCCGCACACGCATCACTGCACTGCATACGGCTTATCTTGACTACTGTATTTACACAGACGTGTCCCTTTCTGCTGTTCTGTCATCAGTTTACAGTGTACCGCAACTCCATCCCAGTTCCACTGCCACCTGCCAGTTCTCCGGGGCTTCATCTCGACACCACAAACACAACAATAGATGGATTCGGACATTTTTAAAAACATGTGAGCTGTGCAGTGTTTTAATTTTCATACTAATCTCTGTCTTAAAACCTGTGCAGTTATGTGTGTGTGTGTGTGTGTGTGTGTGTGTGTGTGTGTGTGTGTGTGTGTGTGTGTGTGTGTGTGAGCCTGTGTGTGTGCGGTGGTGGATTGTTTTGACAGACGTCCATGCAAAGCAGAAAACTAGCACAGAACCAACAAAGCCATTTTTGCTTCTTTCATAAAATATGTTTTGTGTTGCAGAAAGACCACAAAGCCCAGATGGGAGCCAGATGCCTCTTTTCCCAGTGATAACACTGCATCCCAAATCTCACCCCCGTGATAAAAGTGAGGATCATAAAAGATGTATCAGTGATGCCTCAGATGTCCCCCGTTTGGAAATAACCTGTAACGCTCTTGATTTATTCATTGGAAAGCCTGTTAATATTTGAAGACCCACTTTTGAAAAAATACCGTGTGAATTTCTGCTCATGTTCCAAAATACTATATCTTCATCACACTTGATTCATAACAGTGGCTATTGTGCAAAATCTGGGTGTCACGTGATTAAAATACAGAGCAGCCTGTTTCTTCCTTTTACTTTAACCAGTATAACACATTCTGCATGTAAAAAATATTTGTAAGTATTAAAGCCGGATAATGATAAAAAAAAAGGATAAAAAACACTCACGAGAACTTGAGTTTTTAAGATTGGTCTGTTGCTAAGTTTGTCTGTTAGAAATAAAAGGGTGCAATTTACATGACATGCAATTCTGTTGATAAAATTGGCAAATAACCTCTTTTAACCAGGTCCTGTTAAACTCTTAAAAACCCTCTTTGATTGTCAGAATATTGAACGACTGGAGGGTTTCCCGCAGAAAGAGGTGGATGTTTACAAGGTCTGTGTGACCCGCTCTGTTTGTTTGGTCAACTGATGCAACAGGACTGTTTGCAGATATCCGCCCACAGTGCCACCATCAGTGCCTCTGCCACACACACACAGAAACTCCGTGCCCTTTGGAGTCACACAAACATGTCAGTGCTCCCCGGGTCTAGAATATTTAATATCGTGGAATTTCATGCAGCTTTTTAAAGGATCTGAAAAAATAGGTTTTTCTTTTACGATTGGCAAAAAAAAAGCATGATCTGATGAACATTAATTAAAAAACGCCACAACTGGTTTCAGGCCAAATCACAATTTTGAGTCATAACAAATGGGATGTCAGCCGCCAAAGATAATGATTTCCTCCTAACTAAAGACTGGTTGTCCTAACTACCCCTGGATCTGGTGCCAACGCTGATTCATCCAGATGGTGGAGAATTGCAGAGAAAAGACGATGCCATCAAAGGCTGAGCGCAATTATAATGGCACCATTATGTTCCATTTACATCTCTAATATCCTGTGGGCTTTCAAGTGCCGCTTGACGGGCAAGATTGCAAATGTGGCGTGCCAACGCTGGGATTCACAATCAACTCCTGTTGTCTCGGGCATCAGGACACGCCGACCTTGTGTTGACATGACTTCACCAGGTAATATCAGCTGGTTGGGAAGCATTAGTGAATGACTGATCAGGTCATTTGGGGGGGGGGGGGGGGGGGTTGTTCAGCCATCCCCTCCTCTGCTGCTCGCTCTGTGATTGTGACGAGCCTCATTAGGCACCACTATATGAGCCGTCTGAGAGTATAGCTGATAATATAATCATGGTTAGGGACGTTTCTGTCCAATTACTGCATGCTGAGGGACAGGGAATCAGTCACTGGACAAAGAGTCTACACAGCCATATAAAACCCAGCAATTTAAAAAGTGCAGAGAATAACTGAGGGGCAGGGTTTGTATTCTTAGACCTCCATTAACGTCACATCTGATGAATATGTTTAATTTTCAAAATGTTGCTAAAGCCTATAGTGATTTAGTAGATGAGACAATATACCATAAAATATAATCTCTTTAAAACATTTGTGTCATTACTACCCGGGGGAAAGATCCTTTGGAATGCAAGTGTGTGTGTGTGTCTGTGTGTGTGTGCGTGTGTGTGTGTATGTGTGTGTGTGTGTGTGGGTGTGTCTGGGTGGGTGTGTGTTTGTGTGTGCGTTAGAGCGTGAGCACTAGAGGACAGTATTTACCAGACATTCAAATATGCCTGGCACAGTGCTAAAAGCCTGGCACCAGTGTTTGTTCAGTTCACAGAAATGGCTGCACACTGGTTATTGACATTGGGAGGATGAATCAATATATGGCTTGGCAGGGTTAGGGTTAGTGCTCCTGCAACTCTGTGGCCTGCAGAACACAGACATGGACACATTTCACTATATCCTAATACACATTTTAAATAATGCATATATAAACACGTACTGACTGCTTGTATTTTACTGCAGAAATTGTACAAATCTCGGAATACTGTCTAAAAGTGGATCATGCATGTTTGGTAAAAAACAAGAAAATCCTAAAAACTATAAAAGAAAATGGTTTATTTCCTAAAAAGTCAAAAGTTTTTATGGGATACATGGATATTGGTACTTAAACTAGGACATTAATCAGATTGTGATGTCACCAAAATTCACAATCTGTTAAATATATCCTCCTAATTTAAGGAACACATCTTATATGCAGGCAGAAAAGAGGGTGGATGAGGGCGGTTATATCAGTGGCATTACCGAGTGGACAAGCCCGCACATTATAAAACATTACTTGTATCTTCTACCAGTCGGTTCTATCAGGATATAATGACATCATACTTTGTTACTGCTAGGAATTAGAGCATCTGAAGAGGTTGAAGCCTCTCTGCGTTTTTTGTACAATCTGAACTGGGGTCAGCTGCTGCAGGGGAGATATCCATGCTGCAGGTTGTAAGAGCTGCATCCTCGTCCGAAGCACAAGGGCTGAGTTTCTATTGAGTCTGAGCAGAATCTGAGTCTCACAGGAAGAATAAACCGGTCCAGTTCAAGTAGGATATTCAATCATAACACTGCACCCTGTGAGTTTGTAGCTCTCAAGATTTCAAATCAAATCAAATCAAATATACTTCATTGTCCCGATGGGGACATTTTTCCTGGGCCAAAGTGCTAAACGAGCAGCAGAATGACAAAAAGTGTATATATCGTGCAAGGTCCAGAATAATAATTCAGAATAAAAATGAGCTGAATATTGCACCTGCACTAACAAAAAACTTAAAATGATAAAACAATAAAAGGATCTAACTTGTAAAAAGATGAAAAATATAGCTGGCATTAAAACCTAAAAAACATAAAGCAAAATCCTCCAGACAAAGTGCAAAGCTTATAGAGATACAGTATGTCATTGAGGATCCTGTGTGTTACTGTTAGAAAAAGGTATGAGGCAAAATTCTCTAGAAATTAAAAACTTCAGTGGAAAATAAAATGCATGTTTAATGAAGACCCTATGACATATAAATTAGATTAAATGCACTGAGCAGTGCAGTATATGTGAATACACAAGAAATGAGACCACACTGTGATAGAGCACATCAGTTCCCTAACAGGTTGAAGCAACTGCAACGTTTCTAAGGTTGTATTTTTTATTCTATGCTGGAAAAATAAACCTTAGTTCCCACAACCACGAGCAGGACAAGCAGAGCAGAACATTGGTGGATTGGTTTATTTGTAATATTTGCACTGACAAGCTGATTACGGGTGAAACCAACCCAAACTGATTTATTTCAGTCCACTTCCTATTGGATTTGATGGAACCATCTGATAATACATTGTCTACACAAATGTGGTGATTCAACATGTAGATAAGAAGTGTTTTTCTACAAGGTTTTGGATCATGTTCTTCTCCTTTATTAATCTGACATGTGTTTCTTTCATATTTGAGGAGAATTGTCATTATACAAGTTCCTGTTGTGAAAAAGTAGAAAACCTTTAAACAAGAAAATATAACAAAAAATGGTCCATGTAAGGGAATTCAACAATAACTCAAATATCTTCTTAGAAAAAAAGATATTTGAGCCCCCCCCCCCCCCCCCCCCCCCCCCTCCAGAGCTAAGGTAGCCCCTTCTAAACCAGGAGCTCCTCCCCCTCGGCATCATAGCATAATAACAGAAAAATATAATTAGTTTTCATCACCAGCTCGAATCAGCCTGTGGGACTAGTTATATTTTCAAAAACATTTTCCTTCAGTCAAAACAGCTTATTTGTGGCAAAAAAGAAATCCCAGAAAACAAGACACATAATTATGCAGCTCACATCAGCATAAAAGCACAAAACAACTATTTGATGAACACAATTATTATGTGCTTACTATACAACCCAATGATGAGGTCGAAAATCCACAACAACAAAATGTAGAGTTGATTAAAAAGTATGTGAGGATAAAAATAGAAAGTGTTCAGCCTGGGCTACTGAAACGGTGACGGAAAGAGGGATGATACCGACTTTTGTGTGTGTGTGTGTGTGTGTGTGTGTGTGTGTGTGTCTGACCTACAGTCACTGATGGAGCCGCTCTGTCACAGGGTTATTTCAAGTTCAGTAAGTTTACTATTAATTATAATCATCCATATCACAGCCTGACTAGTTGCTGTTTTTGGGGGAAAACTTTTGCACCTCCTCTGGTTCAAAGAGAGTTCAACCCCCTGAGAGGCTGTTAAGACTCATAGAACGTCCTCAGTTTGCTTCTTGGAAACGTCAAGCTGACGACAACAAACACAGACGAGTAATCTGACTTCTGTGACTTCTTCCAATATCTGTTTAAACGTTCGATCAACATATTCTACCTTTCTGTTATCCTGAGGAGGTTTTCTAACCCGACTAGAAGAAAGAACTGGAGATATCACACTCTGAGGAGACATGACAAAGCCCTGTGGGATCTTTGTGCCAAAAATGGAAGTTCTGCCTGAATGTGATCATCAGGGACAGGTCCCCTTGTAATCTGGGATACTTGTATTAAGTTTTACACAAAGATTAAATAACCTTGCCTTATCCATGCAAAGCTCAATATTTCAACTTTTTAAAAGCAACATGCAAAAAGGGAAGAAACCTGAATAAGGAAATTGATATCATTCATAGAAATGTTAGTAATTCATATCGACATATGAAAGTCCTATTTTTTCATAAAAAACCCTATCTGCAGTTTTCATTTAAAACATTGTATTACAAGTGGATCTTTTATTTAATTTTAATAAATCAAAATTTAATCACCAGCCAGAAACCATAACCAATAATTATTCATTCAGTAATTCCCCATTCTAACCAACTCGCAGATGAGAGACTCATCATCGTCGATCAGCTCATTGTCTTCTCCACACGTTTGATGAAGACCACAGGACAGAACTTTCACTTCTTTCTGGATCATCTCTTTCCTCGAGTTCAACTGGATTATAAACAAGTGTATTTACAAGTAACTCCTGTCTGTCAACTTCAGATCATATTCTACATCTGACACTTCCATTGTTAAAATGATCTAGTAACGATTATTTGCAAACATAATAAACATATTCCATATTTTTTTGTAAAATAGAATATGTACATACGTTTAATATATGTTAAGGACCCGAATAAATCCACAGTGACGATCCACAAAGTGAACATGATCCAGGGGTTAAACTGTCAGCGTGTGGACGTCCTCTGAATCCTATCTGAAAGTGCCACATTTAAAAGCAGTTTTACTGAGGCAGCTTTTGCTTCTGTAATATTTGTGGGATTACTCTCAGCTGCCCAGCGAGCAAATCCCAAATCCATAAACCCTGCCGCTGGCCACAGCTGCAGAGAGGCTCCTCGCAACCAGCCAGAATAAACCAACAGTGAGCAAAACAATAATGATCTGTGAGGGGGTGTCCGTCCTGAGGGGGCGCTGGTGAGGTGGGCAGCTGATGTGCCAGGATGATTGACAGCAGAGCTCTGGTGTTTGAAGGACCTGAATTCACTGTGCACCCGATCCATCATCATGCATAGGTGTGGAGAGATTTGAATCTGTGGCATTAATCGTTCTCACATGAACACACACACATGCATGACCTCTCTCTGCTCAAATGTTGACCTCCTGACTGCACCTTCACCTCCTGCTGGGAGTTGCTGGTTTAACATAAGGATTTGAACCTGCACCTCACAGCTTGGTTCCCTTTCATCATCCTGCAGCAGGCAGCTGTTTCCCACTTTTAAAAGCTCTAAAAACCTGCTGTACCGACCGGTTCAGCACAAACACCATGTTACCAACGGGATGGTGAACACAGTGAAGCAGTTAGCAGCTACAGAGCTAATGAGATCATGTTTCTCCGCAGACACTGAGATCAGAAGGATGATTGAATACTGGACTTGCTTAAAACCAAGGGAACAGAAATGTGGATTCACATTTTCTGTTCCCTTGGTCAAAGCAAGCAAATGAAAACGACTGTTGCTTTGTGACAGATGTGTAAACAAACACAAATATTTGCTCGGGAGTTATCAACTCAGAATAATGTGTGTACATGTATCAGCTACCAAAATCTGTTGATTCCCAAAAAGGCTAAATAAGCTGAAATATAATGAACATCAGCACCTCAATTCAATAAAATGTTAATTAAGTGTTTAAAGTGTGCCACAAATACAAGTACAACAGAATGTGTATTATGGAAGGATGTTACATTCACACAAAAATGTCATTATTACGAGAATCATAATTACAGACCTTTGATCAATCATGACTTTTTGATAAGACACACATTTTACATCTTCTCGGTTTAATTACCTATCCTACATCATATAATTGATATGAGCTCGAATAGCAATTACATCTTTTTAAACAGAGTATTTGTTTTGAAAATGTTAAACATATTAAAACTTCTGCTAGACCTCGGATGACCTGATAATGTTCTAGTTCATGTTCATCTACAATTTCTTGCAATAATGAGATAGTTCAGTCAGATTTCCCCCCGAGGTGAGGTCTCCATCTTTTCCTCTTGTCCTTCTGTCAATACGCACAGTGTTTGGTTGAATTATGTAGCTGGTCAAATAACGATAACAGTGTATTTTCAATACATTCTAGTGTCTTTTCAGTCTCAGAAAATCCTCCGAGCTCAGATCTATATTGACTGCAGACTCAGGATGTAGCAGCAATAACCAGATTACACAAGGAAATGTGACAGTTAGTAACATCTCTAAGACTTTTTGCCTTTAAGAAAATTGACATATTGGGGAATGTAATTGAGTCATGGAGGAAACAAAGACACACTTACTTCCATAAGTTATTTTTGCAGTTATTAGTTTTCATTGTCTTTGGTCTGACTCGGAGGAGACTGAGCGACGGCCCCGGCGCCTCCCTGTGCTCATCACACACTGGAGTCATTGCTCCTGTCGTATCGGTGAGTTAAAGACTTTCCACAAACGCTCCCTGTCTTGTTTATGGTGCCACGCTGTGTGACACGTCCTCATCAGGGCAACAGGAGGTGTTTTTTTCACATTAAGAGCTGATTGGATAAACATTAACTCAGTAGACTATGCATAATCTGTTGATCCCCATCACTGTAATTCTGTCTGACGGCCCAGCAGGCAAAACACATCACAGCTCTTAATGTCCATCACTCTCGCTGGCATCAGTATTATAGTTTAGAACCTTTTAACGGTGTAGTCACAGTTTTAACAGACTCACACAATGCACATTTTTACATGTAATAACATTTCCACAGGAACAATAAAAGACTCAGATAGTTCTCAGCAAGGTGTTGACACAGGGATTCAAACGACCAGAAGGGGGCACTGTTGGTCTGAGCAGTGACGTAAGGAGTCTCTATTTGTGGAGCCTTCTCTTCTATTTTTGCCACTGGTGAACATTTTATGTCTTCCTGTAAAGATCAGTGCTATTCTCCTGTTCCACCCGTTTGACCCAGACTTCCTGATACACACAACAAAACCAGTCCCCTGTAACAAGGGGATTTAAATATTAATGTCACTTTACCAACCATGGATACAATTTCCCAATCTGACATGTTTTTATGTTCCTTTTACACAGAGCATCTTTTTCAAATGTTAATGCAGACTTTCGGGGGAAATGTTTATTGTACACTCCAGTTAAACATTTTTTAAATGTTAAGATGTTAGATGGCATTGAACTTTATAAAAATATAGAAAAAGCAATGTGGAAACATTTGCTACCCTGACACAGTGGTTCTTTGAGAACTGAGCCACGAAGTAGATTAACAGTGTGGACAATCAGGAATGTGATCTGGGAGAACATCCATCAACTTCCAGGTGCCGTCAAATGATACGACCCCCCCTCGTGACCTCCTCTCCAGAATGAAGACAGAGGAGAAACCACACATAACATGAAAGTGGCAGAACCAAGCGCATCGCTCACACATTTAGAAGCGGGGGGGGGGGGGGGGGGGGGGGGAGAGGGGAGAGGTAGGTAAGGAGGAAATTGTGACAAAGATCCAGATCGAGCACATCTGGAATGAGCCCACAGAGAGCCTGAGAGAAAGGAGAAGAGCATCTGGGGTTCAAGGGAAAAGAGAGAGGAGCCCACGGTCCAGATGCTCAGGTTCTTGAGAGAAGAGACAAAGTGAGCAACTCTTTCTCTTCCTGAACACAACAACACTGCCCCGGAGATCCTCGATAATTCAGCGACCAGAGATTGCACCGTGTCGGAGCCGCCACCGAGAAACCAGTAATTCTTCATGTGCTGCCTGTCTTATAGGATCTGTGTCTATGGCAGAAAAAGAAGGCCACTGATCCTCCCGCCTGTGAAGAGCTGTCGCCATGGCAACCTCACGGTTTATCAAGGTTTAAGGCAATGGAGAGAGTGAGCGTGTGCTTGTGTGCTTGTGTGGTTTACAATCACACACACACACACACGTGCACACACACACACACACACACACAGATACATTGTTAGGAAGACATAAGCACATTATCAGGCGTGATGAGTCCAGTTGACAGAATCAGGTGTCATGTGAAAATTGTGCCCATATGCTGGAGCGACCGTAATGACTGTAGCAGACAGGTTATATTATAGTTTGCAAACATAAACATATAGTGAGGTGAGCAGGTGGCAGGGCGACAGTGTGGTTAGAGATTAGCTGCCTGACTGGAGGCTCACAGCTCTGATCCCTGCAAAGACCAAAATGTACACAGTGTAACACAGCGACGCCGCGGCTCATTCTGCCAGAACATAACAAGATGCAATTAAGAATTTTCTCACAACGCTAATGGTGAGCCCGTCGCAAGCAAGTGTCTTCTGTGGAGAAATCACAGATAGATCAGCTTAGAGCTAAAACTCGAGTCAGGAGGGATTTATTCGAGCTTTGCATAAAGATGGAGTGCAGAGGAAAAACAGCTCTGACTAATCTGTTAAAAAAATAGCCACCGAATGTGTCTCCAAAGCTTTTCCATTACCTCACTGTTGTTTATTAATCTTTACATAAAGAGTTATGTCGTGAGGAGGAGTCACACAATAAAGAAATGAACCAACTGAGGCACTCGACAGGAAATGTTAGAACATTGAGCTCTTAATAAAACATTTTTGTGTCCAGATTTAACAAATATATGAAATGTTGAATCTACAAAATACACATTTTCTGAAAAGAAAAATTATGAATAATGACTTTCATAAAGGTTTGTATTCAAAAGGCTTTTGAGCTCTGGATTGAACCAGGTTATCTCCCCATGTTTTCAATCATTATTCTTATTTAAATGAATCGTCTCTGAGCTTGAGGTTAATATTTTAAGCTGATTTGAATTTTGATTTCTCCTAATTCTCCTGAAAGAGAAAAAGCTATGAACACATTCAATTATGGCATTATATATAAAAAGTTAAAAGTTCAGATTCACTGGGATATAATGTTCCGCAAAAACACTTTTTTGGTCTTTATTCAACACAACAACTCACTAAATGACGAGTGATGTCACCAAATCTCCTGCAATCTGACTGTTTAGTGGAGGCATCCCACTGAAAGATGGTGTTTCTAGATTTGAAAGCAAACAGAGAACACTCTCAGGGATGTGTTTTGCAGATCGGTCTCGGAGGAGTGTAGAGGTTTTGACACCAAACTGCTTTTTCTTTTTACTCAGTCTTGAATCAATTGCATATAAAAGGAAATGGAAAGTTGTCATTGTTGATGGACTCCGCTGCTCTCATCTCATCCATGGAATTGCATTGGAGGATCTAAAAAACGCTAAGAGCTCATATTGCTGCTGTCACTTTACAAATAATAGAAGGGGTGGCGGGCGAACACCCAATGACGCTGTGTTGAAGAAAGCAAATCAAACTGTAAATCCGCCCGGTTTTTGGGATTATCGTGCTGTAATCCTGCAAACAGACAGAAAGCAAACAACCAAGGAGGAAATCAACTGTTATATTTATGTTCTTTGTCAGAGGTAAGCTACATTGATAGACAACACCCCCTCTGAGTGCATGCACTTTGTTACTCCTTTGGTGGCTAATATTGACTGGCTGCAGGTCGTGCATCACCTTAATCACCTTAATGGTTTCGATATATGTTTTGAATGCAAATCGCTAGAGCAGGCATGATGCACTGTGATGGCCATTTACAAGCTGTGACAAGCCAGACGCCATCTTGTGTATGATGAAGCTACGAATGTGCTTTAACATTCAACTTCATTTGACACACTCTTAATGAGAAGTAGCGTAATAGATGATTGCGTCACCGTTTTGAAGTAGATTGGGAGAATTTTAGTTTTGCAACTACCGAAAACACTTTTGAAAAATAAACCCTGAACGTTAATCTGCAGCCTGCTTGGCATTAGACTAAGGTCGGCTGTCATGTCTGCTCTAAGTGAAGCAGACTGATTACAGAGTCCATGTTATGCTTCTTCGCAATGTTTCTTTTACAGAAAACCGGTTTGATCCAGCATGAAGCAACTACTGCATGTATTACCATGAAATGTTGTGCGGTCATTTATGGTGACCAGCGGATACATCTTAATGACTTCAGTGACCCCCTGACCTTTTCCTCTGGCTGCAATGAGGTTGACATTTGTGATTTAAATGTGCTTGGTTGGATTGCTTTTAAATTTGCTTCAGACATTTGGGTTGCCACAGGATTAATTACCTCTGCCAAGAAGGTTATGTTTTCACCCTTGTCCATTTGTTGGTTGGTCGGTTTGTCAGCGGGATTTAGTTTTACATGGCCTTGGGAGGACGGGGCGAGGAAGAACCCATTCAATTTAGGCACAGATCTGGACCATTGGGCAGCTTCAGGAATTCTGTCACTTTGCATATCTTCGCGACTCTTGAGATGGGCATTTGTTGACATTATCACAAATCTCTAGAGGAATAATGCATGGGTCTTTATGAAAAGCTTATATGTGCTTGATTGGAGATAAGGGGAATGTTGAAACCTTTGTGGAAGTTTGTGCTTTACTGAGTGACATTCTTGTTGTAATAGCTTTCAACATGGAGCGCCACCAACAGGTGACATTTTCACCTGAACTTTGGTGTATGCCTCCAAAACGTATAGCAGTCCCATCAGTTTCAGCTGACCAACATTTTTGCGCAAATAGGCTAAATTCAGCATTTTAACATGCTAAAATTAAATTAGGAGCAGTTGTGGTAAATGACACAACATTAGCATATTTGCTATGTGTTATTTTTAGCATTTTGATGAAAACACGGCCTGACAGAACTGCTAGCATGTCAGTCTTGTACATGTCAGTTAAACCAAACCACGTTTTTTGCAAGTGTCTCTTCAGATGCACAGAAAGAGTCCGGCGACAGTTACACTGAAACATTTCTCTGTCTCTGGTGTCAAAGAGCATTTCAGCCCTTTGCCAAATATGTAAACAGACAAACAAAGACATTTGGTTGGATTAGACCGGAGTCACTTCCTGGTAAACAAGAGCAGAGTTGTGTTATTCCACCAAAACAAACCTCAGTAATAGGACTAACACACTGAACCTTTTTAAGAAAAGGCTCAGTGACTGCATTTCGTTAAAAACCTTCAGCATTCTGCATAAACAACACACAAGAAAAAGTTAAAACATAAAAGACAATAATTGGCTTCAATTATGTTGTGCGTTCATGTTCAGGATTAATGGGCTTCGTTCTAATACACTTGTTGGAGTTCCGTCTCTGCTTGTCTTCATTGATATTGCCTCCAGGCAAACATTATATGCATGCGATGAATCCAGTAAGATCTTACAAGTAATGTGTGTATGCAAGCCTTAACTGAATAATTGAATGTTTACCTTCTAATCCACTATTCAGATCCAAACATTTCAATCAACTGCATCTATTGTGTGTTTAGTAACAAGCTTTTACCACTTGTGTTATTGTAATTATGGTTTAGGGCACTTGAGGTGCCATACAGATTGATCTATGGTGTTTACAGAATATTCAGGATATTGTTTTGCCGTATTAGGATGAAAACAAACATGCAGTATTGTGAGGTGAGCCCAACAAATCACCGCACCCCACTAACGCCCGCTTTGCTTTAGTGTTTCGCATCGAGATGCACTCATTTAAAGGTTTTAGCCGTTCAGGCACAGTGGGTCGATGGGACGGCGTTCTCTCAGTCAGTGGGTCGCTTTACCTTTTCTATCAGGACTGAAATATCTCAAAAATTGACATGAAATTCTAAAGAGAGCTATTAGGGCCATATTGATGAAAAAAACAGTTTTGAAACTGTGAGTATTATTTTGTAATATTAGGGGATAAATTCCGTATTGAGAAGGAAGTCATAATAATTCAACAGTATAAGAGGAATATGGAAATCTTATTATTTTGCAAATAAGCAGCAAACAAACCTGTGTTCTGGATCCAAAGTCCGAAACCAATCTCATTGTCTCTCGATCAACTGCCAAAGTCATTTGAATATCAGATGCAAGCAGCTTTGTGCCAAAAGAACAAGTATTCCATTATTTGTGACACCTATACTTACGTTTAACATAATGAGATGCTGAACATTTCACATTTCAACGCAGGCAACAGGCGGATTTTCTGCAATTCCCACTGTGACACGTAGCCTAAAATACCAGGTCATAATAATACAAGTAATATTACCATTTTTGGAGTATTTCAGCCGTATTATACCCATTTTTGAGAGTTTTCCTTGTTAGAGGCCTTGGTGTTCCATTGTAGTTTCCTGGTTTGTCCTTCATAACAGATTATAAATTGCTCTCAGACGATTCCTGTGAGAATGATCTGGCCTGAAGTTCTATTATCCAGTTCTTTACACTACACAAATTTGAAACTACAAGTTAAAAAAATAAAAAAAATAATCCCAAAATCCTTTAGGGGGAGTGCGGCACGATAATCTGGAAAAACGGGCGGATTAAGGATTTTATTTGATTTCTTTAACATAAGAGATTATGTGTTAGCCTTGGTGGAGGTGTCTGAGTTCCCTTCCACTATTTTATACATCATATCAAAAATACTGCTATTTACAGTACAACCCAAACATGTTGCTGTAACTAATGCTTTTTCATCTCTGTTATATATTACACCGCATTTATCATCACTGCAGAAAATACAAAGGCTGTGAGGAGACCAGCAGACTGACATTCACTGAATCCAGAGGTAATTATTACTTTCTATTTATAGATCCTTCCAGGGCGTTTAACACTGTTCATCACACTGTTCTCCAACAGATATTACTTGGCACCGAAGCTACGGTTTGTAAACGATGACAGACTCAGTTTGATGTTTTTGCTTCATAGATTCCTTTCTGTCATTACAGGAGCTCAAAGGCTTTGTGCATGATTCTTTTCACCATTTTTATTGTTATACAATATTACAACGCGTCAGTGTTAATTTCTGACAATAAACTGATAATTTCTTTAGTTGTGCTAATGATGTTGATGCTTTTTAGACGTTCTAAGCAGCTTTTATTGCCCAATAAGATCCTTCGTTTCAGTTCACACTTGTTTGCGTGGAGTAGGAATCTTAACTCTTTGATTTGCAGTTAACCGTTGAAAGATCTTCAGGAATTTTTAGAGATTATGATGATTTTCCTTTAAAGCTACTTTAATATACTCACCTACACAGCTCATGTTCAAACATTTTCATTTTAGATTATAATAGATTTGTTCTTTTAGCTTGTGAGTTTTTGTCTTCAATGCTTATTACCTCTGTAGCGTTTTATGACTTTTAACCATATTGAAAAACAAAAGACCAAAAACAGTAAAGACATCGAAAAATGTATTCAATGAACGGTGGAGGATTTTTGAAACAAATTATGAAGATGGATTCAATCAATTAGTTTATTGTGCTGAATATTTCTGTTATGCTCAAAGCTAACCTTGTTGACCTTGTGCATTTATCATTCTGTAACTGTGTGTTTGTTGTCATGATGTGTCCCTCGGAAATGTGCTTTTTAATAATATTTTAAACCTTAACGGAAAAATGTCATTAACACTAAATGGGGTGAATTAAAAAGAATATATAAATATATATATATATATATATATATATATACCAAAAAAATTCTGGATAAAAGTTAAAATTAATAAATATCTACATACCTTTATATGTCAGTTAATATTCATGGCAATTCATACAGTATAATACGGCTTGATCTCACTATTTGTCTATCTACATTTCAACATATACTTTCTACTGCTGGTTTAATGTTTAGTCCAATATAATCATCAGTCTAAAAGGTACTTCAGTCGAAATGCAATTTTAAAATGTGTTTTTCACGAGAGCTTTCCTCCTGATGATAAGGTGCATCCTTGATAGAAAAAAAAAAAGAATTTTCATATTCAGGCAAACATCTTCATGAGGCAATTGAAATGTTAATCTTGAGCCAAAAGAGAAAAACCCATCAAGTCGTCCGCTGAGAAAAAAAATTCAAAGCCAAACCCCTGGGCATTCTCATGTTTATTGCCTTAACCTTTGCACTGTTGGCTGCTGTTAACCAGAGGTCACTTCCCTCCAAGGGATGATAACGCTGATCAAGGCCAAGTGCTGAATCACATTTCATTATTTTGTAAGTGCTGCTGCTGCACCTGGCCCTCCATCAGCTAATTCTGTGTCTTGTACATGCTTGTACGGCACACCACATTTTTGTTCTCTGGGAATTAAAAGTTGCGGTTACACTGCTGATCTATAGAGACAGATTTTAAAGTGTTCCTTCCTTTGATCTGATGTTTTCAGTATGATGCAACATGGAAATTTCTGTGCAACCTCGAAGATGTGAACAGATATCATGAGGGAAAATTGCCAGGAGGTGGAGAAAATTTGATTATTGCGACCAATTTCTGGGTGTCTCTGTGATGGTATGCAGAACTTGCTCGTGGGTACAGAAATTGGGGAGGATGTAGTCTAACTGTGGGCAAACATGATTTGCACATTTCAATTGCATCATAACTAAAGGTGGAGTGCGTTGATACTAATCAAATTCAATTTTTTATCAAATTCAGCGAACATCTTCCTACGCTCACAAGCTTTCCGTTCTCTGTGTGTGTCTGTTGAAAGACATCCAGTGTTCCCACACAATTCTGTCCCTGAATTGTGTGGGAACAACTGGTAAAGAAAGGTGGCTTGAACTGAGCTACACAACATTACAGGCAGTCAGCAACAGGGGACGTTAACGCTCGCATGGTAGACAAAGAAAAGAAGAGAGGAGGGCAGATTGGGGAAAGAGACAGAAAGTCTGGAAAATGCTAAGAGATGGGGCTAATTTAAGGATTACCAGGGGAAGGTGTAGGATCAAACCCTTCCGTCACAAGACCATGGGGAATTTGAATTCATCCTGTTATTTGTACAAAGTACAAAGAGCTTTATAGCCACAAAGACCTAAAACACAAGTTTGCGAGGAATGTTGATCTTATGGATGGCTGCATTATTTAAATGTCAGACAAAGTTACCCTCCTTATTGGCTCAGCCGCAAACCTACAATCACATCTGTCACAGCAGTTTTGTCATACCAATGTAAACTACTTTAACTTGCTAGGTTTTACCCCATGGTGCTACGGATGCTGTGTTTGTGTTAATGCTGATGGTTTATGATGCTCCACAAGGTTTGTTTGTATTCACTTCAAAGCTCTGTAAGGTCCGACAGTCTCAGTTTTAATGCAGGCCGAGGTCATAGAGGGGAAGGCAGTGAGGGAAGCAGAGGTTACAGGGAATCAACAGGCCAAGATCCCCAAACAAACAAACAAGCAAAAAGTAAAAAAAAAAAAAAAACAAGAACAAGAACAAGGCAGCAAAACTTACAGGTCAGAGGCAGACTCAGAAACACAAACAGGCAATGAGTCATACACAGGAGGACGACGCGAGGACTGAATGGTGAACAGCTCGACGTGAATCACAGAGACAATGTGGCTGGATGGTTGTGTGTGAGCAGGTGTGTACTGGGTGAGTGATGGTGATGAGGTGAGGGTGGGTGCAGTGGCGGTCAAACTGAACGATGGGAGTAAGTGAGACTGGAGTCCATGATAAGTCCAATAAGACTCTAGATTTCTTCCTTTGTATTGTTGTTGTGTTTGTCGGCTGATTTTTCCCTCAACAATTTAAGGGTGGGCAGAGCACCTGCTGAGGCACTGAAGGACTGTACCTGATTGTTGAGTTCATATGTTTCTAGTCTTCTAGTCCAAGTACACCTCGGATGTAACAAAAGGTTGAAGCCAAGGATTGTTGTAAGAGGGAAACAAACCACTTCTGTATTGAAAAGTCTCTAAATGTCAAAGATGATGGCATCGATTGGCCCCCACTTGGCCAAAATCTGTAAAATGTGAAACCTTGCACATTTGTAGTAGAAGTACAGCCTGTGTGGAGAAATCATTCCAAACCTTATTTTGAGGCAGTGTCACTAAACGTCTGGTTCTCTCCCTGTTCGTTCAAATGAGAGTCTGGTCTTGTTAGCCTGAAACAACTGCCAGCAGGCTCTGCCAAAATGGCTGCCAAGTGGCAAGACCCGCATACAAGGACTTTGCTGAAGCCTTGTCGAAGTCTGATTCATGACGCTTCGCCCATGAATCATCTTAAACTTTCTGTTTAAGATGATTTTTTCTTGTCTCTTGGAATCGTTCTGCAGCGTTATCTGATTGATATATGAGGAACATCTCAATAAAATCTATCACACTTTATTCCACGTGATTGTTTCTACCATGACCTCAATTCATCACAGCTCTGCAGTTCTCATGCATTGCCTTCCAGCCTGTACACAGCAACCTTCCCTCAACACCACAGGTGAACAGGGAAATTAGGCTAAAATGAAATCTGGTGTACTTATGTCCTTCACTGAACACTCTTCCCATGAGGCTCAATGTTTGGAGGATAAAAAAGTGGCGAAAATGGATTAATTACCACGGTCACTTTCCGCTCGCAGCCCAGAGGACGCACCGTTGGACTGAAGGATTCACCCAGACTCCCACTGCTCCTTCCATCTGCCATGTCACACCTTCGGTTCATGGCCAGTACACTGCGGCTCCTCTAGCCCACAGGGGCATATTAGAAATACCTGGCTTGACACAGGATGCGAGGAAACTCTGGGAACAAAACAAAGGTGAGGGTTAAAGTGGCTTGACAAGAGCTCTGAAGCCCACTGATGTGTGTGCGTTAGCAGGTTTGCCATATCTTTGGCAGTAAGCTCTGGAGCAGATAGCGCATGTCAGCTTGGCAATGTATTGTCCTCCTACCTCACTGAAGCTTGTTATTCACACAGCAGGCGTTTCCCATACAATAACACACCTCGTTCTTTCCCCCCTGGTTCTATGGGGTTTTCAACATGTTTCTCCAGTGAGTGAAGCACACTGATGGACATTCACTCGTTCCCGCACCGATGCCCCTGCATCGTCCCACATTGGCACTGACCTGAATTGAGAGAAGAGCACCTGGCAATGTGACCAATGCTGTCAGGATTCAGCACATCACTGCCTCGTCATGCTCTGTAGCCACATGAAATTCTCAAAGGGACCCAATCACTACTTTGTAAATGATTACATTTTACAGTGCAACAGTCAAAGGGACATTATGTAACCTGTGACTCAACCGGCTGCCAGTCCTCCCACTTTCTGTGGCCCCAAGGCTTCGTTGTGTATAAATCTGACTGAATAGAAATTATTGTGGGAATATGCAAATTGTAAAAACGAATAAGACATTATTACCCTGTGTATCCGTTTCAGATACTAAAAACAGATATTTGAAAAAAAACCTTGAATCATTATCTTGATTAAAAGCCGTGGTAGGTGGTATTACACATCTTAAAATCCTTTCTTGCTACAGCCATGTTTGTAGTGTCTTATCATTTACTTACTAACAAAACTTATTTGCTGTGGGAAAATATTAGTATATGAATAGAATTTCCAGGATACAGGGTTAATCTAACTCTTTATGTACCATGGAAGATATGAGCTGCAGTCCAGGTGATAAATCCCACCTCCTCCTTGTTATTGGATGGGACATGTTAACAAAAATCAAAGAAACAGTCAAATGTATATTTCTCAAAGATGATTTAATTTCAGGTTGTTGTTATTATGATGTAACTTTTGAAAGGCAGACTGCGCTGAATCACAGCAATAGTAAACCCCTGCAGATGTACTACTTCTAATGGTCCCTTTTCTGCTGTCGGATGGTAAACCTCTCCACTTAATGTATTTTTAACAGCTACATATGCACAGTGATAAAAACAAACCTGTGTGTGTGAGACAACGGAGATAACAGTTTTCTTTGTCCCGACTCCAAGGGTCCGAAAACAATTACTTTTATATCGGATCAATATTAACTCTGGTGTGAATTTTACTTTGTTTCACCAACTGCAAAGGTAAAATATTCTCCATCACGTCCTCACTGTGAGATAAATTCCCCCCCTTTTTTGGGGAAGTCTCAAAATGGAGCCTCCGGGCAGACTTTGTCAATTGAGCAGTTTGAGTGTTGCCCTCACCTCAGGCAGAAATCAACTCTGACACACTGTGGCTGCAGCGCCCGCTATGCTCCCTGTGACGACAAGAGCTTTTAGATCACCGGGGCATCGTATCACAGAAAAAGACTCGGAGGTCGTTGGTCTTTCAGGAAACAGATTGTTTTCAGTATTTGATGCTACCGCTAGGGACAAACTTCTGATTTGCTGATATTTATTTGTTGACATGACAATAATGTTTTCATTGATAGTTTTGTCTACATAGTAAATCAACAGAAAAGATAATGTAGAAGTCGCATATGGAGCTAATTACAACATTGAGCCTCTTTTAACATGCTGGATTTCAAAGCACAATGTAGTAGTCAGCTAATATAACGGGGTTTGCCAGTAAAACCAAGGGAGAATGATTATGTTCATGTCAAAGGAAGCAAAAGCTTTATTGTAAGCTTATATCCTCTGTAAAGCTGGATCTCCAGAGATTTAAAGGCAAAGCAAACAGCTTGATCTCAGTCTTAAACATTATCCTGGAAGCGTCACTGGGGGGGCTGGAGCCAATCCCAGCTGACACTGGAGCAGGAAGCGGGCTACACCCTAGACATGTCCACAGCTTTTCACAGGGCCGAAACAAACAACAATCCACTCTCACATTGACACCTACAATCAATTTAGATTCTCCCATCAACCTCACCTAATCTGCATGTCTTTGGACTGTGGGAGGAAGCTGGACCTGCAAACTTCCACACAGGAAGATAAAAGACCAGGGATTCAAACCAAGAAACTTCTTGTTGTGAAGCCACCCAGGACTGAGAGTTGTCTACATTATTGTTTAGTTCCAAGGAGGTAATGTTTTCACCCCGGATGGGGCCAGAGAAGAATCCATAAAATGTTGGTGCGGTTCCAGTTTAAATGGCAAATCCAGGAATTTTCCATTGCTTACCTTAACATTATCATAAATGTCTCCAGGTATAATGTATTGGCCTTATTAGAGAACAGACATATTTAGGAGATGTCTGGCCTCTGCAATTTAGTTTACACATACTTTTTCTCAAGTCCTCCATCTTGACTTGAAAAAAGCACCTGCCTGGTTAGAATGCAAACTTTCCTATTAAGATATATTAATCATATGAATGATATGAATAGTATGCACTGATTTTTTCTGTTTATGCATTCCCATTATTTAAAAGAGGCTGCAACAAAGTGTATGAAAGTGTGGCTGTAGGTACAGAGATGGATGACTAACTGGATTATGAGGCTGCTCTCCTGAATTTTCTTCTAAATTGAGCACAATGTCTTAAAATGCAAATACGAGCTCTGTGAATGAAAAGTGAGAGGAATACATTTACCCACCACAAAACAATTACTTGAAGGAGACAAGTTTGGAACCGGGCCACAGTTAGCCATTTAAATACATTGTAGAGGGAAAGAGGGACATTAGGATGCAGGCAATGGAGGGTCAGACTATAAATTAAATTTTGTAGCCTTGTAAGTTTTAAGGTTCGGCAGCGTAAACAGGGCTTTGTTGTGTTAATGTTAAAACGCGCTTCCCTTTGAAATAATAATGTCAATCAGGGGAGTCTTATAGTGAAGCAAATGAGAATGAGTAAATTGGAATGAAATTAAATTTACTGTGTACAGAGGAACAGACTTTGGTGTTTAGACCTCAGCAGGAAGTCGAACATCACAGAAGCAGTCATATGAAGTATGAGCTTTAAACATGAAGAAGAATTTCCCCCTGGAGACTAGTCACTTGTGGTGGACATGAAAATGGAGCACACAGTGGGGGATTCTGGTTGGACATTTGAAGGGAGATGACCTGGTAACCAGATTTGAGGTTTTTGCAGGGGTGGAGGGGGTCACTCATTGATCATGGTACTAAACTGAATGACTGAATTACAGAAAGGAGAGAAAATATTTTAAACTTTGACAGCCTAACAGGGATTGGCTCAATAAGGGTGCGTCAGGTCGTGATAGGACGATAGAGAACGAGCTAGTGGAGCCAGCAGGAACTGTACATTTGACTTAGGAGGCGAGAAGACTTTTTCACTGAGCTTCATTTACAACTCACTGTTCACGACTGATTACCAGTGAAAATGTAATCGTCGCAAGAGGGAACTGATGTTTCAGTTGGCAAAGCTCATATGGTGCACTGCATTTGTGTAGTAGTATTCTAGTCTCATCCGCCTCCAAGCGCCCTGCAGTACAAGTGTCATTCACCAATTCACACACACATTCATGCAGCATCTCTACATGCAGCACTTTCTCTATCACACATCATTCTCACACTGTTGGCACAGCTGTCAGGGACAATCTGGGGTTCACCTTTGCACAAGGACACTTTGAAATGCAGGATAAAAGAGCCAGGGATTGAACCCCCAACCTTCTGGTTAGTGGACGACCCTCCTGAACCACAGTCTGTCTGATTATGTGTTGACAATAACCTGCATTTATATGATTAATATCATCCTACATGTAAAGACATTGTTTATTTATAGAAAACAAATGTCAGAATTGTTTAAAATGTCATGCACGTCTTATTGGTGACTGTCTGTTGAACGCTGCAGTCAAAAGGTGCTAAACCATCTCATGAGGCAGCTTGTTCTTTCTGGAAGGATTTTGTAAAGGCTCTTTTTGTACAGTAAAGATAAACACATAAAAATGATATAGAAATATTAATGTGGCGATGTTTCCTCTCAGCTATGAAATGTTGTCGGGAATGGGCCTCTAAAGGGATGAAAATAGATCCAGTGATGGTGGAGTGATACAGATAATACTGTCTCTGCTATCATAAAAATGTGTTGGGCCTGTTGTTTGGGGGGGGGGGGGGGGGATATATATGAATCATTGGAGTGCACCGCAAGCATTCATATCACAGCTCTCTCCCTCAAGCAGAATAAGGTAAAATATTATGCAGCCTCGTGTAAGTGAAGAGATGTCCCCACATATGGCTTATTCACCGCAATGAAGTACAAAACCATTACACTGAGGGACACTTTGCACTGTATTAAATTACAGTTTGCATTTTCCTTCTCTCTTGGCAAATATTGCTTTCATCTAAGTGGTTCCGCTATAGTGTGCTCGGGTGATGTGATGTGAGAAAAAAAAAAAATCCTCTACAGTGACAGCAAACGCAAACACTCGAGCTAAAAATATCACAAACACATAATGTGACACGTGAAGAGACAATAGGAAGGTGTGAGGGGGAGAGGAGGAAGAGGAGAGGACAGAAAGAAGGAGAGATAGAAAATGTTTGTTGGGATAATACCTGCACAAATACTATTAACATCCATGTCATCCTCACAGTGAACCCAGAGAGACAAGAAGCAGGAGAAATCCCTCCTGCATAAACATCCGGGTGTCAGAATGTGCTGCTGTGCACCGCGCTCGGCAGAAGCAGTGGGCTGAGCACTTGCACTCTCCTCAAAAGCCTGTGTCTGTTAATTTCAGGGTGCAGTCACCTCTTTATGCTGCAGCTGCAAAAAGCAACTGAACCTGTATTTTCCCATCTCCGCAGCCCGTGGCGGTGTTAAATTCAATGTTTCCGCTTTGAAACCTCGTCTGGCAGGAGCTGGGTTTCTTTCCAAAGATTGGGTCAAGACAGGATAAGCTTTAAGATCTCCTCTCGCTGAAACACGCCGCCTATAAGCGCTTTCCAGACAGATCCCAGACCCCGGGTAAATGATCTCCGCCGGCAGCTCTGTGCCCTCTGCATAAACATGGGCATCCTGTCACATGTTTTTACAGTCCCAATCTCGCACTTGTCAAGCCAGACACAGTTTGATTGCACTTGTCAACACACCACATCTCAGCGGCTTCCGGCTGGCGGTGGACCTAATCGCCCCCGGGATGCCCCCTGTGGCTGCCGATCCCTGCCACTCACCTCGGGTCACTCTCACAGCGCTGTGCTTTGTACCCCCTCTGCCGTACAGCTAATCTTAGCAGCACTGGAAACACAGTATTATCATATTATTTATGAGGGCCGGCCTTCTGGGACGCAACTCAAGCAGGAATACCAATTGAGCGCTCCTGCCGCCCCGCACTCCCAGGCCTGCCTCCTGGGGTGAGGACTTACGCTTCTGCTCCCTGGGTAGAGCGTTATCTCCAAGTCGAGGTTCAGCGGCTGCCACTTAAGCAGACACTGTGCACACACTGTAGGCGTCTTTTGTCAGAGCCTTATATTTGCAACTCGGAGGGGGAACAATCCCAAAAACTGGATTCTTCTGTTTGAGATCTTCTTGTGCCTGACGATTCCCAGTTAGTTGGCGTTAATATGAGGATTCGGTTAATGCGCCTGAGCCCCACTGTAGCTCCCTGGTGGCAACAAAAGGATATGATCTACTGTCTGTCTTGACTACAGACAATCCACCAATCTGTTCAGTGGGATGTGAAACACGGAGCTTTCCCCCCCGTGTTTGGACTGACAGATTAGATTGTTAGCAGGAAGTCATTATTTCCAGAAAGCACACTAATCTGCAGGAGCTGTCCAAAAAAACGCAGACCTGCGCTCACCCTCCAGCCACGAGATACAGTTCCACCATTCACATTCCCAATGGAACCAACAGATGTGCTGGAAATTATGCAAATATTTGGATCCCATATGACAGCATGACGAAGGTGACTCTATTAGTGATTAATAACTCCTGGTTTTTGGAGACAGCTCCATTTGATTTTTTATGCTTTAAGAACTCATCATCAGACCAAATCACAATTCCTCTTCTTCAAAAGACTTGCTGAGCTTGTTAGAATCCAACGCTGCTAATTAAAAAAAAAAAATAAATATATATATATATGTCCTGGATGTGAAAACATTACAAATGCCCTCACTTTGAAATTCCCTTTGTCTCAGCAATATACGCTGTTTAATGTTAACAATTACCTACAGTGTTGTGCCGCAAACCAGGAAAAGAAAAATATCCAAACTTTTGAAACACACCGTCTCCTTCTACTTTGTGTTTTTGCTTTTGTTAAAAGTCATTTTGGCTCAGCGTGCTTCCTTAAATAGCTGGTCTGAATTAAATTCCATCTAATATATCGACTTGGCATGTACTCCACTGGTATCTCTCAGAATGATTGCACACGCTCCTCTGGAAAATAAAGGCTTTGAGTGTGTTCCTGTGCATGACAAAGAAGTGGCCAACTCTTAAACATTGACATGACTGAACAGTCCATGTGATAGAGACGCTTTTGTTTCATGGCATCAAAGAGAGGAAGAATTAATTTTTTTTATTTTATGAACAAGTGTTGAGTTGGGTGCGATATGCTTTTTCTTTCTCAGGACTGTAAAGCACAAGCACGGTCTTTTATAATGATTTAACGAAACTGGCTTAACTACCACGATGTGGGAAGCATTGGACTGCTGTAATGATTTCACCGATCTTTACTCCATAATGATCCTCACTCCTGTTCTGCAGCCCACTTGTAACAAGCCCATATCACATCTAGGCTCTATGCATGCCGCCCAGGACTGATAAATGCATTGCAGACACATTGCACAAATTGCCTCATTCTCCTGTGAGCTTTTTCTCCCACTGTCCTCCACAGCAAAATGCGGGGAAGCAAAAGGTTGCTGGTTGGGGAGTGGCATCTTGGGAGCACACTGGCCCCAGCAGCATGTCTCCTTTCATGCCTCATTCATTCACTTTATCACCTCATTAGACGAATGTGAAGGTGTGGAGGAGAAGCCTTGTCACCCTGAGACAGAGAGGGAGGAGCAGTACTCCATCTTCTCCTCCCGTGGCTGTAGCTGCATGCGTGGCTAACATTGCTCGGGGGGGGGATGCACGCTGCCATATGAGCACACCTCATCAGGTGACACACAACGTTCATAGTTGTACTACCGAAGATTTAAGGATGTGGCGAAAAATGAAGAGACAATCTGAAAATGTACTTCCTGTTATTGTATTGTTTTTTTATTATATTATCAATAAAATTGGTAATGTCACACAGCTCTGATATAATATTGTTTTGCCTATCATTGTATGAATGATGAGTTAAAATATGTTACAATATGGTCTCATTCCGGTCATGAAGTTTGTTGGTTGCCGTGCGGTTTATTGAAAACAGGTCCTTTGAGGTACATTTGTGTTTTTCAACGACATAAATAAAATTATCTTGATTTGAATTGACATTTAAACATAACAGATTTTTAAATCGGTCCATTCATTCAATAAAAAAGTCTTATGAAGGATTCCTTCAAAACTGTCAGACTTTTTAGTGATAATTTAGAAAACATAGAGCCGACATGTGTCAAATTACAACAAGTGTTTATAAATAAATAGAAATGTAGTATTACTTTTGCCAATATAATTACATGGCCTAATCACATGCAGCTAAAACATTAATAGCATGTCCAAATCCACTTTTGCTCATATAGAGGAACAAAAGTTGCATCACCAGGCTCCTGATCGAAAAGTTTTGTTTCTTAGTTCCTCCGGCAAGGAGGTTATGTTTTCTTTTGTTTGTTTGTCATTTTGAAGGATTTTGCAAAGACTACAGCAGGAATTACATCCAAACCTCAGGATAAGAGAAAGATGCAGGACTTTTTTCATCTTCCTCAACATCAGAGGATCATAATGAAACATAATTTCAGTACCATCTGTGTCCTGTACATAAGGCAGAATTGACAATAAAGTTTGATGTGTAAATGTGGCTTCATAAGGAGACTGTTGGGCCTGGGCGGAGGAATGTACACTACGGAGAGATATTTGAGACAATCATCAGATCATGTTTTGGGCGTAAAATGAAATTAACTATTCACAATTCCCTTTAAAAAGCAGGTGAACTTTAACCTTGGTAGAATGTTATTATGTCAGGTAGTAAGAGAAAGAAAATATGTCTCTACAGAGGAGGGGGATCTGCAAGGGGAACAAGGTGCACACCATCTACAGCAATAGCATGGATTCCACCGAAGCTCCCTGAGGGTGAAACTGGAATGGGAGGATGCACCTGTGTGTGTGACAAGCAGAGTATACACGCTTTGTGCACCTGCCTGTGTAGATAAATATCATATCTTCATGTTCCACTCTTAAAATAACCCTAAAATACTGCACCAATGACTCCAGAGCAGGTTTTTGTTGGTCAATCAATCTCTGCTGCCTCAAGATAGCAAAACACCAACAATACACCCGACCACACCTCATTTAAGGTCAACACACCCATGGGTGCTATTTTCTATTTAACTTCTTCACCCTGGGTGCCCCCCAGGTGTTGGAACAGAAAACGACAACTGCATTGCTCTGAAACTGGACATTTGCATCCACTGCTTTGTACCAGGTTTAGGACAGGAACTTCAATGGGCTCAAATAAACCTGTTCTGGTTCCATATCTGTCTCAACATGGCAAGTTCCCACTACTGCCAGAAGAAAAATAGCAATTCTGTGGATCATACAGGGGGGATATATTGCACCTCCTTCCAGGTTTACACAAGAACATCGGTCAGAGCTGCCCTGGATACATAACCCAGATGAAACCATGGACATACACACACACATACACACACACACACATTCACACAGAGAAAACCTGCAATTTGTCATTTTTAGGGGGACCTAAAATAAGTATATTACAAGCATACGACATTCATCTTATAAGGGCCACACTTATATGGGAAAGGTGAAAGGACACTCACTGTATTACAGTGTATCCGTGCAGGATACAGATGGAGCTTTTCATATCATGTGTCAGGGTCTCACAGAGTCAGGAGAGACAGTGCTGTAATGTGGGCGATTTGAGGAGCTCCATCATGGTGCTCTGCCTTTTTATTGATTTCCGTGGCCTCATGTTGTCTTGAATCGCCCTACTACAAATTGCCTTCATATTATCTGGATAAAGCATCAGCTCAGGCCACTATGCAGTTATTTATCAGATGCACATTTGCTTCAAATTGCTTTCTGCAGAGACTAAACAATAAGTAGCTCTGATGAGCAGAGATCATTCGATGTCAGAGCTGCAGCCTTTATGTACAAATGGGCTTTTTGTACAAGCATATACAGTGGAATCTTATCCTCTGGTATATTATGTTTATTATTAGCTATCTGCTGAATAGAAAAGACAAATGAGAACTTTCAAGTTATGAATATTTTAAGATAAGGTGCAAATAGTTCTTCATCATTTAATATTTAATATCCTTAAAGCTGATTTTAGTGGCATGCTGCAAGGTCAACCTCTGGCTTCACACTGTTGGGATCAAAATACAGTATATTTCAAGTGTAGTTTAGAGAATTTTATACATTAGAAATTGGACGACAACTTACATTGAATTCATAAAATTGCAAGGCCCAAGCCGTCATGATTCTGCCCTGACCCTGAAGACAGAAACATCATTTTGATTTTAGTTTTAATGTTATGGACTCTAGGATTTATGGACTTTGACCTGTGTTAAAGGTTTGAGTTCAGTGGTTTCCCCCTGAGTTCTCCGCTTCCCGTTTTATTTTGAAAGTATGCTCCTTGTGTGTCTGCAGCTCGACTGCCTGTCTTTGTCCTGTTTCCCGCCCCTGTAACTGTTCCTGATGTGTTTCCCGTGTATTCAGTCACCCCTGCCTCCTTGTGTATGGAAGTCTCTGTGCTTCCATTGGTGCTTCCCTTCGTCAGTTCTCTGTCATGTCTTCAGTGTCATCTTGTTTCGCAGTGCTTCTAATTTCCGGAATTTTCGGTTTGTGGAACTTTTCTTGGACTTAGTTTTTTTAATTACACTTTTTGTTTTTATTACCTGAACTTTGCTTCTGCATTCTGGGTCTACGTGCTCACTTCAATCTGACAGACATGGCCCAGAGAAATATTTTCCTTTAGAAACAATCGCACTGAATCATAACTCCATCTTGATGATGACAGCTTTGAATAATTCATTAAGGCACCCCTGCATAGTTGACTTGTATATATAAAAAAAAATATATAGATATATATATGCAGTTTATATATTTTCAGCTGGAAAAAAAAGCAACATCTTATAGGTTGACCAGAAGCAGATAGTGTTTATGAAACTGTAGATAGCATTTCTGCTGTACAATTTTTCAGAATGTATTATTTATTCTACCAACATCACATAAAATTTATTTTTCGTAAAATAAAGCCACCACTCCCTGTTTCGCTTGAATCATTCATTCATTAACTGTGTTTTTTTAATGGAGCCTCTAACAAATGAAAAGAGACGAGCTCTCTACCAGGATTTGTTCCATTCACGATCACGGCAGCTTCTCCCTCTCCCCTTCGGACTGAGGGTGGGGCTAAGCTTTGAACGTAAACACACCGAGGCGTCAGTGGAGACCCCGGTGAACCAGGTGGAGGTTACGTTTTGTCTGCTGAGGACAGTGTGATGTAAATTTGGTCATCAGAGGGTGAATTTGAAAAGGGGCTGTATGAGGAGGTCTGCCCCACTCCTCCTCCCTCACATTTACAATTCATCTTGAAAGAATACAAAGAAAAGAGAAGACAAAGAAGCTCTGTTTTTTTTTTTGTACAGATCTCACCCGGTTTTGAATTTGCATGCTCAGAATATGGAGACGCCGATCCACTGCTCATCTATAAAATACATCCACCAAGCCGCTTGTAAAAAAAACAACTGCACATCTGAGCTGTCTCCTGTAAGATATTCATTGTATGTTGTGACTTTTCTGGAGTAGAATTTACTGCAGCTGCTCCAGAAACAAGCACCACTTAAATTGTTACTGTGTTGTAAATGCAGGTTTAGTTAATATTTGGACTAAATCTTCTGGCAGCCCATTCTTCAGTAGGAAAGTCGGCATGTAGTGGTACTTTTTTTTTCATAGTACATTCAAGTGGTAAAATACAGGTCAACTGGACTTTGTTGAGTTTCTTGAAATTATACTCATGTTGTGTTAACACCGCCTTAGTTTTATGTAAAATATACATCAATTCTAATTTATTTTGATGCTTTGAAAAAAACCAAGCACATTTACAAAACATAGCTCTAAATCATTTGATTATAGTAGCTCTGAGAATCAATAATTATTTTACAAAGAGTTCTCTAAAGATTCACACCCTTACCATTTCTGTAGCGGATGAAAATAAAATGATTTACCTGTGCTATCACAAGGCCCGCTTGTTTGCTCTCTTTTCATTAATCGTAATAAAAGCCAACGCATTAATCCATCTTGCATTCCAGCTACAGAGGACATTTTGAAATGAAAGATGGTGTTTACATCATTTATAGGAGGGATGCAGCGGAAAGAGGCAGAGGAAGGAGGAAAAAAAAGAGATGGGATACTTGACAAAGGTCAGGGTGATATTTAAAGTCATGATTTTGGTAGTAAATGACACTAGCCTTGGAGCAGTAGTTTGGTGAGGTAAATGCTGCTGAATCTCTCCCAGCTCCAGAGGTGCTGCTCTATAACTCAGATGACCTCTGAACTCTCTGTGAACTGGAACGACTGGAAAATTCAATAGTTACAATCCCCTTTTCTCTATTGACGGACCCCATTTTTCATTGTGATATTTCTGCATTAACTTTACAATAAATGTCTGAATGGAGTCGCTTGGCGAGAGTGACTGGATTTTTAGATTCTACTACTTTAATTAGGACTAAAACTTGTCTTACCTTTAAACGTTATTGTAAGTGCTTTTTCTTGCAGACAGTCCTGGTTCCATTTAACGGAAAGAAATGTATCAACCTTACAATTTGTCCTCATTAAACTGGCCACAACAGATACTTCCATAAAACAGCCTTTTTTTATTATTAAGTCCATCTGAAAAGTTTGATTATGTTCTTGCGACCGTTTCCGGCTGGTGGACAGGTAGTTTTGAGGGTGCCTTTGTGTGCCTGCAAAAGAGTTCAAAAATATCTATTAAATTGCGAATAATGTTATATGATGAGGAAACGGTGTTCAATTAAACACTGAACAGGTTCAATTAAAGATATAATTGCCTTAGGCAACGAAAAAGGCCGACAGTAAGGAGAGGAAGACTTAAAATAATGGTATCAAGGAGCAGCGTGCATTCAGATAAGGAGGCTCCTCATTTTAGCAATAACGTGTGTGGTCAAACTGCGAAACTAACTTTCCAGTGCGGGAAGAAAATTGAAGCTCTTGACTGTTCCTAGGCTACAGAGAAGCTTCAATTTGAAACCTTCAACACTGGAAGTGTGGAGTTAATGTGTGTTCTAAAACGAGATGTTTGGTATCTTCTCCTGAGGACTTCTTGATAACACAACTTCAAACAGTTTTCAATTGACACAAATCCGTTAACTCATGAATTAGATCTTCTCAGCACTATGACAAATCTCCATCAGTTCAATTCATTGGAGTTACTGCGACCTCTAAACACACTATGCTACCCGACTTGTTTTGAGATGCTGTGCTCTTTTTAGACCAAACAGAGCAGAACTTGGCTACAGTGCGGGAACATCCAGGCTTATCTGGCCAAAACACGTGTAAACAGACACACAATTGGCTCGACGACAAGAAAGGCCCTCACACACACTTTTAGTGAGAAGTTACTGGAAATGGAACATGCACGTGCAAACGACAGCACCAGCACCAATGGGTATAGAAGCTGTAGTAGCTGTTGGAATAAACAGACTCTTGCACTGCAATTCAGCCTCTGTGTAAACTTCATGAGAAATCGTCAACAGATTCCCGAGAAACCGTGTGTGAAATCAGAACAGAACGTGATACAAACCTAGAAACCAGCTTCCTAGCACGTAATCCATCTCTCCGTCTTGATGTGTTGCTCAAGTTGCTCGTCTCAGGTCAAGCTATTCCTTTGTTATGTCAGCTGGTGGCCATAGTTTTCAACAGACACGCGTAACAACCGTATCAATGCCATGCTAGCTGTCCGTCCAGTGCTTAGGTGCTAAAGGAAAGCACGTGGGAAATATACGCCACAACCAGATGAGTGTTTTGAGTAACGTTAGCTGCTCTTTCTTGGATTTGAGCCAATCTACACTCCAGACAATCTTTCTACAAACTCGCGAACCCAACGTTAGCCCAAACAGCTAGCTTAATACAGCTAAAAAGTGTCCTGTTACACATAACCGGCCCGTTTTCGAAGCATCTTTGTTGCAGTGAGTACAAAATATCTTGAGGCTGGGAACTTGAATATGTCAAGAATAAGGTGGCGAACCTTTGGTATATCTGATTAAAAATAAAGCTGTTAGAGTTTTTTTAACCGGGAGCAATGATTTCTGTCGCAACTCTATTAAATCTCACTGTCTCCTCTGGTGACATTTGATTTTCAGTTTTTGCAGCACACTAAGCCTTGTACCCGGCAAATATGTTCACACAGGATGCCTCACTCACTCAAGTTCTTCAAGGATTAGGGCCTCATCTACGATCAGTGGTTCGGGGATTAGCAATCTAATCTGGTGTGCAATCACACACAAAGGCAGATGGAAACGATTAGCCGACTACTCTTGAACTGGGTTTTACCCATCTTTTCTCAGTGCACGGATATGATTTTACTTCAAAGTCAAATGTGCATGTTTTTGCCTAAGTAGCCTGACAAATCCGTGAACATTGCAATATTATTTATCCTTGAGTGGTGGGCCACATAGAGCAGGGACCTCCCAGAGGAGATAGAAAGCATTACACTTCACACTGACGTGTTCACCTCTATCCCAACCATCCGACCGAGGGTTACGGGGAATGTGAGCCGTGGGGAAATGAAGGAGGAACTCAAGCTTTCGCCCAAACAACGTGAAAACTGCATTTGTGGCCACGGAGCAGAGCTGCTAACAAAATCGCTTCCATCTCTCCAGTCTGCGAAAGTTACTCGTGGTTGTGGTAATTCTGTTCTATGACTCAAGCAGTTTCACAGCAAAATAGCTTGAGGAATAATAACACCCTCAACTAAAGGGTAAACACAGGGGTAAAAAGACACGATTTGCTGTATAGGAGGAATAAAGCTGTAATGGCTTGTTTTATTCCCCTTTGTGTTTAGATGCAAGAGGTGAACAATATACTGTAGCTTTTTTTTGTCTTTGTTCGAGTCAGGGTCAGCCTTCATATATAGTACACATGGGGACTGGCGGCAGTCAGATAAATTGGATTTTATATGCTTGCCATGAATATAAGGCTCATCCAATCTGGAGGCTGCTCTGCACTTTTTAGAGCATTCATGATACCCTTAGGCTTTTCATCTCCGGCCAGGCTTTGGCATATTACTTCTCATTATTTCTTGCTGAATCTTCCAATCTAGTCGATTCAAGGTAAAATACGACACATCCTGTTTTCTCCTGAGGTTGAATTTGTGAGGTTGACTTGGCAAGAAAGAAAAAAAAAAGAGCATTAAGGCATTACGTATTGTTTGCTGAGCTATTCATCAACAGCATTTATTATTTCTTTATTCTGCTAAACATTCATTCATTTGTTAATGAAAAAAGAAACTCATTGTCTTTTGTCATTTTGGGTGCATGAGGTGATGGCTTATTTTCCTTCAATTATATCTGCTTTTTTACCTCCCACATAAAATGGCATAATTGTTTGTTTATTCACATCTGTTTGCAGAAGCTGTTTGTGATATTTCACTTAAATATAATTTTGCGCCCGTAAGTGTATATTTTATTTTTAAATGTCCTCATAATTTTTGAGAGGAAAACTCTGTCTATTTCATTGATGAAATATGCAACAAAAAAAACAGCAGATGAACCCACGCACTAAACAACTTTGCACCATGTGTAGACACAGCTGCTTTCCACATAAACACAGGGAAGTGCCTGTACTTATTTAGACATGATTGGCAATTGTTGAGATACACACAAGCTCATCCAATAATCAAGTGGACTTGTTTTTTGAAGAACAGAGATGGACCGTATTGCTTCTCATATTGATTACATACAAAATACCTCTAATGATGTACATGTAGCTACTAATGAGGAGCCAGTCAGATGTCCTTTTTGGTATGCATAAGGCGACGCAGGTAGTTAGAGCGGAGGCTCTGGAGGTGTGGAAGGTAATCTATTTCTCTGTGCCAGAAGGTCAGACAGATTAAACTCTGCTATAAAGATCCCACTTTTCTATGACAGCTGTCTGCAGAGGTGCTGCACAGCTCTAAAACTGAACTCTCAAAGAGATGTAAATTTGACTTCCTGTCTTCTGTGGTGGGGGAGTCATGCTTTTGTACCAAAAAGAACAGCCGGTCAATGCTCTGTCCTTCCAACCAATGCGTTTGTTTTTTTTTGAGATTGAAGCCAAAATGCTGAATGAATAGTGAAACCAGTCAAGAGGCACTTTCTTTTGAATAAGTGAACATTTGTATGTTAACAATTAGATGGAGTTCAAGCTGACTTATGGTTTTGGTCATATTTTCAATTTAAAAGGAAATGACATCTGTGTTAAAAAATATGATTGCCATGCCACATAACTAGTTTAACCCGGAGCTCTATTATGCAGGAGTTATCCTTTGTGGTCTGGTATTGAATGAGATAATTTACCCTTTGGTAATAACATTTACTCTTCCTCTTTTCACTCACTGCACACGATGTCCTTAAATTTAGCTCCTCTTATCATTGCCATTTTTCACTGAAACAATCACAGATGACCATTGACATTTTTGCAATTAATTTGTTCTGATGGTTTTTAAAGTATAGATTTGGTTCCTTCCATTGTAATACCGTAAGTTATAATAATATTTAGAGTATGTTTTGACGATGACTCCACCTTAAACCAGTACCTCCTTAATAAACGGGGCTCAGCATTAAGTGATTATCTTTAATGACCTTGGTTGTTGTTCGGAATACCTTAAAAGGTCACATCTATCCAGGTGCTAAAAATGATTTCCAACTAATTAAATTTGTTGGTGACATTTAAAGCGATTTTATTGCTCAAGATGTTATTAGAAATACATAAATTTACAACCTGTTTTTTTTTATATTTGAAGAAGAGAAGATAAAAGAATGGCACTGTTTTTGATTTATGGCATTTACTTATCTGCTTTGATTTGCACACAAGTTTCTTTTAGTGAGCCTCTTTAATAATTTCATGATGCCGACATTTATTTTAGTATGCATGTATCTTATTATGAAAATATCACATAATGCCGCCATATGCCTCTGCCAACCATGACCTTGACCTTTTACCTTTCACCATCCAAATCGAATCAGTATTCCTGTCAATCTAAGTGAAGATTTTTTTCAGCTTTCTCTCAAGGCATTGTCAAGATAATGTCCTTAAGCCTTGACCTCCAAACTCAAATCACATCATCCTGCAATCCAAATGAATGATTGTGCCAAATGTAACGGAATTCCCTGTGTGGGGGGTTCCTGATACATTGTGTTAATGTTTGACCTTTGACTTCTAAAATGTGATCAGTTCATCTGTGAACGTTTGTATCAAATTCGAACAATTTCCCTCAAGGTGTTCTAGAGATATCGTGTCCACAAGAACATGAGGTCAACATGGCCATGACAGCTGAACTTTGACCACCAAGTTCTAATCAGCTCATCTGTGAGTCCAAGTGTAAACTTGTACCATTTATTAAATTCCTTGATGGGGTTATTAAAAGATTGTGTCTACAAGAACAGGACAGATGCACAACATGAAAACATAATGCGACTGGCTGTCAGCCGGCACTTGGGCATAAAAAACCCAAAGAAAACTCTGAACAAAACTCCTCAAAATGTTTCTCTTTCTTCAGCTACAAAACTTCTTTCAAAATAGATTTAATCTCTCAGGAGGAAGTCTCCCATCCACTTGTTACAATGACAGCAATTTCAGCCTCAGTAAAAGTATAGTGGTGTGTTCCTCAAGTGATCTCATAGACTTCATCATATTCTTCACCAAGTGCGCCGAGGAGTTTGAGATAAGCTTAAAAAAAAGAAGTAAAGTAGAGTGATCCAGGTAGCAATGAAGAGAGGGAAACTGTTTTGATTCAAACTTTTTCCCATAAAAAGAATCAACTGCCGGTGGAGCTGCGAGGTGCAATATTAATACTCCCTCCAGGCTCAACACGCTCTCGTCAAAGTGAGCTCCGCTGCAGCCGCCGACAGCAACAATGAAATGATTGCGATGTTATGCTGCTGTTTTGGTCACAGACAAGGTCAGGGATGTACTCAAAATAGAGGTGATAATGAAAAAGTGGGATTAAAATCTTTGAGGGTTCAAAAAAAGCTTCAATATACAGCCCCTGCCACAGATCGCCACTGCACATAAGCTGAATCTTTCTCAGCTGCACTTTTAAGGGAAAATACATCCATAAAAGGCATTACAAGGATAATGCCTGGAATTAAATTAGGTTTAAGCAGATGTTCGCTGGAGTCCCTGCTCTTTTGTGGCCCGTGTACGTTGTTTCATTGGGTTCTGATATTCAAGGTCTGACTGGTTTCAGGTGGTGACACCCAGCAAGAGCTCTCCTCCACATCCAGCCTAGTGATATTGTAGCTCGGCATCCAACACAGCAGCACTCACTGAAGAGCACTTTCTAGGTGATTGCTCAGTTGAAGCTTCTTTCTGTGCTGGTATCTCTTCCCTCCTGTTATTCTGGTCGAAGATACCTTGTTGTTGTTTTTTTTCACAACCAGCAGGCCAGGTTCACAACACTGTAGCCACTTCAAAGTCGCTTTAAGTAATTTATGATTTGGAATCAACCTTCCTTAAGCTAACAAAGATTTGTGGAAACACATACGGGTCTCTGGTGGCCTCTAAGTGGAAAGCATACTGTACGAGTGATATGTAGATAGCTTGGGCAGGAATCTAAGAGCAGGCTAAAGTAAAGAGGAGATATAGTTCATATAGTCTCATGTTAATTTTTGGCAATGACATTCATTTTTATCCACACGAGATTGCAACCTCTCATGGATATCAGTTCCCTGATTAATGTAATTAATGTCATTGCCAATGTCCCATCCTTCCACCATGTTTTGTTGAAATCGTCTTATTTTTTGTGTAATCCTGCTAGCCAGGCAACCAACAGAAAGGGGTGAAAACATATCCTTCACTGTTGCTTTCCTAAATCTTTCTCTAAAGCCGTTTGAGTTGTTGAAAAACCAGTGGTTTCAGATCAGATCAGTTTAAAAGAAGTACACACTGTTATAAAGTCCTTAACTCAAGAAACACTGCAAATTATTTTATTATGTCTTGAAAAAGGTTTCTTCAAAGAAGCAGCAGTTCAAACTATTTTATCACAGACATGCAGCATTTACATGGTGCATCAAACTTTTCGATAGATACAGAGAGGAGGGATTTGCCTCTCACAATCTAGCTCTCACAATCAAAGAAAACAAACAGGAGCCGCTGCTTTGCCGGTGGCTGCTGTTGGGGCATAGAACAGAAAACCTAGGGAGTCGGAAGACAGCGTTACTTTATTTCCCACAGAGTGAGATACAAATAAAGAACTCATTCATTAGAGTAGATGAAGTCAGCTAGACAAATACATACAAGAGAAAAACATGTCTATCAAAGAGTAAATCTGACAAAATTATATTGAAAATTTGATTCTTGTAAACATACATTTATTAACGTAATAAAGTAATTTAAAAAGGAATTATCAAGGCCTCCCAGTCATCATGTAAAGTTATATGCTCCATTACATCAGTCAATATTTTTCATAACAGCAATGTATCTAATCAATATAAGTAATGTTAAAGGGTCGCTCGCAGTGAGGAACCCTCATTGCATTACTACTTGATTGTGCTGCGTCCTTCAGCTCTGCAGGAGCTTGGTCTATTCGTCTATCGTGGATGATTTCCCAGGTTTTTTTTAAACCCTGAGTCCACTTTCATCAACCTTGTTTCCAGCTGCAGCAAATCGCTTCTTCAGAAAACCACGAATAAACTCACACTCAGATTCATGTTTGACAGTGCAGCAGTTGTATGCCACAAAGGAATTATTCTGTATTTAAAATGAGGGACTACAAGTTGCTGGATTGTAAATCTTAGAAATTATACATCTGACTCCTTGTGATCAGTAAATTATCAGTTTAGCGTACGGAAGGTTTCATGAGTGGCTTCATCCATTGTTGGTTCCCAGAGTCTCATTATTGTGTAGCCTAAAGCGTACTTGGTACACGACAGACCAGTCTGCACCCTGCCAACCGGGCACTCAACTGTTCTAGACAGCTGCTCCACATTTAAGTGATGCGAATTAACAAGAAACCAACAGTATGTCCTACAAAGATGTCAGTCATGTTTCATTGTTGCCGACTCTAAACATATTCTGTGACAAGATGAACTTTTCCCTCTTTTAAACTTGTCTGGCTGTGCTGCACAGCCTGCAGAAAGTTCAGTGTAAATGCCACTCATGGGGCTACAAGATCTGTTTCTCGCCAGATTTTAATGACTCTGGAGATTTTTCTGAACTATTCACCATGTATGATATGTGGTAGGTGCTGACGGAAAGTAAAAATCAGTTATGACTCATGAGTGCTGTAGTTTCTTATCCCACATGTGCAGTGCAGCAAAGGCAAAGAAAAGGAGCTGCTCAAAATAATTCACCGCTTCAGGGCTATATATATCAAATTCCATAGTTTTCTCAAAGTGTGTTTTGTTCACTACAGCTGAGTTATAAATGTCCATTTGGACTTTGACAGTAAGGAACAGTTTGAGAAATGTAATGCATTACTCTCTGCACATTCAAGTGGCAGCTGTTGAACTGGACCATAATGGAATTTGTTAAGTGAAAACTCAGGGCAAAAGTAGCAGCTGGTTTTCCTGGTTTTGTATTTCCTAGAAAGTCGGGTCAGACTTTTTTAGAAGACTGAATGTCAAAGCTGCGATGGTGCAGTTTTTGACTTTGCAGGTCCACACATCCAGTCTACTTTGAACTGTGAATCTCTGCTCTTCTGTTAACATCACACGATGTTCAGAGAGAAATTCTGTTCTCCAAACCATCTTCATGTTGCAGGGGAATAGACACTTTGACACAGTTATACTGTGTTAATTATTGTGGCCCCACTGGAGCCTTCTGCGTCTTTTTTTCAGAGACATCGGAGCAGGAGGAGACGCATTGCAGTGCAACTTCAAGACCATAGACTGTTTATAAAGATAGACAATATGACGTCTCCTCGAAAGCAAGAGGAAAGCGTTCAGATTGCCCCTGTCTGCTGGCTGCAATATTGGTCATTATCCCTGTCTTCTCCAAGTTAGCGGGTTGGACTTGGACAAAAAGAAAAGGTCAATGTGCACTTCAAATCCACTTTTCTCAATGAAAATGTTTGTCATTTTAGATAGATCTTAGCACAATGATGTTTGTCGAAGTGCTAATTTTTACGGTAAGTTTGGTTTTAGTTATTTGATTCCATAAAAACAGGGTGATACATCATGATTGACAGCTAAGACAGAATCCAGATTGGTCAAGGGTATTTTGTGGATGGGACCTCACTAATGCAGCTCCAGCCTCTGACCGCTAACTACGCAAACTCTGGCTCAATCTACACAAGATGCCGGCATTTGTATCCTGGTATTTCAGCTTAATGGAGATGGTGGAGACATGTCTTCAATCTTTATATACAGTCTATGATCAGGACCATCAGTAGTTGTTGATCAAAAGCTGTGAAAGAGTTCCATGCCTTCTGTTTGACATCCGTGAAGACATGGTGTACGTTTAGTTGAGGTCAAGAAATGGAGAAGCTTGCTTCCTAAAAATGCTGATTATGTCTTAAAACAGAGGATGTCAAATTAAATGCGAATAAATAATTCATATGGTTTGTGAATTAACTGAGACTACATGTAGTATATTAAGGTATTACATCATCTTGTTTAAAAATTACACAAGCCAGTTATGTCAGTTTGCTATGTTAAAAGAAAATAAGACAAAATGGTGAGCGAGAGGTTGTTCCACATCTAGAATCATAGTTGTTAAACTGATTTACATGCAGCCTCTGTCGAGGAATTTGGGGATTCAAGCATGGATCCTTAGAAAGCGAGATGAGTTATCTTTACATGGATCTTTCTCATGTCCCATAAACCCAGGCTGCAGGGATGCATATAACAGAATTGCTCAGCATTCATATTGCGAAGTCGGAGGAGATCGATTGGCAGACTTCCCTGCTGGATGTCATCCATTATCATAATAGCCAACCAAATCACTATTACAGAAAAATGAAGGTGCACTTTACTACTTGAGAAAGCCTTGCTCTTCAACTTGCTGCATTACTCACGTTAAATTGGGATCGTAACAAAGGCTGGATTTGAGCGTAAAGGCAAAAATACAACAGACAACAGCAATAAAGGTTCTTTGTTGAAGCTTTTTGGTTCAGGCTCATAAGGCAGCATATGCATCAGTGCTTTTGCCACATTGTTGCATACAATTAAGACATACCCATAATTTGAACTCTGCTGATGGACTCAATAACCTCTCGCACAGACACAAATTAATCCATTCTACATGGGTTTATGGTTCACTCGTGAAGATCCTGATAATACTGTGTTCAAACTAACAAGGGAAACGCGTTTGTCCTGAGAAAAACTTGTCCATTTTCTCATGTCACTTCATTCTCTCTCCGATAAAATAAATTGCTTGCATTGATTTTGCCCCCATCTCAGAACAACAGCTGGTTATGAAAGCTACGAGGCAACATCCAAGGTATCCATTACTCAAAACAGTTCAGACATGGTGATCGGCCGATGCCTGATTTCTTTCAGCGCGTTCTTAATTCCTGAGGTTATTATGAGTTGAATATTAGAGGCTGCCAGTCTTCTTCCCCCCTCTGCACAGTGCACTAACACTAAATTGAGTCATTGTAATTATAGCTTTCATGCATGGGAAGGTACATTTTCTGAGGTGATTTGAAGGGCTCATAGAAAATAAAAAATCGACGTTGTGACTGAAACGATTTGGAAGCAAAATATGTGAGTGTCTCAGCCACGTCCGAGACACGTCCGACACAGAACCATAGAGTAAGAATTTGTATTGATGGCCTTAACACAGCTATTAGCAGTGGAGGGAGCTTCAGTTATGCAAATTAGACTTGTGTTTATGACAAGATGAACTTTTCACTCCCTCTCTTTAATGCTGCTTGTCATGGAACATTGACTGTTGACTCATTTCCAACACGGCGAAATGTCCCTTGTAACCTCTGGAAACCAGTTTCCTGGCTCTCTGTCACAGCCAGGGCCTGCAAACAGAAATGTGCCCCGATAAACAATTTATCTCCTCAGGTAGGATAATAACCATAGATGAAAAAAAGGGACACATTTGCAAAACCCAGAATGACTTTATGGAAGATCAAGGTTCTTTCTCTCCTGGTTTGTAACAAATGGCAAGGAAAGAGAATGAAGGCTGTTGCAGTGCGAAAACCGAAACAATCCCTTCAGAAGTTCATAGTCACTCACTCCATTTAATTTTGAGCAGCTCCATACAGCGCATCTTGATAATATCACTGCCTACAATCTCGGCTCTGTGGTCTGTGAGATAAGATTTTAAGATAAAATATCATCAAACAGTATTGTTCCCCTTGGGGAAATTGATAAAGGAAAGTATAACAGCAAAAGTAAGGTTATTAGGAGGAAAAGAATAGGAAAGTTTATATATAAGATACAAACCGCAAACTGGAAAATAACATCAGCAAGTAGAATGGTACTCAGTCGAGCACACACCTCTTTAAAGGGTGCGGTGGCCAATGTTAAAAAACGTGATTTAAAAAGTTTTAACTGTAAAGTGCACCCCACAAATAAGACTACATTTAAAGGTTCAGTGTGTAGGATTAAGTGACATCTAGTGGTGAAGTTGCATGTTGCAGCTGATTGCACCTCAACTCACCCTCCCCTTCCAAAATTGAAAGAGAACCTGTGGTGGCCTTCAGTTGTCTTAAAACCTCAAATGGTGTTTAGTTTGTCCAGTCTGGGCTCCTGTATAAAAAGGGCTTCATTCTAGGTTGAAGAAAACAAAAATGTAGGTGATTACACACTAGTGAAAACATCAATAACGTTACTTTATATAAAATTTTTGTCAATCGATCCCTTTCACCTAAATCTTACACACTGGTCCTTTAAATCCAGATTTGTATTTGGAAGCTCACAAAATCGCACATTATCAATACCCTAAAGATGCTTGGATTTACAAACGAGATCCGTGCATTATTTCTCGGTATTCCTGGATCCCTTTTATTTACCCGATCCATGCCAAAAAAATGAATGAGCTCTTTTGCCATGGACCTTTGTGTGAAGCACTTTGTAACCTCAGTTTATATAAGTGCTATCCAGATCAAGTTATTGTTATTAGTTATTATTAAAACAGAACCTCTTTGGCAAAGGTAATTAAACGAGTTGCAACACTCAAGTCTATTTGATTTGTTAATTTAACCTCGGAAAAGCCACTTGCAACTGAAGTCAGATCAGTTTATGACAATTTAATAGGTTCAATCTTGGCCCATGTCCCAGACTTCTACCTAGTTTGTGGAAATCTGTTAAGAAGTTTTTGCATAATTCTGCTGACAGACAAACAAATCAACCAACTAGACACGTGCAAAACATAACCTCCATGGCTACGGCAATAACACCAATAAAAACAATGGAACAATAATGGCTGCATGGATGAATCATAACAATAGGGATTACTCACACCATGGCTTAACAGCTGTCACTTGAAAGATGTCAACAAATTAGAACATCCTCCCAGTCATCCTACTGGAAATCTTTTCCAAAATCTTGTGCACTTTAAAGCACATTTTCTGCAACACTCACAAAGCCCTGACTGCTCGGTCTAATGTTGGTTTAAAGTCCACAAGGATATTTTTTGTTATATTCAGGAAAAGCCATGTGTCAACTGCAATGATTCAAAGGCGCCATGCCAACATGTCACCTCAGTGAAATGTGTGTCTTTTCCATGGCTATGGCTGTACAGTCTGTGGAGATTTATGTGGGCTAAGTCAAAAGGCTTAGAGCGGCATAATGCAGGGGGGGGGCTACTGCTCTAGAACAAACTTTAAAACTCCCCAGTGTCTGTGTGGGTCTGTGTGTGTGTGTGTGTGCGTGTGGGAGGGAGGGAGGGAGGGAGGGAAAGGTCCCACAAGCTTTTTGCAGTTTCCCTTAATAGTGAATAATAAAAAGGAACTCCAAAACGACATCTTGATTGTATTTTGTGGAGCAGACCAACACATGTACATGGTTAACTGCTGCTCATTGGCACACGAGCTGCCGGTGATTTTCCCTTTTTGTGTTGTTGTTAAAAGAGAATTGAAATCTTTCTCAGAGTTTCCCTGAGCATTCGACTCCTGCGTCACCGTCCCCACCGAGCTCCATTTTTTTTCTCCGCCAAACGCTCATTTCCTTAAGGCGAAACGAACAAATAGTGGGGGTGGTTCTCCGGGTCGATATCTTTAATTGCTCCCGGGTCCTGTCGATACCTCCCAGTGTTACCGCTCCATCACGAGCCACTGGGAGAGGGGGTTGCCCGGGAAACGGCCGCATGGCAACAGGATCCGAGCCTGGGGGTTGTCTGCTTCGAGGTCTGCTCCCATTTCACAGCGCGTCTCCTCCTCACTAGATGGTGTGCGAGCCACTGGAGAGCTCACTTCAGCAGAGTGGCGGTGTGGGCTCCGCAGCATCCGGACCGAACTGAAGCGAAGGGAAAGTGCGCGGCGGAGCGTTTTTCTTCCACCGGGGCTGCAGAGGAGGGAGAAGTGTGGGAATTAAAACGCGCCGGGTTCTCGTCGAGGGTTTTTGTTTTTACCCATTTCTTTTCTAAAGCGAACCACCTCCCCCCCTTCCACCTGCTCCACACGGGTTTGTTTAGTTTTTTTTTTAGCAGACTTACTTGGGCTGCGATGGACATAATGACTGCGGTGCAGGACGCGTGTGTGTCCGGTCAGTGGCTCACTGCGATCATCCTCAGCCTGTGCTGCTTCCTGCCGTCCTGTCTGCCCGCCGGACAAACTGTGGACTATTCCTCGGTGGAGAATGTGGTCAGCAGACAAGGCGACACGGCTCTGCTCAGGTACACAAACAACACACACACACACACACACACACCGGACGAGCTAACACGCAACACAACTTTCTCCCGCTCTCACTCACTCGCTCCTCGGCGGGAGCTGAACCCAAGCACCGCTCTCTCCGGCTAACGCCGTTTTCTGTGAAGTACTTTGCGGGTTTCTCACTCGGAGCTCGCGGGGAACACACAATGGGTCATTTTCCCTCCATCCCCCCCGTCCCTGTTATTTTCGCCTGACAGGAGGAAGGTAGGGAGGGAGGGAGCTAGCGGAGGGGGGCTGGGAGAGGAGACGATCGGTGCAACGGCCGCCAAGCGGGATGCTGCTCCGGCGACAAGTGCACCTTAGCTCGGATGCTAGCGGCAAAGTTTTGTGAGACGCTTCCCCATTGTGCTCGTGCGCCAGCAGGGATTCACCAGTGCGTGTGCTGGGTTTTGGAAGCTGCTCTAAATGGGACAGCGTCGCTCCAGTTGCCACATTAACCCCCCACACACAAACACCAGCGCTTATGTAATGTCATCACAACATGTCCGTCACACAAGTGCTAAACAGGGATCACGTATGTTCGTGTGGATGTGTGGCATCCCGCTGGTTTATGTTGTGTGTGTGTTTGTGTGTTTTTGTTTTTGTGCGGTTGCTCAGTTTTTTCGGATGCACACTGTCATGTCGCAGTTTCAAAACGAGGCTGGAGAGTGTGTGTGGTCGCTGTACATCAGCAGCCGAGTTATGGCAGTGTCTCCCTCCTCCTCCTCCTCCTCCTCCTCCTCCCTCCATCCTCACCCCCTCCTCCCTCCATCACGCACGGTACGATGCCAGCTGCTCAGGTACATAAACTGTCACGGGCGTGGTTTGGACCCATACACTACAGAGCTAAGAAATGCAAAAATAACATTTATCATCAAAACGTTCCCCTGACGCTGAGACCACATTGTACTTTTCGAAAATATGATCGACTGCATACTTTAATTGACATTAATCGGCATGATCCATCCCAGTGTCTCGTGAAAACACTCAAACTCTTTTTGTGTGTACACAAAGTACACACAAAAAGAAGCAAACTCTTTGGAGGACTCTGATAATATCTTGTTCTCTCCCATATCAAATATCCGCTGTGACGGCTGTGAGGAAAGGGCTGAGCGGGGAGGCTCACCCAATTTCAATATGAATTCTGTGGATGTTGACTCTGAGAGGTTCTGGGCGTGGACCTGAATACAGAGCAGCCAACTGTCTAAAGTTCCACTCAGTGTGGCCTTTTAGTCGGTGTTGCCTCCTGCTTGATCGTTAAAGAGGGGAGTTGTGTCTGTGACGTAAGGTCATCGTCTTTGGCGGCACGGTGATGGGCGTCTCATTATGACCATACGTTGGTGCTCATGGCAGAATTACCTTGGCAACAGCTGAGGGGGTACTCACTATTTTTAACATGTTCCCTTTGTGCCCGAGGGCCGTCCCATCAAATAGACTTCCACCTCCGACTGTCTCTTTAGTGGGGGCGTCTAATTCCCTGGTGTCAATCTGGGCTGGCTGTGATCAGCGGCAGAAGCTTTGCCTGAATCCTGATGGTTTATTGGGCCAGAGATTATCCCTCTACTATGAATCAGCTCAATAAACACGATGCCTCCCGCCCCCTGAATAAGGCAACAAACTCCACAGGCGGGTCATTGCCTCAGTAAATGCTGTGTAGAAAATCGAGGAAATGGTTGGGGTAAACACTCTGAAGACGCTTTCATCGCCTCTCTCTCATAGCTAATTAATGGTTTATTCAAAACTCGCTGTAACCATTGACTGGATTTGTTTTCACTCATGTGAATGCTGCCAATGTGATGTTTTCAGTTCGCTTGCACCTGCTGACCTGATACAGATTTTAAGCCTGTAAAACAGCTCTACTTCTTCCTCTGTGTGCATCTAATTGCAAAACACTGTCATCGCCCCAAAGTAATGACAAAGGCTTTGCCTGTCTTGGCAGAGTCATTTTCTCAGACCACAATCAAGCGTGGCTCTCTCTTTTTTCCTCCTTTGTTTTTTTTCATCTGCCTTGAGAGCCAACTCAGAGGGACCCAGTGCAGAAAACAATGGCTGTTTGTTGAGCTTCTCTTTGGTCGTGACCCCTGACTATTAGAAGACAATTTTGCCGTGCCCCGGAGCTGATAGCTGCCTAAAAAATGTGACCATTGTAAAATACTGACAAAACCCAGAAGCACGCAATTAGTCACTGCCTTAGGATTATGGAGTAGCTCCCGAGAGGCACGTCCGCTGTCATATGTTCATTTCCCTCTTCACTTCTTCGTGCTGCATTACTGCTGCTCTGATTCATGTCAGGCAGTTTGTCCACATCTATTAAACGATTTCTGCTTCTCACACTGCAGGTGTATCATCAACCTTTTAATCTCGTTTGGTTACTTAAAAGCAAAGCCAATTCCGCCTTTAACAAAATGCCCGTTGTATTTGAAATGATTCGTCCTGCCTCTTCAAAGCCTCTTACACGGTTACATTCAAGTTGTGCACATATGCTGCCTCTTTTTACATAGCTGCAAATCTGTAAGCCTCCATAGGGAGCACATTGCTCAGAGGAGTTGCACATCTCTTTTCTTCCCCACCCTGTTACACAGGTTTCATATCAGTTTGATTCAGATGAATACACCTTGACTCTACCCTGTAAATGACTCATCTGGCTCTGAATTTAAAGGGAACAGCAGGATGCAAAGACAGTTCCCCATGCTGTCTGGAAACACATGGTAACAGTGGCAGCCTCTTCCACATGGTTAAGCAGCTGTAATAAACAGCAAAGAGCTTTTCACTGTAAATTTAATCCGAAGAGACTGAAATCTGAACCACGATTACAATTTGCAGTACTATTTTTAAAGTTTGTTTTACCTTTTTATCTAAATGCTCTGGGCTCAGTACATGAAAGGCTGTTTTCCTATTATACCGGTGAAAAATGTACAATATGATGAAAACTAGACTAAAAGTACACTTGAGATTTTACATTCTACCTCGGGAAAAAATAGAAACAATGCAAATAAATACGGAGATGGGCAATACACAGCAAGGCTAGGCAGCGATCCAAGCTTATTTTTGTAATTCAGTTTGACAGTTGGGCCTCAGCGACAAAATAAGGTCCGCCCCACAGGCCTTAGTCTCTGTAATGGTGCAAAATTGACCTGTCACTGGTTTGAAAGTCTGGTATTCTTATAAATATAAAATCATTGCCTCACGTCAACGGACCAGTTGATGAAAATCTCTTCTGGCTGTACATGATTGTACTGGAGCAGAGTTTTCCAGCCTCACCCAGGACAGAAACGCCACCATGTATCATTTTCCTCAACTGTGTCATTATTATGGCTCTGAAAGGTCCTGACATTTACTATAAGCACTTGTGCCAGAGACAACATCTAGTTTAAATGGCCTGGTGCCCCCGCCCTAGCACAGATGCTACTAAGACAGAATGGAGGAATATTAAGTAGCTGTTCAAACTCCACGGGACACAAGTTAAAGGAGGAATTGTTGACTGTCTCCTTAACACAGACTATAAACATAGCTGATAAGCACCCTTTCCACTTTTTTGCATTTCAGCACTTTTTTAATTAGGCCACAGCCACTTCTGTTTAAAAAGTATAAGCAAGCTTGCTTCATCTCTCCAGCAGCTTGATTGGTGATGCAGCAGATAAACTGGGCTCTGAATACATCCGTTCTATCTGCACTTTAACAAACGTGTTCATGGGAAAACCTGACACTTCTTTTGAAATGTATGTGGGCACACCTGAGTCTGTCACCGCTAATTAAACGCCTAAATCCTCCTGCCTGTTTGTTGCATCACATGTTTAATGTAATCCGTTTTGCTGTCAGCACAACATTGTTGTCTTCCACAGTCACTCCACATCGCAGGATCAGGTGTTGGGCATGTCAACTGACCTAATTTTTGGTTAGTGAATAGACGCTGTCATTCGATGAAGTGGGGTTGTTGTTGCGGAGAGAGGGGCTCTCCGCTAGATATATGCACATAGAGATATTACTTGTGTTGAGAAAATTATACGGTTCTAGGTCCAAATAATCCGACCTTTCCTTTGTAACAGTAGAAAGCAAGCATATTGCTAATATCAAGGCCTATCTCTTCTTGCCCAAGGGAAGCCAGCTATACTAAAGTATTCATCAGATTCATTACTCTGGCATCCATTCTTAATAGATGAGCTTTAGTACAGATGGACGTTGGACAAGTTGACATGCCAGAGCAAGGGCTAGAAAGCCTTTCTATGTAGCCACCGCCATTACACCTCTAGTTATCCTCCTCCACAGCATCCAATTGAAACTCAAAGACCATCATGGCTTGTTTTAAGTAGTCGTCCAGTTTGTGCAGCCTCATGTCTTTAAATGAATACATGCAAAGCTACAAAGATATTTATGAAAGGAAGTGTCATCCAAAAAACAGTGTCTGCAATTTTAATTTCAAGGCCTGTTCTAATAAACAATCTTTTGAAAGTCAGACTTCAGATTTCTCATCAGCAATGAGAAATGTCTTATATCTGTTTTGGTTTGTTGTGTCGAGTTTAAAAATATCCAGTAAATGCAGAATGATATCACTCATAAGACAAATCCAAGGGTCATTGTAGCATTGTCACAGTTCATATTTGGTTCAAAAGTAAGATGCATGTGTTTAACTGCACTCATAGCAGGTTTACAGAGATCCATACTTGTAAATAACAACCTGCATGCAAGCCATATTTGCACACTGTAAATCATTTCAAAATGGATTACCTTCATGGTCATCATTTGCCAGGCAAGTCAATCCATTGTACTCTCTAAAAACCCTGCATTTCTATTCCTAATATATATTTCAATTACCACTAAAGTGATTTAGAGTCCTGATAAATTAAAGCCCTAAATGAAAATGCTTTTTTTCAAGGGAAATCCTTTCGAGGGAAACAGATGCTATTCTAGCTTTTAAAGCATCTCTCTAATAACTACAATTATAGGGGATATGGAAAATGATTTGGGGTGGAAAATTGAGCTTTTTCCCATTCTGAGTTGTGAACATCCACGTAATTGCAATAATTCCACGGCAAAATCACAGAGGAGTGTTTTTGTTTTGTGAGAAAGCTATAAGCTTCAAAATTAAACTTGACAGACAGTGACTGGAGAGGCTATAACAGGTTATCTTTCAGGCAATTTTAAAGTGAAGTTACTTGAAACTGAATTTTTCAGTTACATGTCTACTGGGAGACTTATCTCTTTTTCACATCACTGACTGCTGGGCTTGGAAATAGTTTACGATTTAAATTGAATGAAAAGCTTTGATTTGTCCCCTAGTTACAAGTGTATTTGTTACACAGGTGTGAATACGGGAATTGGATGTTTTTACAGAGTACTGATAAATCAGATCGTTGACATACATTTTCAACAAGCTGGATCAAAAATAAACCTGTTTCTATGATATAGTATAGTCTGCTTTGTTAGCGTATAGTATATAATCTGTAGAGTATATATCGTCTTTTGAATTACAAGATGAAGCTCATCTCTCTGACAAATATTCCTGTGAGCAATTTGTTTTTACCGGCTCTTTTGTTGAACAGTGTACAGCCTTTTCTGTTCCAAATCATTCGTCAACATTTGCTGCCTTTCATCACAGAGAGATGAAATGAATCCTCAGAGCCCCTTCAATTAAACCTCTTAATCAATCAGTTAGCATCTCCTTGTGTTTCATGATAATTAGTCTTCTCTGACAACATGTCGTATTCTCATACGTGCCTCCTTAGTTAAGCTAAGTAAAAAAAAACTGTCTTGGTATGCTTCTCATGTCAGCAGGTTATAGACAAAACTTGCTGACATCAGATGTTCGAGCCTGAGCGTTGGTAAAGCTTTGAAAGAACGAGTGCAGTCACAGGGGTGGTACACTTTGCTTGGTATGCTGAGCATGGAAATCACCCCAACCTTTAGAAAGCTTCTGGGAAACATGAAATTTCCTGCATGTACTTTATATCTCCCTACCCGGTAAGTATAATCATAAATCTCTGAATTCAGCCCTGCTGAGTCCAAGTGAGAAGCTGGAGCTGTCATGCTGCCGATGGTTTGATTGATTGATTGATCAATTGACACTGATATAATATTAATCATTTTTGAATGTTTTAAGATTTTCCCTGTGGGGCTTAGTTGCATAAGTTGGGGATTGAATGATCTTCTGTGAGATAGCCTCTCAGGGTCGAGCGGTTGATTACATTATCTTCAATAAAAGATCTTTATGTGTGAGCATGAGCTGAGGTTCGAGGGACCACAGGTAAACATTACTTGACCCTGTGGGAATAACAAATCACAAGTGTTGACACATGGTTATCTTAGTGATGCCCTTTGGTGAATTAAAACCATCTATAAGGATTTCAGCTCACTAGATGGCTATAGAAATCAAAGTGTCTTATCTTTGGTTTACACATGGAGAGCTTTCTAGTGGACGGATTTCCTTCCAGGGAGTCATGTTTTCTGAGTTAGAAACAGTAAAACCAGTTTACCTTACTGTACACCGCATGTTGAATGTGATATATGACCTCACATCATCTTCAAATTTGAGATCCTGTCCATTACTTTACCAGATGCAAAGGTCCTCTGATTGCAGCATCGTATTAGACATTAACTGTATTTCCCCACTGTACCAGATAGTCTGAGAAATCAATCAGGGGAATTCTCCAAATGTGCAAATGATTGACTGTAATATCTATTTTATTATGGGACTCACTCATGTATTCACGATGGCAGGTCTCTCACAATTGATTAGAAACTCCATCGGCCAAAGGATGTAGGCATTGTCATAAGTCTTTTGGTTCTGTGTTGGCATAGCTAAAATATTTTAATTGGAGTCGCTCTGAGCAGGTTTTTTGTTTTTTTCTCTGTTACTCTCTCTGTCATCTGCATAATGAGTGTGTGGATTTCCGACTGCTGTAAATGTTAGTTGGAGCCGAGTAATTGGAGAGTCTGCAATGGTAATTATTAGTCAATGGAGAAAGAAGCAGTGAAGCAAATCAATATCACTGAGAATAGTGCCACGTTTTTTCCCCAGTGTGGTCAGGAGTTAAGGTAAGAGAAGTGTCATGCTACACAGAGATGAATAAAAGCTCATTTATGAGACTAATTAATTCATATTTTTTCAAAGTTATGCACTGTAAATGTCCATAGTGTATGGGTTGGAGTGTGAATTAAAAACCGGAGCCTATTTCACTGAATGCCTTTTTATTCAATTTTGTGGTTGATGAAAAGCAGCCATGAAAAATGCCCCTATTTGAGACCTACTGATTAGCTGTAGTTTCATGACAGTGTATTAACTCTTTGCTTTTATGGCACAGATGGCACAAATGGTTTGTTACTGTAGAATAATCCAATTAAATGGAGCAAAATCTGTTGTTGCTCAAGTGGAATTTAAAACAGTCCCCTAAGCACTTGACTTATTATGGGAACACAGAACACTATAATCAGTCACAAAGGTTAGAACAGTGATATTGAAAATGCCTGCAACCTCCATTGTTGTATAGTATGTTTAGCACTAATGTGTATTCAGGACCATGTTTAACTAGCCGCTATGAAAGGATTTTGTCGTTAGTTTATCCGTTGATATTATTGTAATTTTTGCCACAACAGAACACGCAAAAGATTGATGGTTTAAGAAAAATGTTGACATTAATAGGCTGTCACACTTTGTCCTGACCACACCAGGGCAGGGTCAGTGTCTCAATCTGTGCTCATGTTAAACAGCAAATTCATCAAATGATCTGTACGACTGCCATTCAATAGGATTCTTATTTTTTAGACTGAGACTTGCTTTTCATAATGGGAGTTTGATTTCTCCACTGATCTCCGCCTCTGTCTGACTCTCTCTTTCAGTTTTATCTCGTAGGCACCTATTTTTGCTCTTTCTCCCGGCAACTCTCTGTTCCTTAAAGGTTGTGTAAGCGATTCTAATCCAGGACAGATTTTGTGAAATTCATTGAGTCTCCTCAGAGTCCCCCAGCAGTCCCTTATGTGTTCCTACAGAGCCCAGGCTCTATGAATGTGAAATAAACAAAGTGGCTTGGACTGCACCACAAGACTATTGAATCAACAGAGAGCGTTCAAGCGTGTGCACAGGTCTAAGGAAAGAAGAGGGGAAGATGGAAGATGAGGGAAAATAGAGTAATCAGAGGGAGAGATGGTCAATCTTGCACAAACTAATAGAAAGTGTTAATTTAAGGATTGAATGGGAAGATCAGAGTGTAGTTTACCCTTCCATTGCCACCAGACTGTGTGGATTTCAATGGCATTAATTTCACTGCAGGCAAGACCAGTGGTGACATTTGGGGAAACATGTCTTAAAAACAGGAAAATAAAATGTCTTTAAAGGACACAAACCATTTGAGTGCCGGGCCTGAGATTCAACCCAGTGCTCTAGGCACTCGGAAACAATGTGGTGGTCTGTTGTGTCAGAGGCAGCACTGAGATCTAACAACATTCAAACTGTGCAGTGCTTCATGGGAAGCAGGTAGCAGCACATCCTTTCACTTTGATAAGATGCTCTAAATTTAACCACTGTATTTGTGTTATTGTATTTTGTATTTTATTGGGTTAGGAATCCATCAGGAATTTGCAGGTGAAGCTTCTGAATGTCCACCTGCAGTGTAGGGGTGTATTTGTTTTTTTCATTGAGTTAAAATATCAACCATCTTTCTTCAGAATGGCTTACTTCACCTTTAATTGCATCTAAAGTTAAGAAGTCAAAAGCAAATGTAGTTGTGGCCATTCTGTCTGTAGTACTTTGTCCGTATTTTAGCCATCAGATATTCTGGTCTGTGTCTTATACAGCTGTCAACTTTTTCTGCAACTTGTGCTCATTTAATCAGCTTTTTTGGTCACATTCGACCTCATCCTTCTTATTTTACTAAATACATGGACACAATAATAATAATCATCTGAATAAAACACTGCATGTAAATAGTATTTTCCATTTTCTAAATACCTTAATATGAAAAAGGTCATACTTAAAATTAGCAATAAATTGAGAAATGTTTTTTCCAACTTTACCGCATTATGTAGACATGCTAACATCTTAGTTTTATTTTGCAACATACACATACAGAATATATCCACTTCTTGACAATGGATGCCCTGGGTTTGTGAGGAAACAAGATGGCTGGCACTATAAAAATGGATTGGCAAGCCATGTCTTTTGAAATATCAACACCATTACCATACTTTAATACAGTTAATTAACTGTTTCACAATATGAATCGGTCAAAATTCAGATTGTCCTCAATAGTTAAAGCTTTGATTATGAGCATCCATAATGCCAACTTTACAGTACAGCATGAAATACACCTCGGATAGGTTCTCTGTAGTCATGTCTTGTTCTGTTCTCCTCCTAATACACAGTGAGCATTTTGAAAGGGGGGATTACAGCTCCAAGCTAATTAGCATCCAGCCCTGGGAACTACAAATAATATGTGTCTAGATAATACAGTGTATGAAGCTACCTTACCTCTGTCATGTTCAAATGTGCATGCTGATTGTGGGATTTAATAAACAGACAGACTGTACTGTATTGTGTGACACAGTAAGGTGCCACATTAGCACATCCCTGAGACATGCAATCAGTTTCCAGCGCCTGCGGTACGTTCTACTATCTCTAAAAACCTCAGTTGTCTTAAGTGGAAGTGCATGGGCCATTGCTTTCTGCCATAAACCTCCATCCGGGCTCCTTCTTTGATTCCAACACAATGCCCCTGCTGCCATCCTCTCTGTGCATTCTGGATGTTGCTTTCATGTCAGAATATTCACCCTCATTTTGCCACTGCCATTGCTAATGGGTAGTCTTTTCAAAGCCTGGAGAGGATAACCTGTCATCCTTGTTTTCACGGCCACCACAGGCCATTCAACAAGTTCAAAAGAGAAAAAAGTCTGCAATGCAGTTTTTGTGAGGTTAGTCGTTGATGTTTTGTTCCGTATCTGCCATCACAGGCAGAGCTAAATGTGGGAGCAGGTGCTGAGCTGAATGACTTCAGTGGCATGTACTGCTCACTTAAGGGGATATCTGAGCCAGATGCTTTATTTTGTTGTGTTTATGCTGAAGCTAGTGTTCCACAATAAAAGAATGTGGGGGTGGGGGTTGTTCTTGAAACCATGGCATTCCTGGAAATAACTGCTTTCACTATTAATTGTGGCGTGTTTTCTGATTTTCTCATCAGATCCGTTGACATGTAAAACAACCACCTGCAAAACAGCCATATCCTCTGTGACCGACCAATGTGGCCATTCAGAGATGATGATGTTTACATTCTCTGTGGATGCCAATAGTTTTTCTGGTTTCCACCCGACAGTATTGGCTGGGTATTACTTTCCTGGGAACAATATGATTCACCTTGAGGAAGCAGCAGTGGTTGATTTGATTGTAAGACTGCGGGAGAGGGAAATCATGTGCATTTCAGAGAAAGTAACACTGATGAGGAAATATTTTCAGGTAGTGTAGTGCATATCGTTATGAGACAGAAGCTCTATAATCACAAGTGTTTACAGTGAAGCACAACCAAGGTTTCTCTTTCTCTCTGTACATTACAAGAGTGGTGTCTTACACATACATGTAATCATCTGACACAAGGTGATCGTGACACTTATGCGGTTATTCATATTTTAATATGTGTGCTCGCACAAGCTAAAAGAGCAAGAACTTTAGAATCAAAAGAAAGGCGTGGTCTAGTGGCAGAAACTTGGACTATGGGCAGAGAAGGTCTCTGGTTCGTCCCTGGTTCGATTCCACGGAGAGACAACAAAAGATGAACCTGGATTGATCTGTCCAAAAATCCAACCCGCTGTACATGGCTGCTCACTGCTCTGTGTGTCCTGCACCAGATGGGTTAAATGCAGAGGTTAAATTGACCTACCATTGCATGAGTGTGTTGTGCATGTGTTTGGTATAAATAAACGTATCTTAATCTATCTTAATGAGATAATAAGGAAAAGTGAATGTGCAGTGAAAAACAACTATGGACATTGATATAATGATGTTGCAGAGCACTGCAGGAATTCCCCAAAACTATTATTTTAATCAGGAGAGACTTGAAGAGGAACAAAATAGAAATTTAAGTCATATTAATTTCTAAATTCGTTGTGAACAGGAAAAATCGACTTTGCTGCTTGAAAGTAGATCACAACAGGAAGCAGTACTATGAGTTTTTTTAATTTATTACGTAGAAAACTCCCCGGGGCATCGACACTGCTGGTGATGAGGAGGAGCAGAGCTCAAAGTCTTTATAAGAGGAATCATGTGATCTGAGGACACATGGCAACGGGATGGGCGCTACTGAAATGACAGTGAGGTTGTGATTGGATGAGACATGAATGAAGGTGGAACTTGTTTATTGATTAGAAAACTGTACAGGGAGATTGTCTCCCTGACTAAGTGATGTTAAGGGACTCCACACAAAAAAGTATTTTCTTATCATCTAACCCCACTCAGATTTGATCAATTATGTGACCTGAGTTCTTCCCACAGTCCACTACAGCAATGGTATTGTAACATATTTGAAGAGTGAACACAGATTTCCCTATTTGTTCAGTGAGTTATTTTGGTTCCAGGGGAAATGTTGTAGTTTGGGAGCTTGAAATAATGGCCATCTAAGATTGGGTTATAATATAAATATAAATATACAATTATCATAATTGCTGATTTCAAAATCCTGAGTGATGTTTCGAAAGAATGACGAACAAAGAAATAAGTCAGTATCAGTCACTCCTGTTGTCCTCCCTCTGCTGCTGCTGGGATTTAAAGCATGCAGGTACTCTACTGTTAGAGAGAGAGAGAGAGAGAGAGAGAGAGAGAGAGAGAGAGAGAGAGCGAGGGGGGGGTCTTGAGGTCATCTCAGGCGACTTCATTTGCCCAATCTACAACGGAGACTGCTTCCTGATTGGGCCTCTTTGGGGTGGATGTTACTAAATCTTACTTTGTGGAACACTTCCATCATTGACATTCAAGTCAATATCACGATAATTACCTTGATTGCAATTACTGAACTATTATTTTATTGCATCATTTTTTTTAAACATTACCCTCATAGTTCTCTGACAAGGTCTGCATTGGAAATATGCTGAACTGTTAAAGCTGGAATATTTTTTCTGATGAAGAGCATTTCTGTGTGATTTTAATATAATTTAAAGAAACTCAAAGATGGACTATAAATAACTTTTTCAAAGAGTTGGGTCTCTCTTTGAGTCTCTTTTTCAAACGCTTCTGGAGCTGCCTTCGTGTGCTGTCGAAAAAACATGACATTACACAAAGTACAACCAAGCTGAAGTCTCCCTGTGTTTACAGTTTGCCCATTTACTAAAGCAAAACAGGGTTTGAACAGTTTTTTTTAACATACTTTTAATTAATAACTCGTGTATCATTAAATAGTCATCAGTGTTGTGTTTGATTGCAGTGTTATTTATACACATCCTCCTGTCCTCCTGACGTCCTTGAACTCACCAGCTGCAGGTGTGCTAGCTCCACAGCGAGTCCCCTTTGATCAGTGGACCTCGGCCACACTGGCTGTGGTTGCACCACGGATTGGCTTGGTTTTCATTTGGCCACTGCCTGTGTGAACAGCAGACAACTGCAACACGCAGCAGTACATTTTTTCCAGATACATTATTCAAAACTCAGATGTGGACTAAAATAAATAAAACATTTATAAAGAGTTAGAAATATGAATTTGTGCTACAAGAGAAAAAGATGATTTTTCCACTCAGAGATATTGTGTTGACAGATTTATTCAAATTCCACTAAACTTTGCCTAATGGATCATTTTAGCACACAAGAAGTTTTATCGACAACATGTCTTAGAAATGACTTGTATAATAGTTGAGAATTAAAAAGGACAAAGTTAAGATGTGAGAGGTCGATGACAGAATGATACGTGGTCATGATATCACACCCAGGAGTATTCTCTGCATTGTTGTTAGACCCATAACTATCAAAGAAAATCACTAGAAGAAAGGACTCCAGAAGAGGAGAACTGCTTATGTGTATATATATATAGAGACCAAGTTTGGAACAAAGTAACTTTCAACAAGTCTCCTGCAATCCAAGAGGTTGAATTTCCCTATAAGCCCTGACACTTGACATTGACAGAATTGGGTTTTCTGGCTACAAGACCTATTTATTTACATGCTGTGTCACTTTCTGTTTTCCAGCTACCATGGAAATGGACAAATAAATTGAAAGCTTTTCTAAAAATATCACAAGTATTGGGCCACCTTTTTAAAACACACTTGAGTGACTCACACATTCTGCATCAGTCTTTCAGGGGTATGTGTGTCAGCAATGAAATGGCAGTCCCTACAGTATATACTGGTGGGTGCTTTTGACATAACTATATCTAAATATGAAGCTATAGTACTTTTCTCTGTGTTGGTAAAGATTGACGTCGTTGAACGAGACATTACATCGTTTATCTGACAGTGAGGAAACCGTTTCTGTGAGTAAATCTTCAGAGCACTTCATATTTACCTCTTTCTCCAAAGTGATTTTTATTTTCTGCGATCAGCACGAATGTGCACTTCTTGTGTGTCAGCTCAGCGGCTGCTTGGCCGACTAAATTATTCCACAGATATATTTTTATCTCACAGTTTATAATAGGGGAAATACTGTATACAGCTTCATGAATAATTCATGCAGGCATTCCTTTGTAGAGATTAAAAAAATGGAATAAGAATAATTCATGGTGTAAGCTTACATAAATAGTTTCAGGAACAGCTAATCAGCTAGCTGGCCAGTCCAAGGCACGGCGGTTTCCTTAAGTTCTGAGTTCATCTTCAGAAGGTGCTTCTTAAGCCTCGCATGAGAGCTGGCAAGGAAATAAATTCAAAGGCTGCTGTCCAAATCATATCCACCTCCTCATCATTTAACTTAATATGATTTTCTCTTGGACGTGACACACTGCAGCCTCTCATGGGTTAATTTGCCACTGAGGAAGTGACAGGCCCTAATTATACTGTTTGGGTGCCGAGATACACTTAAACATGACCAATTACGTAAAGAGTTAAAAGCAGAGGAGAAAATAAGTGTAATAATGAGAAGAGAAAAAAAGAAAAGAGAAAAAGGATTTTAGAAAGAAAAGAACGTTTGTAGGATTTTACGTTAGAGATAGTACTCGGAGGGAGAAAATGGCAGTAAACGTTCTACCGACTTGTTTCGATATACTAATCAAATTTAGAGGCACACAGTGTTTTTTTTTTTTTTTTACACAATACTCCTTGCTCTCACCAACTGCATAGATCAGTCATGCGTCACTGCACAGCAACAATTCCTCACCCTCATAAGCTGAACCTTTATCCTTCATTGAAACCCCGCAAACATACAGCAGACTGTTATTAGGTGTCCTTCTAACCATATGGTTTGCCAGCTTAGTAATTGCCTGAACATTGCGGATAAACTCATGATCTGAGCGTGGCATTCTGTTGAGTAAACTGTTCTAAAGGACACCAGCCTTCTGTTTATGCCGCTCTAACCCCTCTGGGCCCTAAATGGATTAATGATCCCGAGGTTGTCAGTTCAAATGCAGGCGAAGAGGATACAGCTGATGTGTCCTTGAGCGAGGCTTTTAATCTAAATTGTGTCAGTTAATATCCATCTTCATAAATGCATTACACACATAGCATGCGTTATGTAAGTCCCCCCCAATGGAGTCAGGGGAAACAAACACTGTGAGCCCCCCCATAGCACACCTTGGCCTGCAACACAGTCCCGGGGAATATCGAGTGGCTGTTTTCTGGACTGCATTGCTATGTCGTTGTTTGGAGTCACTGTCATAATGCATTCTGTGCATTGATGCCATATTTTACAGTTGGATAAACATAATTCCAGTGTTCCAAAGTGGTGGTCAAAGGTTCTCCATTTAAGTCAATAATAGGGCTATTGGTGTTCACCTCGGTGCCTGGAAATTGTGCAATGTGCACTACACAGTAAACAGGACAATGGTGCACTGCTGAAATGCTGGGGGCTTGTGGGCAGTGCTTAATCAGAACAGCATAGCTTTTCTTAGTGGGTGGTTTGCTAACTCTGGGACCCCACATACACAGAAAGGGGGAGTTTTCAGGGTTGCCCAATTAGTGCTAAAAAGTGTAGCAGTGTGAGAGTGTGTCAGGAGGCAAGTGTGCACCAGAGGAGGCGTGTCATCAATCATCACTCCAGCTCCCGGCTTGTTCCAACCCTTTTCCCTATTTGGCAGCAGGGGAAAGTAGGGGAGCAGAGAGAGTGACAGTGGCTCGCCGTTTCCAGGAATGTCAACAGAGCACGCTGAAACAGACTGCTGAAGCCTGGGCGACGAGAAAAGCTGATTTATTTCTCTTCTGATCCGTTTTTATCAGATTTTATTGTAATATTTCCCAGAGGTAGAGACAGAGCGTTTCATTAAATATGAATGTAGTTTGTCTCGTGCTTTGATGTTCACCTGAAACATGATGAAAAAGTGGCTGATAAATGATATAGCCTCGCACTGCAATCTGCTGAAGCTTTAACAGCAACAACAGTGTAATGCAGCGTTCACGTTTCTCCCTTCATAGAAAATGAATAATTTTCACAATCAAGTTGATGTGTTTTGTGGCTGAGCCTGAGGCCGGGACACAGCCAGTGATTGATCCATGGCTGGTTAGGCAGTTGGTAGTTCTAATCTTTTCTCATAAAATCAATAAACAATCAGAAATGTCTAATGTTAGCTAGTCATCTGTTATTGATAGTTGGCCAGCAGTAACCCACTGGTACCGTTGCCCCAAAACGGTAATTATATTTTGTGTGAACTCAACATTAGGTCTTGGGACTTGACTTGGGAACATTGACTGTATGGGTGGACCAGCTAAAATATGCCGGGTGTGGATTCACTAGTCTCAGGTGTCAGTCATGATGTTTCATCACCACCAATATGTTGGAATGTGTCCAAACCACTAACATGGAGGGATCTGGGTTTATGACCTACACTGCCTCTAGACACCAGCAGGCAATCAAGACATTTGGCTGCCTTTTTGGGAGCTGTCATGTTACATGCTAATCTTCTTCTTCTTCTAAATACACAGTCTTCTAAATACACAGTCTATTCTCAGGACTTGACGTTTACAACACCCACAGTTTTGAAGTTCAGTTCTTTTTTTCTATTTACTTTTTTTTTACAATTGCACTGTTGGGGAAATCAGAAATTATTGGCAGTTTTGGGCTCTTAACAAGATTAACTCTACATAAACATACTCAACATGAAAAATAAAATAAACTTTTTTCGAAAAAATCACTTGTGCAACTTGATCTGAAAAGGAATTTTACGACAGACGATGAAATGTCACACCTTGTGCTTTGTATGTCTGGTCACCGCCGTCACCAAACACTGTCGTCCTGTGCCAGGATCTATTTTACATTCAACCTGTCAAATGTTTACGCTGAATCCCTTCCCTCTTGTGTCATCTGGGTATAAACCAACAATTCTTCCTCTGGTTTAACACTGACACATTGTGCGACACTCGCTCAGAGACTTGTAATGTTTCCAAAAATGGGTACTTAGCTCTGTAAGGAGGGTATAATGATAATGACACTTCATCATCATATGAAATGCCTCTCATTTAGGGAGTCTTCTCACCGCTTTGTCCCTTTCTTGACAGTGTCAGTACCAGATGATGAAAGCGTAGAAAATCTTCCTCTGAATACTATCTTTGAGGCTTTTTATCATGTGTGCAACTTCTAAAAGCCCCATACTTTCAGATTAAGATAATGGTTATAGTCCTGGCATGATGAGGTTCATTTTATGCCCTCCATGCTATAGCAGAATATGTCCATGAGCAAAATGCTTTGAGGAAATTTCTCCCAAGGGAGGTGCACAGTAATATACAACAGGAAATAACAAAAACTGCCCTCACATAGAGCAGAGAGGCAGCAGCAGTGATAGAGAGAATAAAGTGGGATGATAATGTGTCTGCAGTTATGGTTTAATTCAACCTTTCAAAATATCTGCATGCCCAAATGGGTCCTTGTGGACTAGAATATATCAAGTCCAGGTTTGCAGACATGATGTGGCCTGTGGCCTAGTGTCCAACTGTCTGACATCCACCCTTCATAAACGAGTCATCAACATTAGCTGAATTGTGTAATTAAGTTTTTGTCCCTCCACTGGAGCAATATTTCATCACTCACAAATGACCCTCGACAACATTATCTTGAAGTTAATGTCCACATGACATCTGTGATGACTCTACCACTCTCACTGGCAGGGGTATAAAATGTTATGGCACCAGTGGAGATGTCGTTTGTGTCTGGAAAATATATTTCTATGACAGCATGATGTCACAGAGACGGAGCCAGTTTTTTTTATGCCTGTGAGGTCAGAGTTCAGCTTCTATGACTGTGTTCAGAGAGCATGACTTCATAGCGGCACATGTTCTCGATAAACTGCCACACTCGTGGTGGGAGACTCGTGCTGTTTTAGACAAGAAGCGTCAGTAGGGGAGCCGAGCTTGGATCTATTCGTAATAACCACTTCTTTAAAGCGGCAGTCATGAAAGGCAGGGCTGACCTACACGCTGTAAGGAGGATTCTCGCTCCCTTGTTAGTGTGTACTGGTGGGGGATTGAGGTCTTTCCTGTCAGGAGGTAATACGTTGACGCTGTAGACTATCTCAGCAAAGCCCAGGGAGAAGGAGAAGGAAAAAGTAAGAGAGCAAGATAGAGAGAGCAAGCTGAGATGGGGCCAAAACCGTGTTCAGCTCGTGTTGGTCTCTGCACCTGTATGATGATAGTGTGTTTGTTGGCAAGTGTGTGTGTGGATGTGTGTACCAGCACCCGTATGTGTGTGTGTGTATGTGTGTGTTTGTAAGAAAGAGAGGAAGGGGGAAGGAGTTGACTGACAGCCCTATCTCCAACAACACTGTGGAGCTCCATACATCATTAATCGCTGACAAAAATGAACATTCTGCTTTATCCTTTAAGGGCTAAAAGACCATACTGTCGGCTCACCCGGAATTTAAGCTTATATGTGTCGATGTCTCTTTGTTTGCTTGTGTGTGTGTGTGTGTGTGTGTTTGTGTGTGTGTTTTTGAGTCCACTATACACACTGTCTATAGGTGAAGATTCACTACCAACTTAAGGTTTCTGACCTGTGTGTTCGGTTCAGTGCCATTTTGATGGATGACATGGTTATCAGAATCCCGTCTTCGGGATGGGGGCTGTCCTATGTTGCTGTCAAGGTCAATGGTTACTAGGCTTATAAAGAGTGGCCACATGGTGAGCTTACTGAAACACACCCTATATTTTATGGAACATCAATCATATCAAATGTCAGAAACAGAATGAGCACAGACTTGAACTACGCCCATGAAGAAGCCTCCGAATGAGGAAAATCTGTCCTTAGCAGGGGGAAAATGACTAAAATGTATACCTTATAGGATTTAATGGTGTACATTTTGAATGTTTTGTTGTAACTGTAAAGCTGTTGGGTCTGTATTGTTTTTTTTTATTTTGACATGGACTTGGTATCGAAGTATCGTTCCACGTGACATCCCCACTCTGGGGTCAGTCTGGTGCGCTGTCTTTTAACTGTGAGACCCACGGCAGAGAATACCTCAATTTATGGTGCAGAATTAATGTAACCGATTAACCAATAGTAATAATCGGTTAAAATTCATATTGTCATTTAAACGATTAGTGATGAATATCCCGAACAAGTATCTGTGGTATTTCCCAAATGTTATCACATTGAATTAATTAGTTTATTTATTCAGAATAAATGCATCCCTATGTGTGCAGGTTCAGTTTCAAAAGAGAGGCGTGTGCCAGTCAAACGATTGGCTTGGTTACAGCTTGATTGTGAGTAGAATTTATTCCCTGCTATTAGTCCACAGGGAGCTGATAACAGATTGGCTCTATTACTAAAATAGCCTTCACCGGAAATTAGCATATACCATAGCTTGAAGTGAAAAATACACTTATTTCATTGTGAACAGATCAGTTAGTTGTGAGACCAAAATAGGATCAAGTTGGTAAAATAGAAAATTATGCTTTTTTTCCTCTAAACTTGGACAGATTTTTGGTGATCAAATCTGTCTGTGATATATTTGTGGTCCCACAAACAGAAACATATTAGCAGTTACCAACCATGTGTGAGAGGATTAAAGTATTTTCTATCTATTTTCTGCCTCACTTTGCTTTTTTAATGCCGCTGTGGGCTTCTCACAGACCAGGCTCATGTGTATTTTTTTTTCTGCTAAGTTAGAATTTTCTCAGATAACCTGCTGATTGCAATTTTGGTTGATTGCTTTCTGGAGGAGCTGCTACAGCTACTTTCAATCTCATGGGCCAGTAGGATTACTGCCCATAATTCAGCACTTTCTATTGTTTTCACTGTCAGGCTCTCCTACAAGTGATGGCCCAACCAGGGCAGATGTGCCCATAGCAATCTTAAAGAGTGTTTCATCACTGGCTTGAATTTACAGAAAAATAAAGGTTTATATGAAATATAGATCTTAAGATAATTTTCTCCGCCATGCTCTCACCTCATCAGACACCCTGGCTATAACCTATGCTAACTTTAAACTGTTGTAGGCATACATTGTCTCATCACTGTAGTGATACACATGGTGCAGTATTATGAGCCTATAATGTTTTATTGCTTACCGGTTTGCCTCAGGGTTATCTTTCTCATCTCTGGGATACTAACTGTGGAATATCACACGTGTAAAAGAGGCATCTCTCCCGCAAAGTTTTATAATAATATTTTAAAGATGAACAACAAGCAGGGGCAGCACTGATGCTCCACAGCTTCACAGTTTGAGACTTTTCGGGGTCTTTCTGTGTGGAGAAGCATGTCTGTGTGTTTTCTCAAGGTACCTCCATTTCTGAAGACATTCAGGTTGAGTTGTGAGACTCTCAATTGATTGTAGATGTGAATGTCAGTGTGTATTTTTGTTTGTTTGTGTATGTCGGTCTGGGAAACGCTTCCGGGGTCTACCCCACCTCCCAGCCAATGTCAGCTGGGATTGGCTCCAGCCCCCCACTTCACAGCCCTTAAAGGATAAGCATTGTGGATAATGGATGGATGGATGGATACAAAAAGGAGTGATGATTGAACATATTTGGATTTGATTTAACAGACATCTCTTATGAGAGAATTAAAACACAGTGATTGTTTAGTTAACTACAAAGCTGTAATTAAGAAACACTAGCCGATTGGTTAATGTTTACCACAACTCACTGCACTGCAATTAAGCACATTCTACACAATTAATTGCTACCAGTAATGTTGCCTGGTTGTTCTTAAAAATGTAATTTAAAAGTGGAAAATGACTCAACCTCACAGTGCACATTATATGCTGTAGCTCTGTGCTTAGTGAGCTGGGTCAGATACCTGGGATTCTGCAATCAATACGTGAATGTTTTAAAGATGAGCAGGCTATTTTTGGAAAGCACATATTGGTGTGGGATATGCTGCTTTGTAAAAATGAGAAATGAAGAATTAAAAGCGTGTGTGTTGGCCAGACCTCATACAGATTTGTTATCATATATGTCCTGCTCCGTACCAACAGTGCCCATGGTCCTTGCACCTCTAGACACTGTCACCGGAAAGACATCTGTGCTGTTAAGTACTTGGCTCATTCACAACGTAATCAAACCCCCGGATGATGGAAGCAAAAAAGGAAAGAGAGCTCTGCTCAGCCATGCTATGCTAAGCTGTGTTTAAAAATAGATTCCATTAAGCCCAGATTTTCACGCTGTTGATATGATTTGCCTCCAAATGTATGGGGCAAGTGCTTGCAAGAACTACTGCTAAATATTTTCTCCAATGAAGGACACTAGCTGGATGGCCTTCAGGCTATGAAGACACACTCCCTCCCTGATGTTTATAGTAGAATGAATAATGCACAGGAGTTCGATCATGATTTAGCATTTATGTTGTGAGAATTATATTTAGAAATTATGGAATAAATGCCTCCCATCCATCTCAAGGTGTCCAAGGCCCAAATTAAGAACAGCAAAGCATGCTCTCCCATAAAATAGAAAACATGTCAATGGAAAAACCCATTACAATTGCCCTCAGGCACTTTCCAATTTAACACGCTTCCCTTTAAATGAGTTATTCAGTAAACCTTGCGGCCATCTTCAACTAATTGCATGTTTCATAAACTGATAAGGAAAAATCACACAGATCACAGGCTGTAGCCCATACGTCTTATTTAGATTCACGCACTTCTATAACCATCCAATTTAGGAGCTTAGCTTACTTTACTTCTTATCAGCCATTTTACCCTCAGCTGAAATTACTCTGTAAACTTGGGAGGGCTAGATTTGGTGTATAAAACCCACTTCAGTGCTGTGATCCCAGTCATATGCATGATGAACAGCAATAAGCCTGAATCACAAAATCAGTTTAGTGTTACACTGTCTCTTGTCAGTGTTTGATGAGGTGAGTTTGTTATGTCTTGTGCACAATCATCAGTCCATCCCTTCAAACCCTGCAGAGTGCAAGTGTTGTGTGTTTGTGTGCATGTTCATTTGCCATTGGCTCATTTGAATGTGTGCTTTGTCAGTAATGAGCAGCCAGAGCTGGTGAGGCATAATAATACCCAAGCAAGGGATGAGATGGATTCTATGCCGGGTGTTTCTCTTTCTACCATTATTATTCCGGTTTCCAAGATGCCAAAATCCCGGATGCTGCAGCAATTTACATGGAATTAATGAACCTGTTCGCTTAGACATGCATTCTCTTGCTATTTCGCAGTACTACTGGCAAACTTTCGAGAATAATCAGGCTCCAATCCGTCATTTAATAGGCTTTAAATAACAACATTGTGGTGATTAATATGTTTTTCTGCCAATCTGGTTCTGCTTTTGGAGCTGGTCCATTGCCCCTGAACATATTTCAGTTACATATTGCAGTTGATTGGATATGGAGAGCAAGAGGAGACATTTCTCCAGAATTTTTGATTGGTTTTGTCATTAAGGGGATTAGGGGGAAGAATAACAACTGATTAGGACTCTGGAAGGTTATTGAATTAACAACATTTTGATATGTGTGCTGCTGTTTTGCTTTTTGTGTTAGAAGTTAGAAGATTATTGTCAATAATGCAAAACTTATTCTTTAATTTGGTTTCTTACTCATTGCCAATTATGTTTTTTTCTAAGTCCAGACAGTTGTTCTGGTTCTCAGAACGTTTCCAGACAATAAGAACAATTTCGTGTGCAGCACAACAGTACCCTCATTTAGCTCCAACTAATTATGCTTAACAAGGCCATTTCATAACAGGCAACTATAATAAAAACGACAATGGAGGTTTTGGGTAATGCACATGCCCTTATGCAAAATGCAATTATGTGATTAAGACTGATGAAACTTCCTGTCAAGCAATTGCAACCATCACTGTCTCTAACACCATTCTTAAAGCCCTTATCTTATTTTTAAGTCAACTTTTCTTTACAATGGATGCAGAAATATTTAGTGGAACGAATGGGAGACCATTAACATAAACCAACACATCCTTTTTCACTGTTATTGCATTAACCTGCAACTTCATCTGGTTTGTGTGTTAGGATTCAGAACAAAGCAGGATGTTAAGTCAGATTTTGGTTAATTGATCAATTGTATGCATGGAAAGAGGTGTAATGTATTATGCTGCTATACTACTATAGAGGGCTGTGTTGCTGGTGCTAGTGTAATAAGCTGCAGCCACGGAACAATCAATTAATGATCACTCATGTTAACAATCCTTTAATTATCACATTCACCATTGCGAAAACACCAAACCGAGGTAATATGGTGCGTTATCACCGCGTCACAAAATAATTCATACTGTCAGAGCACTACCACTATACTGTCAACATTCTTCCACCATGGTTGTTATACGTTAGATAAGGGTGAATAGCCTCCGTGAGACAGAAAAGGCACACCTCACATTGTACTTGTGTCGTCTTGTCAAATCAAGAAACAGAACATAAATGGAGAGCGATGCCTGCGAGCATGTTCAGGCATTCAACTCGAGTTGCTCTGTTCCAATCATGTGACATACATCATGTGACGTACCTCACTCGCCACAATCATGTTTGATACACACCCACCTTATTAGGTGGTCTATTTAAGCAGAGAGAAATTCCAATCATTCTCTCTGCTTGCCCAACTGCAGCATAACTATTTCTGCCAGTTGCTTCAGCCCCTCCACCACCCCAGCATCCACCTGTAGGCTCCGTTAATCAATTAAATGTATGTGTATATATGTGCAAATTACCACTCAAATGTGATCACATGCATGAGTAACTCACTTCATAAATGAGGTTAGTTTAGGGTACCCATGCTTTGTCAATCCTTGAGGCCCCACTGGTATAATTGATGAAGAGGAGGAACAAATCTGAAAAATGGTTGGATTTTGTTGGAAAGTTTCAGATTCTTGGTCTACGTGGTGCACAGTTACCCACCTCTGCTTTTCGAAGTTAATTTAAAGTAAACCAGGAGAAAAAGAGAGGAACTTAAAAAGTGTAATTCTGTAACTCTATTCATCATTTACCTCAAATTGTTTGGTTCAGCTCCCTGGCACGTACCGGCCAGAGCTTTGGATTGTTTAACTGCCTCTCTTAAACTGTATACCAGTGTTGACACCCCTGGAGGAATTGGATTGTTTTTCACCCTGTTGACCACTACTCCTCTGAGTTAAGTGCAGCAGGCTCAGAGTCGAGGTACAGAGCGGTAAATAAGTGCCTCTCCAACCCATGTTGTGCCCCCTGTTGGCTGTCATCAGGAAGTAATGTTTAGACCCTTAGTTTCCTTACTCTTTTTTGACTCACTTACTCCTTTCACCGTGTCACATCAATCCCCCCCCCCCCCCAAACACACACACACACTCTAGAGGTATATTGATATCTTTAATTGCTATAATCATATTTTACCATTACTGATGTCTTCTTATGGACACCTTACAGTGATTAAAGCAATCTCAGAGAGTATTTGCTCTAATAATAAAATGACTTACTCAAATCACTGTTATGAATCAGAGGGCCTGTTCGGAGGATGGACCTTAAGCTGAGTGTAATCCTTGCCAAATGAACTGGCGATTAGATTAACTAAGGACTTTTTGGTCCCTGCCAACACACAGACTCTGCATTTTAAGCAGAGGAGCATTCATTGAATTTCCGCATTCATCCAGCCTTCTGTCGCCTCCTCCCATGCACAGGCTTCCATGCATGCATATGCACACACAATGGAAAAATATGATGTTTGTTGTCTATTCTACAACCCAGTTCTTTCACCCAATCTCTAAACTCAGAGGGGGGAATGGTGCGTGTACTGCATGTGTAACACTGCAAGGCAGATAGAAAAGGGACAGTCCCTAAAGCATGCACGTAAGCACAAATAGGCCATGCAGAATGTGACTATGCCCAAAGGGGCCTCTCTTCTACTCGATGTATTTATTCCAATATTTGCAGATGTCTGAAACCAGTTAAGTGCTGTGGCAATTGCTTATTTCCCTTTGTCAGAATGATGAATGTGGTTTCACCTATCGGACTGTGCAGGGGTTCCAATGTCCTGTGACAATGAAGGATTGTCCATTTGTGCCATGGACAGAACACATCAAAAAAGGGTGGATAAAGCCCTGCAGGAAAGCAATAACAAACACCCCCTTGTTACTCTCATTGTTTATGACAGAGACTCGGAAGCATGGCATTTTCCGTGTCATGTGCATTAATTGAAGATGAACATGACACCACCTAACATAAGAACTGATAGGCACACACATGTTTTATCATCAACATTTATTTATTGTGAGTTATGTCAACAGGCTGTGTAGCAAATAACTGATACATATATATGAATATAAAACATTAGTGTTGTAATCAAAAGCATTTTAGAAGCTAAGGCAGATTGTTCTGACAGAGCATAAAATCTAAGCATAGATTTTTTTCCCAACAACTCGGATTACCTGGAATTTTCAGACTGTTTAATATTTCTTTCCTTCCTGAAGTCATTGAACAGTATAAATATTTTTTTTTGCCAGTGTTCTCTTATGTGGCATTCAAATGATGACAAATGTTGGCGTTTGCGTGTGTGTTAAAACAACTAGTCAAGATGCCAGAGCTGGCTTGTTGGCTTCACCAGTGGATGTAGTGATTTCTGGAAAACTGCTCACCCACCATGATCCACTAGGAGGTACATTGACACACTATTCAGTTGTCACATCAACTTTACCCTGATCAGTCTTCCCTCAATTCAGTGTCAGATTCATCCAGCAACTGTCACCAACTGTGAAGTGTAGCCACAGAAGGAGGCAGCACTGACAGTACATCATATTGGCATTGTCACTTATTTTTAAATTTAGCAGGAATCTTGTTCAGCATTTAAAAGATACATCTGGCTATATTTGACTTCACTGCTATCCGAAAATTATTCTGCAGTCTATGCACATCCTCAAATTGGAGGTCAGGTAAAAACTGTGTGTTGATTTGAGCTTTTTGATTTAGTCAAAAAAATGTAAAGATTTCCAGACAGCATGTCAGTGGAATTACTTACAGACACTTGTGGATGAAGGGATAAAATAGATCAATCCGTAATTTGTTCCAGCTGTCCTCCCTTGACTGTAAGAAAGATACTTTCAGGACAAGGTTGAAAAATTAAACTTTTGATTACTTTTTTCATGTAGAGTGAGAAGCAGATAAGAGAAAAGAGTAAAAGTGAGGAAGTCGTCACTTGTACAAATGATCCATACATAGAGTTTGTTTGTGTAGAGATACCCTTATTAACTGTATTGAAATTCAATAATATGCTAATTGAACATTTTTGAGTGAAAATGGGGAGATAATTAATTGCATTGACATATGAAATAAACAAAAGAGTCCTCAGACTCTAGACATTGTATGAACATGTTTGTTTAAAGTTGGTCAGATTTAATTTGGCATTTAAGCTCTGATATCGAGCACAGTGCACTCATCTGTAAACCCTCATGATCCCAGGCCGGCAGGCGGTGAGGGACTCTACCCCACATTCAGTTTTGACCTATTCCTCTGACTCCACTTCCCTTTGTCTCCCAGGCGCACTGCCAAGCCAGACCTGTCACTTGGGCGGAGGTATGGGTAGCTGTTCGGAAGCGGAATAGCCGAAACATACGCACACAAGGATAAAAGGATTCACCTCACACACACACTTCAAAGCCCAAACAATAAGGTAGAGGAGGGCACCGGAATAAGTATCAGCCCGTCTAGAAAAAACAGTGAGACATTGATCAGAGATCAGTGTTTCCCATTAATTACCTAAATTGTGGCACCCCACCATCGTCTAATTTGTCCCACCACAGTTTTTCTTTTTACACTTTTCATAACAAAATTAAGAATTTAATTTGATGTTTTGTGCTATTGCTTCATAGGCGAATTCCTGAATCTTCGAAAACATCCATCAAATCTCAGATTGAATCAAATTTCCGTTTTCTTTTTTTCTATTATTTTTTCTTTGAAGTGTCCACTGTTACTTGTCTTAGTAGTCATCTCGTTGTCACCTCAATAAATCATAATACCCCTAAAAGCAGCTGCATGTTGACCCACTTTGTAGGCCAAAAGCTACAGTTGTCATTTGTAATTGATGGAAATGTCTTCAGCTGTCATCATGAATTGAGGACTATAATGGGTCTTTACAGCGTTACTATATGTTCCAATGTGTGTCTTCTAAGTGATAAATGTGCGAGCTAGAGAGTGACGACTGAGACACAGGAGCGAAAGGGAAAGGTTGAGGGAGAGAACGGGGGATTAGGATGACCTGGGCACAGATGGCTGTGGGAGGCAGATGTCCCTGCTAGGCTGTTCAGCACAGTCACTGCCAGCTCAGAAACTGTAACACAAGTAAGCAGAGCAAATAGGCTACCGCAGAACGGGTGGCTAGATTCGAGAAAGCAGATGCTAAAAGTTGCGTTCATGCTAGCAAATGTCACCAGAACCAGTGCGGAAAAACTGCAAGAAATGCATGAAAACTGCAACAAACAATCACAGAAACAGGGCGGATGCAGTAGACTTGACTAAATGTTAATATTTGTCAGGATTACACTATAGACATTCTTGCATTATGATGTCGTACAGGACCATACATAAAAGCAGAAAATAGAAAAATTATATATCATTAAAATGTTACCAAAATTGTATCTATTTGTGATTTATGACCCTAACCCTAACCCTTTTTACACAAAAATCAACTAACAAGTAACTGTCAAAAAAAAAAGTTTCAGATGTAAGAAGAAGCCTTGATGAATGGCCCCATCCATGATGGAGTGATACGTGTTTTTCTCCACACATTATAACACATATGAAATTAACTGAAGCATTATTTACAGGTTCCCAAGCCGAAGACAATGTTACAGCACCCTGAAATCTGTACTTGTGGGGGTTTGCCCATCACCCAGTGTTTGCATCAGTTTGATGTCTGGTTCTTTAATACACAGCAGAAATGCCATTATTTCCCATATTGGTATTCTGCTCTCCTTCCCATCTTTCATGTAATCCCAGCTCTCTGCTTTCCATAGGAGAGGAATTACACAGACATGTATTCACATTGAATGTCAAATGCCAGTCATTCATTAGAAGCTCACAATTGGTGCATTTATAAAACATTGCAGAAACGTGCAGCTGTAAATGCCTCTCATTGTTTATGTGAACAGCAGCTACGTTTCAAGGATGACGCCAAAGTGCCCGTTTTTTTTTTTTTAACAACTTACTTGCAAATTAGTTGCAAAATTGTCAGTCCCTCTTTGTGCTGGAGCCACAGGGAGGTGGCAGTGTGCGGTGTTGAGTTATCGGTTTTGAAGGACAGGGTAATTTGATTCAAGAGATTCATTGTCGGTGATATCTGCATCCACAAGCAATTACAATCACCTAGCAGGTACCTAAATGGGCAAAGCAGTGCCTTTCATTTAGTTTGTCTGTAGCCTTCGATCATATAAGCGATATACTGACCAAATTCTCGAGCTCTCCACCTGGAGTCTTTAAAGGCATAACCATGCAGGATTTGTCGTTTGCTAGCGTTTGGCCTTCCAAGAGGGAGAGGGAGAGGGAGAGGGAGAGGGAGACAGTGATGTAATTTGATACTTTTAAAGCTGTTCAGTGGCTTTTTGTATCACACAACCCTCTCATGGCTGCAGACTACATACTCACTGCCCAAATGCTCTACCTCTAATGGGACAAATGGGATTCTAACCAATCAATTATGGTTTTAATGAGGAACTTCTTTAGTTACTTTAACACTAACAGTCCCTCCCTGCCCATGACCTTGTAACACACATTCAGAGCCGGACGATAAGTGATCATTTAAAGGAATTACTTTAGTATAAGTAATAACAAGGTTTTTGAGAATTCCGCCTAGTATAATTGCAAAGCTTTGAAAAAATTACAAGGTTAAAGTACAGTTATAGCATTGGTATATAGGGGAGAGCGTGGCCTAGGGGATAGAGCGGGTGTTCTGCAACAAGAAGGTTGCCAGTTCGAATCCCACTCTTTCCCATCTGCATGCCTAAGGGTCCTTGGCAAGATACTGAATCCCTAAATGGCCCCTCATAAAATGTTGAGTGTTCTAAAAATGTAAGTCGCTTTGGATAAAAGCGTCAGCTAAATGACATGTAATGTAATGTATTTCTTTAAATTTCAACAGCTCTCCTTTCCATTCAAGGAGTGTCTTCCTCTGCAAAAGAGAAGGCTAACATCACTGAAAGATGGATGATAGTAGAGAACATTGTTGAAGGCCATCAATACTCATTCCTGGCTCATCTGCTTGGATATTGAGTACATATAATGGATCACATCGCCTTGCTCACTCTCACCTGGAAGCAGAATTACTGTGGGTCAGATTACTTTTTAACCGTTTGAAGTGTATTGTGCTGCTCACAAAGGCAAACTGTGCCTGCTTTTCACTGGGGGACACCAGGAGAAAACTAAAAGAGCTGACGTGACTTGAAATGTGTCTTTGGCCTGCAGGGTGCTTCAGTTTCAGGAAAGAAATACTGACCCATTCATCGTCTGAGTGTTTATCACTGTGAATCAATGCTGCTGGAAGTTGAAATGAGAACCCTTGACCAATAAATCTGTTTGGGTGGTGCTCTAGTCTTTAGTTTTGACTTTTTTTTAACTACCTTAATGTAGAAGTGGGGAAGTTGGACTATTTATTTTTCCTTCTTGGTTTGATTTTTTCGAATAGTAATAAACACGGTTCGGTATCAGTCTAGTCCCAAATTAACTGTAGAGAGGTATGTTTGTGCTGGGAGCATGATTTCACCTTGATCCTACCCATTTACCTTTTGTACTATGTAAGTTTGAGTTAAGCATTTTCCTTCGGACAGTTGGACTGGGTCAGAGTAAGTTAACTTCAGCAGCTTACATAGTAGGAGTCGTAGCAACTAGCTAGGTGCCATCTTGCTGTATTTATTTTCTTGCGTCTGATCCCATGCCACGTAATGCACTAGTTGTTTGGGTAATTAGCAGCAAATTCAGCATGCCCTGGCATTTAGTTAGTATGTTGGGTACGTGCCATTCTGGCTAATAAATCAAATTACTGCTCGAAAGAAACATCTCAAGATCACCCGCCGCTCTTGACAAGTTGATCCAGCTAAGTAATAATATAAAATATGTCTGAAACACTAAAACTTGCATAAAAAGCCTGGTGGAAAGTCAGAAAGTCAATGTTTCACTGTTTTATTAAGATTACTTATAGGTGCCTGCAGAGCCATGTGTACAATGCCTGTTCTCTCAGCTTGTTACACAGACAGATGGTCTGTTTGTGCACTTCACTTCATGCATGGAGAGATCAGTTTTTTTTATGGAGAGAGGCGTCCTTTCTTACTACATGGAATATCCACCATTTCCATAGAAATCCACCAAGGTTCTTGTTAGCACACCCAGTTTAATGGGCAATGGAACTCTAATTGGCTAGTTGCATGCTACAGCCAAACTACACTTATAATTAATTAAGATTATTAAGTACAACCCCTTTGAACCATGTGCCTGAGGCACAAAACTTGCAAAAGTGGCTTTGGACATCCCTAAAATATGTCTCCTTCATGAACTAATGGCCATGCACTTAGATTGTTCAAAAGCTTAGTCTCTCATCCTGGCTGGTGCTTATAGTAGTTTATGTTTCATAATATAGAAGCTGTAAAATATATCTAATAAATGTTATCAGAATGAGTATAAAGACTGAGTTAAGTTGTAATGGAACATGAAAAAAAGAAGCAAAATAAACAAATCCTCCAACAGAAGAATTGGTTAGCTTTACTTCCTTTAAGAAAGTGTGGCGTTTAGGAATGAGAGTCCACCATGTGTAATAATTCTAAGTTACTAGGTCTGAAGCTATCTTAACATAGTGATTTTGACTCAATGGGGCTGAATTTCTGCTCAATTGTTGTGTTCAGTTAAGTGCTATCTGACAGTCATATTGAAGAACTGTAGAGTTTGCCTTAGGAAAAAGCTTCCCAGTCGATACCCTATTTGTTTAATAGATAATGGCTCAGTAGACTGCTTAAATGTGTTTGATCATGCTTCTCCTACCTTTTACTGGATGTGACATTAAACAGTATCTGGATGTGTAGTCGAGTCTTGATGTTAAAGTTACACCAACAGCACATTCAAATGTTTATCAGGAGGAATTGTCGGAAGTAGTAAGACATCGACCCATTATACTTCAGTAATTGCTACTCTCTTGACTCAGAATTGTGGCACTTAACCTTCATTCAACCACTAACTTCTTAGTTGCATTCATTTTTATTTGGTTGAAGTTGAATTCACTCAGTGAGAAGATTAGTGATGACGTAAATTAAGCAGCTTTTGAAATACTGCATATGTGAGGGACAGAAAAAAGAATCTAAAGAGCAAACATAGCCCGGCGTCCACTGCTCACACATGAGCCATCACTTGGTCTTAGTTACATATGTAGGACTGCTTTGACTCAGCTGCTTTCCGCATGTGAAACAAGTCAAAACCATTCAACCAGAGCCTTCTGTGCCCAGTAACATTTGTTTGCAGAGGCAGGGTGGAGGGAAAGTGCACCTTAAGGGGACCCGGAGCTGGAGGGGACAAGGTGATGCTGTACGGGGTTTGTTGTCGTAAGTACTGTGGTAACAAGAGAGGGTTGGCATTGATTTTTATATGGAGTCAGAGGTCTGACAATCTTTGCTGCTTCCTCAGTCGAAGACTCCATCTCACTGTCAATTCCGATAAATTACCTCAAAGTCTCCTCACTTGAAGAGAGATTTAGAATTTTCTAATGGCTTTGAGAGGGTTTTTATACAGTTCTGTGTCTGTGTTGTTAGGTGTTGGTTTCAGCATTGGGTCTGTGTGGATTATAGTTAGCAGGCTTCAGATGTGTCCCACTGGCCACAGTTGACAGGATTATTTTAGGGATTAAGAGCCTTGTGCTCTGTACCTTGGTTTCACATCACAACAGTGTGTCCTCATTCTCCCTCAATCGCTGCAACAACTCAGCACCACACCCCTGAAATACCCAACCTGCAGCAACAAACCCACACCTATACGCTCACAGAAAAAGAGACCAACTCCACTACAAAGAGAAAATATGATGGATTGATTGGGCATGTGTGGAAAACTGTATGCTCAAATTATCAATATTCATGATGTGCATGTTTTTGTTATATTTATAGAAAATGTACATAATTTACCATTTGTTAAGAATCCCAAATATAGAAGATATTCAGTTTGGTTATGAATAACATCTTAAAGCAGCAACTCCTCACAATTAAGAAGTAACTTAAGAAGATCCTTACCAGTTTTTGATTGTGAACTATTTGACTTCACAGCAGAAAGGTCTTTCACACCATGTCTGTGCATCAACATCCAGTCTGTTAGTGTGAAATGCATTTTCTCATTTAAAGATTCATTCACAGCTGAGCTCTGTTGAAGGCTGTGAGTTGTAAGGTTGTAATACAAACAGTGCAGGTACAGTCATCACAGCATCTCTCTCTTTCACGTGTGAAGCGGATAAAATGGAATTAAACTGTCCCTGACTTCATAATTTAAGGGTTCTGCTCATGCATTTTTATGGCTGTATCACACGCTCACATTATGCTCTTGAAAACACTTATTTTATTCATGCGGGTTAAGTGGCTGCCGCTATTAGCAGAAACACAAAAGCATTGTCTTTAAGCAGATGTTCCACTACAGTGATGCAGTGCACCACTGATATTGTGACTGGCTTCAGTTTAAAACGGACTGATGAGCGAAATATGCCAGATGGTCTCCTCATTGTTCGAAGTTTCATTTGCACTTCAGTGATTAAGTGTCATTCAAAGTGTCTGTAGTGATGCACTCTTGACAGTTTTGATAGATTTGTGTTGTTGAGTGTTTGTCATTTTGAATGATCATATGTTTAAGACAAGATGTGATTGAAATCAGATTTTTCTTTTACCTTTCTTATACAACAATGAGAGGCACCTTGTGGTATTCTTTGTCTTTGGCTATGTAGCAATTTCGATACCTCATCCTTCAGAGGACCCTGTAGAAATGGAAGGCATCCCTTACCATCTTCGTTAGCTACTTTGAACACTCACTGCAGCCCAGTAACTCGCATAACTAACTCATTAGCTTTGTCACTTGCACGGAATGATTCCTGGAATACGTTGAACTGAGAAGGATCCCGCCTTTGCAATTCTAGTTGCTTAGAACTAGTAAATATATATTTGTTTGTTAGCAATTTCAAGAAAGATACTGGAATTAGTAGATTAATTGAGTCTTTGATCAAGACAAAACAAATTAGCAAATGTTTCAATGATTTCTTTAATCAATATTTAAAATCTATTACTACAGTTAATGTATTATTTGAGAGTTTGTACAGAACAAAACACAATTGATTACAGTACTGCCACTTAATAGTCAATGGTAATTTGATGAACTTTTTAATTGATATTTTAAAGACTTAACTGTTATTCAGTTTTCGGCTGTTTACCACTCAAGGTTATATGTAATTAAAAACAATTGGTTTTAAATGTAGAGCGGTAAAAGGGAGGGTCTTATTTAACAAATGGCTTTTTATAAAAATGGACCAAAAAGAGAACATTTGATCTGCTGTTTTCTTAGGAGAGAATATGTAGGTTGTGATGCATGACGTCGACCTGTTTCTCTTTTAAAGAGTTAGGACAAACAACAGATAGAAGTCAGCTGACATGGGGTCTGAATGGCTTAAGGTTTAAACATCCTGTGCGGTTCTTATATAACTGGTACATAACAACATATCTCTAATTATATACATTTTTTCCAGCCAAATGTAAAGAAAGAAGGGCTGAATGTTGTCAACTGCTAGACTGTGAGAGATTGAAATACTTTTATAAGAGGACATTAATTGAGTTGGTGCCAGGAAGATTATTTGCAGTTGAGGAACCCAGAAAGCAGTGATAAAGCCAATCTGGGTCAGAATGATGCCCAGTGTTAATTATGGCATCTGATCAAAGAGCTTGAATGGATTGCAATCTGCTTCTCTTACCAGCTGCCACACTGTAATTAGTGGTTTGTCATCATTCTCCAATGATGTGAGGTGCTCGAAACACCAGCTTATCACTTCCTTTTTTTGAAAATTGTGCATAATCACTGGGGTTTGAATGAACTCTTGTTATTTCTGAGCGAAAATCTTAAAACAAATAAAAGCTTGTAATGAGTCTGGTACCTCACACTCTCTTGTCATAAGCAGGGATAAATAAAAGTATCAATTAGAACCTGTTTTAGGTCTCTAAGCTGCAAAGTGTGTGGAGCAATTACCTGAGCTTTGTATGAAGAGTTTGTATCGTGGTGGGATACTGGAGAGAAGGGACCTGATTAAAGCAAAGGCCATTCTAGATGTTAGGTGCTATTATGAGTGCGGGAACAAACAATAGCAATGTGGCAGCAGACAGTATGATCTGGCAGACAACTCCACTTTGCTGTCGTTCTCATTTAATACACACCTTTGACTGGTAAAAACAATCAGCTTAAGAAATTATTACAAAAGAGATTTTGATTTACCTGACTCGTAGATGGAGCGCTTGGATCAGTTCGAAACTCGACACCAGACTCAACACCAAAGTGTATCAAAAGTTTAGTTAAATCTATTGGGGATGTATCCTCAGGAAGATTTAGGCAACTAACGATCACTGCAATTTCATCTCAATACTGTTTACTATACAATACTGAGTCTGCTGCTCTCAATTAAATTGTATCATATTACATTCAGTGACTTGGCCTCACTGCTGCATAAACCCACGTCAGATACTCGCCAGACTTGTGATGATCAGTACCCTTGCACTTCTTATTCGACAGCAGCAAAGAAAGCAAACAACACCTGAGAGAGTTCGCCAATATGAAGTCGGCCTGTTGTGACACATGGCTTTGTGAGGAGGTTTATAAATACAGGCATCGGTATGGCACCATGGTGTGAGATTACAAAGACAGTGAGATAACAATAATCATTTCAGGAGCGAGATTGCAAAGACACTCAGCGGTGATAAGCAAACTGCAAAAACAGTGAAAGAACATCATGCACCGGTTCAAGATCAAGATGAAGAAAAATGTCAAGAGTCTGAGTAAAGATCCAGGCAGGCCAAAGTATCCTTACAGCCATACTTCTGGTGCTTTGCCAAAGTGCAACTTCAGCCAATATTTACCCTTGGAAGGTGGCTTCTAAAAGTTTGTAGCTTCCTTCTTCACAGATAACAGCAGTATGAGTGTTTTGAATAAACTAATAATCAACAGACCGCAGAGATGCTACATGTTTGTTTGAGAATTCCTGGAACCTCATCTCAACTGAAGTACATTGTAAGTGCCATGTATTCGGACTCGATGTAATCTGAAGGATAAACTTCTTAAAAGACCCTTTTAATCCTACGTGGATCGAATGTTTGATCCTGAAAGGCCCATTTTTGGTGACAAAATAGAAAAAAATCAATAGCAACTACAATGGTAAACATGTTTGTTTGGTTAAATTGCTTTGCAAAGCTTTAATGAAAAAATATACAGCAAATTGTGGACAAGTTGATCACATCAGTGGTTGTGTGTGGCACTTGGTTGCATTAATGTTAAGGCCTCAAACTGGCCCACTCTGCCCTTTAATTCTCTAGATTCACCAATGTTTAGAAATAAAGACAAGTAACCTTTGCCCTTATATTATTTATTTAAGTACTTTTACATTTTGTTGACAAAAACAGAAAAGGAGGGAAACCTGTCTTTAGGCTCCTTCAGTAAATCTTGCCTTAGGGCCAGGAACACCGGGGCTCAGGTCATCAATGGGCTAAATAACTGACAGCGCTATGTGGACCTTCCAAAGTACCAAGACTTCTCACTTGTGGTTTTATTACTATCCACTAAACACATTGTTGGCCACTTATTTGTTATAAGTCCTCAATGGCAGTACCTTCTCCTAGGGAGACCGGTCTGGGCTGTGCCATTGTCCTCAACCAGCCTTCCTGACAGACACTTTCTTGGCATTGAGGGTAAAGAGCTTTGTGGTTAGTGCCAAACTGATTTCCTCGGTGGCTCTTCTACTGGTGCTGGCTGTCTGCATGGCGTGTCGACCGCAGCTTCAGAGCCAACTTGATTGCCTCTCTTCCTGCTCATTATTACAGTATTTGTCACACAATATGACATGATTTCTTTAATCCCAACACTGCTGGAATGATGAGCCGAACAGCGGGTGACCATAGCCTCATCATACACAATTTATTGACCATTTGAACGTACATAAAGTTATCTTACAAAAGAAAATTGTGTTGCCCTCCAATAATGGCCAAACGTGAATCATCACTACTGGGTTGTGTGATTATTGATGCCTTGACTGAAAGTTCATGCATGAATTAAGGCATTAATGATCACATGGAAAAGCTATTTGTAGATACAAATGGTAAATGTGAGGTACAAAGGAAATAAAAAAAAAGTCGACCAAAAAAGTAGTTTTTACCATATTTTTTCATTCAGCCTGGAGGAACCTATGCTGTGTTTCTTCTATTTGCAACTTTGGTTTGATGGATCCATTGTTTTTTCAGAGCATATTTAACTTGAAAATCCACTAACTCCACTGTACGTTCTTAAACTTTGTAATAAAACCCAAAGGAGACACACATATACCTGATAGCCACATCACAGCTGCCTTAGATGCAGATACAAAAATGTTTAGACTCCACATGAAGAATTATATTAATTTTTTTTTTTTATTCAGACAACAACCTTTTCTCCAGATCTAACCAAGGTCTCTCCTGCCATTCTAGGTGCTACTTGTTGGATGGAATCTCTAAAGGAGCCTGGCTGAACCGCTCAAGCATCATATTTGCAGGGAATGACAAGTGGTCTGTGGACCCACGAGTGTCCATCGTGTCCAGTGTGGGCGACAAACATGAGTACAGCCTTCAAATACAGAGAGTGGATGTAACTGACGACGGCCAGTACACATGCTCTATTCAGAGTGAGCGCAACCCACGGCCAAAGCTCCTCAACCTCATTGTAAAAGGTGAGTGTTGGTAATCCTTGCTCTTTTCTACATGCATGTGTAAGTCCTTAAATTAACTGTCAGGACTTACTCCCTTTCCATTAGCTTTTTATGGCTTCCACTTGTGCCTGCATATGATTCATCGGTTGAATTTTAAAAGAATAATTACTGCTTATTTTTCCGTATCTTTTGCCCTCCCCTGCTTTTATTCATAACATCATGTTTGTTAGTCATTACAAGGATCATTTAGCGCAACAAATGTCCATAACAAATGCGACAGTATTCTTGTGTGGCCCGTGTACCTCATGGTCACAGGTGTTTCTGGCACCATCTGTGCTGTAGAAAAGTCTACGCTCTCTTTTATTGTGAATAACAACAAGAGCTCGAGACTGTTTACCTTGTGAAAAAAAAATAAGATAAAGTCTCTTCAGTAAAGAAATGCCTTCAGTGGAGGTAAAGGGACTTTGTAAGGTACTTTTTTTGTGCCTACAGGCTATGAAACACAAAGCAGCAGACTGCTGGTTTGAATGACTGCAGGCAGACTATATAGCTTTAATCAAGCCTGCCTGGGTTTAGTCAGAGCAGTTTACAAAATAAGATGTGATGCTCAGAACTGTAAGCTGTATTTCTCATTTCATTGACATGATATATGCACAGTGCTACTACTACTCTAGTTAACCGCTGTTAAGACTTTAAATTTCTGCCTATAACCTAAAATGAAAGTACAGTTCTCGAAGCGTGGTCCAGATAAGGACACGTTTTGAGTGTCGGACAAGGTCACACAGAGCTAATTTACAGGAGTATCCTGAAGGCTCATTTATGCTGCTTTTACATATGAAAAAAGATGCATCCATTTCAATCAATGTAATTGACACAGCCAACAGGCAAAATCGGTTGTTTTTAAACAGTGACAAGAAGGCTCAATATATATCCTTATCTAACGTTGGGCATAATTGAGGTGTTGGCTGTTTGTATGCTGATGTCTCAGACTGTAGGTAAGCAGCCAAACAGGAAATCCTTCCGAGTCAAAACCCATCTTCTAAATGCCATGTTATATTTCTTCAATAGGCTGCTGAGTGTATGGTCCACTCTGAGTATGTTCAGGTGGGACTATTAACGTGAATGTTATCAGACAAACTGTCGATAGAAATGACTGTTACTTAGCTTCTGTTTTTAATGTCAGTATTTATTACACAATTGCCTTCATTAATTGTCTACTGATCTCACTGATGTTGCCTCAAGCAGGAAACAGATGAATTGTTTTCAAGCCAAACCAAGGTTATGATTAATTTTCACTGGAACATAATGTTGGAATATACACAGTGTCGTATTAATAGAAGAGCTAAGGGTCAGAAGCACTCAGTTGTAGAGGTGTTAGCTGTGATATATGAAATGTGCAAGTAAAAACAGCTCTCCAGCTGGCGTTGCTTACAATGACATATGGAGAGAGCTTAGAAAAAAATTATTGTTTTTCTGGTGTAAGTATACCTTCAGTTTTTTGTGCTCATATAAGTTGTTTTGGTGCAACTACACTAGGGCTTGTTTAAAGAAAACAAAAAAGTCACAACAATTCACAAACAGTGTGGACAGTGTTCTGTAAACTGTCATCCTTTGAGGGTGCAGATTTCATCTGGGATGAACACAATAGTCAAAACAAACCGTCTCGCGTGTTGGTACCTGTTAAGAAAACACTATCAAATAGCACAACATGAGCAATAACCCAGAAAGCAGTGCGCCCTCAGCTCATTTTGTTATTTGACATTTTCAAAGCTGCTGGCTATCACATGTCAACATCAATCTTCCTGCTCCGTAGTTATACGAGTGAGTGGGTGTATGGTGCTGCTGTGCCTTTCAAACGGTTTTGTCTGTTTACGTGGTTGTGTGTTATTGTGCTGATAACAGTGTAACTCACTTCCGTCTCTTTGAAAATGGCCCCAACGTGTAACAAACCTGTTTCATTATGAGTGAGTCAATGAATAATAAGGTGCTGTATTTGGAGGTGTGCCAGATTATGACATTGAATTATAGTAGCTTGACCAAATGTGGATTTTGGGGTCGGTTGCCAATAGTGATATTTGGGGGTAAAAAAATCCTCATGACAAAAGAAACTTAGTCGAAGTCGAGGCTTGTCTATATAGAATAGTTCCCTACCTCTTGGTCACAAAGTCAATTTCAAACATTGCATGCAAAAGTATGAGGTTAAGAACAAGGACAGATTTTAGATTTGAGAAAAAAAATCACTCGTATCGGATCAATATGTTGTATTGGTTGATACCATGAGTTTAGATATAAGGAGAGAAATAAGTCAGACCGATCCCATTGAGTTAAATAAAATCCTGAAAAGCCTAAATGGTGAAATTTAGATGTACCTGTGAGTCCAGGTGACATACCAAGAAACCCCTTGTATGACTTATTCAACAGGACCGGCCATATGAAGCCGTTTCCATGTCCACTTTGGTCCAAGTGTCAAAATGTTCACTTGTATGTCCACTAAAAAACTGGAACTCTATCCTGTTTTACTTGGCATACTGGAAGTGAGTGAACTGTGGAGTGGTTGAGTTCCACATGACAGTCACACTGACAGCAGGCAGACACTTTTCCTCTACCTCAGCGACATATCACAGGTGCACCATGCCTCAAAATATACCTGTGATCAACCTTAGTCAGCTGCTTGCCAGCCATTAATAGTCATTGCAGGACTATCATGTTTAGTAGATGTTGGCTTTCTGAAGAACATTCTGTAATGGGAATCTTACCAGGGGTTTATCGGGTCATGGCAGCTCCTCACCACTGGCCATATGGCCACAATCAAACCAAGGCTAATGTGCCAGCTGTCAGCCGTATAATACGCTTTGCACTGCCCAGAATTCCTGATGGATGTGACCTAGTGGCTGAGGTCTGGCAACATTTTAACCCCTGCTTACCAATTGTTATTTTACAGTTATCAAATGGAAGATGCTGTTTTAACCCCTGTCCATTTAGTTTCTTGCTGGTTGCTTTGTTTGTTAGCAGAGAAACACAAACACTCCTAAACAGATTTCCATAAAACTTGGTGGAGGGATGAAACATGGACCAAGAAAGGGTCCTTTACATTTGGTTGTTCAGTCATATTTCGGGGACTGACATGTGTGACTGTGTGGTGCAGCTTCATTTGAATTTAAGAATGTCTGCGTAGCATTACTGTTGTCATAAACGTCATACGACAATATTAAGGTAAATATAGGTTATAGAAGTAGCAGTTCATTAAGTAACTTCAATTTCATAACACATTTACAACCAATGAAACCAATGAACAACTGGACAGTGATACAAGAAAACAAACATATCTCAAGGTGTCAACAGACAGATACATGGTCAGCATCTCTTCAGTTGGGATGACGCTGGACGAAACTGAAAAACTGTCTGGCTGAGAAAACGTTTTTTTAAATGTGCATTGTACTTGTTACTTTTAGATCAGGTGCTCGGTAAGATTCGTTATATTATCTAAATCCGCTATTGCTGAGTCATCAGGCAATTGGGTCTCCAGCCGTTTAACCAGAGCAGTGTATCCGAGTGTAAACTGCAGGCAGGAAGCATGTTGAAAAGCAGATGACTCACTCAGGCTGATAAATGCCCACGGCCATGTTCCTGTCAGGGCATTCAAGGTAGTTCAACATTTTGCTATCATTTCATTTATTTTAATGTTGGACTGTAACGTTTGTGTGCTGTTATGGCGAATCCATATAAATTTACACCATCTTGTACGTTTGTTGATTTGCTTTTTCAAACTCTGTGCGTTATGAATCATTACCTGTCACTGTGCCGTAGTTGTGTACACATGCTTAAGCCCACTCATGGAGAACAGGGATTTCTTTACAGATGAAATGTAGCAGGGGAGCAGCTCTGTCATGTTGCTGAGGCTTCTGGGAGCATGCGGTTTTTTCATCTGCGGAGAGGAGAAGGGAAGACTTGCTCAGAAAGAAACTCTTTAATCTGGGCTTTTCAGTCCAAGCATACAACATTTATTAATGCTGCAACAGGGATGTTACAGTTGAAGTAAAAGGATTTCATGGCACTGGATTTTTTGGCAGTTTTGCTTTGCTAGACTGGGTACACCATGAGGAGTAACGGGAAATCTGGGGAAGAGGGTATTACTGTGTATGTATGAAAATATGCAATGGTCTCAACTCATTACAGGTGCATTGAAGGGTCCTTGACCGGCTTATCCACCAAGCAATTATGTTTATCTGAGATTTATCTGCATGTCTCTGCCTGCAATGCTGGGTGACTTTCTTGTATTTGGTCACGTCATTACAGTTTTGGGGTGTGAGCAGAATAAAAGAATGACAATTTATAAGAGATCCATTAAACATTGGCCGACATGAGCTTTTCACAGACATGGTGGTACCAGCTTTGGTGTTTGCCGATATGCACTGATATGAAAACTTTTATTTTTAAGCATTTATCTTCAAATTACAATTATATATATTTTGTCTTTATTTCTATGTATATGATTGTGTTTTTTTATTCATAATTTAATTAATAATTTAGTTATTAGGTAGTGGACATTTTTACATCCCAATATTAGCATCGTCACTGTCCTGTAAAAATCCAGTTGGCTTGTATTTTTTGTAATGCCATTATTTTTTTAACTCTTGTACATAAATTCCTAGAATTAATTAATGGTCAATGAAGAGTCGTTTTTTGTCCAGTTTCTTCTCTTTTGTTAAACTCTTACCTTGCAATCTGAGATACTAGGGCTGCTCGATTATGGAAAAATTCATAATAACGATTATTATGTACAATATCAAAATCCCAATAATTCAAACGATTTTTAATATGTACCCTTATTCTGAAGTCTATGCTTTTATTTTTTTAATCACTTCCGGTTCCGGTAAACACTGAGGACGGCTGCATGTCTTATTCCTCCGTGAAACTAGGGTATCTTTCAAAAAAAAAATTCAAAACCGTTTCAACTTGATTATAGTAGATGGAGATCGTTTGACCCCATAATCATAATCACGATTAAATTTCGATTAATCGAGCAGCCCTATGAGATACCCATCCATTTTATAATGTTTTTAATAGAAACAGAGATCTCCACTTCACACACATGAATCACATGCCGTGATTCATGTGACGGGGGTGAAATGTGGTTGTTACTGCTCCCTCATCTCTCAAAATCATCTGTGTGACATTCATCCTCCCACAGAGACCTTGTGTCACCTCAACAAATTAGACCTCTGCATATGTGCCTCTATCCTCATTGCGTCATTGCCTTTAAACAGAGCCCATGAGAAGTACGAGAAACTGTGGAATTTAAGTAAAGGGCACAGCCTCTGTTTTTGCTTTCTGTTCTTGATCCAAATGCTGATGGTGAAAAATAACTTGTGTATGTTCTCTGCAGTGTTGACAAAATGGAATTCAAGTTATATTACAGAAATGGCTGTTGCTTAGCGTTGCTGCAGCATCACACCAGTACAAGTGTTTATCACAACACACAAGCACAAAGATGTACCAGTGCCCAAATGGGTCTCTCACATAATCTCTGCCAAAAGAACTAATCGTCAGGGTCATCTGGATTTGCTGAATTACTAAAAGGGTGCATGTTTTCCTGCAGGTACATTTGGCACAGGTATCTCCTGAGCAGGTAAACCCGTCCTTTAAACACTCGACTTAACAAGATTAAACTGAACTGGCTCTGCCCTGTGGCTGAACACTGATTATGGAGTAAAGCAGAATACCAGTGACATCAGTGACAACCTGAACCCTGACCATTAGCTGCTGCGGCTACACAGTACGGCTGGACCCCGTCCGCACATCCTCATCCCCACGTCCATGCGCTGACCTATTTACAGTCTATCCTGTCCGTTATCTGATGTAGCATTCAGAGGAATGAGAGATTGGTATCAGGACCAAACTGCCCTTTTTACCACATCACATGACTACCCTCCCCCTTAGTCGCCACTCTTTTCCTCCCTCTCTGTTAATTAAGATGGTAGATGTGATAATGTATTAAATATGCACAGCACCTCTCATCTAAGAATATCTTGTCAGAGAGAGGAGGGAGGGGAAGAGGCAAACTTCCCTTCACCAGATGGGTGAAGGGATATGTGCTTTGCCAATGTGTTTCCAGTCATAATCATTGAAAATCAAAAAACTGCATATCGAGATGTAGAGCTAAAAAATTAATTAAGAGGAATTTGATTGATATATTGTAGTATGAATCAGTTTTCCTCCATTCTTCCATCAAACAAGCTCCACCACATGCCACAGTGATGCACTACTTCACAGGGGGAACGTTTTCAAAAATATGTGGCATAATTCGCATGAGATGAAACTGCTTCAGACATTAATATGGATCTGAGCGGATTCACAGTGAGAAGTCGTCGCCCATGTGAGTGAGTAAGTCTGATGAAGAGTGTTGAAAGTGAAATGAAGCTATAAACCTCTAGGTTGTCGCTCGTCTCTTTGATATCAGGACAGAGATAGAGTGTAATTACAGGGTACCGAACAAAAAGCCCGGCAAAATGCAGTTTATTCTTAATTTGCCGTGATTCCCTCGCCCTCATTAATTGCCGGTTGCCTTTAAAATAGATTTCAGTGCGAAAAAACAGACCTATCAAATACGCTTTAACGAATCAATCAACACCTTCTGTATGACTTGTCTCTCTTGTTTACTGGTGTGGATTCCACAGGAGGATTCGCTGTTTCAATACCATAACATTTATGCATAATTGCAGTCTTGCTCTACTTAGCTCTTTATTGAGTTAAAAATAGATTTCACCGTGTGGACGTATTGGTCAAACAATTTCCCGCGTAAACTCGGTATCAAGTGGATTGAACAGTTAAATGTTCGGTTCACTTTATTACATTGAGGACATTTTGTCAGTAGCTGTAGTAAATGACCTTGAGATGAAAATGTGTACTGTTATTAGCTTGGCAGTTGTCTATGATAGCCTATTAGTGTTATATAAATGAACAATTGAAATCATTCTAGCTGCGCAGACATTTAAGTAACATAAGGGCACACGCTCATAGCCGACTTTATTTATTTACACAGACGTAGCTTTTTATCTGAGTTTTTACGCAGCACTTTCTTCTGTTCTTATGTAACACATCTGCAGTTCATGCATTTTAAGTGCTCTTGCAGTGACTGGCCGACCATCCTGGTTGATTTCAATTCACGTGTAAGGAGCGTTGGAAGAAGCAATAAACTCTTTCACTCAAACACCATTAGCAATAGCACTCAGCAAAAGTACCACATTCAGAAGATCACACATTACACAGCCATGTGTAATTAAAGTACTAGATGTAGAAGCACTTCTTTCAGATTGTTGAATGATTGCATATCTCGTATTTTTGTAATATTGCTAGAAACACATTAGAAACAGCAGTATTCTAATGTTACAGCTGGATGAAGTGAAGCTTATTCTAAAAACGATATACTGTTGCATATGCTTAATGAGAAGCTCTGCATCCGGGAGCGTAAACTGATTATATGATTTGTTTTGAAAGTAATTAGAAAATACAGCCTTTTCACTCAAAAAAGATTGAATAGAAGTGTTACTAAAGACTGAAATGCTCAACGGAGGGATCTCATCATTGTCTCTCTCCCAGTAATTAGATTGATACACAACTAAACTGAAAGAATATGTCTTGTAGGAAACATAATTTATGTCTGGATTTTTTTTAATAAATAGAAAACACAGTTAGGCATCAGGATGTAGTGTGGGTGCACAGTGGGCATACAAAGCACATGCATGTCACACCGAGGGCAGGGTGAACATTTTGCTGTTTACCATCAATGGATGTGTGTTGCACGTAAAGTACAGAAACAACAGGTCCCCATGACGTTGATCAAAATTGCAACTCTGCCGAAAAAACGTTGGATTTTCCTTCATATAAATTTGTTGAGTTAAGCTTATAGGGAAAGAAGGGAATTTCTGGGAGATTGAAGTTATTGAGATTGTATTTTACAAAATGTTATAGCTCTTACTACGCTTAATATTGCGTTGTATTTTCAAGTATGAGTGTATGTGATAGAATTATATACATACATATACAAGCCTGTGTTAAAGCAATCTCTGCTCAAATTTTATTGTAATATTGTTTAATTCGTTTTCCACCTAAAAATGAATATTCATAAGTGGAGATAAAATAGCTCAGTAAGCTTTATAATTGTTGTGTGATATAACTGAAGTTTATAGTTTAAAGTAAAGAAGCTGTGACTGCACCAGTGAAGCTGCTACTTTAGGAAAATAACTGTGGAATAATAATGAATTCACACAATTTATCCATTGATAATGAAGGGAGAAGGTATGAGAGAATATGAGTGTGTCTAAAGGAACAGATTTGCCATTATGGCCCCTGACATTTAGTTAGCAACTAATCGTTGCCATATGTGAGTGTGTGTGTGTGTGTGTGTGTGTGTGTGCGTGGCTGTGAGTTTGTGAATCTCTATCTTACATTTTTTCTGTACTCCATTATGTATGCACATCCAGCCTAATATATGTGAGTCCTCACACGCACACACCGGTGTGCGAAGGTGGTTGTGTGTGCAGTAATGTGACTCCTCATCACAGAAATAGCTGATATTAGCTTTAGTTAATTAAAATGAGTAAGGACAAAGGTCAGACAATCAGCTCTCACGTATCTTCTCTGGAGAGGGAATAGCTACAACATAGGTGGTAAGTAACTTAGGCATTTTATATCTAGACACTAGATGTTCTTCATTGGTTGAAAGAAAAGCTCAACATAAAGGTTGAATTCACATTCTTACTTTCCACATTTATTCCACCTCACTTGCTTTAACCAGCATACCCAAATTGTCAAAAGTTTTTCTCCTAATCTCATGGAAAGCTTGATTGCTCTCAGCATGATGATTCTGGAACTACTTTACTCGCAGTGAATAACAAAGTCATGTTTCCATTCTTTGTATTTTGAAATGTATGTTTACAATTGTACATCAAAACCATCCTCAGATTATGGTAATGTGTTTCTTTCAAAGCAGAAAATGTTGATTACTCGCTGAGATTTTTGTTGGAGGCTGAACCACTTTAATTATCCTTTTCCAAAATATTTTCTACAGGTCTGTATTTGTGGAAAGCTTTAGATTAAGGGACTGAACAGATTAACCTTTAATGCTGCTCAATGTTTCCTTATTATTTAGTGAAACATCGCAAGTTGTTCAAGAATGACACACTCAGAAAATCTAAATCTAAATAATAGTGATTATTAAATATTAAAGACTGTGAATAACAGTCTTTAATATTAATGTGACTGTAAGGTGTCAGCATGCACAGTTTTCTTCTAGCAATTTGGAAAAATAAATAAATCGTAATGCTGTAAAACATTAATTTTGACATAAATATATATAATGTCACATTTTGCTCATGTTAGCTGTTTTCAGATGATTGCAGAAATGTGCCAATTCAAGCCATGTTATCTCTCTCCTTTTCTTTTCAGCTGTACAACTGGGTCTTAAATCACCATTACTCTGGTGCTAGCATGTTCTTGTCTCTACTTATGAAGCTTCAAATGACCAGGATGCTGTTTTTCCTAGCAGGAAAATTGCTGTTATTGAGCCAAACAGCGGGTGTATTTGAACCGATTAAATCAAAGCTGGTTAGTCCAACAATCCAGAGGTTTGAAACCAGACTAATGGAATATTCACTGCGCCTGCTCTTTCTTCTTCAACCGCAATATCAAGTCTCAATCACCAGTGACTTCAAATAAGTTCTAGCGTTCTTTTTTCAATTCAAACTCAACCCTCCCTGTGGAGATTTCCCATTCAACACTTTCCAATGCTGGAAAACCACAAACAAACTGGAGCATTCTGAACCAGTTGTTATCCAAATCAAAGCTGAAACACTTAATCAGTTGATCTTTACTGTTGATTGACAGAAGTCCTCACTGGATCCAGCCTCCATTCTGGTTACACATGATAATTGATGGCTGATGCGGATAAGATATTAGATTACAATATAGATATTAGATTACAATTACAATATATTATTATATACATAAACATAGGTTGATTAAACCATAACCTTTATTATAAATCTATAAATAAAAATAAAACACAAATACAACCAGTACTTGAATCAAGAAAAGACAACTTTTTAAAGGAAATCTGAACATAGTGCACAACATTTTTGCTTTGTTATTACTGCCAGGACTGTCTGTGACACGAAAGGAAACTGTGTCGGACATAGATCATCAAGGAGATTATAAATGAATAATGAAAATAATTGTAGATTATTAAAAGTAAAAGTGATATATTCAATGTCATGTCAGATTCAAAATGAGGTTCACCCTTAAGTTATATCTGCTAGTATCAATCATCTACACCCTCTCACAGTTTTTAAAGTATATTAATAAAAGTGTCTTTGTGTTACTTTTGGTAACGTTCAGGTCAGCTGAACACCAGCTTTCTCTTAAAAGGGTGATGTGAAGAGAAAACGCAATAATCTGTAAGATGATTTCAGTTGAATTCTGAGCACGTAGGCGACTCTGGCAAGCTCCTGATGGATGAGGCAGACAAGCTGAGTGTGTGAACGATCTAAATTCTGAATACTCATCAACCACTGGTGTTAGCCCATGGCTTTTGGTGGTGTTAAACAGTTGGTTGTCAGAGGTGTAAATCACAATAGAGACATTGGCTCTCTCACTTCTGTGTGGATCCAAGCACGGCCGGTTCTCTAGGCAATATTTATCATACAATACAACCTTCGTCAACAGCGGGATGGCTGTGAAACAGATTTGCTGGGGGGTGAGGCATTGCCAGACTTCTCAGAGATACACTGGCCTTAATTGGGCAGATAAATATCACAGGCTGTGCTCTTCGGCCCTACAGCACTGTTGCATACATCACCCTGAATGCAGACTGACCACTAGCAGTGGGGTGCCGCCCGCCCGTCTGATCCCGGAAAATTCATCTGGTGCCCAAAGTGCAATTAAAGAGTCTGCTTCCTGGACTCGTAGCTGTACCAGGGAAACCAGCGGTCGTCATTATTAACAGACTCAAAGCGGTGTACAGGGGATGTATTATCAAAAACCTAAAAAGGCAAATTGGAGAAGGCAGACTATCTTATTAACTAGAATCAGAGTTCCTGGTGTTTTTACGAGCACCGTTATTTGAACAACTCTGGTGTAAACAAAACAGCAGCAATTGACATCTGTATTCTGCAAAGTACAAGCTCAGGGTTTTCAATAATGAGCAATTTATTGAATATTCATGACTCTGGCCTTTCCGAAGCCCTCTGTGGCCACGAGTTGCCCCGCATCACCAGCGTGTTGTTTGGTCCCAAACCTCTCCCAGCAGCCCACGGGCGGATCGTGAAGCAAACCAGTCAATAGTGGCCACCGTCAGAGAATGAATGTGGCAGCTGTCACACATGGACAACAGCCCCTGCTGCTTGCGCATACCTCCAGGGTTTTTGTGTGCGCACAGAGAGGCAAATACCACACACATTCACTTTCACATGCAAACACACACTGTGGGAATAATCATTAATCCTCTTCAGCACTTGAAACTTGAATTGTTTGTCAGCCAGAGCTAGTTAAAATGGACTTATATGACTCACCACTGGGAGAAAAAAAAAATTCTTTACTGAAAGAGATGGAGGAAGAGAGAGTGTGGCAGAAAAGATGCTGAGTGTGTTTAGACCCTCGTTCCACGTCTTTGTTTCCAGACACGTCGCCACTCCCTGAAAATCCATCTGCTTTTCTACCAGATGACTGGATCAGAGATAATGTCAATATTCCAAAGTCATGTGGATGAACAAAGGGGGGATTTCACATTGCTCAGATGATAATACTTCCTCCAGAAAATGTTCAATGAAACTCATCGTAACTATCAAGGGCAATTTGACAAGTATGATCATTGACAGTTTTTGTTCCCGAAAAGTCTTTCCACATTTCCACACTTTTGACTTCCCAGCAGCAACTGTGGATTTTCAATGAAATTACATTTATGAAAATGCAGAGGCGAGTTAATATTTATATGGATTATCATTTAAGAGATGTAATGTTTGAGATTGTCTCTGCTAAAGACACAAAATGCCCTTTTATTCAACTGAGTTGGACTATGATTAAATTCATCAAGGGAGTTTGGGATTTTATGTTTTAACCTTGAATTTAGATGAATAACACGTGAACCTGACATTAAAAGACTTGAGTCTGTTTGAACTCCCACACATGCATAAATATTACTGCAAACTAAGGCCTGACTATTCAGTATAAGGCAGATCCACGCTGAGCTTCTGTCCTTTGACTGTGTGTAGTGAGTGTGTGCTCGCTGCCAAATGCTCTCTCCCCATTAATCACGATCTGGGCTCTAAAGTTTGAACTTTGACCTTTTAACACTGCATCAAGGCCCAGTGACAGATGGAGACAGAGCTTTGTGTCCTCACATCAGATCATCCATTTCACACACACACACACACACACACACAGGGAGTGGGGAAAGAGAGAGAGACAGACACTCTCTTTCCTGACATGAGCTGAGATGCACTGAGGATCTCCCATAGCAACCATCTTCTGGTCACCGGCTGATATTTCGTTGTTGGAAAGCAGCGTGCCCTTTGACAGTTTCAGTGTTTCATTTTGACAATAAACTATTTGAAATAAGCTTCATGCTCGGCCTCTCTTATCAAAGAGACTCTGTAGCCACGCAGCTAATTGAAAAAGCGGCGATCCTCCTTGAGACTGAAAGCAGAGTGGCCCGTGCAGAGGAGTTGTGTTGTATCACAAGCAAGATGCCGAGGCTGAATGACACTGATTAGCATGAATAAATTAGAAACTATTTCAATAAGTGGGTGATAGCTTATCTTTGAATTGCATGCCCAGTGCTGTGCTCTCACTGAAGATTAATTGCCTCTCACAAGGTATTTCGAAAAGTTCATTTTAATCAATTGATTTCCCTTAATTCACAAATTCCCCACAAGTGCATGAAATTGGTAACAAGCTCTCCATTATCGCGCTTTCTGCGTCGTTACCCTCATTGGCAGTTACTCATCATATGTATCAGTTGTGACATTTGCTAAAGCATGTTATTTTTGCACCATTAGGTCATGACAGGAATATCATCATAAACCAGCGTCTAATTACAAGTTGAACAAAAACTGTGCTCATCATTTCCATTTAATTTCTGCCAGAAGCAAAGGCTGTTTCCAGCATTTCAAACAGTGAAATACTTTATTATTTTGTATTGTTTATCAGTCTAATGAACTCACCTAGTGTTATTATATATAGAAAATTAGTTCTACAGATTCATACAGTTGACATACTGCACTGAATAAGGGTAAACATACACACTTTCAAGTTTTTGTGCTGTTTTTCTTCACAATATAAGATCTTACAGCAAATACTCAAGAACTTTGACACAATGAAAACTGTTTCCCAATGTGACTGCAGCAAAAACTGTACATTGCCCGGACATTTTAAAGGCTCAAGGCAAAATTGTCCAATGTTTTCTCTTTTGTCCGAAGCCATCATCCCCTCACCAGCAAATTATTATTGTTACCACAGTATTGGGGTCATTTCTGTTTCCATCAGACACAGGAATCCTGCCTTGAAGCAAAAAATTGGGCCACTGAACTGAACTGAGTGAAGAGCATCGCTGCAGGGTTACAGCTGAAGTAATGGGAATAGATTGTACGGTAAAAATGTATGCCAGGTGCATTTGCAGTGATACAGTGAGGTGTAGGTGCTCATTGAGACGCGCAGCCAAAATAACAACTAGGTCACACCTACAGAAAAGAGTTACTCCAGAGGAATCCCATGTTAAAGGCAACAATTTGCACTTCTTTCACATTGAATCTCAAAAACATTATACTGTACTGTGCCCACACAATCATTGTACCCCGAGGCGAGTTCCTGCACTGCATTAATAAGCTAAATCACAAAATTCATCATATGTAATGATACCATTATGGAATAATGTTCATCAGCTAATGTGCACTTGCTGGGAATCTATTTGTGTCTTTAGCAGGTCGGCGTCTGCTCCAACTGTTCACATCTGAGTTCATTTTTTAAACCCACCCAACATATTAGCCACAAGGAGATTTCAAGAATATGAAGAGATGCCAAAAACAGACAAGCAATAAGGGCTGATGAGGTTTTATGTCTTGGCCGTGTCATTCCAGCACTTAGTCCAGCTCCTCTATTGCTCCTGGGCTCAAATATATGGAAAGAAAAAGAAAACACATCTTTTTCTCTGAACAGTTTTATTGCTTTTTATTATTGGCGCATGGCTGTGTGTGTTCTTCTGTTTGAAATGATTGGGATTGATATGTTTAATAATGTTATAAGAGAGCAACGGTGGATATTGGAGGTGAAACTCGTGAGCCCACGCGTAGACACAAACAGGCACCGCGCCGTCGGCGTCGCTGGAACACATTTTATATCCAAAAGGTCATCCTTTTTCCCTTTTATTCAATGTGTTTTTGAAGATTTTTGTACAGGACTCTATTAAGTCAACCTGTTTAGCCTGAGGGCCGTGAAACAGTTGTGTGACGGAGAAAGGCACCCATCTTCACTGAAGGAAACTCACATCGCCGAATTGGACGGCCAAGATTTGTCCAGCCGTTAGATATATGTGTTTTTGTTACGACCAAGAAAAGAACTTTCTAATTAAGTCAGATTTCTCTACTTGGATGAACTTTTTTTCCACACCTAAGCACTACAAATTACCTCTGCGTGCTTTATGACACCACAAATGGAGGTAATCCCTTTGAGTAACCTAACCTGTCACTGTTTAGGTTTTGCTTCCGTGTCTGACACCTAATTAACTGACTGGAAGTTGGTTCTTCTTTGCTGCCGCAGTGAGGAAAGGGGATAGAAAACATTTTGGAATAGCTGTGTGGCCATTGTATCATTACTGAGGTTTATTTTCGGCCGTACACACACAGGAGTTTTTCACAGATATATTATAATCCATCTGTACCAATATCATCTCTTAACAACCTGCAGTTTGGAAACGCTTTGGAGTTATTTTAGAAATGCAAGTAGTTATTCAAAGATGTCCTCAGGATTTATCCAACGTTTCCATCAAATCTGCCCTGATCCAATTTCCAACTGCTACACGTCATTGATTAAAGACAATCTATCCTCAGATCAGTAAGTATCTGGAATTTAACAAGACCAAAACAGTGTGTTGAGTTTGGACTGGAGGATTATGATGATGGACAAATGAAGGATCGGAATTACAAAAGATGAGATGGGCTGATTCTTTTTTTCTCTCTCTCCCTCCCTCCCTTGCCCCTCAGCTCTCCCTGACTTCTCTACCTCCCTAAGCTGCTGTTCATTACCAGTGGCCCAGGCTACCCCTCTGCACTCTAATTGGAAACTAGATAGAAGCAGGTTTTTCCAGTAACAAGGTTCTGCAATTTGGTAGCACAAGTCATCCTGCAGAGGCCTGTCAGAATTCATGGAATTGCGTGCTTCCCTCCTCGCAGCTCCTGTAGAAACCTCCCTTTCATTTACATAGCACAGCTGTAAGCTTTTCCGTAATTCAAGGTGGCGTCATTAGTGGCTTAGTTATTCACCGGAGGTGTCCGACAGGAGGGAGATGACGCCTCCCGTATCCGCTGAGGCAGCTCACTCTCAGCACCGCCCGCGGTGCTGGAGAATGGGAAATTAGAGAGGAATTGGCCAACATGACAAGCACGGCATCCTTAATGAATTACCACGTAAAGAAAACAACGAGCAGTGTGTGTACGGGTGGTTCTGTTTAACATAATACCCAACCTTACAAAGCTGTTTTCATACATGAGCGCCAGGAAATTGGGGCGATATTTTCAGTTTTTCACATTTAAGGAACGCAGCAGGAGATTCTCTGTGTCAGACATTCACAACAATGGGAAGGTGACAGGTGAAGCCTAGGTAGTTTATGTAGGAGGCAGGACGTGGCACATCGAAGAAAAGCAGTGTGTCTTTGTTCACAGCACATTGATGCTAGCTTCTGCCCTTATCACTTGTCTTTCCAAGTTCGGAGTGGCATATCCTTTCACGCCTGCCGGATGTTAGAGACGTCATCAACATGCCCTGTGAATTTTCTAGACCTTTTCCTGCTGCATTCTCACATGGGCTCACATTTTCCCGACATCCCCTCAGGAACATTTCTGAAAAATGTCCGCACTTCCTTGCATGTCTGAAAACAGCGGCAAAGAAGTAAGAGGAATTCTTCAGAATCTCATTGGACACATCAATACCCAGACACCATGAGATTATTTGATCAAGCTGTGGAACAAATAGCCTCTTTATATTTGGGTCTGTGAAACATTGCTTTTCTGTGCGTCAGTCGGAAAGCATGTCGTCAAATTACAATTCCAGTAAAGTAAAAAAAAGAAAAGAATTAAAAATGGCACTTGAGGCAGTTGTGGGACTAACAACGGGCTTATTCTGCCACTGACATTCAAATACACTGCCTTAAACATGCGTAGTAGAATTTAAGTGCTAATAAAACCTGGTGTTTTTTTTTCTATTTCAGTTAATTATAACATTCAAGAAAAAAAAAAAAAAATGATCAGCAGAGCCAGTGTGACTAAAGGTTGAATGCTGTAATTAGGTATGCAAGTTTTCTTGCATATTTGTGTGTTTGCATCAAACTGAAATACATTTAGTGACGGTTTTGCCAGATGATTGTGTCTTGGTTCACTTATTAACCCAATGCTCTTCACACCATACACATTAAATAAACATAAATGCTGTGAACAATTATAATTCACAGAGAAATTAATGGTAAGAGGTTTTAACATCAAGAGATATATAAGTAGATATAAACATAACACTTTTTTAACTTTTGTAATGCAATGTTCTCATGAGCACATATAGAGTTTCACATGGGTTTGAATTTGTTAAATGTGAATCCTCCTCCGGCCTTGATATCAAGTGTCCGTCCTTTGGCCCCTCAGCAGCTTGCAAGGTATCTGCACTGTAACCTAGCAACCTGAGTAACACTTCAACTTGTTTAGGATGCTTTATTTATTTTATTTCACTTTTTTAATTGGGAGCAACAGATGGCAGAATTATATTTTTTCAAGCTCTGCATTTTCAAACAATTCTGGAACATTGTCATGCCAGTATTTATTCGAACAGTTACTCTACTGATTTGGACCTTTGTTCACTCTCATATATATTTTCTCTGAAAGGTTTTCCAACTATATTATTGAGCTCATCATGTTCTGTAATGCTTTGCTGTTAAACACATTTTGTACCTTGTTCACGGTCAGACTCACCAGTGGGACCACCATCAGGACAAATCATGGTGGTTCCCTTGCATCTGGGGATCAGTGAACCATTACAATTTATTTTTTTTGCTGGCCCTGTCTGTCTCTGCACCGACCCTTTCTGTGCACCTGTAGTTCGGGGGTGCACAGCAAGCGGGCTGCCATGCAAGACGCTAAGATCTCATTCTCACTTGTCATGAAATGTTGTCCTCTGTGGCAGCAGAGGATGTTACACCAGCCTTCAAAACCCTGCTGATGATCTAAAACAACTCTCAGTAGCTGAGCAAAACAGGCTACAGGGTAAACAATAACCTAAATTAAATCAAATTCAATTCCAAAAGAGTATATGTTGTAATGAATTAACAGCTCGTGGTCTGGTCCTGGAATATGAGACAACCTGCATTTAATTAAAGCCAAGTTAATGCAAAGCAAGGCAGATGGCACTTCGCCCAGCTCAACAGTGCAGGCAAAGGGCCAGACACTATGTCTAGATATGGGGATATTTGTGAAACTAGTTTCTAATAAAAGCAAAGTGTTTTAATGCACGTGTTGAAAATAATTTTTGAAGTCATATAACAAAAGCATGGGTCATTGTCTTGTGAATACACTGCTGTTTTTCGCAGACATCCCAGTTCCATTGATGATAAAAGTTTGACTGTATTGGACGTGTTGATCTTGATTCTGTTTGCCGGATTTGCTAGTTATTCTCAGACGGAGCAGTGTTATGCAGTGAAGTAACTGAGTCAAGGTAGCCTTGTGCCGAAAAAAACTGAAGATTCTTCATGTGAACCTTTGAAAACCTCTCAGTCCCTGCCAAGGAGAGATAGGATCAGCAGACAACCCCAACATTTTCAATTTTGTGCTATCAGACACCGAGGAGATGTGTCAACAGTGGGGTCCTACAGCAAGTAAACACAGAGTCTGACAAGCAATAACCTAGATTCAACATCACCTTCGGTCCTCTCCTAGTGAGGGTCCACCACTTTCATCTCATTTAGATCCAGATCTGTTTATCAGAAAGAATGGCTATGCCCCCGGAAAACCCAAAGTTCCAGTGCTGAGAGGCTTTTCGGGGCCACTCCCTTACATCATACTGGGCCAGTGTAATGCTGGGTGACTATATACCGGAATGGTACCATAACTGAATCATAACATTTTTTACTGGAATTGTTTGAGGGTTCCAGTTATTATAAAATTAGAGCTAGAGAATTCACGTAATACATAACAATGATTATATGTTATACTATATGAAAGTGCATACCTCCACCAAGGCCAAATAGTATTTTGGCTTCACATTGGTGGTATTTACAGGTTTCTAACCCCATTTGTAACTACAGCATCAGTACATGAGGTGACTTAGTGTTTGATTGATTCGCTCCAGAGTTTATGAGGCTGCATTTAAACAGAATGAAACATAACTTGTCAACGTGTTCAGTACAACACGAGACATGAGGCTCACAGCCGGACTCAGTGTTCAACATGACCGGAACGATAGGCAGACATGATCCGACACCATCGATTATTAACTGAACACATGATCGTAAGTTTCTCACCTAAGTCATCCCAATAAAAAATTAACCATGAACGTGAACTCGTTCATTTTAAGTGTGAACTGGCCCTTGCCGATCCTACATCCATCCGCTAAGTTCTGTGGTAATCCTTTCTGCAGTTTTTATTAATTGCTGTTAAGTGGCAGAAAACCAACCGGAGGTAATTAATCAGTGCTAAACATATGGTAGATGTTGTCGTTATTTATGCTGTGCCCTTCACCATACATCATCTGTGTTGTTGGTCAAATCATGTGAGAGTGGCTGCAGCTGAACTGGACAGAGCTCAATGACAATAGAGGCCACGTGACTCCAGAAAGGGTTTGGGTGTATCCAAAGTGGAACTCTGGAAATTGTTGAATCAACTTTTCTTTCGTTCGTTTTTCACCCGGCATCAGGAGGGATCAAAGAGGGAATAGTTGGAAGCCCCCGACGACTGAGAAGCCGTTACTGTAGAGCACAGTCCACTGCAGAAAAGCTCCCTCAGCGATTCAAATCTTACCGATTAATATAGTGTCTCATAAGCCTGTGTGTGTATACTGTGTTTATGTTTGTTTGTATTTGTGTCTTTCCGTGTGCGCCCATACAACTGCACATGCACTTATTTAAATGTATTTAGTTGCCTTTGTGGGCGGCTGCTTGTGTGTCTGTGGGTTTTCAGCAGCATAAGTACCGCAGCTTTTAACATCAAAGCTCTAAGAGGATTTAAGTGGCCAGGAACTTGCAAATTATGATTGTAAGTGATGTCCTGCAGAGACTGTTGATGAAATGCCCTCATCGAAGAAAGACCTTTTACCTTTCTTTTCCAAAATCAAGGAATTACTTTGTATTTACGAGACCCAGCTTCCAAACTACGTGAAGTGTTGCCGGGCTCCATCCCTAAAAATCACAGCCCACATCTCTCTCGATTGTTGAGCGATTTGTAAAGATCTGGTTTTGTTCTTACAAATCGCCATTTTGTTGAGTAACTGGGACAAATGAGTCGTTTGTGGGCGAGACTGACTCACAGTTCCAAGGTCTGCCGGGAAGTATTAAATAAAGTTGGGGTCAATAGCGTGATCAGTGCTCGTGATAAATTTTACCTTCAATATTAAGGGTTTTATTAAGAACTCTATGGTCTTGTGTGTATCCTGTTTTACTTTATGATTTTGGCATTCAGGGCTTTCATTATCAGGTGATGTTTTGCACATTTCATTATAGAGTCGCTCACTTGAACAATCTTTAATTGGGGCATTTTGCAAAGACACCCCTCTGTTCGTTAAGTGAAATCTTTACTTGAGCGAAAACAGATTACAGTGTAGTATTCATTAAGCTCAGTGCAAATTGTTCTTTATGTGCGAGGAAGGGTGATTTGTGGATATGTGGTACAAACCTAAATGAGAAGCATATTGGGCGATGAAAAACCACTGCAGTGTAAAGCTCAATTGAACCAAATAACAAAGATCTGCGTGTGCACAATAACGTTTGTGTATATAACGATAAGTTGTAGCGACAGGCAACTTTACTGCAGGTCTCCCTGAGGAGAACTTGCTTGGTTTGCAAAGCGATTTCGTTGAGATAGAAGATGAAGTTCATTTCATGTTTTATTGCTCAGTTAATGGTGATTTAAGAGCGACTCTTTTGAGTGAGATGTCCTTCAATTCTGATGAGATTTTCTGCATGGGTGATTTTATTTGTAGAGCCTCGGACACGATTGGTTGTGTGTTTCCTCATATTAATGGACAATATATTTTCCATGTGATGAATTGGTATAAATAAAAAACATATTCAACCCGGTTGGAGCAGGGTGTGCTGGTAAGTTTGCTCGCTAGTTGGTTTGTTATCCTAACCAGTATTTTACTGTCAGACTGTTAAAAAGAACCCCTGTTTTGGATATACACACTGCAACCTGGGTAGGAATATTTTTTACTAATGTTATGGTTCGATTTGTTTTCTCATTTTAAGACATCCATTTTACCTTCCTCCCCACTTATGTAATATTACATACGGATGATACCGGTGAAAGAGCAGGATGTTGCAGATATAAAATGTTAATCCTGTTTCTGTATTCTTTTTCTCTTCCCTTCTAGTTCCCCCCAAGATATATGACATTTCGTCCGACATCACGGTAAACGAGGGCAGCAACGTGTCGCTCATCTGCACAGCCAGTGGGAAACCTGAACCAACCCTTTCCTGGAGACATATCACCCCATTAGGTGAGTTCACTTCACCTTCCTTATACTTATGCTAATGAATGGGTTGATGAATAAATATAATGACGGACTGATGGATGGATGGATGAATTGAGAGAGGAAATGAGGAGCCACGGAGGGGATCAATAGGTATTAGAATGAGAAGGAGAGTGTACTGTTAGTTATGTTGGAGATGAAGGGATGGAGGGGGGGAAGGGATGCAGCGAGAGATGGATGTGGTTGGATATATCCAGGGTTGTGGGGGGGTTGGCGTTATAATGTATTCAAGTGAACATAGAGGAATAAGGAGGGGGTAAGACCTGAGTAAATTGTCAGTGGGGTCTTGCAGTGGCATGGCCGTTTAGCTCCATGTATTTAAAGGCTGTAGCAGAAGCTGATTTATTGTTTCTGTGTGTTATCAGTTATGAATATGACCACCAGTCTCTCCTCCCCTGCAAATATAGCTGCAGTGATACAGTGGTGAGATGAGGGAAATACTTGTTTACTCACCTGTATATCACATTTTGCTTCCAGTCAACCTTAGCCATAGCCTTAAGGTATACCTGGAGCAACGTTTACAATGAAGTAATTGCATGAAATGTGGCTGCATCATATTGTTAGTCTTTAATAAACAGCTACTGATGTTTCTAAATCTATTGACCACATTAATATATACGTAACCCACAGTTCAGGTTTATACATAGACTGCTCAATCCCACATTAAAAAACCTTTGTCTGCCACTAAATCAGATGAGTTGACGAGTATTGACCAGTTATAGAATAAAAAGTGTTTCTATCATCCTACAGGGAGCGCTTCAATTTGCTCTGGCAGTTTCTAGTTATTTAAGATGGATTATCGAAGAACACCTTGACTGTTATCACTATGATTTATTTAGGTGTTTGGTTAGTTTGGGCACACATACACCATTAGGTGCTTTAATTCCTGATTCCTTCCTTTGAAAACTCATTCCAAAGCATTTGACTGTTGCTGCACAACACCCACCCAGCCACTTCTAGTCCTCCCTCATTTTCATATTAATGGATTGGAGCCTACTGTGCTTATCTGATAGTTGTGAGGGTGACTGCATTTATCTTATGGCTGTCAAATCCTCCTCTCTGGCGAGCTTGCCCTGATTGCATTGGGGGAGTTTTCAGAAGATGATCAAAAGGGCCATCCGCAGAGTCCAAATGGCAGTCACTCATTCTACTTTGAAGTGTCCACACTTTGAAGTGTGCCAGGGAAGAAATGATATGCTGGTCAAATGAAAGGGCCCGGGACTAAATGTAATCACAGACTGTCTCCCAGTACATCAGAAAAGAAGCCATTTGAAATTGGGATCTTTGAGTTGGCTTTTGTAGTGTGGGTTGATTTGTCCAAAGGACGGGGTACAACTTAAAGGTTGTAATAGGCTAATTACCTATTGATGGAATTCCATTAAATGTGTTGGATATGCAGAACAGTCTGCTCCCACCAGTGGGCTGGCAACGTGAACATGCATCACAGCACATGGAAATATTTATCTCAGGTAGAAATACAGCAGGTCCGACCGATTTGACCAATAGAAAAAAAGGAGAAAAGAAAAACCTAAAAAGTGAGCTCTATTAAGAAATGCACCAAATTATGGCAAATCTTATGAGGTGAAAGACCTGGATTTCCATTAACACCAATAGCAAAATGACAGGGTCTAAAAACACCAACAGGTCATTCAAAAATCATTATAACTATGATCTTTTTGGGTAACTTTAAAAAGAACTGTTGTTGTAGACAAATGGGAAAAATATATTATCTGTGTCTAGTCATTTGTTTTGCCTGTGTTTCCTGTCAACTAAAATGCCTGGAGATTGTTATTTCAACCAACATTAGTTTGTTTTTTACTTCAGTCAGTAAATGTTTCTTCAAAACATGTTGTTAGAAATAGACATAAACTGGAACTGACAATTTGTGCAATTTGAAAATACATAACTGCCATTAAGAAATGCAATTTTGCAAGTTGAACACAAATGAAATCTCCAAAGGAAACTATCAAACATTATTTTTTTTGCTACTTGTGAAATTGGAAAATGTGCTGGTGTGTATCTGTCTCCCTCAATTTTAATACGACATGCTGCTCGGTGCTGTGGAGAATGTTGTCCATTTCCCCCCCTAATTTGCATGTATTTTGATAAATTCCACTATAGTGAGCTCTCCTGGCCATTGGTGACTGCTCAACATGCAAGTATCAGTGACTTTGTTAAGGATTTATTCAAAAACCTTGTGAATTTGTAGGCAATTTGTCAGACGAATAGGATAATACATTTTTCAACTTTCATTTTGCATCATAATGTATTTACAATTTTTTACAGAATCTTAAATGAATTAAACCATGAACCACCGTTCTTAAACAAAAATAAATCATGATCCGTTAACTCTTCCAGCAGTGGGATTTCGTCTTTCTCTATTCGGTTGGCGTAATCATTTTCATTGACAGGAGGCCAAGCAGGTGAAACGGCTGTGAAGTGACAAAGCTGGCTACATAGCAACTTTCATTTACTTGCCTTACTCTTGTCAACACTCAGCCATTATGGGGGTGGGGATTTTTCACACTGTAGATAGTTCTGCTGCGGCAGTCAAATGAAGTTTGACAGAATGATAAATTGCCCTGAATGACTGTCAAGTTCCTATTCCCACTCTGAATGTTTTGTGTTTGCATTTTTCCTCCTCTCTCCATCCTGCCAACCAGCAAACTGCCAGCTAATAATACAATTTGTGCACCCAGTGAAGTGTGGCCATAAGCTGTTTATCGAGGCGATAATTTGGCTCAGCGTGTAGCATATAAAGTCAATGCATATTCTCCAATTAGAGAGATATGTAAAGTGAAGCAAATGCTTGTAAGAGACGGATCATCTTTGTTGACAGGCTACTAAGAGAAGGAATAGGGCTAACATATGTCTGTGGCTTAATGGGTTTAAAGAATATGCTGTTTTGTTTAGTTCTATTAAAAAAAAGTCTGGTTGGCCATAAAGTTTTCAAAAGTTTTTGGGGTGATAGCTGCACAATATCAGCTCTTAAGACAAGAAAACCATTGTCCCCTTATCAGCTGGTGAGATCTGGATATGCAAAGTGAACGTTTCATGCTCTCCTTCCCCTTATCAAGCACTGTCGATGTGCCCTTGAGCCAGGATTTTACCCCCGACTGTTCCAGTCCTGCAGCTAAGTCACCAGTTGAAAAAACAACTACTGGGGAACATTGTAGTGCAATCATTCTGACCCTGCAGCTTCTCAGCCAGGCTTTTGATGTCAATAGAAAAATTCAGAATTAACTAGTTTAAATAAAAGCTGAATTTATAGGGGGAACGCCATTAGACGGGGTGGGATGGTTACACTCCCAGAACCCACTCTGTTGTTATTAACTCAACTCTTGACATGCCTAGCTACTTTACTCCTAAAGCTTAAGATAGCTCTGGTGACACATCTGCCTTTGACGCTACTGCCCACGAAGGACTCTTTCCTCACCACTTTTTCATAGGTCACAGATAGAGAGAGGGGGGGGGGGGTGAAATATCCTTTAACATAGTGTGTTCCAGTTTGGTTTGGTTGACTGGACGGCTAGATGGCTGAATGGCTGGGCAAAATTGCTTTGATAAGCTTTTTTCCGTTGAGATTTGAATCCATGCGATAGAAGTGTGACCTTTGAAAAAGGCTGACTAGAATCCGAGAGCAGATATTTGATTGTTTCCTGTGATGGGACTCGGCGGGGACACATTCTTCTCTCTCTTTACAAGCAGCCACTGTACATTTATCAACGACACACTGTATGTTTTCCTTTGCCTTTTCATTTGAGTGCATATCTTCCCTAAAACACACCCTGAGGAAAACAGGCAGCAGCATCCTCTCCACCCACATCTCACTACAATATGTACATTGTACTGGAGCTTATTCAAAGCTGGATCCAGCAGAACTTGCATGGTCTTAAAGTGAAAACAGCTACTGCATGAATACAGTAGCTCAGTCAGTTCCTATGTGAGCAGTGCAATGAATAATTCAAGCCTGACCTATGTCACTGCTACAAACCTTGAGTTGTTTGTGCCATGTCGACCCTGCATTTTGGAAGCTTTTTAAGAGATGCTAAGCAAGTTTTTTGTCGTTCTCCTCAGCTGGGATCTCTCATTCGGTGCCGGGTTTCCTTTTCTCCCCGTTTTCTGTAAACCCGACACACGAATAGGTTTTTAACAAGATGGGAGCTGAAAGATAAGGAGTTTGGCTCATTTCAGATTTCAAATTTTCGATATCAACCACAGGAGTCGGGTCGAACACGGCCCCATTCATCTAGTTAGTTGAGAATTGCTTACTTGAGAGGTGCTCAATGCTTTATAGGAGTGTCTGTAACATGATGAATAGTGGACCTTTTTTAACTCAAATGTGATATTGAATTACACAAATTTAAAGGCAATTGGCAGCCGTAGACGATTTCTGTCCAGGCGGAGACTTTTATAAAACACTTTAACACTCATCCTTGTTCTCAAGGAGGTTCTTCAAAAGTCAAATAATGAACTTGGACCTAAAATATCCAAGGATTGCAACTAGCTTTTTATTCATGCAGTGCTATTCTGGCTGAAGTTGCTCCTGTACGCTTTTAAAGTACAACATTGAAGTCAGACTTTTGTTCTTGCCTATTTTGTCACACCTTGTTGCTATGAGATTTACCCATATGTGGTTTTGTTCCATTCACATTTCATTTCATCAAATCGTGTCAAGCCAATCATTCTGAACACACAAAGTAAATGAAAAATGGTTAAAGACTCTATTTTTGTCTGTTCTTATATTCGCATACTAACTGCAGTGTCTTTCATGTATTCAAGCATTCATGCATTGGCCAAGCTCGACAGATTGATTCAATTCCCCACACTCTGGTGGCCAAGTCAGTTAATTAAACATTTATCACAACTGAGCTGAGCTGTGGTATAGACTCAACTCTTTGTTCAGTTGGTGAACACAGTATGCTCTCATTTAATGGTAAAAAGTGAAGAAGTATTTCATGCTATTTTAACTTAAATCCTCTGAGATGGAGAAATTCATCTCCCACTACCTGCGTAATGTGGTTCTCTTCAACCACGGTCTTTGTTTTCCTCATCTTCCATGTGTTTGTGAAATATATATCACCCAGATTTGAAGTAAACAAAATACATCTCTCACAAATATTGGCTTATGTTTTTTTGGCTGGAGCAACAAATGGCTTTATGCATCAATCCTGATTCACAAAACAAATCAAAAGGTGCTGATCATACATTTCCCTTAGCCAAGCTTAGCTAATTACTCTCCTGCAGCAATTTTTTTGAATCACAGTCACATAAATCTATTAACCCTGCTGCCTCCTGCGTTTTCAGAACAGAAAGTAACCGTGAGGTAATACCGTGCGTCACAGAGGTGGCAGTACATGCAATCACGCAATGACTTCAGGCTCCTTTGGCCCAGTTCCCCCCCACTGGATTTTTTCGCTGCCTCAGATTGACATTGAGGGAGCAGAGCAGGTGTTATGTATCAAGGCAGACTAACACCCTAGTTTTGAGATCGGCCCTGCACACAGTGTGAATCAACCCGTAGCTCTGGCCCACACCTTGAGTTGGGGCCAGGAGGCCGCAGCGCACAATGTGGCCGCGTGGGTTGTTCTCCATTTTCAAGAGTTAAAAGGATAAATTGATGTAGAAAATGCTTCTCTATGCTAAAATGGATTCTTCTGCGATGCCTGCCCTATCTGTGTGCTGCAGCCCTGAAGGAAGTGTACTCACGGCTCCCCTACACAATGTGGGAAATTGCTTACTGTGACAGCACTTAGCCAGCGTTGGCACTGAATGTGAATTTAACCTTGCTATGATTTCTTTAATTTGCTCGGAGTGACATCTCCCTCAGGTGAGAGGATCCCCCGTCAGTGTCATAGATATATCTCAGCACGCACTTGTGTGAGGTCCCCCAGTGTTTTCGCATCGCTTACAACAATGCTCAGGTTATTCTCTCCCCAAAGACACCTATCCCTTTATTCTTCATATTCAGGATACCGAGTGCAATGTCAGTTTATGTTGACTGTAATGTCAAGGTTTATCACTCGATATATAATGTTCTTCAAAATATAAATCAAGGATGCAATTCTTGTTTAATGGCCTCTCTGACCTTTGCAAAGCCCCCTTCCGGCTGCAATCGATAAGAATACCATTTGCTGTCTGGGCGGGATGATGCAACTAGATCCTGCATGAACAAAATATATTGTCTTTCATTTATCAAGAAAGACTGAAGACTAATTTAATTTTTTTAATGGAAATTCCCCCATTAGTCTCAGAGGGGTTGTTGATATTTGTTCAACTTTGAGACTGCTTTGAAACCCCTCCCAAATTTAGTGCTTTTAAAAGAATATGTGAGCAAAAGCTGTTTCATCCCTGCTGATAAGATAAAATCACAAATGAATCTGTTGTGAGTCAGTATTTGTATTACAGTACTGTCCTAGTCATCAACTAAACTTCCTCTAAAATGGCAGGAAGGAATCAATAAAATACACATTTCTAGAAACACACTCTGGGGTCAAAACAATATTCCCTCTGCCACCATATTGATCCAAATTTAAGCCGACATTTAGTCCCAAACTCTTAACTTTTCACTGGCCAGTAAACTTTGTGTTCCCTGCCTTAACGCTGTGGTATTTTCTATGTATTTGGCTGCAGTTCTTGGTTTTGCTAAAAATTTTGCATCACATCCCCACACAGTTTATCTAATCATCGCTTTGTCCAATTGGGATCATCTTTGGCTTCTCCGTTTCGGCTTAGCAGCAAAATTTGGCGTCGGTGTGAAAATGTATTTGGCAGCACAGACACAAAAATTTAAGAGTATGGCGTTTCAGCAATTTTCCATCCATTCAAAATCAAAATGGCTCAGCGGGATGTCAGGCCCTCATTGTATCATGCGCTCTGCTTCACTGACTTGAACTTGACATCGATGCAAGACATGTTTGTTGCAGAAGTACATGTTGGCTCATGATGTTCTGCTAAACAGTCACACATTGCAATGGTTAATAATTTACCACCTTAAACTGACTGCACAGATTGTCTTTTCCATCATCCTTGAAGAATTGTGTTATTATTAGTTATTTGCAGCAGTTCAGACAATTAATGTTTAAACATATTCAGTCATGTTCCATTAACAAATGTGTTGATTTTGTGGTTATTAGCAAAGCTACAACCTTCAGGGGGCAGGAAGATGCTTCTGCACTGCTTCAAAAACAAACAATAGACGATTGTCAGACACAGGGATGTGGAACGTAAGAGCACAATGTGTTGGTGTCATCACCAGGGCTTTGCAAATATGATATATTCAATGTTTTATCTAGAAATTCTAAAAGTCAGGTTTGATTGCCAAGCAGGTTTACACATACAATTAATTTGCTATGGTGTATTTGTGCAAGTACAATTTAAAAATGAGAAACAAAATTATAGTATAGGCACCTGGGGAGGGTTTGTGCAATGCTTCGTGAGTAAACACTAGAGCCTGGATGGTGCAAAGTACAGTTTGTCCGTTATTTGCCACAGGAGGTGTCAAAGTGTCACAGTCCCAGTCAGGGACCTCAGTGCAGTCCAGTGGTAGGGTCCCAAGCCTTGTTGATGAGGCCATTAGCAGTCAGGGGAAAACACTGTATACAAAAACACACACATCCAAACTTGATTAACACTAGGTGCTGGATAGAAGTGACAGAAACCATGAGACGAGAAAGGTCTCCCAGGTAGGTTGTGTTTCGAGCCCAGTCTGATGAAGGGCGTATGCTGTCAGCGTTACCTAATGTTGGTGTACGGACATTTCTTGTCTTCTGTAGGACGTTTTAACCTCATACCTTTTGCATTTTGACAACTCTATGTGGCTTGGCTCTTTGCGTATCTGAAAAATACCATTGGAAAGCAGTTTTTTATCATGGGCACAGTACTCTCCAATTTACGTATACATTTGTGTGCACCTGCAGAAAACAACATTTAGCTCCATCAGTTTAATTAGAAGCCATGCCACCTGTGGATATCACTATAGGGTACTGTTGAATGTGGGAGTCATTAATACTCACACAGGTTTGTCACAATTGTAATGTACATTTAGATTGATTGGAATTGTGCAAGAAACCGGGGCTTTTTCGACATGTAATAGCAGTGGAACAAAGATTATATAACGTTGGCAGTGATCTTTTTAGAAATGCCAGTTTTTATTCTGATGGTAACGTACATGCAGGCTTATTGGCCGGACTTCCTGGAGGCATTAAATAAAGAAGCTGTCTTACATCTGTTTTGGGAAAGTTGAAAAAATTAAGGTGTATCTTAACTTGTTGTATGTCTCACTAGCTGCTGTTTCCCACTTTTAAGACATAGACAGCTTCATTGTCTTGGTGTTTTAACTAGATTACACTTAATTGTAGTTCATGGAACACAATGGTGAATATCCCTTCACTGACTTGAGACATCATTCCTGCTGTGAATGATCCACATTCGTTCTCTTATCCCGGGTCTTCGCTGCATGTTTTATCTGGGCCTCATTGTTCAGTGATATAGAGATCACAATGACAGTTTGGAGGCATTATCGAATCAAATGAAGGGTTCTCATTTTCAAACCACTTAGCCAGAGGCAACAAAAAATCAGTCTGTTGCATTTTGTGTCAATGTGGTCAACCAAGCAGAGGTGACTGATTTGTACCTGCTATCTTATCATAAAAAAAGGCTTGGTGGTGTGCACCAGACCAGCTGCCTTGATAAAACAAGGTTTAGATTTAGTGCAGATGTGAGTCTCAAAGATCCCAGTGTCTGTGAGAAATTAAATCAATAGTATCTGCATCCAGTATCTAATACTAACAAGTGTTCATTCAACTACAAGGAAAGGATGTTATTCATCTTAAAAATAAGTAAAGATGAAAGTAAGAAACCTCATTTATTGTATGTTTTTAAGGCCGTATAAAAGATGAATGCTCTATCAATCTTAATACACAAAATAATAAAGAGTGCTTTATCCAGTTAATTATGCATTAACTGATTTAGAAAATAGGACTGTATCAAACAGAGCTCAAAATCTGATAAGCTACTTTCCACTTGAAAAGAGTTCTGCGTGCGCACCGCAGACTTAAGCCAAGAAAATTAACCTTTGCTCTCACATTTCCCAATAGGGGTCATCTGAGCAGGTGGAGACATCACCCCAATTCCAGGTTCAACTGAGTACAAAAATAGAGGAAGAGAAGTAATGTTGGAAAGCCTCTATTCTCATCCTGTGACTCTAACACAACCACACAGCGGATTGTGATGGTGGACCCTAGATCATGGCGATGCATTGTGAATCAAAGATCGTGATAGTGGATCGTGGTGCCAGCTGATCGTGGACCCTAATAGTGGATCGTGGAGGTGGATAGTGATCGCTGATCATGGACTATGACTACAACAAGACTGCTTGATATACAATATGCCTGCTCACATATTCTACCTTTACCGGCAATAACCCTTTCATTTCAATTGTCATTACTGCTCTTTCCATTTCTATAAGACAAATAATTCTTATTTATGCAGCTACACGTGGCATATATTGCACTTCTGTCCTTCCTGGGAGAGGGATCCCTGCCATGTCGACCTCTCAGAGTTTTTTTCCCTCTGTCAGCTGTTTTTACTCCCCCAGTGGCAAGTAAGGGATCGGTCATCTCTCAAGAGGTGAAAAAGTCGCTGTGCCTTTCTGTGGAAACCACAGCATTTGATCCTGCCATTTGGTGAATGGAATTGGAATCATCAAGCATACTTGGCCTCATGGTTCAGTGCTTTTGATATCCTTGCCCTAGTAAAAGACTTAAGTGAACACAGTGGATATCCGCATACTAGGTATCATTATTCCCTATTACAATGAATTACAATGCTGTGCATTAAGGGCAGTGCAAAGGTCAACCGTGTCAACAAAGAGCACCGCGACGAGTGCTGTGATGGTCTGCAGGGATTTCTCTCCCTTTAGAAAATCTATAAATTAATAAAATGTGTTTGTAAAGCACTTTTCTAGCACAGACATAAAAAGTACTTCACAAGAGAAGGCAAAAAGAGCAGACATAGCCTTGATGTCTATGGGCGGTGATTTCTAGCATTGATCAGCGTCTGCCGTAAACAAGCCAGACACTCTGCAGAGTAGTTCAATCACTAATGGTTTAAAACTCTGTTAAAACTGTGTTGTCGACATTCATTAAAATCAATATATCTCATTTTAGCTCTGTCATCTGCAATGGACACGATGGAAACACTTTTAAACATCCTGTCCTTTTCTTTGAAGCAGTTATGCAATAAGAAACACACAGTCAGGTATATGGCACAGGTTCTTATTTGAAGTTAGGATTCCCTTTAAAAGGGGAAAGCACAGTTATAACACAGTTATCATCCAATGTGTCAAAACTGAATCTGTCATGAGGGGGGACCAGACCAACTGCTAACAAAACATCCTTTATTTAGTCATTATCAGTAATCTTACTGTCAAGAGCAAATCACTGCTTCTCTGTCTAGCATTCACAAGAAATTTAAATAGCAGCACCTGATGCATAGGGAAATGGCTCACCATATAAGGGCGTGAGACTGATTGGCAATGTGCACACAAAGAACTCACAGTAACTGAAAATAGCATTTAAGAAGCCAGAATTGATTGATTAAAAATCTAAAGACGCCGCCACCCCGGATTCAAACCGGGTTTTTATAATTTGTAGTCAGTAGTGGATATCAAGTACCACAAAAAATAATACATGGGACCCATTGGAGAGAGGGGGAAGGAAAAAGAAAGGGAAGGTGCACAGAGTTATCTGAGCTGGAGGGGCGCATCCTTGGAAACCCAGCACTGCAGGTTAATCCTCAGCTGAGCAGCATCTGCGGATACTCGGCCTGAGCCTTACAGGACCTATCTGGACCGGACATGCTGGGCTTGCTTCAGACAAAATGTTGTCAGTAATATTCCGGTTCAGGTCCCGCTGTGGTGCAGCTGCATCTCCTCAGCCAATCTCTCGTCTCAGAACAGAAATAAACTCGGTTTTCAGAATTAATAGGCTACCTGTGGATGTAACGTTTTAACTATAAGCTGCAAAAGTAAAACAGTGGAACATGTGAAACATTTAAGATGTAAACACCAGTGTGTAAAACCTACAGATGGGTGACTATATTTGTCACTGAATATTCTCCTGTTCAACTTGTTCATAAAAGTGTTCTCATTTATAGTATCAGACCAAATATTTTGTGTGTGTTTTCCTCTGTTGCGTTTACAAATTATAATCTTGTGAGTCTTTTTTAAGGAAAAGAAATGATACAATATTATAATAATTTAAATTGTATTATACAACTGTAGAATTGAAACCATTTCAGTACATTACATTTTGCTGGTACAAAAAAAACTTTTCTCTGCCACCTTCAAAAAACTCCTTTCTGCCAACTCCATTTACACATTTTTAAGGAAGATATGATTTCTTTTAAAAGAAGTAGAGGTACTGGTTTGGAAGCTTTGTTCATCAGGAGACAAACTTATTCAGAAAAAACTGATGTGATCTCTCTGCATCTGTCATAACTTACACCTCTTTGATTAACGTTATATGAACACTTAATATCACCATCAACAACACTGTTTTAGATGAATTCAAATTAAATGTGTTGTTTTTATTTTTCTGATGATACCTGCTAATAAAGCTTATTATTTTGAGCATCTAACTTGTACTACATCATGTGATCACGGTCGATATACTCCGTAGTACCGCATATCCTCTTTAACACCAGTGGTATCAAGTTTAAAAATAAACTGTGCTCCAAATAAAACAGCTTTTTCACTGGTTCAATACCCGGCCATGTGTCTTGCACATGTCTCCATCTCTGTGCACTCTTGGCATATTAAATTGTCTGTTTTTGAGACAGATCCAGTGTTTGTTTAAGGATCCGTCTTTTATTTTTTTCAAACATGTTTTTTTCCTATGCTGTTGTTTGTGAAGCCACTAATATCTTTGCCAAGACTCTTGGACTCCATTGTTGCCACCAAAACAGAGTGAGAAGAGAAAGGAAAGCTCATTATCCACACAGCCTTGAGTTTCAAGTTTTTATGACATCGTAGTTAGCAGATAAAAAGGTGCCAGTGTGGCAGAATAAGAAAGTGACATTATATAAGAATCCAGTTCACTTTCAGAGGAAACTGGCAGCGCAGAGTGGCAGCATCTCCACTCCTGAAGCATGGGTTGTTTTTATTCCAGCTCCTGTGATGTGATATATTGCTTCGTCAGTGTCGGATCTCTCTATGGTTTTCTGAACAGTATGTTGCGTTCAGCTTTGCTTGATTGTTCACTCTGTTTGTTCCCCGTGCCTTCAAAATCTATCCACATATCTTCTATCCCAAGCCACCATTACCACCCTGAAAAGTTGTATATAAATAGATTCCCTGCTGAGCACTGCTGGGTTGGAAATAATTCGAGTCTGGCAGGGGGAGTGTGTGTCGTTGTTTACGTACACGCTGCTGCCTGCTGAGATCCTATAATCATTTGTTACAAAACCGTATCAACTTGTCAATGATAAATACAGATGCCTTGTAGGTTGTTACTTTACTAAGGCACATAACCAAATGGAACTCAGGGCGTTATTCCGTGTAGATATGTGAAAAAGGTGCTTTAATTGATATTTTTTCAACATTGATCAATCATGTTTCCTTTAATCTAAATGAAAAATGCTTGTTATTGTTACATATTCTGACACCTGATGTGAATTGATGCCAGGTGACGTGTCAGACTGACGTAGTTGTTATTTTCCCATCTAGCATCCACGCTGTTCATCTGAACGTGTTGGTCTTAAAATAATGTGCAGTTAGATGCATTATTGGTGTGTTTCTGTGAGGCGGCAGTGGAAACCATTTGTTCTTAAGACAAACAAAACTGTGGTACAGAATCAGTGTTTTATCAAGGGGACTTAATCAAGATGGTGATTTGCACCTTCATAGATGATGCACAGTCCTTGTTAGAAACAGACAGATGGTTCGCTTGTGTGCAAAGTAGAACGTTTCCTCTGCAACCAGGCGTCCCCGCTTACTACCTGGCAGCTCCATTATAATAGCATCCCTCAAGAATAACATTTTTCTACTGTTAAACTAACTAAAGTGGATTTGGACTTGCCACAAATGCACTTGCACCGTTCACATTAGATCAAGCACTTGTATCGTTAAAAGGGAGCCCATTCAGTGCCTTACTGAAATGGTAGGACCAGGGAGTATTTAATAAATGACTGAATAAAAATGGTGTCATTTTTTTTTCTACAAAAGATTTGGGCAATGGCTGACACAACCTGGAACCAGCACATTTACATTAATCAGAAATAAGGCGATATATTCCACTTGCAATCAGTTTCCCTCTGTAATATACATATTCCTGATTATTCTGCCTGAATAATGCTGGACCTTATATCATATTCCACCATTGGTTCTTCCCATTTATTTTTTTCAGTTTCTAAAATAAACCTATTGCATAAATTGAGCTTGAATGCTCATCTTTTACCACCAGCTGAGTGTTTTAACTGTTTTTCTCCATTTGAGCGGACATATTTGTGTGAGTTTCTGCTCCCTCCAACTTTTGAGGTGGTTCTCCGCCCTACCAATATGCCAGGCATGTTGCTGTGCTACTCCTGCGTATTTGGCACCCCCAGCTAACTGTAAAGCACTGACATGTGCATTGAGCCCTCCAATGTGTCTGTCATCCAGGAAGCAGCTCTGAGAGCGAGGTGTGGAGTTGAGCAAATGATGAGCAGATGACTGGAAATACACCCCCATTGTGTTTACTGCCCTCATGAGACGAATTGTAATTTGTGAATATGGGCTATACAAATAAAATTTGATTGAAGTTTGATTGATTGATCATATCAGTCTCAGTGGATTGTTTTGGAGGGTAATCAGGAGTTCAGTTCAATACCTAATCGCATTGTATATTCTAATCAGACTTGCAATTGAAAGCTATTTACAACAAGTGAGGGCTCTCCACTAAGGGAACATATAAAACATTAGTATTTATATATATAATATATATATATATATACTGAGTGTGTGTAAATGTGATGCTGTGTTTGTATTCTTTGTCGACACTGTGTAAGTACTCTGTCTCCATTTTTCTATTTCCAGCCAAGAAGTATGACAGTGGCGAATATCTTAACATCACTAGCATCACAAGGGACCAGGCTGGAGACTACGAATGCAGCGCTCTAAATGACATCGCCTCTCCTGACACCAAAACAGTAAAAGTCACAGTCAACTGTAAGTATATATCTCTGTCTTCTTCCTTGCTTTCTTTTTTTTCCCCACAGTGGCCCCGCTGACACATGAAAGACAAAAGGGTAGCCTTCGATGATACCACTGCTGTGTCCTCGGCTGTGCTCCTCAAGAAAGTGTTCCTCTTAGAAGTTCGAAAAAGTGGAAGTTTCTTAATATTTAATGTGAGAATTCCCTTTTTGTCTCTGCGTATAGGTGATTAATTCACACCAAGGAAAGGTCTGACTGTTCCAAGCACTATTCCATTATGCAGGTAATGAGTCTTTCAAAAGTGTGAGGAGACAGTAATGAGGAGCCAGGGCATTAATGAGCGATACTGGGCTTAAGCTGGCGTGGTCACATGGAAATCACCACTCATATGTGTGAGCAGGAACAGGCGCTGGACAGTGATTGCTGTTCCCTTCTCTTTTTAAAAAGCAATCCTTCTGTTATTCATGGAGATGTGCATAGATGCCCTGTGCTAAATCTCACTTTTGGCAAAGCTCATCAGGCACTCGGCTACAGAGACGGGGGGGCGCTGGGCTGCTCCTTCTGGCCCAGTTACTGAGTCATATTCTGAAAGCTAATCATGTAAGTTTTCCAATTCAACTTTTTAAGAAATGGAATATTTTATTTCATACACAGTTTTGACAATTTAGTTCTTCTTTTGAAATAACTTTGTGTCCAATAATGTGTGTGCTTACTTCTACCTCTTTGTGTTAAGGCAGCTCTCGTTCTGGCTTCATTATAATACACGAGTCTAGTGGCCATTATTTCAGTGTAATGTCTGCCTCTAATGAGCCAGGCCTGAGTGAAGTTTTAGAGGCCAGTTATTTATAGCTCCGCTGAGACACAGGTCCAAGGATGGAAAGTGCTTTGACAACGCCAGGGTCTTGCACAAAAGGACATCCCCACAATTATTGATAAGGCATGTCACAGGCAGATGCCCACATTTTAAAGCCAGACAGCAGGACTACGTGGGTTTAGTGTGAATTAATTGATCAGGGAGTCTTTCCTGTGGTGTCAGGCAAAGTCACAGCCGCAACTTGAGCACTGGAGCGATGTGGAGCGAGTGGGAGAACGCCGTAGTTGGGCAAGTGTTGAGCTGGTATTTGCCTGCTGCACACACTTATCTGAAGCATGGAGAGTTACTTACACTTAATTTTGTATCTGTGTCTTATATGAAGAGAATCACCCATATATATATGATTTATGAGTTTTAAATTGGTTTCAGAAAAGTGTTTATCACTGTATTTTACATAATCCTCCTGTTAGAGCAAGGACTTTTTTCTAACTACAGATCCATGAAAATATCTCTTAATACAAAGGAAGAGACTGTACGCACTTTAAACGCTGCTTTCTGGACTGAAAAACTTAAGTTCTGCTTTGCAGCCAGCCTAATTGCTGCATATCACAAGCCTTTTCTTGGAAAGGCTACCTATTATAATACAGAAAACATAAACAATGTGTTGGACACTATTATCAAAAGAAGCAGGAGGATGCCAAGTGTATAATTTAAAAAGAGACTTCTCGATGTTCATGCCAAGAGCCCCCGAAATATGTATTTCCAGGAACACCACCTGCAAGATAAAAGACACAATTTCTAACTAATTAATGTCTTTCAATATGATTCACCTCGGAGTTTGGAGAAATATTTTCATCCTTAAAGTAGCATCTGTTTTTTTAATAAGTGTGTTTGTACATGGACAGTGTTGATAGGGACAGGAAACCTCTTGCAGCGGATGTGTGACTCACAGGACTCCAGTCATTAGTTTTGCCGAATTGATGGGGGCAGTCTGCAGAAACACTCAACTTGGAGCTCTCCTCCTTTAGTTGTTGACTTCCTGTTTGAGCGAACTCCGTAGAGAGTCGGACTTCTCCGGCCTCACTAGCACCTCACATATAAAAGGCCCTGTATTTTGTTGCATCTGTTTTGTAGTCAAAGTCCTGCGCAACCATGGGACTTGGATAAACACCATATGTTACAAATTTTAAGTCATCTTTTGTAGGGATGCACCGAATAGAGAATTTGTGGCCGAAGCCGATGCCGAATAATAATCAAACGCTTGGCCGAATACCGAATACCGAATACCGAATGTGGTTGTTAAGTTTTTCATTATTTATTTTTTTTAATTTCCAAAAATAAAATACATAGACATGATTTTCAAAGAAAGTAAATGTTTATTTAACATTTCTGACATGTTGTGCAAAAAAGTGCAAAAGTTGGCACAAGTCTACTAAGTAACAGTAGGCTACAATGTAAACAATAATGTAAAGGCTGAGGTAAATAGCAAGTGTGCTTGTAACATCAAACACTTACAGGTACATAACATATCCCTGACCAGAACAGATTTGTCATCAGAAAGAAACTGACATCTGAGACAAGACAACCCAAATTGCTTTACAGACAAAAACATTAAAACAAAACAGCTGTGCCTGTATCAAGCCATAGGTCTACTTAGCCTACTCCTCCGAAAGCCAATGTCCTCCACAACACTAAACGGTTGATCATCCAAAGCAATAAACTCCATTACCTTCTTCGTGATTGTGTTAGCTTTGGCATTGTCCTTTGCAAACTTTTTTGTCGTTTCAAAGACCGCGGCCACGGACGGAGTGTGGGTGCTGCTCGGAGCTTTCCTCTTTGATGCTACTGCAGCCGTCGCTCGCTCAAACTGAGCATGCTGCTCGGGGTGTTTGGCTTTAAGGTGGTTAATTAAGGCAGTAGTGCCAAAGGTCTTTGCGGACGACCCCCCTCTAGATATTTCGGCTAAACACTGCTTGCAAACTGCAATTCTTGTGTCGCTCTCCGACACTTTAAAACATGACCACACCGCGGACATCTTTGTTTACGTTTATCGCGTCACTAGACGCTGTTTGCTTGCGTCATTAAAACGCGCCACTAATATTCTGCCTTTTTTTTCACTCATTTTACCGGATACCGAATGTGGCCGAATGTGGCCTTTTTTGCAATATTCGGCCGAATATAGTCGGTGGCCGAATATTCGTTGCATCCCTAATCTTTTGTTTTCAACACTTTCAAAGAGCCGCAATCTGGTTGCTTAAAAAGAGTCAGTACTTCAAGAAATGTAGCTTTACATATAGTCGGTGTAACGCCCGGGCCACACTGCCTAAGCGGCACTGCTCTTCTAGAGAGTCAAGGTCTCGCCTGTTTTTTTCCCCTACTTACATTTTCTAAATATATTCAATACAGGATTTTACTTGTAACAGAGTAACTTTTCAGTGTGGTGTTAGTAATTGTACTGAATTAAAGTATGCCTGTACTTCTTCCACCACTGCTGCTAACATTCAAACTAACATGTTCCGCTAAAAAAGAAAAATCCTTTAGTTTTCATTCCTTTAAGGGTCATTAATACTGATAATAAACACTGTTAAATCCTGTAAAACCGTGATATCTTTAAACCATTGCAACCTAAATCAGTATATCAGCTCCAGAACCATATATGTATCTGTTTCATGAAAGTTGCCCTCTCACTCCCCACCACGGTGACTGGTGACACATGCTCATTTACAAAGATAAGGGGGTTGAATAAATGAGTTACAGTTGTCCACTGGAGCGACTGATATGGCCACAGCAGGCAGAGCTTGAGCCAGCTGGTGGCCACTCTTCACTGCCTCCTCACCACCCTGGCACTTGCCCGGTGAAGGGAAAGAAGAAGCATTTGCACCACACATCCCAATCTCCTGCATCATTCATGCCCTACTGTCACACATCAGGCCTCATCTGCCAGACGCCTCGGAGCGTGGGGGGTATTGATGAGTTTTTTGGGTGTGCCAAATTCTGAATTAAGATAAAGACGTTAGCTGACATTGAAACTCAAACAAGAAAGGATACGTGCACAGTGAGAAGAAATAAAAGTAATTTATTAAAATGTGCGGGAAAATGCTCGTGCAGCTGTTTATCTTGGTTTATAAAATCACCATCTCAACTTTTCAAAGGCTTGTATGCAAATTCTGCAGGGGTCAGTTTTACAGAAGATTTCTCACGGATACTTTGAAATGTATAATTAGATCAGATCGATCCAAACAACAACATTAGATCAAGTTTGTTGACATTGAAAAATTAAAATAATGAAATCTACCGGATCTGTCTCAGGTGCAAATAATGTTCACAGCTGGGGTTAAAAAAAAAAGTTATATTGACGCTACACAGGTTCCAGGTTAAAAGCTCACAAGTAAACTACATATGTAACATAGGTCTAGTTATTTTTTGACATGTTAAAGTAACTTAACCATTTCTATGATCTCACATAATTAAACTACCTTTAAATAAACCTCTTTATTGTATACCACATAGTGACACTATCTTTCTATTCTGTGAGTCTTTTTTTTTAACAAACAGGATTCAATGAATTTCCTTGTTCAATAATTTAAGAGGCCATCATCTCGTGCTTTGTCTTGGTCCGTTGAGTATCCTTCTCTTTAATAGCAGTTCAATTCAATTAAGTCACAAACACCAATCAGTCATGTCTGCACTATTTCTCTCCTATCGTTCTAATGAAGCGGCATTGAGTGAGTGACACTGACGTTTCATGGGTTAACAGTCTAATTAAGTACATGTCCAAACAGTTTCTCTCTGCTTTCATAACAATTCCTTTATAAGCTGAGAGTATAGTTGACCTCTGGGCTAATTGCAGATTAAGGGCACTAATTAAAATAAGCAAACCAGAGTAATGAAAACAAAATTAAGCTCTAGCATGTTTGGAGTTTTAATAACACAAGGCCGTCCGTAACACTAAGCCTGCCATTTGGCTTTCTATGATATGAGGAGGCATTGTCGCCATGCAGCGCTTTCCAAGTGTTAAGTCCGGTACATTTAACCTCTGCTTGAATGCCTCTGAGGCTCAAAAGACCACCTTAATCACACAGCACTAATTAAATGATTGGCCTGTGCCTCTTGTTTTCACACGTCTGCTGATGAATGAATGGTGACTGGATGCTTTCATCAGCCGGACCTGAATGATGGCAGTCGCGCAGGAGGTCACGCTCGCCTCAGAGGGGCTCAAAAGCCCCACTCGGTGAAAGGACATTTCTGTGATTTCTTTCTTCTACCTGATGAAATTTGATCTCTGACCCACTTTTAAAATTTACATATTCATCTTCCCTGCAGGGGGCTGCAGCTATTGGCTGAATCTCTCACCGCACACGGTGTTCCTCAAAGGCGTGAATATCACATCTAGGTGGCTGAGCTGGAGGGAGGAATGAGAAGGGAACCACCTTTGAAAACCTCCACCTGAGATAAAAAGCCAGTGATTGATTATTTCACGAATCCACCTCCTTTCAGAATAAAAGCCTTCAATACTAAATACATACACATGAAAAAAAAAAAATTCAAGCGGAGGAATTAAAGTATTCTGACCTTACCCTCGCTGTTAAGAAATCTCTCCCCACAGTTGTCTGAATTATGGATGTGGAGTAGCAAGGCCCTGTCTTTATTTGGAGATTTTTCCTAGTTTTGAATTATGTTGATGCAAGATACTGGTTATGTGTGAGTGTCACGTTGCTGAGAAAGCTATAGAGCAGAATCCTAGAGCCTCCTCGTGTAAGCTCCGCCCCAGCTGGACACATGTGGAGGTATAATTGGGTTCCTCCGACACAGCCCATGTTACTATTCTTCTTTTCTTCTGTGTGATCCCGTCCCCTCCTATCTAGATGTTTGGCTCTGGTTTGAACTAGCTCTCTCTTCAACACCACTTGTTTTCTTTCAAGCCAAGGTTTCACTTGTTTCGCAGAGTGAAGCTGTGCCCTCTGCGCCTCAGAGTTTGCCAGCCATTTGTACGCCTCCTTCCTCCTCCAGTGCCCTGCAGCTGTGAATTCTGCTCACACACTCACCGTGGCCGTGTTCTTCCAAAAAAGAGCACCTCGCTTTTTCTTTGCTGCGTACAGTAATTGGCCAGCAAAACTGTGATCATTCTTTAATTAATTATTAGCACCCACCTTAGAACTGCTGGGAGCAATTACAGCCAGTTCTAGATTCCCTGAGCGTAATTGAAATGCGGTGACGTACTTGGAATACTTTGAATTCGTTACATCACCTTGTCTTCTGTTTGCTCCGACCCTGCCTTCCCCTGTGAAGCCCCAGCCATCGGGGCCTGTTTGGGATTCAGGCACTGCCCTGGGAGATACACCCACAACATGCTCCTCTGACTCCTGACAGAGTTGTTCAGGGGAGTCATGACCATGTTGGATAAATAAGAGGCAAAAGTTGTTTACTTGTGGTCAGGAGACACATCTTCATGACCACCCAAAATTATAATGTCAAGTAAAGACACCAAAGTAAACAAGTTAGTGGAGTGTTGGTATGTTTGCACGGTGTCATTTTGTGTTCATGTAGAACAATTATTCACTGTGACATTTGCAGAGGTGTCCACAGCATTTACATTTTATAAAATACATGCTCTATGTGTGTGTGTGTGTGTGTGTGTGTGTGTGTGTGTGTGTGTGTGTCTCCTGTGGTCTCTCTGGTCTTTACACTGTCTCGTTGTGAGAATTTATGTCCACATAATGCAAATGATTTCATTCTAAGATATACGTTAAGGTTTAGCAAGTAGTAGTTTAGCTTAGACTAGGTTTTCAGAAAATAAATGTATGCGTGTGTGTATGTTCTGGCGATCAGCTCTGCCTCTCTGCAGTGGTTTGACAAGGCGGATGGATCATAGGTAAAATGAATGATCATTCGACTGTTGTTGTCTTTTGAAGATCAGACTCAAGGTCTCAGATGAGCATTTGAAGACAGTTTGCTGTGTCCATTGAAATACTGTGGCTTACAATTCAAAAGAGAAGGCTTCCTAGAATTGGATTCTGATCCAGTCCTAAGTAGAGTTAAAGCCAGTACCCTCGAGCTGTTTGGATGTAAATCCATCTCTCTACATCCCTCCAAAGCTCTCGTCTTGATTGCTATTTGGATTCCTTGCTGCATGTGGGGCTTGAATAAATGAGTGGATTCTTGATCTTCTGCAGAATAAATGTTCTTGATAGAGCCACTTCAAGAAAGTTTGACACTGCGACATCTTCCGTTTGTTTATGACTAATCAAAATCAGTTTGTATTGTTGCCAAAAGTGGAGCCATCCAACTGAACTTTCTTAATGCATTAGGGTCTTTCTATATATATATGTTGGTTGTAGAGTGGTCCTCATAAGAGCTCCCCAACATTCTGTATTCAGTGTAAAGGTAGGAATTTGGGTGCCTTCACCCATTTAGTGTTTAATTTAGACAAGGAGATTGAATCCCTACCGCTGACGACCCACACAGTGTTGTACCCTAAGCTGGTTATTTATACGCTTTGCATTGTGTGAAAAGAAGGAACACAATGTTCCCTAGCTGTTCTGAATAGAAATCTTAATAAATTAATAAATCTTGGCAGCAGAACCATTCCTGACTGACAAAAAAACAGGACAACGAAGCCCACAGATGGCGGTGGGGAACAATGTCTCTGTGTGTAAGCTGATAAGTCATGCACTGATGAGTCCATTTCGTAATTGCAATGAAAACTCATTTTCAAATCTGGCTGAAGAGGTAGGGTTATTAATTGATCTTTTAATTAAAAAGCCTTGCGTTCTGTGGGTTCTCTTGGCAAACAATAGTTTGTAGCTAAATAAATCATATTCAATCTTGAAGCACACCAATTAATCCTTAATAGTCACATGAGGACAACTTAAGAGAGACAACTCGGTGAAGCCCTATACATTAAGGTGTGGTGTTATCCCAACAAACTCCTCCCATTCATATTAGTGAGGTAAAACATTTCGTTCATCCTAAACATGCTTGTATTCATGTGCTTTGTAGAGACACTTTGGAAACAGCATCTTTAATTTGACGACAACCTTTACAGAATGTAAATGTAAAGGAAGTCGGCTTGTGATCGACCAACAACAGGCCATTTGTCAACCCGGCAGGGCCTTACAGCGCCCATTTCTCCACCTTGCCTGTGCTATTCCTGGACCCAACCCCTCACCCCCATCTGGTGGAGTCACCATGACTCCAGGCATGATTTACAGCACCACAACAGCAGTCTCCAGACACTAAATTACCTGGAATATTGGGCCTTCATGATTTTTAGTGCAGTACTTTGCATTACTCTCCAAATCCTGATGGTGCATTGCACAATATATGATGATTTAGGACATGCCAGCAAGTTGGAATTGGAATTATTGGATTGGGCTGGATTTTATGACTGTGATCTCTCTTAACAGAGCCAATTCCAAAATTGAAAAGACTTCATATTATTGTTATGCATATTAGGGATGGGCATAATTAATCGACGATCGATTAATTGATCATTAGGAATTTAGTCGAGGAAATAATTTTTTCATCAAGACTGTAATTCACTAATTACATATCTGACCACGGGGGGCAGTGTTTGAAAAAAACGCCACAGGCCTACTCAGTTACCTGCGACTGGCTGCGAGTTACCGTGTATTTCCATTTCCAAAGTAAACATTAAGAGGTCACGGCGAAGTGTAGAGTGGGACCATTTCTGGGGGAGACGAGGAGCCTGGTTGTCTGACACAGACGAGGGGAGCGCAGAGAACGGAGCCGCGGCCAGGCTAGCCAAGTTAGCACGAAGCTACCTGTGTATCACGGGGACGTCAGTCTCCTCAGAGCGATTTTTTCTGCCGGCTGGACTGACGGTCACCAGGCTGCGCTCGCGTCTGACCTTGGGGATTGTTAACATGCTCATCTTTCTCAACACAAACCCATAGGCTGGTACTGAAGTTGTATGTGAGCTACTGGTTATTTTTATGAAGGTTTCTCGACTCGGTGCCTTGTTTGATAGTTTTGAGTTACATCTGGCAAAACCTGTCAGACCTAAGTATTATATAGATGTGTTTAAATTGTTGTTTAACATGATGGTTTTTTATATTATTATTATTATAATATTATTTTGGAGAAAAAAAAAACAAGGTTCAGTTGTGTTTTGTAGCTCCGGCTTCTAGCTGTCGGCTCCGCTGCTTAAGATTACGCAGCGCATATTTTGTGCATCTTGTAATAAAGATCTCAATGAGGAAACACGCTTTGTTTTTTCACTTCATTTTAATATAGCCTATAAATAGTGAATTTTTGAACTTGAAAATATGATTGATTAATCGAAAATTCGTCATTAATTCTCCCGACGATCGATGAAGACTATTTAATCGAAAGCCCATCCCTAATGCATATAACAATTGACCATTTTGGACCACAAATGAATCTGTGGAGGATATTTTTCTTTATCCCAGCACGTTGCAACAGTTGTGTGACTTGAGTGATCAAAAGGACAATTTGACAATTTGAAAAAAAACTTAAGTCAACTTTTAAGAGCAGTGCCCTTGATTGAATAGACAGTGATGGACTATACACTATGTCTGGATTGACATTGGATCATAGTTTGTATTGTATATTTACACCCCCAGGAGGGATAGCCTGTGGTGCTCATACTATATTTTGACCAGCAAGATTTCCGTTTTTACTTGGTTGTTGTTGTTATAAACCAACCATCTGAAAGGGCAGCAATCCAAGTTCCGACTTTGAGTCTAATGAAGAAAACACAGTGTTCCATTAGGCAAATAGCTTATCCATTTAGTTCTTAACAAAAGGGGACACATCAGAAAGGCTCCCTCTTAAAGCGAATAGGCGGATATTGTGCCGGTGGATTTGTGATCTTGATAGAACCATAAACAACATTGACTTTGTGTGTGAGGTTTCAAGTATTGACACCCCTGCCTGGGCCAGCGTGTCCACTGTCCTAGTAACTGTACAGCTTGACAGCCAGGTCACCCTGGCGCTTTTAGAGGCTTCAGATAATCAATGGCATTGCACAATGACACCACTGGAGGATTATGAGGATTCACTGAGCCTCTGTCAGGCAGTGTAATGCATTGATTTTATCATACTTGTTTTTGTGTATTTATATTTATGTGCTGTGCAGTGTTATCTACTTGTTCCTGCTTTATTGTTAAGTATTTATGTTGTACATTGTCGAATACTTAACACTCAGATTTATACAAGCCCTCCTGATCTTTCCTGTAAGATATGGCTCTCCTGTAAGATGCTGGTCCGGTTTTCCGGCTGGGTCGTAGGATGCTTTTTGCGACCGGTCAGGCTTGTGGGTGATTAAAAAATAGGGAGATCTGAAATCAGAAAAGTTTTCTTTAGGTATTGCATCGATCCAAGGTTAGTCACACACACAGGTTGTACAGTACGCCCAGTCAAGGTCTAACAATACCTCGCAGCATGGCATTCAACTTTTCATTCACTGATAAATGAACAGGAGAAGCTGTAGCATAACGCAGCACTTGATTCACGGCATCAAGTCCTTCGGATTATTCAGCTCAGCCAAGGAAGAGGGACTTACTGCATAATTGGCACACATATGCAAGGACTGGAAATCAACATACTCTCTTCATATGAATGGGCTCATTATGATGCAGAAGAAGGTTGGGGAAAGGGCATCCATCATCACAGAGCACGCTGTCACCTCTCTGTGCCTCTCACACAGGATCATACAGCACATGTAATGCTCACATGCTTTTTTTTTTCACCTCACACAGATCTGTTGCATCCCACCTCATCAATCTACACAGATTCATACAAGTTGGATGAGAGACTAATCTATTCTAAATTCTCTCCATTGAACCAAGGCTCAGATGTTGGCAAGATCCCTGTCTCACAGAAACACATATATGTTTCATAATGAATCATGTCCTTACTGTAACACACATGGAATGACACCAGAACTAGCCTGTTTTGTAGGAACTGCACCTTCAGATACTGGATTAAACTGTTTGCAGTTTTGGGAGATGGACGCCAGGTAGTATCTCTGCGTTGTTCATCCCAGGGAAGCTGCAGCAGTCTAGCCTGACGTTGTCAGACTCACAATTCTAGTCAGAATGTGAGTCTGAGACCGCTCCATTAGGTTGTGATTATGGGGCGTGTTTCAACCGAACCAGGAAATAAAATTCCTCTTCGCTCAATTGGATAGACCTACAACCAATCAGAGCAACGTAGTATGTGACGTATGTTAAGCCACGCATTTTGAGTTATTTACTAACGCCAGGTTCACACCGGACGCTTCAGCGATGCCGAAGCGCCAAGCCTTAAATAACAGCTGGCTCCCATCCACTCCCATGTTAAAACTTTGTGCTGGTCACACCGGAGGCTGAAGCACCGCGCTGCGCCAAGGCTGCCTCGCGCCGTTCAGCGTCACTTCAGCGTCCGGTGTGAACAGCCAAGCGCCGGCGCGATAGGGATTAGCGCAGTGCTTTGGCGTCGCCTCCACGTTCTCTGTTCCTCTTTCAAAATGAATGCGCTGTCGATGTCTTCTTAAACAGACTCAATGGCAGCATCTACACATCTCAGCTCTCCAGCGGCAGGCTGGAGAGCTGAGATGTGTAGAAAACAAATTCAACCCAAGTGCACTTTGATGACGTGGTTGATTACGTTACCGTTGATCATCTGTCCATCATAGTATAAAGCCCGCCCTGACAATCTGATTGGCCCGGTCGGGCATAATTTCTCCCCAACGGAGCGACTCCAGACCGAACTTCCCGACCTCAAATGTTGTGGGCGGGGCTAAGTTCGTCTGGCATCCAGGCTAGCAGCAGTCCACACCAGGGTCAATCTTTTCAACATTTCAAAATGCAACCGCAGGTAAAGGTTTGCAGGCCATTCCATTGGATACAGACCTGAGTCCTGACTGACAAGTCGTACTTGAAGGCTTTTTGTCAGTAATATAAATAGTCCACACACCGCATCTTACTTTCAGACATGCCTGGGCAATTTCCTGTTTCATTTAGGACTGACCCTATAGAGTGCAGGCTTTTTTCCCATGTATTATAATGTACCGGGCTTTTAATCAGAATCTTTACGACCGACACAAAGTAATTTTGCTTGTATTGTATGTCAGCTGGCCGTGAATGTGATTGTTTGCTCAGATTGGCTGTTTATCATTTGTCAAGCTCTTCGGAGTCAAGCTGAGTTTACACAATACCCACTGCCAGATTGAACCCTGCACCTTATAATGATTAGTTCTCCAGCGTTGATTTATGGAGAATCAGGGGAAACAGTCATGATAATACCAGTGGGTAGTATCCACTAGTTCTGTGAGGAGCAGTGCTGCTTCGAGCCAACACTCCTTGTCCTCAATCACTTACCCTCCACACGTTATGAATTCTGCATTTCTCTGATAATGGCCAGTAATTACCCATGTAACCAGTGAAACATTTGTATTGTCATTTTGTGACCAAGGGAAATGTACGAGTGTTTAAAAATCCTTTTGTCTGGCTGGTTCTATCAATTGTTGCAATTCTATACAACTTCAATGTATTAATTTTCTTTCTTTCAAGGCTGTGTAACTATAAGCAGGGTAAATATTTGAAGTAAAAAGGACTTGGCTGCTTAAGAGTCTGTCGGAATGTAAAGCTGGCTTCATGACAAACGCAAAGAGATTTACAGCACATTTCAGCACATGAAAGGATCCTCATTCCGCATTCACGGAACCTGCCTCCGCCATTGAGTCTTTGAACTTCCATTAAGCCATTTATCACCATGCAGTGCAATTCATTTCCTTTTCCTAATGCTGGGGATGGCTGCCCTCTCCCCTCCCCAACTGCACCTCTGTAGATTCTGAGTTTTGAGTTTACACTATGTAATGTGTGCACTGACCACAAAGTCTGTGGCTGTCACTTTCAAGTACAAAAGCTCTCCTTCCCCCATTGCTCCTTGTCTGGCTGGCACTTAAACCTTTTCCCTTAAGATATCCTTTATGTCTGTGATAACAGATGTATCTTTATACTGGTATTTTTCTCTGCTAACACATTCTGTTTCTTTGTTTTTTTCTCCAGTTGCCCCATCTATCCATGAGATGAAAAGCCATGGAGTTGGTCTGGGGCGCACAGCTCTGCTCAGGTGCGAGGCGGCTGCTGTGCCTTCTCCAACATTTGAGTGGTACAAGGGCGAGAAAAGGTGAGCCCAGCTTTATTGTATGAGCTATTTCGATAGTAGTACCAGTAGCATCACCCAGATCCACTGGATGCCTCTTTGTTGTGTCACAGATCTCTTTTCTTGCCAGCAGCCATTGGCTTTATTCCAGGCATCTTGAAACAAGTGCCAGACATTAAGTATTGTTTAAACTTTGCTGTATTTCACAGCCATAGTGTAAACATGTTTGCAGCTAATGTATGACATTGAAAACAGGTACTTTGTTGCTCTTTTCACCTATTTAATAACCAGTGTGAAAGGTAGAAAACATTTTAACATCTAAGAAGTCTAAACAAAACACAGTAGTAGTTTTTTTAAAGAACCGCAATCTCAGATTATGGACTTCAGACCACCCTACGTAAAATCCTGAACTGTCGACATTCTGCAAGTGAAGAAACTTATTCGACCTTGGCGGATTATCAATTGCCTGGATTTACGGATGTGGAAAGCATGAATATTTTGTTAGAGATTGTTGGATTATGACTAAATACAGTTTCAACCAAACTCCACCAGAAAGTCTGGAGACTCAGTGTGTTTCAAGTTGAAGTCTAAACTTCCATCTTTCATGCTGACATTAAGCCAAGATGGTGGCCTTATTGTGAACAAGGACATGCTAGGAAAGGTGTTTTGGTCTAATTTGTTTCTGTCAGGCAGGGCTTTTGTTTGTTCTTCTACTCGTCCAGTCTTTGGGGAGAGTTCACAGAAATGTTCCAACAGACGTCATTTGTCCCTTGTCCTCACCTTGCATCTTAATCAAAATTTTTGCTGGCAACTGGCTCAAATCATTCACGGCACATACATCAATCAGCTGCGATTCAAGTGTCAGTTCTTGAATTTAAAAACCAAATTACCCCCATTACCCATAATTTACTCACTCCTGGTAAGCACAATTTCAATCATCAACTCACACTGTGCTAATTGTAATTATGGGCTGGATTCAATTTATTCAAATTGCTAAGAAGGCAAGTTGGCATGTTTCTTCTTTACTTAATTCAAGGACTTGTTCTTTCTGTGACTTCTTACATGGCTAAACGGTGATTTCTTAATTTTATAATTTTCACAGACTTGCACAGAACATGTGTAATTTCTGTAAAACATTAGCACTGGCTGTAACCGTTTTATTACCAATTTGATGTGCATGTGAAGTGAGGGCCACCTTTCATTTTGGCGATGTATTGATGCTGTTATTCCATCATGGCTGACAAGCAAATCTCTCCCTTGGTTTTTCACTGCTCCCATTCTTTAATGGAAGTTGGTGATTGTGTGTGTGTTGGGATGCCTCTTTCACTCTGACAGAGTGACTAGTTTCATGGTGACGAGGTGAGACATCCACCAATATTATCAGAGAATGCTCAGCTAACATTTGAAGTTGGTGTCGCAGAGGGAGCAACAGATTTGCAGATATTTGCTGGACATAAGGTCACAACTCGAGCCACAGCAACTTGAGCCAGGCTGGAGGTCATGGGCCAAAGTAGAGCTAGGATAGAAACATGCTTCCCTATCTGGAGGTTATTATTATTCATAATGTGAAACTGTTGCAGCAACACACATCAAATTTATATCCACAATAATCCCACAATCAGGATTTGTGGTATTTTCCGTTACAGAGTGATATATAATCACTACAGGCTGTTAAAGATCATCAAGGATATCAAAGTGAACATTTAACATTTGTTAATTCTACGATGCTAAGATGCCAGTCCCAACTGGAATAGGATTCATAGTAATCCTCATGCACCTGCATCCAAATAATAAGCAAGATGTCAAGAGGCACCCAGCGGTTTCCCCCCAGAGCAACTCTCCAAGGACCAAGTGAAGGACCACAGGATAAACAGATTTGTTGAAGAGGGCGATGAAGCACTGTACATTCTGAGGATCCACTTAAAGATGACTAACATTTGTGCTGTCAACGCTGGCTCCCCCTGAAACTGTGTGTGTGTCTTTGTGTGAGGAACACAAGCTTCATTTGTATTGATTGGGTTCTGTTTTTCAGGATTATCAAAGGTCAAGGCATCGACATCAAGAGCCCCAGCTCCAGATCAGTCCTCACAGTGACCAACATGACAGAGGATCGTTACGGGAACTACACATGTGTCGCCTCCAACAAGCTCGGGACGGCTAACGCCAGTGTGCCTCTCATTCGTAAGTTGACTTTCTACCTGCTTGTGACTGTCTGGAGTTGTGAAGAGTCAGAGGGCTGATAGGGTGTTGTAGAACTCACTGGGGGTGTATGCCCTCTGAAGTTTTAAAGTTAAACCCAGTGCTGCAGCTGAGTGCCCACATATCATCAGCAGTGGTTGTTTCCCATTTCCTAGTCATCAGTGTTGTGAATGTTGGCTGCCTAAAGTAGTTGCTAAGTCTGTATGTATGTTTAGTGTGTGGGTGTGTTGGTGTATGTCTGCTTTCAGAATCCACCAGTGCATGTGTACTGGAAAAGAAAACACACCAGCTGAAAAATAAATGTTTCTTTGAGGTGAGGGCTTTGCAATTACAAAGGCATCCACACAGGTCATTAATGTTACGTCGGAAATCAAGTAGGTGTATGTTTCAGATTTGACAGAGGTCTGAGAGCAAGCCCTTTCATGGATTCTAAATTGCCATAAGGTGTTTATCTGAATGTGAGAGGAGTCAAATAATTAGAGGCCAAGCTGCTGGTGCATCAGTGAAATACTGCAGAGTTATTGAATATATTTCTGGAAACAAACTTACGTACATTAAGTTGATAAAGAAGAGGGTGATTATAATAATCAACACTGATTTTTAAATTACTGAAAGCCCAAAGCAATGTACACAAATAAAGAGCAAATAATTTTAAAATCATTCAGTCATTCATTAGCTTGAGCGCTTATCCTCTGAGGGCCATGGAGATTAATCTTAAATGTAATTTTTAAATGAATTCTCCACAGCATAATCAGACATTTGGAAATATTTACAGTTTACAAAAGGGCTCAGAAATTATGTGTAGCAGAGGGATTATTTTTCCAGTCTTTGCCATTGAACTGGCATGATATCCATATAAAACATGTAAAGATCCTGATATGCTCTGTAGAAAACGCATCGGCATCAATGACGCATGATGCACAGAAAGGGTTGAGTGGTTGATTTTCTTATATTTCAAAAAAGGAAATGCTGCGCAAAATCCTTTTAAACAAGTTCTAGTCCACAGTCGTTCTTCTCTCTGAATACAGACCTCTTTAAAACTCAAAGACGTCTACATACAATCTCAAACTTCAGGAGCTCTCCACTTATTCAGAGCCTTGTACTTTACTTTGTGGTGCTATTTCATGTTTCTACACTGTTATTTTGTCTGCCCGCTGTACCTGCCAAGCAGCAACAACAGCAGTGACAGCGAGGGGCTTGGGACCAGATTTCCCTCAATGTTTTAGAGTGAGTATATGTGGGAAAAAAAAACAGTTTAATGTATTCAGTGATGAAATATGAACAGGTGAATTAAATTATTCACCGGTTTGCGCTGCACCCTCTGATGATAACACTGTCCCTAGCAGGCCAGAGACTCGGAATACAAAAAGATATTTCTGTAATGTTGGCAATTGTCAAAGGAGCCCTCCACTCTCCTGTTTGTGTATGCACAAAGAACATCAAAGCCTTGTCTCAGATCCTCAAATGGATGATCTTAATGTGACACCAGCGAGGCCTCAAAGGCAGAGCGGCAAAGAAACCCTCAGAATAGACAGAGGAGGCAGCTTCCTGTGCTGCCACCTCCAACGTCTCTCTTCCCTCTCTTTATCTCTTTGTCTCTCTTGCTATCATGGCTTTGTTTATCTGATTCTCTTATCTCACTCTCTTGCTCCCTCGCTCTTTCGTCCTCTCTTGCTGACTCCCACTCTTGTCTCTCTTCTTTTTCTCTCTCTCTCTCTCTGTCACTCTCTTACTCTTGCAGACACAGCCTTTCTCTTTCCTTCCGTTTCTCTCTCATGATCTCCACTAATGGAGAGAATGGCAATTCTGCTGTCGCTCCTAATGAGAAATGGCAAGCAATCGCTGCAGCGCGCGCTCTCGCGAGTGCGCTGACGCAAATAACAAAGCCCAGAGGTTAGATTTCACCACGGGTGACTTTGGATTGCTATTTTGGAATCAGTCGATAGCTATTGATGAGCAAGGTGGGGGGGGGGGGGGGGGGGGAGTGAGGCATGCATATTTGATAGAACATCATTCATTGAGGTGAATTATAAGTGGCAACAGAATGAGGGTGGTTTGCGGTGAAGAAATTTAGTATGTATGTGAAGATACAGTAGTTTCCTCCATTGTTTCCATTACAGTGGATGCAAATTAATTGATAAGGTCAAGTAACGGTCATTCCCATTGAAAAATCTGTGGAATGCAGCCACTGGAGATTAACTACAAAGCAAAAAAACTAAGCATTCAGGGCTCACCTTCATGAGTCTGTTGTCATGATTCAGCAGTTGAAAGGTCCTCATTCTTGAGCTGGGTAAATCTGTTTTGTCTTTAACGTAAGAGAGTCACTTTAAATTAGTCCAGTGAAAGGTTGGCCATGATCACGCTCGGGACAGCTTTCTCTCAGGGAAAGTCAAAGGAATACAAACTTTTTGAAGTGGCTCCCTTACATCTTGAAAAAGTAATCGTATTTAACCCTTAACATGCCTTGCTTGGGTCAAAGATCATCTAGGTCCAAAGAAGGGCATGTGACAAAAGGTTTCTGCATGGGAACATCAACTGGTGTGCAGACATTTCTCGTCTTCTGGTTTTCTTCGCTTTTTATCAAGTTTGGATAATGCATTTTATTTTTTTACTTGTACACAAACTAGGTTAATCGTGTGATTTAGGATGATCCGATTACTTTTTGCAGAGGTGGCGAAGACTTAACCCTAAACCCGCCTCACTTGTGTTAAAGTGGTTGTCAAAGTGTAGCTCCAACTTTGATGAAAATATAAAGTTGATCTAACGTTCTGGTCCTGAGGAGAGAAAAGAAATTATCAAGAGAGTCAATTGCGGAGAATAACAAAATGTATAATGGCTTCATGTACATTGATGTGTTAGATTCTCACCACTTCATGGCTACCTGGGATGAGCTGAATGGCCATGTCCTCACTATCTTTGGTGGTTATAATTCATAACTGTCAGTAAGGATAGACCATTTGGGTTTTTGTGCTGGTAAACCACCAGTAAGGGATTGTGATCTTGTTCAGCTAAGTACCACTTTAAGCAGCATGTTAAAAGCTGTGGTAAAACACAAGCTGGGTTCTTTAGAGCAGAGAGAAAGCGTTCAACCTCTTTGTCACCACTTGTTGGAGTACTCTGTGTGTGCTTGTGTGTGCATAGGGCTTTTTATACCTCATCGCAGTTTGAATAACACAATACCCAGTGTCATCAGTGAATGAACGAATAATACGATGGAAAAGCACTTGGCATAATTGTCTGTGCTTCTGAGCAATTGTTAAGTTACGAAGGTGTAATGAATTGTACAAGATAACAGGCTTGGATGATAGCTTGGAAATAACTTTGGAGGATTTGTTTTGTTTCTATGTTTACAGATGGAAAATTTGTCTTTAATTGAATACAAGTGAACAGCGCTTGTACAGGTGCAGTTCATGCTGTGATTAATTTCTGCATCTCAGTACCTTCAATTGTATTTTCCTCCACTCTCAGGATCAAATCGAACCACAAAGTGTGTATAATAGAAAAGCAGTCGCCATTAATGATGTATTGGCTTTCTGAGACAAATATAGCGTTAATGTTTGATTTTTTTGTGTTGTTATTGTCAGTTTGTATTAGAAATTGTCCAAATGAAAGTTGTCACACTGGAATAGAAAGCCTGCTGTGTGAGACTAGATCCACTCATTTGTATTTAAACTAAGAAAGATGCCAGATTCATAGAAAAACAGAAGTTTTCAACTACAGCAGGTGCTGAGTATTTGTTGATTCACCTGGACTTTATTGGACCTGGACAATGTATATTCATAACCATAAATTAGAACCATCCAAATAGCTTTTGTGGACAGATGATGCAGTCAGCATGTTTGTTGTCTTGTATAATATAGTTTAGTTAATAAACCATTAGTGCTGGCTCAGCAAATGTTTGTAGGGTAATTACTGTAGACGACTCAACATGAGCACATCAGCGGGAATTGCTTGTGAAAACAGATGACTATAGTTAAAAATGAGTATCTGTGATAACATGTAGCAACTCGCAAATCTGACACCAAAAAGAGGAGGAAGAAGGAATTGAATGTCAAATTGAAATAAAAGAAAACCTGCTGGTTTCACAGCTCAAACGCTTGGAGACAGGTGAAGTAACATATTTATAGTTAAGACAATGTGACTAAGTGTAGTGATGATGTTTGACAATCTAGTCATTAATCTATATTGCCTATTGTTGCCAAGCAGAGACACAACACCGATATCAGTGTTACTGTCTGATCATTTGCCAATAATATTTAGTTGATGATAATGTTAACATTTTGTCTTATATTTCTATTTTCACCATGTAAACACAAGATACGGGAAGAGAAGATATTGAAATACACTCATTTTATAAACGCAATGAACAATAATAAATGAAAACTGTCAAAGTATTGCACATATGTCATATTGATTTAACTGTTATTATTGCACAGTTGAATTAGTTGAAACCCTGAGTGAGTCATACAGTCTAATGTGCATGTGGTCTACTGGGAGCAGAGCTGGATGTATAGCTGCAGGAAGGAGCGACCTACTATAACTCTCCTTCAGACACATATTGAGTATTACTCGTGAGACAATGGCAGAATGTTTCACCCATTAGTTCCCACCTGAGTGTAACACACGTCAAGGTTGTACTACTGTGGTTCTGAAGGCGTTTTCAGAATCCTCTGATTTGATTCTTCAAACCATCAGGATAAGCCAAATACTGATACTGATAAACAGGAAAATACAGGAGGAAAAGAAGAATTGACAAAAGAATTATTTTTAAATGTACCAAAGCATTCACTGCCGGATATATCTCCCACAGTTTCTTCTTGCACGTACACATATACACCTATGCACACCAGACCCGCACACACACAACTTATGATTTTAGCGAGGCAGTAACAATCACGGGCAATCCCTATTTCAACTTCCAATTTCATGTGCTGGATGCAAGTGAACTGCAATGAAAAGACTGAGGCTGCTCACTCCTATTTTCTGAGGAGTCCTCCAGCTTAATTGGTCAAGCTCTTATCCCCCGGCCCACCTCGGCTAAGCCCTGGAGGAGATTTTCTCCAGCTATACCCCTGACTTCATTTTGTGCCCCCCCCCCCCCTCTTCCTCCCCCCTCTGAGCAGTAAGCAGAAGAGACTGATGGGGAAGAAAAAGAGTTTCTCTCTTTCCGTCAGTGCTCAGCCTCCCCCAGGCAGGAGAGACACTGCTGGCTAGTTGGTTAATGAACGTCGTGTTTGTTTGTCACGCTTATCAATCACCTCATGTGTAGGTGTCATTTCGACATGTCTCCTCATCTGCCATTGTTGTTGATGATGTTGTTTGTCTCCACGCCGTGTGATTGTACCTGACTCATGGAGCAGGGTTGCAGGAAAATGGGAGATAAAAGGTGCAACCTGAAATGTAGGTGCAAGATAACAGCTCAAAATGCAGGGGAATGGTGTTGAAGCCATTTGGGGATGGGGAGGCAGTGTATCACATTCTAGGGATTGTATTCATCTTTGTGTTAAAAAAAACTATTCAACTTATATTTATTTGTCTGCGTGTCTCATAAGACAAATGGTGCGCTGGCAACATCTACTAGTTATATCACTAACATGTATATAGGAGTATCTTAAAGTAGTATTCTGTTTGACATTGTTTCAGGGGGTTTAATCTTAAAATACTTGCATGTCAAAATAAGCTGGATAAAGTGAACAGTGAGTTTGCAGTGTCCTTTATTATCCCCAAAAGCACCCTTACAGTGTTGCCCCATTTACCTATCATTTGAAAGCCTGCATTTCCATATTTAGACAATCAGAAAAGACATTAACATTTTCCAGTCACACTGCGATGAGGAAATGTTTTGTGCTGTAGCACTGTTCATCCCGTAGCCCAGCGGGCCATGGGAGTTTTACCCACCCACCCCCCACCCACCTTCATCGACACCGATAGGAGGCCAGATGCACTGCTTGGGCCATTTGTCCCTGGATGACTGAGCCCAGTGGACGCCCACAGGATGATATACACTCTGCGCAGCATTCAAAATGACATTGGATGACTAACTAATTAGATGACTCACAGTCTTTAAAGGTTATACATATATATATATATGATATTCACTGCATCTCGATGTCACATTAGCACCAGCATCTTGGACTAAGACCAGATAACCAAGCCTCCCACTCCCTACATTTGCTCAGCAAGGTTTTGCTTGTGTCCTGTGAAAATGACCCCTAAACACACAAGCAGAAGCACAACTGAATTAAGTTGCTCTTTGTACAAAACAAGAGAAACAAAAAAAAACTGTTTAGCTATGGGCCACACAGAGCATAGGTATGGATCCATCATGTCTTATCCGCAGGTTGGTGCTCCTGTCAGTGTATGAGCCTCTGTGTGAGGCGCTCCAGTCAGCAGGGATGCAACTAGTTAGCGTGACTAGCATTGTTAGCGCAGCCATGCCGTGTGGTGTTCAGCCCACAGACTGTGTAAAGATAAGGTGCAGCCACTATGTTTCTGGATCAGCAGAACTGTGGTGTGCAGGTGAAGGGGGCAAAGATTCACGTGTCCACTGGGTTATGATGTTTTTATCTGTAGATCACAAGTGGAGCCATAGGGCTTATAAATGTGATAGGGGGTAATGGATTCACAGAGAGGGACGTGCATGCACTAAAAGACTAACATGAATACATGCCCAGCTCAGCAACAAAATTACAGAGTAGATCCTTTTACGTATTCCTTTAACATCCTCCATTTTATTATCCTGCAGGGATAAATGTTTAAGAATAGATGGAACAGTTCAAACAAACAATGTGTTGCTGCATGATAATAACTGGATCTTTTTCTCAAATGGAGCAGTGGACTATTTATCCTCTAAAACTATTACTTTAATGGATGCTTACTAAGTTTTTTACTGGGCTACATGCTTTATTAGTTTGATTATTATTTTGCTTTACTATCTTGTCTTTGTTATTGTGAAATTTAGCTTTTAACACACCTAATTTTTGTGTAAAGGCTGACAAGAGTCCATAACCCGTAATTGATGTGTATTATATTAAACTTGTGATGAGCAAACCCTGAGCCCGGCCCAACATGAACATTGATTCCATGTTTCATAAATCTCTTACAATATCCTGTCTACAGAGAACAAAGAGAATAGCATTCCATGAAATGAAATAGCTGTGAAAACTAATGCATTTTATCTCGCAAGTGAGCGGACTGTGCTATAGGTCGACTGCCATACAGTACGTGAAACGATGCATTGCTCTACTGAAGGAGAGAAGGAGTCCAAGTCAGATTGGAGCTGTGAGGGAGAGATTGCATGTCAAAAGAAATGTTCCACATTAATGGAAGAGTGTCTGAGAGCTCATGAAATGACTCACTGGTGAATTCATGCTCAAGTATTAATCAGATAGCACCAAGCTGCCTGTTTGAAGAAAGAACTAAAAAGAAACCGTCTTCACATATCGGCTCCCTCAGGAGTACCTAGAGTGGAAACATCGTGGAAGAAAAGATTAATTCGACCATTTCACCACCAATATACCAATGGAAAAGCCATATCATGCCATGTATGAATACTGATTCCCACACAATTCCCCCTTCCAAATTGAATGATGAAATCAATTGAAAGCAAAGGTTTTGTTGTCGATGGCGTAACAGCAACAAAGTCATTTACGCAGATCACTCTTCAGAGAAGCGACACAGAGATCACAGACTGAGAGCCTGGTGTCGACTATGGCACAGCCCCATTTGTCCCTCAATTCAAACGGCCATATTGAGTTCCCATGTAAATGGATTAAAGCGAAGAGAAAAGTAGGCCCCTGCGCTACCGCGTGGCCTAGATACAGCAGCTCACTGCAACAACATAAAGTCGTATTATTTTTGTGTGTGGTTACGTGCGAGGTGTAATCATGGCTGCCATGGTTTCCCTTGTGAGAGATAAGCTACTACACCGCCATGAAGCCTTCTGGAGAAAGGTGGTTTATACCTTTGTTGGGAGCATAAATAGATTTTTTGAGCTGCAAGTATAAGTTCCTGTATTTGTATGTCAAAATCACAAAGCTTAAAACAACCCTATGAACCGGAGCACTGCATCTCTCTGAGTTGTGCTCTTGTGCAGGGTTCTTCCTGTAAAGAGAATCGAGAAGCAGCCGCCTCTGTCAAATTCCGTGCCGCCTCCACCTTGCAACAGAATTCTAGTACAGTGGAAACCACTTATTGTGATCCTGGTTGTCCCGGACCAAATTCATTACTATAAGCGGATGATTAAAAGAATTGCATAGCTTCTATATGTTACTCCCGGAACTTGAGGGAAAGGAAACAGCACACACACTCCGCTGCTCCACTGAGTCACTGCAATAGGCTGCTAACAGCTTATCCAAAACTTAGTGCTTGTTTACCAAACAGAAAAAGCTCTGTTATTTATTTATTTAAATCAGGTCAAATGGGTAGGAATGATCACATTACAGGAATTACTTCATTCCAAACTAGCATTAAATAATTTATGTCGCAATGCAGTATATGGTTTTAGCCGTGAGTCAGAAGTGTTTGGTACTTGGAATCAACAACCTCATCAAAAGAAGAACTTCTTCTGCCACAATATGGGACAAAAAAATATGTCATCTCACCAGTTTCTTGATGTTATAGATATAATATTTTATGGCTCATGGGTAGCAGGTTCTAGTCTCTGGTTCTTAATTACATCTCACACACAAGATGGTGGCTTCAGTATCTGGTCTGTTTTAGCTTTATTCAGCCTATGGCTCATGAAAACTAAAAGGAGGATGCAATGTGTAAAAGACTGTGGAGAGGGGAAATAAAATCAAACTGATGTGATTTAAGGACTGCCCGGAAGGTGTAGATGAAATTATGGGTGCTATACGAGCATGATGTGATCTTCCACCATCAAAGTGGGACACTGCAAGTTGTTTAGCATACCACAACTATGATGAAAGTTGTTATCAGATCACAAAGCCCCTTCAGGGCGTTGGACCAGCCCCAGTTCCCAGATTCCCCTCCGTTTTTGTCTGAGAAGTAACCCATGCAAATCTGAGGCAAGTGGGACGTGTAGTTTATGAGCATGCAGATCTTGCATCTTGCCACAGAAAACACCAGCCCTTAATGCATGGAGAGGATCTGTCTCCATTCCCTGTCCTTTTGTCCTTGCATGCATTTTTTATTTCTTATTTTTTACGTCTCCATTCTGTTAATAATACATGAATGTCCTCTTTCCCTCCCCCTCCCTCTTCCCCCTCCTCTCCTCCCTGTAGCAATTATTGAACCCACCACCACTAGTGCTGTCTCAAGCCCAGGTCAGTATATGTCACCATGCTGTACACCAAATCAGCAAAGAGGTCCGCTGCCTCATACTAACCTGAGCCGAAGTCCTCTCCTCCATCTTGATTTACTTCAATTGGCTGGCTGGAATGACCTCTGGGTGTACAGCTTATTTGTATGTCCTTTTCTCTTTTATTTGCATTCCTTTTTTGGTTTCTATAGCCTGGCTACACATAGTTATTGCAGACAAGTATCATCGCAACACCCTGCCCCCCCCTTCATTAAACCCCACTTCTGCCGCCGCAACCTCAACGTGGAGCAAAGAATAGTAGTCATCAAAAGTGGCTGTTCCATACAGTATGCCTCTGGGTCTGATGCTTCACATAATGCTGATGGCTTCTTCTTCTTTTCTTCTTCTTCTTCTTTTCTTGCCTTCCTCACCACCAACAGCACCACTTTCCTCCTCCTCAGTGCGAGATAAATGCAGTATACATCAAAGGCAGGATGCTGTTGGTGGCAAAGGCCCTTGGTTTGCTGTTTGTGAGATGGAATCTCTCCTGCCTTTGTAGTTTTATCATTTCCCTTCTGCCTCCCTCTCTTTCTCTCTTCCAGTGTCTTAATCTTCCTATATCCCTCTCTCTCCTTTCTCTCTCTGCTCTTTCCTCTTCCTAGAACAATCAGTTGGAGCTCTGCCAGCCTCTTTAACCTGATCCCTCGCTAGTGCTGTTGTCGGTGCTACACTGTCAATGTCGCCCTTGTTTCCCCCCTCGCTGTATTCTGCCGCTTCCACATTTCAGCCCAGAGTAATCCCCTCCGCTTGGTCGTCTTTTCTTCCTCTCTAATGGTTTTAAGCAAGTCGAAGAATGTAATCTCTTATGCTGGTTACATTATTTTTGCTTAATACTGTACATGCGCACAGAAACATGCAGACAAGCACTGGCATTAAAAAGCTTTCATGGCCACAGACATACACAATAGACACCGGGATGAAAACATGTTGAAATATTCAAACATGCTCAAATGCATCTGCACTAACAGTACAAATCATAATCGCATGTAAGGATTCATATTGCTTGTTGGATCTGCTGAGAGTGATTTTTTCATCATTATCTGTGGCTCGAGGCCATCGGTTTCCACCTGGCACAGCCCTGGATTAGATCTGGTTTTTCTATGTGTATTCTCTACCTGTCTATCTGAGCCAAATATAATTATCCACAGAGATATTGTCAGATAACAAGTTAAAATAAGCTAAGCAGCAATGAACAGTCCTGGCATGGCCCTGAACTGTGATTTGTTGTAATGCTTGCAGAACAAATTACAATTTCATGGTCCAAAGGAACACCAGTGGTTTCAATCGTGTAGATAAACCAACTCACAGACCCACTGTTCTTGTTCGGTTCCAAGTTGTATTTGAAGTTAATTTTTTGATGCTCCCCCTAAGTGGCTTGGCGAAGGGAATTATTTTAGATCCCTGCGAAATGATTGTTTGTGCCAACCATTGTTTAATCAAGTTTAATAATTAATTTGAACAGGTTATTATCTGCTCTTATTTCCCCCGTGAGTGAGTTCGGGAAGATGTACTCCCAAAATAAGGAATGAAATTCTAGTCTGTTAGGTAAGCAATTCAGGAGATCTGAAATAGAAAAATTGCTCACCCACAGCACTTGCAGTGCATGTTTCAGTCCATTGATCCAGAGAAAATGACAAAAGAAATCAAATTAAAGAGAGAAAACAAAGTTAATAACCAGCATCAGTCATTGTGCTTTTATTTCTAAAATTGCTGTGCCAGTAATACTCTAATAAAAAGTCAGATGGGCCAAGATGTAAATGTGCAGGTTAATTGGATCCTACTTGCATGTTGGATATTAGATTGTTTCTATTCAGAGCTTCTATACTCTGCTGTTGTTTTCAACTGCAACTTGAAACTGAATTACAGTCCAGCAAGAATGGTATTCTGGGCAAGCTTGAGGTCTCTGGAATCATCCTGAAAGAATGAAATCAGTGGCTGCTAACAGATGGTACAACAGTAAGAAAAACCACCTGAAAACAGCAGTTAAACAAAAAGTGTATGTTAATTAAACTGAATAAGATAAGTGCAATAATGCAAATTATTCTCACATTTTGGAAACATACTTAATGTTTTTTAAACAGAAGGTATCTTAACCTATTTGGGACCTAACTGGATCAAAGCAGACCACAACTGGCTTTATTGTATACAGTTAATACAGTACAGTATGGATTTCTACAATCAAAACACGAATTGTGCATCTGAATTGCAATGAGGCTCTTTAGATAATACTAAACTTAGAATTCATAGCGTATACAAATTAAGTGTTATCCTGAGTACTCTGCAGAACTAATGTATTATAGTAAGTCATTTCTGTAAAGTGGTCACTTACCACGATCTTAAGACTCTGTTTGGGGGGGGAATCATACAGGCTCCAAATCGACTAAAACATAATAATACCGACTGGTAACTCAACAGTACTCTCTTGAGAAAGAGCGATTACAGATAGTTCTCTGAGGAATCAGAGTTGTTTGAGTGTGTCCGACAGGCTGCTGAAACAGTGGCCAGGGCACTGTTCTGGGCTCTCGTTTGCTGGGGTGGCGGCATCAACCCTGATGATGCTATCCAATTTATTTAACTAGTGACGGAGGCCAGCTCAGTAGCTGGGCTGGAACTGAACAGACTGGAGGAAGCACCAAAGAGGAGGCGGCGGAGATGATGAACAGCGTCCTGGATAACCCCTCCCACTCGTCCTTTGACAAACTGTGTCAGATGGAGAGTGCATTCAGGAAGCCAGCACTCTTCTGGCTATCGCTTGCGCCTGATTCTCTACGACACAACTGTGAGCAAAGTCTACAGGCAAATTTATATTGCCGCATTGAATTGACGCTAAAGGTGTGGCCTAGTCACATTATAGGTACGATCCCCACGCCTTAGCTTGTCATGCAGCTCCTGAGAAGTTTAACTACATAGACTATGTATCATTCGGTTCAATGTCTGTACCCATCATCACTCTTTCCTGCAGTGGAGTAAAGATACTTCTTATTCAACATGTATTAGTTCCAACTCCAACATGACCCTACCACCCACTAGCATTGGCTATGTAATTAGAGAGCAGCACAGAGAGAACAGTGCAAAAATATCAATGCTCTCAGGTTAAGACTTTTCTGCATTGATTCCATGTATAAGTAAATACCAGGCTTAAGCCTCCTGTTTCCAACCTTCATGCTAAGCTAAGCTAATCTCATTCTGGCTGTAGCTCGACATCAACCGTGCAGTTGTGAGAGTTGTGCGTTATTGATGTTCTCAGCTGCTGTGAGTCAGCAGGAAATTGTATTTATGTTTCTAAAAATATAAAGCTAATATTTTATGATAATGCTAGTAGGATTTTATTTATTCATTATATTATTCCATTACTATTTTACTTTGACACTTGAGATTACACGCATCATTAATATCTATTCCTAGTAAATAGTCATGTTTGTCGTAGATATAAACTCTCAGATATAAACTCTCCGACTCTGCGACCAACCAAACGTGAAAGCTTCTCCATCTCTGTGGAAAACTATAAAATTCTACTTTTATTGACAGGGAAGCTCTTCAGCTTTTTTTTTTATGTTTGACATATGGATTTGTATGTATTTACCTAAACATAAAGCTCTGCTCCAATACTTTGAAGCAGGTGCCACAGTGCCACCCTGTCATCCCGATGAAATGCAGATCTGTGATAAGCATATGCTCCCACCGTCTTTCACTTCTGTTTATTTCTGCAAATCACTTGACAGAAAAACAATGTTCCTTACACCGTACAGACTCACATTTCTTGTCAAAGAATACAGTGCTACTGGTTCAAGGAATATCGCATGCATTAAACATAATGTGTGACTGTGCTTGATTCCCATGTGCCATGTTAAATCCCAAACAAACACAATTCAGTCAGCCTGAGTGGAGCTAAGTGAAGAAGATCCACATGCTGTTTCCCTCTCACCCCGTTAATCCAATTCTTAGCCCTCATTTTTCATACTGTATGATTAGTTTCACTGATATCTCTTATAATCTGAACTAATTACAGAGGACATTACTCTTAAACCTGTCATGTATCTTGGAGGCTTGTCATGTGAAGCATTTTTTTGACCCTCCCCTTGACCCAGTGTGAAGCAGTAGGAAAGAGGAAGGGGAGATTAATGAGACCATGAAGTTTTATGTTTCTTGTTAATACCGTGGAGTAGGCCATAAAACACAGCCCTGCTCTGTATTGAGGGGATTCACAAAGGGGCGACCTTTAAGAATTGTTAACTTTTAATCCAGAATAATGCTCCACATTTTCTGTATGCATTCTACAAAAACAGTTAAATCATTATTTTATATAGATGTTTAGAATTGAAAGTCTCACCAGCTAAATGAGGACCATTTTATGAATCATTCGTAAAGGTCAGATACCTTTCATTATTCGAGGTTCAGATAACAACATTAAAGAGATGATCTACCTTATTAAGAATTCGTTGTCCTCCAGAATTAAAAAGTCATTCACTGAGCTCCCCAAGGCCAAAGCAGTGGTAATCAAATAATTTTAGTAAGCATATAAAGCCTTAATCAAAGCAGAGCTGGCCAAATTAAGTCTCAAATTGGGATCATTTTTTGGAACATGACTTTAAACAAGGTAAGGTTATGTTTTTTCTCTTTCAATTCTCTATTTTGTGATCTGATGTTTGGACCAGTTGAACCCTAAGGCACATGCTGCTGTTATTACACTGTGCAGGACCTTCTCAATAAATAAACAGTTGGCATTTTTATCTTAAGTTCTAAATGAATATTCTCTCTTGGCCATCACTTTGTAAATATTAGACTAACCACTAATGGAAAAGTTTCATACACACATTTACCCTGTCTTTGAAACCATGTAATGCGTTACTTTAGTGATTAAATCTGCAGCTGTTTTTCAAAATAATGTTGCTACATTTTCCAACTTAAGCCCTTATGTATAATGCATTTTAGCTGAATTCATTAAAGTTTAAAATCTTTTGGATTTGTTACCATGTTTTTCTTAAGTTGGGTCACAGTGGGAGTAAATAGGGATAAAAGAGTAATTTATTTTGAATTAGATTTTTATTTTGAAATAGACATGCATCCTGTTCAGCTGTGAAAGTCCACTGTATATGAGGAATGACCTCTCAGTTTCAGCTTATCAGTTTGTAGCTTGTTATGAAGGCAGCGCGACCATGAGATTCACCAATTGTTTTATGAAACAGCTTCTTTACTTTGTCTGCAGGGCTGTTGTCAATGTGGTGTCACATCAAACCAAAACCTCTATTTCTAGTTGTGTTTCAACATGAATGCCACAACATCAGAGCTAGCGAAATGGAAAAACTGCCTCTCATATTCAGTAACTCACTGACAGTTATTTTACATGTTGAACAAAGTACAGCTAAGCATGAAAGTATGACATTTTTGTCCAGAAAATACAAACAGTGGATAATGTTCCTACTCTGTGGGCCTGCAGCACTAAAGGCTCATTAATTCTCAGTGTTAGATATATGGAAACAGTCGGAGCCCTCTGTCCATACCCTGCGTTCATTTTGTCTGTATTTGTACATGTTTCTCACAGCTCTCAGCTGTGGACAAAACAGACAGAATGGAGCAGTACCACTTGAGGTCCTGTAGGGCAATATGGCATGAGGAGGAAATTTGTGTCCCAGTGTATTCAATGCCCACACGGCCATGTTTGTTGTCGTCATAAATTCTCGACTCTCGAAACTGACATATTTCATAGGTAATAGTAGCATAGGAAGTCCTTCCAACATTTTTTTAAACAACGTATGCCAGCGTCCTTATGGGCCGTTACTGATTGTAATGACAACTTAAATACTGGGCCATGCTAAATTATCAGACCTACAATAATGTTGTGGGTACCCTCTGCTTTAGGACACAATAACATATTATTGCTGTAACAATGTGTCCTTGAATTTATTCCAGGATTATGTCTGACATGTACAGGAGAACACTGATACTTGAAATATTGGATTCTTCTGATGCTGTTGAATGAGCTGGATAGATCTGCCTGTCCTTTGTTTAACCGGTGAAAAATCAATCACCCTGATCTCCGTCAATCAGTCGGCACATCACTGATTTCGAAAAAAAAAATTGATCCGTCTTTTCGTTCACAGACGATCTGTTGTCTTTTCAGACATTTTTTCTTAGCAGACAAGAAAATCTGACACAGACGAGTAAAATAGAGCCAGGTACCAGATTTTAATAGGAGATATTTCCACTCCCCGGCTCTAAGTTCACACAGAGCGCAAACTTTGACATCTCTCTTACCCTGCAAAGCTCAAGATCCTAAAAATCTACCAGTTCCTGAACCTGCAATGAACTAAAACATACCAAATAGCTGTGTGTGTTTTTTGCAGTAGGTCTGATGTAAAAAGGTACGGATAAAAACTGGGAGAAGTTGTGTTCACCAAACCACAGTTAAAAAATACCAAGAGTTAACAGTGCTTACAAACACTGTTCTTCCACACCTCTGTAGCTGAAAGACCTGGGACAGAAGTGCTGAAGCTTAACTGCATCAGGTGGCAATTACAATATCACCACCAGTCTAACTACTGAATACAGTTTGTGAGTCACCCACAGGTAATGGCAGTATAAATACACTGCACTTATGAAATATTCAGTAGGTTGTAATACCTTCCTCCTGCTGGTTCTTGTCCGTGTTGTCGTGTGCTGTAAGTCCTCGAGGACTGGTCTCGTTGAAACTAGGGTGTTAAAGTGCTCGAGGAGCCTCTACAGTAAACAGCCCTGCCTTTCTTTTACCCACCACGCTTGGTGTCAGACACACTGAGCTACCCACAGATAATCCTTTTTGGCAGTGCATTTCCAACCAGCCTTATCAGTTATCCGGTGGCAAGATCAAGAGCCGCGTGAACCCCTTTTGCACCCTTACCGCCGCCGCGGCTCCCATCCCATAAGGCTTGTTTTGAGGTGATATGCTGACCTTCATTTTTACTGAGTGTAAACTCACCCAATCATCTCTGCAAGGTCCTGATAAACAGTTGGCCTGTCATCTATCTTACTTGACCCCAGATCCCTGGACAACATAAATAGACGATGGGTTTTGTGGAACTTGGGGCTTGTGTTACAGTAAACAGGTTTAAAGACAAATAAATGGTGTTTAAGAAATCAAACATGCATTCCCTCATTTGATTGACTGCTATATTTATATATATTTAATACATGAACATATATCTTGAAATGCATATGAAGAACAAAAGCCTCAAGCGGCTTAATTTATGAATGCCCACATTATAAAATGCACATTATATACAGCATTCAGTAGGGCCTCTAATTTTCTAATTTTATTGTGCTCTTGTGCATTACGGCACAGTCGTCTGAAATATCCAAGTGTGCCAGTGTTTCCACAGTTCATTTAATTGATCAACAGTTTCCACGCCTTCTAACAACACTTTCATTACTATAGCGTAACTGCATATATTTTCAGGAAATGAAAGCCATTACTTTGATATTATAAAAGCACGCAATGTGATTACTGTACAATCTTCTGTTTTTTCTCTCTGCAATTCCTTTTAATGAGTATTAATCAAGGGAAGTGTTATTTTTGCTATTTGGCTGATTGGTACGCAGTTGTTTGTGTCATATTAGTCATTACGTGTTTGGTTCTCTTGTGCTCTTTCTACCGGGGGTTTTATTTCAGTGCCCTAAAACACATTTCGAGCGCTAATACTGATTAGTTAAATGCGGGAGTTACCTACAATGAAATTGATTTTGTGTTTTATTGTGTCGGGAAGAGTGCTCTTAAAGTGACTCAAAGTAATGTCTCTTTTTTCCCTTATTTGCTTGGTTAATTAATAATGAAACACTTACATGTTCTTTGTTCAGAAAAAAAACTTCTTAGAAGCAAAAGAAAACATAGAAAGATTGATTGTGCAGATGCTGCTGCAAATAACGAACTAGATGGTGTAATTTATACCTCCCACTTTACAGCTAATGGCAATGTTCAGTGCCAGTGCAGGAAATTGTGTGCCCTGTATTTAGCTTGGCAGATTGTACGGATGTGGAGGTCAGGTTGGTAAATTTGTATAGGATGCTGGAGATCAGAGTTCATGCAGAGACCGGCAATTACCTTTTTCTTTTGTATTCAAGTTTCCATCTTTACCTAACCTTATCTAAGAGTTGTATTGGCCTAATGTCAAACATACCTAGAACATATCCACCATAACCATGATCTTTATATGCACAATGTAAAGTCATCCTGTATCTATTTCCACTCAGGGAGACACTGGAGTCACGGTAGTGCTGAAGTGCGAAGCCTCACCCAAGCTCCATGTTTTTCTATTTTCTTTTAAAAAAAGATCAGTATGACCTAGTCGCACTTTAAAATAATAAAGAAACTGTAACAGATTACTATTAGAATAATAAATAATGAAGACTCCATTATAAAACATTAAATCTACTTGCAGATCATGTCTTCTGGAGTGTGCTACTCTGCATAGCATAGTTGGCAATTAACCAGCTTACGTCCTGTTATAGCTCTGCGTTTAGTGCAGTACCTAAAGTGATCACTAGTGGTAAACAAAGGCGCAAACGGACTTACTCATTAAACCTAATGAACTAAAGAAGAAATTGCAGGAATCAAAGATTTTGAAGTGTGTGCTGATTATTGAAAAACGTCATGTCATAGTAACATTAGAATCATGCTCTTGGGGTTGTACAGCAGTAATTCAATATATTGTGATATTTTTCTAGTTTCTGCCTCATGTTCTCAGACATTTTGAACTTTCAATAAGGGCTTCTCACCTCTCCTCCCTCCAATCTCAGCTACATAAACAGATTATTGTCCATATTCACTGTGCCTTCACATTTTTTCTCCTCATTTTCGGGGCTGCCTTTCACCTGTTTGTCAGTCTTTGATATAAAAGTCCCCTTCCACCTATCAGCAGATTATTCTCCTGACTCCACATCTTCTAACCGAGTCTCTCTGTCTCTGCCTCTCTCGTTCCCACATGCACCGTTCTCCTCTCTACCTCTGATTATCTCTCGCTCTGTTCGCATCGCCTCAGGAGTGCGAGCCATTAAATTCAAACCTGGCCTTGCCGTCAGTCCCACGCGCGCACAGAAGAAACACAGCAGTGTGCCACAAAACCGTAATAACTGCCCTCAGAAGAACAAGAAAGCTACTTCAATGACTCTTTTTCTCTTTTCCTCTTTCATGGATGTTTCTCTGTATTTGGGAGGATAATATTGGCGGTGGGTATTAAAACTGAGACCTGTCAAAGCTTTCCCAGTTCTTAAAATTGTGCCAAAGAATCTTCTTTCTTTCTTGTGTTTATTCCCACCTCTTATTTTTGCTCTTGTTGGAGGCAGTGCTTTTATCCCTGTCGCTGTCACTTGCGCCTTTTTTCTCAGGCCCAAATATTCAGAGTCTGCAGATCACCAAATCTCACACATCTGCCGCTGCACCCAGACGATCAAAGCACATTATGTATTGTAGCTCCTTCAGGTCTCCGACATCCTTCTCCGTTTTTGATGTTGTACTTACAACTGTTTTTCAAAACCTGTTCCCTTCTGCTTGAATCAGAAGTTCTGCAAATAAGAAGAAAGAACCAAGAAAGGGAAGTCTTTGTTAAAGGGATAGGGAAAATGTTTTTTTGTCAATACAAATCTTATTCCAACTTTAATTGGCCGCTCTTGCCACAGCAGTCAGGTTGATTAATAAGCTAATTCAGTTGGAAAGATGAGTTTTGGTGGTCCCAACAGCAGACAGCACGGTGCGGCTGCTGTGTGAGAGCTGGAGCAGAAAATGGATAGTCATTTCCTTTTATGGCCAGGAAAGGCTGCTGTAGAGATTCAGTCTTGGTCTGTAATTGAGACACCAGGGTATATTTTCTTTCAGGACAGACTCTAATGGTTAGTGCATTAAGGAGGATGATTGAAGTTAGCCACACACTTACAGTAGAGGCTGCGGTAAATCAGAAAAGATGGCTTTTTGGCCAATTTGTAGATTGCAGTGAGTTCACACTGTTCAGTGCTTTAGGTCCTCCCTCTCTCTCTCTCTCATCTCTGGTGAGAGCACTCTTCAGCAGAGTTAAATGGGTGTAATTTTGAGGTAAAAGAGAGAACACTTAGTAGTAGTAATGGAGGGAGGGCTTTGGACCATGTCATTGCACTTGGAAATACAGTGAATGTCCTCTTTGGGCCTCGCTCAGATACAAGTGACCTCTGCTCGGCACCACACTCAGCTTTTGTATGCAGCTCATGACTGACAAGGAGCTGAGCTTAAATTGAGACATCAGGTGGACTCTGCATATCCACACAGCTGCAGACTCAAGATGCGTAGTCCTGCTGTGTCCAAATTAGCAGTTTGAGTTTCTTTTACCAAAACTTAGCTGTCATTAATAATAATTGATGGTTTATTGTTCTTTTATAAAAGAACAACAAAAGCTGTTTTAGTTCAGTTACAGCTATTGTGATATTTACTGTGTGCAGTTGTCATGGCTACATGTTCTGCTCCTTTTGCAGCAAAGGTGTTGATTACTTGTTTAAACCAGACTGAGATGGTTGACATACATATTCTCTCTCCTTAGGAAATACAGTTGATCATTTTTTCTTATAGTTGATCCTCTACCGGAGCTGTTCACAAGTTGGCCCGAGCTGAGCTCAAAGATATATTTCAGTTCTCTGCTTTGTGATTGCAAAGAAAATTGGCTGCAACTCAACAATCCCACACACCTCAAAACGTAGAAGCATAACACAAATAAATGACAGACTAATGATTCATACTCAGAATGCTGGTCTGCCTGTTTTTGAAGTTTGTCCCAACTGCTTAAGATTAATTTAGTACTTGAAAGCTTTACTACAGAGTTTTCAATAAGTGCAAGCTGCCGGCCAAAGAGCTGACTACTCAGTTAAGTCCAGCCAGGTACTTGATTATATACATTTAGGATTTGAATAGAATAGTTATGCCTCTGCTCCAGAACGATGCAAGCATGATGATGTGCAATGTGCCACTCTGTCAGGATCAATTCTGTCTGCTCACGGTCTATACGAATAAAGGTGTGAGCAGAGCGGGCACAGAGTCTGTGAGTATTTGAGCATGCAGTTCGGCTCTGATGGCAGAACACAGGAGTGTAGGCAAAGCAGGAAGAGAAGGTTGTGACACTGAAGGAGTCGGCAGGGTAAATGATCTCAGAGTTCAATAGGTGAGTGTTTCAAATCAGTCAGGGTGTCAGAGTCACCAGATTCAGTTTCGGGGGAAGGTGCTGATAAAGAGGGAGGAAATATCAGTTTAATATTCAGGTGTACAGACGAGATAAGAAGTCTTCAAACAACACAGGCTGAGATGTTGAAGCTCGAGGTGAACTCTGATCCAACAGGGTCTCGGTGGAAGAACTGCTCCTTATCCAGTGCAGCAGCTCGTATTGTTTAAATGCTGATGGCCAGGCCCCCTCACTTTCGGTGTTTACAAATCTTTCTTTCTCATTAGTAAGGCTCCTTCAGAAAACACTGGTGGAAGCAACTTGACAACACACTAATGATCAAAAAGTCCAGTGACTGTGCTGCATTCTTTATATACACCACACAAACATTAATGAGCTTAATGAATGATCAAATTAACTTTATCCACATTGTGCTGTTAACAGCAGGGCTTCCTCCCAATACACATTGCAAACACACTAAACCACTAAAAGTCATCAGGCCTCTGTCTTATTAGGGAAATTAGGATACACCTCAGCCTTACATTCATTTTACAGTATCTAAAATAGCATGTAATGAAACTTCACTTCATTAACGTTTACGTTTTTTTACATCATTTTAACCATGGTTTAGATTTTCCTTCTATGTGTGACCAAGGTAAGTGTAGTGATAGTTGCCTTCTGTAAATAGGTGTTGAGAATATCGCTTCAGAAGAAAAGTGAGAGGAAAGATGGCTCCAGTGTAGTGGAAATCAACAGACTCTGACAGGTTTCTTAAAGATGAAAAATGTCAGGCTGTTAAAACAATATGTATTTTCTTGTTACCGCGAAGGTGTCAATAGTTAGATAAAAAAAAAACATAATTAATAAGGTCTAATGGTTCTTAATTACAAAAAGCTGTGATAAGTCAGGAACAGGTTTTAAATATTAATAGCTATTTACAAACGGTGTGAGCTAAATTGTGATGAGCAACATTCTCCTTTATAATATTTAACTAGGCTGTTTCACAATCAGGTAGGGAGACTCATTGTAAAATACAATAATTAAGATCAGTATATATTATGAAACCGTGGCATTAGATTGTGCCAGAGGTGCCAAATTTAGGCTTTCATCGGTCAACATTTTTCTCTGGGATTTGGTCCCTGGATCCTCCGAGCTGGCTACGTTTTGCTTGCTGGCTGGCTTCTTCATGTCATTGTGCAAATCCCTGTATTGTTTGACCAATCAGTGTGGGATTCTGCAGACGGACTGAGGTCATTGAACAAAATTTTGCCTGAAAACAGAAGTTAGTACAAATTAATCTTGAAGTTTTATTTGTTAGTTAAAACGTTTGCTGCTTTTCATTTCATTCGTCTTGTTTTTTTGTTTTTCATTGACATTTTTTCATCATGGTTTTCACCAATGAAATTTACACCACATTATTTTACTGTGACACAACATTTATTTCAATGCTATTTCAGTCAAACTCACATTTTCCACTCAATCCCGCGCTCGTTACTTGACTCTGAGTTCCAACGTCGGGAAGTTTGTTGTGAGGTTTCATATAAATTCATATATGACGGCTGGCTGCCAGCAGATTACTGGTCTTTTATGTGATAGTGCCAGTGGGGGTTGAGTCAATGTTGCCAACTATCCTGATAATGCCTAAACCTCAGGAATTCTACCCACCCATGGCATGTCTTCTCCCCATGAATTTGAATCTCAGAGGGACGGGGTGCCTATATGTCCCTCCATGATAAGTGTTGGGAATTACACAGTAATTAGGTTGCCCATTCTCAACAAACCCTGACTGACACTGGCAGTGGAAGATGCCTGAGGAGTAAAGATACTGTTCCCACTGGCTCCAAAAGCAGCTAAACCCTTCCCTCCCAAATGTGCATCACGTTGCAGGATCTATTCTAGGATCGGTTTCCCTTGTATAAATCAAACCTGCAGACGTAATGATATGGAGATTCATTCAAGCTGCTGTTTTATTGTCTTAGTCTGTTGCTGACTAATTTTCCTCCCTTCTTAATTTTGCAACCACATTAGTTACACTTTAGAAATTAGTGTGAGCTGTTTTTCAGTGGTACAGTGAAGATCCATAGTATTCACATATACAGTAAATTAATAATATCTTTAAAATGATACTTGTTTGTTTTAATGAAGGGGAAAAGCAAAAGTAGACTCAACCACGTGTTCTATGAATATAATTGACTACTTAAATGGCTATAAATGAAATTTGGGTAACATGACATTTAGATGAGAGAACATTTTAATGGATAGGATAGACATTTTGGTTCTACTATTTAAACTGTGATCACGTTCCTTATGATACGTCTGGAATTCAAAATGTGTTATTTGAACATTTGACATTATGTGATATCTGGATTTTTTGCCAGACACGGGTATTTATACATTTGTTTACCCTTTAAAACCATATAGCGACAACTCTACATTAATGCCCTCTGAAAAGCAATATATAGATATCTAATAAATAGTGTACAGCTCACTATAATGTAGCTGTAGAAGATGTCAGGTTTTATTAATGTATTTAGGTTGTTTGTGCTCGCAGCAGACACATACTGGATGCTATATAAACCTATAATGGATCACATTATAGTTAACGACTTGTAATAACATATAATATGTCATTATGGGATATGCTGTAATTGTTGTCAAACACTGTACATTAATAAACACATGTCGTTTAACTGCTTTAGAAGTAGTGTCGTATAATGCTTATGAATAAAAAAACAGGGACCATAAAATCATAATGATCACAATCATCGTAATCATAAAACCAAATGAAGTTGGGATTATTTATTATTATTATACATATTCATATATTCAATATTAGGTTGTATCTTAAAGAGTAGAGTCAGCTTGATGATCTCTTCACATGTATTGGATCAGATTTCACTTTACATTACTTTTACTAAACTGCTTGTTGGTGTCACAGGTTTGTTTGAGGCTCACCTGACTTCAGTTAATCTTTTCTTTGCTACGTCAATTAAACTTTAACTCCTACATACACTACCTGCTTTAAAAATAACTGTCAGTCATCAAAGATGTGTGTATCACCCACTGAATGGCATTTCGCCCTTTGCTTCGGCTGAAACAGATTTCCACCTCCTCCTAATCACAGCAGCCTAGAGAGGAACAACACCAGTCTCACTGCATTTGATCTCCACTTTGTATGCATGATCATACTGGAGGAAATGCAATAGGGAGGGCTCACTACTGCTTTTCGGGGTTTCCAATCTTTGTCCACTGAGTGAGATTTCTAAACAAATCCTGTTGACTTCCTCCACTTATTTCACCTTCAAAAACATTGTGTTATCGATCATGTGAATCCTTGTGCGTTGTCCTTATTTCACAGCAAAGAGTTTGGTCCACCATCACCTCAAATCACACCCTAGACTCCTTCCCCTCACCTTTTTCTTTAATTCCATCTTTGCTTCCTTTGTCAAGTTTGATGTCTTCGGTTTCGCCCCTTCGCCCTCTCAGGGTGAACTCTGCTTGTTGGGGCAGTGCTGCAGCACAGTGTTGTTTTACTCTGGCAGACAATTATCTCAGAGAGGCATGGACAGAGGGAGCTGCTGTTCAAAACAACCCCCACCCTATCATAGGTCAGTCAGTGCTGCCCACCGCCCACTAAATGGCTCACACTCTTGTCTATACACAAACACACACTCATATGTAGGTACCTTTTAGGCATTCCTCCTTTTTTAATTTCTCTCGTATGCATGCTACTAAAACTCTGCACACACACACTCAGACACACACAAATTCAATCACTGTCACAAGCCTCAGGAAAACACTCACAATCCGCCCAAAAACAGACGAGAGTATCTGCAATAAACCCCCCTCTGGAAGCTGAGCATATGTACCGCCTTTCTCTCTGTTTACTAAGAGTCTTCAAAATCTTTTTATTGACATACCACGCCTTGAAGACCTTGGAGGTTTTTAAACGCAGTTAGAAAAGGTCATGACATTCAGAAATGGCATTCTCTTTGGGGAAATTGCTTGGATGTCTTGCGATTAAATAAGGTTAGTTCTATCGACTCGATTTCCGAGCTGTTTGGTATCCTGAAGAGCGCTAAAGAGTGGCCGGCTCTCTGAATACAACAGGCTCTCAGTGTAAGGTGGAGTGGTGTCACCATGTGTGATACACTTCTCTAGAGGCTAATAAAGAGTGCAAAAGAGACTCGCACACAGACACATGCAAATCCGCATATTGTATAAGCACTTACATGCTGAGTACGCTCCCATTTGGGGGTGGTGGTGGTGTGTGTGTATGGATGGGTGCATTAGTGGTATTTGGCTGGGGGGTTGTTGCTGACAGCTAATGATACACTTTGTCATGTACACACACACACACACACACACACACACATACACTTGCATAGAGAATGAGAGAGAAACAAACCCCCTGCACACACAGAAACACTTTTATGCATCCTGCACCGCTCTCTGCTATCTCAGTTCTTTGCTCCCTCCTCAGTTCCTCTCATGCAGTGGATGAATTGAAATCTGAACGCTTTAGGGTAAAACCTCGAAGGCCCCAAACAGAAACCATTAACCCTTAACTATTCCCCTGGCCAGGCAGCTGATGGGTTGTTCAAGGTTTTTGACAAGGATCCACCCTATTTACATTCTCTAATGATGGAGAAAGGTCAGTGAACACGCTGAGAGACGCCTTTGGCAAAATAATCTCGGGACTCAATACACCAAGGCTGCATTGGCCTCGGAGGTGATAAATGGCCCTTTTTGTACCCCCCCCCCCCCCCCCCTTCCTGATGAATTACTGTAATGTGTTTGAAACAATCAATGTGCTGAGCTACTCACAAGCCAGAGTTCTGTCACCATCGACACTGTTAATTAGCACCGAAGAATCCCAGGCGCTTTTGTCTAAGCACGTTTGAAAAGAGCGGATTAGACCCCTTTGCTCTACATTTGTTATTCCTAATGCCATGTAGCATGTGGAGTTCCGAGTGAGGGTGGGTGGCTCCCGGTGGGTCCCTCAGCCACAGATCTGCATCTCAACATTAAACAGCAAAACTGAGTGGATAGAGCCCTGTGTGTCTCTCACAAGAACAGCGAGCCGTCCTAGTTCAGATCAGAATCACTGGGATATTCCCTTCTTCCGCAACTGTTCATTTTCATGGCATGTCTGCCGCTAGTGTATCTTTTGCTTTGTTTGTTGGTATTTGGCAGATTGATTTGGATTTTGAGATGACTGCTCAGGCTCCTCTTTGCACCAAATCACACTGAACGTGAACGTGGTCTGAAACATGGTGGAGAGATGGGGAGCCTAAGCATTGGTATTGGGGTTGATCTTGGCATATTTTGAAGTTTATCAAACGTTGATCCTTCCTTTATTGGTTTCTACTGTGTTTTGCCATTGGGCAGCAATTTTTTACAGCAAAGCATTGTGTGTAAAAGTGAATTCATCAATCTGCAACGATGTGAGTGACTGTTCATCCTATGAACTTTAAACTTGGTGGGTGGATTGCTGGGGACCCAAGGGAAGGACAGTTGGTTCACAATTTGGTGCAATATGGACACAGAACACATTTAGTCTTCACAGACTTTGAATAAAGAAATCATCTGCTGGGCTCTGCTGCAGCAGGGCAGGTCGTCAGTGATCTGGAAAACATGTCATTAGTACAGCAGCAGTCAGAGCTGAACAACAGTCAGAAAAGTTACTTCACATCCACATTAAAAAGGAAAGAAATATAAAGCCTTATTAGAAAGCCATGGTATTACAGTTACTGATATAATACTCGCTAGTTTTGTTTTAAACCCATGTTTTTGAATGGAGTGAAGTAAATATGTCACCTTCTGCCAAACAATCTTTAATTCTTATATTAGCAATACTTTTATTTTATAACATATGTGATTTTTTTTTTTAAAACACAATAAAATACAATAAAGTATCGCTTAATAAGTAGACATGTATTAATTTGTTTAATTGCTCAGTAAGAATGATTTGATTTGGGGCTGTGGAAATTAGAAAGTATTTTGGGAAAGACTTACACAAATTTGCTTTTAGTCTTTTCATGGTTTTAACAATAACGATAATATAGAATATCACTGGCGTCTTTGATGTCTGGATGATTTATTCAGATCAGCAGAGAACTGAGATCCACAAACTGCTGATGACGCTCTGTGTGGCGCTCCACACATCTCCAGATTGTCTAATTCTGTTTTCAGGGTGAAAAATTATTCAATTACTGTGTACATGTAGCCGAACGCTGTTGGACTGAAGCGAGACAGTTGTCATGAATCAGAGAGACTGCTTAGAATTTATGGTAATTTGTTACGTGACACAAATGAAACTCATTGTGGGCTCAACAGTTCTGCAATTAAAAGTTCTTACTGAGGTTGATGTGTTGTTGTTTCAACACCACATGTGTGCTTTGCATTCAGAAGGTATATTTTAGTAGCTCTCTGTTTGTGTGTTGCCTGGATAGAATAACATTCTTCCTTGGAAATCGTAAGAAAGCAGATATTCCGTTAGTCTAGATTCATTCTTGTCCTCACACATTATATAGAGCAAATAAATATTGATAGAGAAGCTCAGTCTGCGGAGTCTAGGTCTTATTAACCAATAAAACAGCCTTTATGAAATTTCTAGAGCAACTTCTTATCATTATTTTCTAGACAGATGGCAGTTTGTCTTTTATACAGCTGCTGTGTGACCCTTTACATTCCGCCATAATTGTCTTTAATGGTATCAACGCAATATAATTAAGGTGACATTTTCCGTACCCACATTGGCTGTCACAGGAGCAGTGAGTCGACATCACGATGGAACAGTATGTAAATGTAGACAGGCAGGTGCTGTTTGTGTGTATTTTTACCATATTTGCCGGTCAGGGGTCAATCCTCTGGCCCAATTGTCGGTAAATGCAGACTCATTCCCTTCAGCTATTCCAGTCAATCAAGTTTGACCTCATGTCAAAAAAATAAGGACACATAAGCAGAGACAGCAGTTCTCACAGACTTGGTATAGCTGCAGTCACAGAGCACAGTCTCACATCAAAAGGGGAAAGCATGTGTCACCATGTGTCTGTCCCGGTATTTATACAACCATGAGTTGTACAGTGATAGTGTCAGTGTTGCAGAGAAGATAAACCTGCGGAGGAAAGGCTGACGTGGATTTGGACTAAAGGGGGGTGTATGTGGAGGAGCAGCATTGAGTTAAGGGCTTTTTTTAGGATCTGACACGTTTCGGCGTGAGGTGTTATTGTTTGTCTTTTATTCATACAACCTCCACATCCAGGAGTGTTATTATCGTTGCATAGAGAGCACACAGCTCAGCACTTCTTAACAGACGTATAAAGCCTGGAAGTTGCTTGCAGCAAATTGGGTGTTCGTCACACTTAACTTTGAAATGCACCCACTGTTTTTATTTGACAGGTTGTTTTTTTTCAGTTTTTTTTTTCAGTGCATCAAACTGACTTGACACCTCTACTTGTAAACTGCAGCCAGACCCATTCAGCTAAAATTAGCCACATTGAGAATGATGTTAACCAAAGAGCTGCGCTGTGTTTTATATAGCCATTATTGATATTATGGAACAGTGTTTTAAATATAAACCATATGATCGTTTATTCTACAAAATATATTGCTGTAAAATAAATGACTGCAACAGTAAGAAGCCTGGTGGAAACAGATCCATGCCAAAACATATTTCATTGATAATCAATTAAATCCAATAATATAAAGCTGCATAAGACTCATTTGATACTTTTAAAATATTGTTTCTGAAGTTACCTACTTTTAATTTAGAAATATTTTGAATTCAGGACTTTAACTACTAATATAGAGTGTAAATATCGCAAGATATAAGAGTGACTTGGGTTTGGTCAAAAGTCTCTGTAAATGGGACAGATTAGCAATAACCATGTGTGTCAATGACAAGGTAACACAAAGCCATTGCAGCTTAGTTTAACAGCAGTGGGTACAAGTCGGGCTCGGACACAAAGACCGGTCAAGCTGTCGGGCTTGATCCATTTTCTCCCAAGCTTGAATGGGTATGGACAGAAAAGTGCAGCCCAAGCCGCTCTGTATGAAGACAGTATTTTATATAATGCTATCGCAACTGATATCTCATTGAAGTTAAGATTAAGAAGAACAAGAAAAAGAAGAAATTATTGCTTTTTATGTAATCGGAGAATGTTAACATACAGAATCACTGCCTTATCATACACAAAATAAATTTGTACTATCTGTGTTGAATGTAGACTGTAAAAAGAAGACCTACTCCTCTGTACCTCGGAACGAAGTTAGCTGTATTCTTCATGTTCTGAGCTTCCTATCTGCAGCCAACCCACAGAAACATCATACAAAAAGTATTTATGTGACACACATCAAATATATTTCGGCCTTAAAGACACTCCCCAGATTATCTGCAACTGATTTTATTTTTAGACTTTTAGTGTTGCCAATCTCAAAGACAACAGAGACGATTAAGGAAGAGTTCATTACACAATTAGTTTTCAAGTCTCAGTACAAAAGGCAGGGCAAGGCAAGGCAATTGTATTACAAAAGTGAATCCTTTCATTTCCAGAATGAAACGACTCAAAGCTAAAAAGATGTTGGGAGGGTGTGCATGTGTATATCCAGCTCTGAGACCTTGAACTGTTAAAGCCGCCTAACAGAATCCCAAGTGTGTGAGTTAGAAAGGTAGGTACTAGCACATTCCCACATTCCCACACACACAGACACACACTCGCACAAAGACCAGACTGAGTTTGGCATTGTGGGTCTGCACTGCCTCAGAGTGCTGTATAAAATACCCTTCTGAATCAATGGTGCTGACTTCAGGAGACTATAGCTTTTATCTGAACCTCCCGCAGGCAGTCAGCAACAAGGTGGGGAGTAGAGACTAGAGAGCATTCACTGCCTCGGGTTCTGTCTTGGCATAATAAAGGAATATTTCATGTGTGACACTCACAGCCTATGGGCGTACACTATCTTAAGCAGACTTTAAGCTAGCAATAATTAACGTAAACATATGGCGTGTGCCTCAATTGAATTGTGCCTCTCCTCCACGCAGCCTTGAGTCTTTACTGCACACCGGCTAGAAATAATCCACTGCACATGCTAATCACTTGGCAATCGATTTGGCCCTTTTTGGTCCAACAATTTCTGTAAACCCCTGAATTGATCTGAGAGAAATCAATTAACAGCTAAGGGTAGGTAAATATGAACGAAAAATATGGATCGGTCTGCATACAGTATGACCATCTGAGCAAATTCTGACTGCACTCTGCGAGCCTGTTCAGGGATGCGAGGTGCAAGCAAATTCCAGTCAGGTTCGACTAGCCCCAGGTGAACTGTGATAACCAGGCAGTCTTCAGTGATAAAGTTATCTTATATCCATCAAGGAGAAAATGCACTTAACCCTCAACATTCAGCCCTGCTGTGTTATCTGCACTATAATGGAAATTGATAAAACGAGAGCTGTCTTATCATAATCCCCAATACATAACAGTGGGATATTGCTATTTTAGGATGCTCCAGGCGAAGAAATAGGGAGGAATGTAAAGGGCAGTAGGAGAACGTTGCCTCTTGGTAGAAGATCCGATGTTATCTGGTTGTATTGATGGAGCAGCTCCAGCAGATGCAAGAGGCGTCATTTTGTCGAGAGGCATTCCTCATAACTGGCCGAATTGTCACTGTCATCACCGTGCGCGGAGCTAAGCAGTGGCTGACTCAGTGAATTCTGGGCCTTGGGGAGGACTTGCACAGAAATAACACCCTGATAAGCATTAAAAAGTGAGGGGGAGACGAGGGGGGAGGCGGCTGATTATTAAAGCGAGAGACCCAAATATGTGTGTGTGAGGGACCCAAATATGAAAAGGAGATTATTATAGACACAATGAAAGGAAGCGAGAGGGAGAGAAAGAGAAAGGCAGGCTGCATGAACTTGCAACATGCTGACGCCATTGGTTTGTGTCCCTGTGCATTTTATTTAAGCCTCTATCATTAAACAGATTGAACAGGAGCAGCCAAAGTCATGGAGTAATTAGGCCTGTGATAAAAAATACCGGCTTAAATTATCAATCCAAATATTTTTTGGGGTCCCAGAGCATGCTGTATTTATCCTCTAGAATTTTGGGGGGAAATAAACCTACAGGCACAATTCATAAACTATTTTGGGGGAATGGAGATTTATCCATCATGCTTGCATATAGACTACATCATTTCCATGCTCACTGCCTTCCTGTTTAAAGCACGCCCCTGAATTGAGAGGTTCAATAAACATTCCTGTAGGTCACTCTGAATTTTGGATTCCCTTAAATGCCAGACCCATAACTTGACTTTTCAAGTCTATAATAAAAGGCGTACACATATACTTTCTATTTAAGAGTGAGAGAAAAAGTGAGGCTCTCAGAGAGGGAAGTCGTTCCATAATGAAGAGGATACGTATCTCAACGAAAAATGCCGGAAATGTCTTGTCCGTCTGGATTCCTTTTTCTCACACTGTGCTGAGGGCTCTCTTATGTGGCCAGAAACCCCACAGAGGCGTTGATTAAGTCAAGCTGAAGGCAAAAGCCTGCCTGAAATCAAGAGCCCCCAGCTCACTCAGTAAGCTATCAGGTAACCCATCTCCCTCGCTCATTCAGTCTCCAGTCAGATACTGAAGCTGAGAGGCACTATTAGAGCCCGGGCTGCAGCCCTAAAGAGAATTCTGCTGGGTGTTGATAACCGGCAGGTACCAGAATGTGGAGAGAGGGAGGGAATGAGTGAAGTGGAAAAGCAGCAAGGATACGGCAGTACTGGGATGCGGAGGAGGGTAAACGATCTCTGAAGGCCATCCTATTAATGGAGCCTTTTCATTAGTAGCACTAATGCAAATGATTGGTGGAGCTAATGAGCTCGAAGGTTCACGTGAACGTGGGCTCGGAGGAGCAGCAGTGTGTGATGATCACAGCGGGAAACAAAAGGTGATGAGCTTTTGAACATCGTATCTGGTCGTGATGAACATTTCACTTGTACAAGAGCAGGAGAGATGAAGAGAGAAATGGATGAATGAGCTGATGGGAAGACGAGTCAATTGTGCACCAACTCAATATGGCGTGGCCGCCACAGGCAAGAGGGTGCAAGATGAATGTTGGAGGGGACGGATGTATTTCATTGTCAGTGGACTGAAGAGAGGTAAAGCATGGAAAATGTCTCGATTACCTTCCACAAAGTGCTTGCCCACTCCCAGTATGTAAGCACTTTAGAAGATGATGAAGCACAGCTCATTCTGCGAAGGCTCAGCGACCGCTCATCAGATGTTATGACCGTCGAATGATATTCCACTTATACTCTTTACCGAACAACAGCAAACCCTGCATTTCGTTTTCGCTTTAGTGTGTTAAAGACACCCCCGGTGGCTTCTGTGAACCTTGCATGTAGAGGGATTTAGCTCGACTTACAGCGTGGTGTGTGCGGGATCAGTTTGGCTCTGGAGTGTCTCATGTGGACTCTCTCGGGGGAGCTGGTGGGGCGAGGACCAGAGGCCACTGATTGATGGTCAAGGACACTGAACCCCTCCCCCCACCTTGGTGCTCAGAGGAGCCCATCTCTGAAGCTGTGTCCTCAGGAGGATTTGGATGCTGCCTGGCTGGCTGCCCTCTCTGCTCCACTTGTGACAACGTGCGCGGAGGAAACAACCATTTTGGGGAATGAATCATCCAATAAACGACACATGAATGAATAGGAGATATTTTAATTTATCTACTCATCTGGCCTCTAGCATTTTCACATGTGTATTTCAGAACATGTACGAAACAGAAGGCAAGGGAGTAGCACTTCTGAATGGATGTTTTCACAAACCTCAATGTGTGCGATGGTTAAATCGACGAAAGACGACGAGGAGAGAAACTCATGCCATTCCTTGATGAATGATGATTTTCCACTGAATTACAGAGCAATGCAAAATACTCTGGAGTCTGCTCAACAGAAACCCTGCATCGAGTGTCTCTGCTGCATATTTCAGAATGATTCATTATCTGTGTCAACAGTGACTGAGGTTCAGGGCCTTAGCATTTGTTGTGCATATGATATGTGGGTGACAAAAGTGCTGTGGATGGAGATTTGGGAGGGATAAAGGAGGAGGGAGGAAGCACGAGAGAAAGGGAGAGATTGGCTCGTACTCCCAGCACACTATTTAAAGCTGATGGCTCCAATCCAGAATCAGGAGAGAGAAGCAGGGATTGTTATTTTCATATAACTCTGACGAGTTCTGGGGAGGTTTTTACTTCTTTTCATTTCAATCCTGTTGTAAAACAGTAATTGAAGTGTATCGCTTTCATCTCCACTTATCTCCTCTGCTCGTCTCCCTTTGGAGCGCTGCTTGTCTTCCCACCGTTTCCGCATCTTGACACTGTTGGTTTGTCTGTGATATATTGTCTGGGATTCCGTTGCTTCATTGTAGCTCGCCGCTGATGTGCATCGCAATTAAATTCAAACCCCAAAGAGGAAGAGCTCACTTAACCCCCCCCCCACCACCACCACCACCTACTCTTCCTCTCTCTCCTGTCCATGGCTGCTGCAGCCTCACACTCGCTCCACTTTCAATCACTGTCTTTTTTTCCCCCCCATCTCCTATCCTTTGATTACCCCCTCTTCTCCCCTGTATCTTTCTTTTTGTGCTGGCGTTCTCTCCGTCTCTGTCTCTTTCCCCATTCTACTCCCTTCATGTTAATAAGCACGATAATGGTGTTGCGGGCTGTTCCTGTTTGGGGAGTTAATTAAAATGGCAAAGTTACAACCCACGCAGTCAAAACAATGGAGACCCCTGTTTTCTGCAGTTACGAGGAGAGATATTAAACGAGTCCAGATTCTGGGAGGCAGGAACCCAGTAACACTGACTGCTCCCAGACTTGTCTTCACACTTCCCTTCCTTAAGTTTAGCTCCACCATTAATCTCTGTGCTAATTTTGGAAATCTCTGTCGGCCTCCCTGTAAGTGGAATGCATATCTCGAGAATCGTGGATCGTATCGGTTTAGCTTGTGTACATGTGTCAAATGTTGTGCTGTTGGAACAAGTACAAATTAAAAACCACAGATCAAGCAAACAGCCCATTCCAAACAGGCAGGTTTAGATTGGGCACTGCACTGGTTGTATTTAAATGATGATCTCGACTCCCACCAATTCGCAAATCTCATTTCTAATTGATAAAAGATTGTGCTACATCAAAACAAGGCCTCCTACTTTCTCCCTCAACCAATGGCAACCCAGCGATACCCAAAGTGAGGCAGAGTAGCAGAAAACAGTGAGTGAGAGAAAAGCTGAGAAAAGGTCTTGTTTTCAATAACAGATCAGGCACAACCATAATTTTGTCATGTTTCCTTTTGCAAGTAATTGAATGCAATAGACATATATATTGAAAAACTAAATATGAAAGAGAATCGTGATCCAATTTTGAAGCAAAAAATCCAGATTATAATTTTTTCCAGAATCCTGCTGCCCTCTCCTGCAGTACTGAGGTATTCAGGTTATTCATATCAGTGATCCAGAGATTACCTTGGGATCTCACTTAACTGCTGAATGGAAAGCCGTTATGTGCAAGATATTGATATGATTATTACAGCACTTACTGAGGCAGAATTTACACTAACAATGACCAGATGAGAAACTGAAGATAGTGACATCTGCCTATTACCCATCCGCCGCCACCTCACATACAAACACCCATACACTAACTCACACACATAGACACACACACATACACTCACTCACACACATACACACACGCACATAAATCCCAAATGGTTGTGCTAGCGGGGCTAGCACAATGCAGCTCACTCAGGCTTCAGCAACAGAGGGGCCGGCGGAGCAGGACAGGAGCTGTTTCCATGGTTACAATTCTCGGCTCGCTCTCACAGCCCAGGAAAACTGTGTCATTATCCTGTACTTTGGATTGGAGAAGAGAGAGAGAGAGTGAGAGAGAAAGAGAGAGAGCGGGGGATACAAAGAGAGAGAGAATGAGGCAGAGAGGGGAGACAAAGATAGAAAGGCAAGGAGAAATAAGGGGAGGGGGCCGCAGTTCACACAGGCCAACCATGCATCTAACACTCACATCATCAAAATTTGCACCCATTTGTGCTCCTCTCTTCACTACCTTTCTTTTTTTTCCCCGCTGCTTTTTATTCTGTCGGCGGAGCTATAGTTTTCACTCTAATAGGTAAACAACTTCAATCCTGACCAATAATGCTCGGAAATATCAGGTGAAAGCCGTGGAGTGTCAGGTGATAATGGGATGTGTCTGTTTTTTCCACTCTCTCTCGGGCATCTCCGGTGAAAATTGTCCCCAACAAGCTACCATGTTGGTAAAAAAAGGAAAAAAGGATCAGTGTGTGCATCATTGTATTTATTTTAAACGCAGCGACAGCCATGTGCCCCGCTAATGATAACCAGCAAAGGGCTCTTATTGGATAAATACAGGGCCCACAATAACCATGGCACAGATCGGATCCTCCTCTAACAAATCTGCGAAATCGTAACCAACCCGAAATATACACAAAGAATGTTCACAATTTTTGTGTGAGTGCAGAATGGCTGTGCAGTTATGCTGTTGCTTTGCTCGGCATGTTTCTGCAACGTGAGGTCCACATCAGAGGAGTTACATTGTGAACTAATTACATGGCCGTGTAAATAGAGGCACCCTGCTGATATGGGCTGTGCACCACATGATTTCCCCTGGTGGAGCAGAGCTTGTTTGCTTGCTGTGCTGCGTGTGTGTGTAGGCATGCATGTGACCTGTACAAAGGTATGTGTGTGTGTGTGTGTGTGTGTGTGTGTGTGTGTGTGTGTTGATGGAGAGCATGTTTGCTGTGCTTTATTGAGCTACAAGCTAAAAAAAAGTGTCCGTTTTGAGGAGTGAAAGTGACCCCCCGCCGAATGAAAGGCTGGCCTCTCCCCCTCCCCCCCCCCCCTCGCCGAACGCAGCTCTCCAGAGAGCCATGCTTCAATTGCTGTTGCTGACTGCTGGTCAGAGAACCAGCAGCACAGAACACAGTCACCCTCCATAAAACCATGTGACTAAAGCCCCTTGTGTATTTGATTATTTTTTTATATTAAAGTAGAAAAAGATAAGATAAAAGTAGTAAAAGTCAATATCATAGACTTTATTTAAGTATTTCCATTTCATGAAATTATAGATCATTTTACTTTTTATTCTGCTTCCTGCGACAGTTGTAGTTTCCTACCATGGTTATTTTTCACAATAAACGTCCTGCACACCCACTCAGGTGTTTCCAAGTCCTCAACCTGATTAGACCCGGAGTCCCAGTGGAGATACGGCTCAAATTACACAATGTTGCAAATCTATGGAACAAAAAGAATAATAATGGAAAAATAATTAAATGGTAAACGGTTCTGCATGAACGTGCACCAACACTAACAGGAGAGTGAGAGTGCCGTCACTCAAGTCTGGATTTTACACTTTTCAAATCAATTCTGAGAAAAGGTCTGATGGAGCAACAGAAGCCAAAACCTGTGTCAGTAGTCTTTAAAATTCTACATTAAAAGAATATTATGATAATCTCATAAAAGACACTTCATTATAAAGATTAAACTGGTGGTTCACGACCTTCTTGACTCATGACCCTTTTCAATAAAGCCCTGACTTTGAGTTGTCAGCAGTTTTAACCATCGAACAATTCCTCTTTAAACTTTGCTCATGGTTGCCATAAAAAATTTCATTCAGCCCCAAGAGGTGAATATATCACTAAAACCACAAAGAACAGAGATTATCTCGGGAAAAATTAGAATGCAGGTTTATGGAGCAGACCTGCCCTATTAGAGGAAAAGTTTATTTAAAAATGAATGTATCTTAATAGTTGTCTTGTTGAGGAGTTGTCACCACTTGTCTGCCTTCTCGCTATAAAGCTACAAACTACCACCAGCAGCTAACTGACTAACAAGCCTTTTTTTATCATAATTTGAAAATAAATCTCCCAGCACCTTTAAAAGAAAGCAAATAGATTGTTTCTCCATTGTTTTAATGTGTAAATCTCAATCAAATGCACTGCTGTTGTATTTATTCTTCATCTAAATCCAAATTATAATATTTCCCAAAATTCGGTTTCGTGATTTATCTTCTCACTCATTTCAGGGGGACAGAACCATAGGTTGGGAGCCACTGACCTCAAGAACCTCACTGTATATTGAGTAGTTATATGATCTACCTCAACTGGCTGCAACAATACATTTCTAGGTTACTTTTGCATTCATGCGACAGTATTAAAGGTCTTAAAAGGTAATTTATAAGTGTCACTTTATTCAGATTCTGTACTTTCATTTATATATATTGATACAGCAACTTTTTATTTTGTTTAATATATGTACATGTAGGATTTTAAATGCAGGACTCTAACTTGATTGTAATGTTAAGTGAGTATTTTTTCCGCCTCAGTTTAGATTATACAGTACAGTGTTGTGAAGTATCAAGTGTCAAAAGTGCTACAGCTGTGGGAGCGGCTCAAATCAGCCACAGTTGTGCAGTAATTGCAGTTCTCACCGTCTCGCTCAGAAGCCCCATGCAGGTCTGCAAACTTGTCGCAGTGAAAATGCAATCACAACTAATCAGAGCTTCTTTTTGTTTCCTGCCCACAGCGCCCAACACCGCGCCCTACGGGACAGGAAGTGCACACATCCTGCTGGCCTGCCGATACCTGGTCCTGGCGCTCTCCTCCTTCATCAGCGTGTACTAGGCCAGCGCGGACACAATGACTGTCCAGAGCATTTATCAATCCTATCTGACATTGCTGATGGCTGGAATTCAATCTGGTACCGTTTCTTGAAAAGCAGTGAGGGGGAATTAATCAGCATTTCTTTGTGTGGGGGTACTTTTGGGGGTGACATTTCTGTTATGTAAATACTTTGATGTTTTTATTATTATTATTATCATTTTCTCTCCTGTTTCTTATTTTCTTTTCTGATTGATCGACCACCTTGTGAATCTGTGCTCACCCCCGCCCTCCATGCCCCCCCCCCCCCCCCCCCCCCCCCCCTCCACCTCCAATCATATCAAAAAATCCCCCAAACCTCCCAAATGAGATACTTTCATGCCTCTTTCTCTTGGAGGCGATGGTGCAAAAATTGACATTTCCGTGTTTTCACGGCTAAAAAGAAGCAATTGTGCCAGTACGCAGAATTACCATACCAATGTTGTATTGAATGTATTATGGGTTGTTGAATGAAGGAGAGACATTTAGATTCCTCACAATAAAAATTCTGATTATGGAGTGTGCTTAAAAATACAGAAAAAAAAAACGAAAAAAGGCAGCGCTTTGTCAGGACCTGTATTGTCATGATTACTCAATAGATGGATGAACAGTGTTGAAGGTGTGCTTTGTTGTATTCTGAAATGGGTCCTTCAGTTACTATGCCTGCCTAACGATCGATCAGGCAGCTGTTCAAGTAGCAAAGTATCCTGTATTGTATCTTTATATTTTAATATAGTGTAGGCTTTTGTTTTAAAGTGGGACCAGCTTCTTCTCATTCGACCAAGAACGGAAACACGGTTTCACGACTTTGTACAGTGTAAAGGGAGGAACATCGCTGCCCTATGTTTACATTTATTCTTGAAAATATAAATACTGCAGTATATTCTCCATTATTATGTTCCAGTGAGTCCACATTCGTGATTGTCAGAACTAACCGTTGCAGTTGAGAAGAAAAAGTAGAGCCTGAGTTCACCGAATTCAACCTTTTTATTTTCTCAGAGACGTAGTTCTCTGAAACGAGCCACCTCCGGTAGGCATCGGCCCGCTGCGTGCCTACTGGTCATCCTCCAGCTGAAAACCCGCAGTTACACATTGTGCGTCGCTTTAGGTTTTTGGCTTCAACTTTTGGCATGACACTTAGATAACTGAAAGTAGCAATCTGCCGCACAGTATTTTATTCCTCTCTCATACTTTGCAGATAATTCACTACTTAAATATATTACAATCTGTGGTACGGTGAATATATATCCTTCATTTTATCATTCAACAAATAACTGTACTCCAGAGAGCCAAAGCCCGCATTCCAAGTAAAGGAAGATGTGTAATTACAAACGTGATCTACACAAAAGTGAAACCCACTCTGACACCTCTCCAAGTCCTTCTCGTGTAAATTATGGGCAACAGGACATAAATGAAGATCATGAACATGCTCATCACTACTAACAGGGCCTAAGGTGCTAACACCTGCTCCAAAATGACTTCAACGCCAACAGACAAGTGGTCCCGGAGCCAGTGAGAGTCCACAGGAGCTCCGAATAAATTAAACCATGAGGTCGTTTAATAGAAGAAGCTGTGGCTATGTGTTCACCCGTGTCAAATCTAATCTTAAAAATAGTGTTATTGCGAGGGTTTACTTTCTGACGACACCGTCAGTGGTCATCTTCAAGTATCTTCAATCCACGGTGTGAAGAGACACTGTACTGTAATGCCTTAATAGAACCATAGACATGAAATGAACCTCATTCAGACAGACACCTCCCAATGCGCTCGATGACATACAACTCGCTTGTTTGATACACTCCTGATGATAGAATGTTAATTTGCCATTCAAATTAGGTATTATATCCACTGACACTAATCTCTCAACCTATGGCTCTCGCAGGTATTTTTAATAAGCCAGTTGCATCTAATAAAAATGCATTATTTGTCCAACAGGTTAACACGCTGGCAAGTCTTGTTTGGATTGTGTTGTATTTTGCCCCCCCCCCCCTATCAAGGGACTAACAGTATGTAACTGCAAACCTATAGAGAAATAGCCATCGCAGTGAAAAGACTTAAAGCACAAACACTGTTATTACTTTTATGTTTTGTGGTGCTTTGTTTTGAGGTCTGCTAAACATTTTTGTTTTCTTTCACTGTTTGTACTGAAATTGTTATCCGCTTGTTTTAAAAACTTATAAAAAATACTGCACCATATGATCTTGTTTAAATGTTAAGGTATAATGAAAATGGGTCAGAAATATATTTATTCTCTTCCTTTATGAAATCAATGTATAAAAGACACATTTGAAACATGTAAAACTGAATATGTGACATTTATTTGAATGAAGCTCAGTATGGCATAGTTTATAATGTCGTCGGGTTCATTTAGATGCCATAACTGCTGTTGATTTTTTTGTCGGAGTACATTAAAAAGAACAATGTTTGCAATCAAATTACCTACTTTTTGAAAGAGAGAGGGTGTGAACAATATAACAGTATTATAGAACAGAATCAATGTGTGTATATTTGGAGAAAAATAGGATACCTTTTGATCTTTAGAGCCAGTGTGTAGTCATAGCTTTCACACACTCGCGTGTTTGACGACGTGCAGAGAGTATGATTGTGCTGCATGTCAAAGTTAACCTGTGTTTTTTGAGGTGGCCATTTTACAGATATTCATAGATTTCCTTTTGAATGGAACCAGTTTTTTTTCCAAAAGGCTTTTTTCTTTGAGGTTCTGGTCTCAAAATACATACCTCTTACAGATCACCAGGCCATGTTCCTTTGTGATTTATTTGAAACAACTTTGGTGATTAACTAAAACTACTATTCAGAGTCGATGATGATTATTGTGGCACATTGGTGACAGTCTGGAGTTATATTGGTTGCTTGTCTAAGCGGTTAAGACGATGCTAGTATTCCATATGAAATGTATTGGATGTTGATTATTTTGAATAATGGTTTTAACGAGTCCCTTTTATCGAATCACTGTTATTTGTAATAAAAGTCTTCATGTTACAATATAAACTCACATCCGAGTTAATAAACTTTCAAAGGAGTTTGTCATCATCACTGCAGGACGGTTTGAGCCCAGAGACATCAAAGTCATATCAAGACATAAAATGCCCCCAACAGGTTTCTCATTTTTAGATTTAGACTTCTTGCTGTTAACTAGAGTGTAATATAAGTATCATATGAGCTGGTGTCTCTAAGTAACATCATCTCTACTATTTAGATTATCTGTTGGTCAACAAACATTCTTATGATATCTGGCTGCTCACATCATGATTTAGCACCATGCAGAATCCCTCTGTGACACCATTAAGGACATAAAGCATTAATATTGTAATCCCAAACAACACAATCTTTCAAAATTAAGAGCTGTGATTTCTGTGAATCGTTTGAACTGTAGCATTCCCTTTGTTACATGAATTGATTTATCTTGAGTCACGAATTTTTACAATATCGTCTGTATCTGTTTACTTTTACAATCAGCTGAAGCTAAAGGACGGTAAATAATATTCTGAATCTTTCAGTTGTAGCTTTAAAAACAATCTTAATCTCCTTGAGCGGGGGATCTTTGATCCATCCGGCCTGAGCCGCAGCTTATCTGTGCATTTCTAACATTTACAAACAGCTAAAACACTAATACTGTTTTCAATTAACTAAATCCAGCATATGTTATATGAAAGTCCTGCACATCACACGTTCATGTTTTAATCACATATGTAAAGATCTTTGGAACATTAGCTAACAGTTACAATAGTAAGATTATGTTAATCATAATGTTAGCTAGGGTTACAATAGCTATTGTTAGCCAACATTTCAACAGCTACCATAGTAGTAATAACCGCAGTATTAGCGTAATTGTAACATTAGCGGATGCTAAAACAGCAACAGTAACATGCTAATAGAAACATAAGCTAGCATTACAAATGTTAAATTCAGCTAACGTTATAAAAGTCACAATCGGATACGTTGAGAAAGGACTGAAGGACAATTGCTGCCTTCAAATGGAGTCGTCACTGTTTTCAAATGAGAGGAATATAAACTTCACCAAGTGTGACGTGATCGACGTCATCAGAAATGGCCGAGGTCACAGAAGCTAACGGTAAGTTCCTATTTATTTAGAAGTATTAGTATTAAGCCTGTGACCTTGTAATATTGTAGAGAATTAACCCAACAGCTCAGGGTGGGCGTTCAGAGAGGAGAGAGAAGAGAGAGCTGATGTGTAAATTCTATTTAAGCTCAGTCAAACCGGATATTATGATGACACTAATTATAGTGATACTCAGAATTATATTGTAGTAATGACGTCCATAATAAGAGCAACAGGGATATGGAAGTCTGTTGTGCTCAGTAAGGTTTCTGTCTTTTTTTTCAAAACTTCAGAAGTTGTTCGATTGGTTAATGTTTGTGCAAGGTTTTAATTCCAGTTGTGTTATTATTATTCTGCGTTTAACAACACATGCAGTCGTCAAGTCTAAGTAGAAATCCAGAGTTATTTCATGTATTAATATTCAAATCTTAAAGGCAACATCCTGTAAAATGGTTGAATTCTCAACTGATCATTTGATCTGAAGCCAAATTATTGAAAGTGGTGCAGGAGTAGGAAAAGTAAAATGAAGAAATGCAATTTACTTTTAGTGAATTGATCTGTATTTCTTTAAGAAAAACTAATTATTAACATCTTAGAAGTTAAAATCGACCTGATAAAAATATGTATCAAGTTTCAGTTGAAACCTAAATTTAAACTGTAATCATCAAAACGTTCACGTCTAAAATAATTTGCAGTATCACTTCCCATATATTTCTCTCATGTCTGAGTCAGCAGCTGCACAGCCTCCCTGAGAAGAACCAGCGTGCTGGTTCACCTCCCGTCTAAACACTGCTGGGATTATCCTGCAGGTTGTGGGACGTGGCCGACATACTGGTGTGTTTGTACAGTCTAGCTTGAGTTACTGAGTCGTCTTAATTGTGCCGTATCATAAATATTTGATCCCCTCCCCTCTGCCCTCAAACACTGTAAATCTCTCCGCAGCACAGATGGCCAGATGCCACGGCACATAGGATTAATCACCGTTTGCTCTGCATCGTCATCATTGACTGGAGTGTGTCGCTCACTTCACTTGATCTGGAGATACTTACTAACCACTGCTCTTTCCGCCCCATGATGCATCTGGGTTAGATTATACACTTTACCCCAGCAGCATGGGGCTTTTGAGTATCCTTTGGCCTCAATACAATCTTGTCTAAAACATTGACGGCTGTGTGCGTGTGTCCGCGTGTGTGTTTGTCTGTGTGTGACCAACCTCATAAAAGCTAATGTTGATGTGCAAGCTGGAAAGAGGCCACACAGCTCCTGCAGAGATCACTGCCTCACCTCGCACTTTCTGCTGACACCGAGGCAGAAAAAAAAAAATCCCTGTCGACTTTTAAATTTAAGATAAGAAGATTCTGAATATTCATGGTGCGTAGCTCTACTGTGAATTACTGCAGCCTCACAATCCCCACCCTGGATTTTTGAAATGGTCGTTTCAAAGGCCTGTCTCACTCACTCTCTCAGCCCAAAGTCTCAGAGTGCACTGCTCTGGTTGAAAGCTTTTATCACAAGTTTGGATGTGTTTCTACGATAAAAGTATTTCATTTATAAGAGCGGGTATTTCGAGGATATTTGCCAACTCAAACTAAAGCTGGGGAAAGCAGCTTATATTGGATATTTAAAACAGCAAAATATTTAATGACTCAGCTCAGAAACAAACAAACATATTGATATCACATAATTACACATGTGTGAGGTTCATGAATCAATTTAACTTCACAGCTATTGTGTCACAAGAAGCTCATGGAATAAACATTCATCCATATTCCGTGGCTGACACAGTGTACCTGGCACCGGTTACAATTTCCTGCCGTGGTAAAAAGTAAGAAAAGAAAACACACTGGATTTTGAGCAAATTGCAGGAATTGCGTTGCTGTGAATGTTTTGTGACTCTGGACGTCAGAGGCTGCAGAGCCCAGACTGAGGTGCCAGCGTAGGGAGGTGAGGAAACATAATGCAAGTGGCATTTACAGTGGAAATTATAAAAGGTGAACATGACACAGAAATTAATTATTTTGAAGTTGGGAGATATATTGTCATCAGCGTATGATCGCAGAGTTCCTTTCAGCAAAGCAACGTGACCCTGCATTGAATAAAAGTCATGGTATACTGTGGGCTATGGAGACGGCTCATGTGGTGTCTCCTCACGAAGGCGTCTGGGTCCAGAGTGAACAGAGAAGAGACTGGAGGACATGTGAGAGGGGGATTCCCTCGGACCTGGCAGTAAATGAAACCCTGCCCGGGCCTTTGACAGTTTTGAGCTGGGAGATGGTGTCGTTCTTCTCTCTGTCGCTGCTGCCTCGCTCCTGAGTCGCCGGCCCTCTCCCCTGAGCAGCATGATGAGAGTTGTCACTATCAAAAAAAACTCTGTTTCTTGAGTGCTAGCGTTCAGGCTTGCAGATATGTTTGTTGCACAGCAGGCTAAAGCAATCCCTCCTGTCAAAGAGAGAAAACACTCCTCTCTGTGTAGAACCAGTCTCTGGGTGAGTTTGATTCCCTTCGAAATGGAATAAGAAAAAAATAAAAAGAAGCAGAGTCTTTTTTAAAACAGCCTTTTTCTGTTCTCTAAGACATTTGAATTGGTACAAAACAGTGAGTGCTCTCTGACTGGTGTGTGTGTCTCTCCAGTTTTTCTGAAATCTGATAATGTGGCAGCTGCCAATGTAGAGAGGGGGACATGCTATTTAAAAAAGAAGAACAGGTTGCATGAAGTATTTGTCAGCCTGTCTCTCATTATTTCCACTGAACTGGAAAATAAGTTGCCAGTCAATGATGCAGCGCCTGAGATAATACCTGGGTTTTAAAGCAAGCTATCGGAGCCGGCTCTCTCCATGACGCCAAAAACTGAATCACAAACTGCAAAGGAGTTTTCACATGACGCTCTCAGGCAATTGTGAGTTTTCATGAAAGATTGAACACGTTGCCATCGAGAAAAATGTCATCGTTTCACCGACTGTAAATCTTTTTCCATTTCCTCTGTTGTCAGGCCTCAAAAGGCAGATTCCACATTGTTCTCTAAACACGAATCAGTCACTTGCAGCATCAGTTCATCGCATTGTACTGTATGTGTTTACCTGGAGCAGAGGGGCAGCAGTTCTTCTGTTTTGTTTCTGTAAATTGAAAATGTTTGCTCTGGACATTTTGTTTTCTGGACATTTTGTTTTCCATTTAAACAATTTAAAAAAATGGAATAGACATAAAAACTTAAAGGACGATATTGAAGCTTTACGTGTGAAATTTAATTTCCCTTTTTATCTGGTTTGTTTTAATTTGATATTCAAATCTTCATGTTGAGAAATAATGTGCTGAGAAGTCCGGATCCCACAGGAATATAGCTGTACATTTATAGACTCTATAGGAATAATAAGAACTCTAGATGGATCACTTTAATGATGTATATGGCTTAAAGTGTCATTGATATATCTACAAAATGACATGTTGTCATTTGCTGACACTGTGTATAGCACAGTGTCAGCACTGTGTATAGCACGTATATACGTCCAGTAGAATGCGTCATATGTTATTTTGTCTTCAGTGGTTTGAAGACGTAGTTATAGAATGTTTGTGTTCTTCAGATTCGGTCCTAACAAAAGCAGCTCTGTGCTCTGAACAATGTGACACTTGTTCAACAGAGAAACGCACTTTACTTCACTCTGCAGCCGCACTGGACCATAAATAATTCATTCATCACATGTTACAGACTGAAAATATCCAAGTCGTCAATTTAATGAGCAGACACATTGTGATTTTCTGTGAGGGGCTCAAAATTCACAGCAATATAACATCACACACACGCACACACAGACACACAGCACATTCCACTTGCCACTTTTTAACACAGGATTTTATGTCAACAGATTTTCAATTATAATGTGTTATTTGGGCGGAGTTTTGTTTTTTGCACGAGTCCCTTACATTTACGATATGTGGGTAAGGTAACATTTTATATTATTGTTCTATGTTCGTCTGTCCTCAACACATAAAAAAAGGAATTGTTGTTTGTCCAGATATCTAAAACCCCCTCTGTTTAACTTTACCTGAAGTGAATTAGAACATTATTCTCCACACAATCAGGAGACAACTTTATTCCAGTTTTTTAGAACAGACGACATTGTTTTCTTCACCGTTAACTTTTGCGAACTTTAAAGTTGCTAAATGTAAATATTTGCACTTGCCTCAAAGTGAGTGTTGACATTATCAACTGTTAACGTCCGAGTCCAGAGGAATTGATGTGAGTTCAGCATCAATCTTCATTCCTTTACTCACCGAGAGCTTTTTCATCCTCTCAGGTTGGACTCAGTGCAGACTGCTCACAAACCTGACTCTCTGTCACCTCTTCAGGTACCACAGTGGTATTACAAGATGGGATGGCCCTGGGCTAGTTGGTTAGCATGCTAACTTCATTAGATAGGCATATTTCTGCAACACAAAACATAAACGTCTTCTGAGGCAGCACATCTCTTCACATTCTGGTGATAATTCGAGTCTCACTTTGAGCACAGCACATTTAATAGAGACGCTGAACAAAACAATCCATAGGTCAAATGAGGAAGGGAAGAGTTTTCGAGCGACCGGGTCAATATTGGATAAACTTTCTCTCCTCATGAGAAATTACCATGGGTCGGAAAGTTCAAAAAAGTAGTTGTTGAAACATTTTATTCAAAACCACATATTTCTCCTGGTCTCACAACAGGAGAAGGCTGAGGATCAATAGTAAAGTTAATAGGATTCGTCCTCTGGGAACCATGAATGTCTGAAAAGGAGTTTACAACACTCTATCCAATAGTTGTTGAAATATTTCAGTCTGGACGGAAATGGATGACCGACATTTCCTTCCCCTGAGTGATGCTTGTCAGCATCGCTACATGTAAATTAGCAGAGTCACAAGGGAACCGGATTCCAGATCGACTTAAAGTTGAACATCAGGAAGACAACAAGAATGTTAGCAGTTAGCCCAGAAGTTATTCAGAGTATCTTCACACTTTTTTAAATCATATTTAATGTTTGTTTAAAACAACTCAGTTTAAGTTTTAACGAGCAGCTTTGGCCTCTGCAGCCACACGTGGTGATTCATTCTGTTGGGCTCCAGCTCAGAGAGTGGATCTGTTCTCACGCACAGAAATCACAGTTAGTATCAGTTGCTTGACCAGAGGAGAGTCCTCATGATCCCTGGAAACCAGAAGGGCCAGAGCTGGAAACAAACGGTTCAAGTGTCTTCCCTGAATATCTTAGCTAAACGCTGCTTCTTTTTTTAGCTGATGTACATTTTGTCATTACTCTTGAACTTGCTGGGCCTTTTTCTGGTGGTTTCGATCGTTCAGTCCACAGAGGAGGTCGTGCCCACTCTCTTAAATTACATAGCAAAACGATAGCCGCACCGTTCTCTCTAATACAAGTTGGTGAATCACCAGAATGAGTTTAAAGCTGCTATTTTGTGGTGAAATACTTACTGTACATAATGTGGCCTCGAGACCTTTTTAAGAGCATCGAATACCCTTTCATGCAAATGCAATAATCAAAATGTTTAATGCATGACATAAAAACAAAAGTGAATATATTTTTTTGCTGTAGTTATGGACCACTCTTTACTGACAGCCCTTTTTCCCCAGCCTCTCTTAAAGCCAGTCGCACTGGTAATGGGGAGTTTGATAGGATGAAAAATGGTTAAATCCAGTGGCTGAATTATTGACTGGAACCAAAATGTGAGGACAGAATCCCAGTGGGACCGAGTTGAGTGGAAGCTGCTCCACACTCTAATTGCCCCCCCGCCCACCTCCTTGCTCCTTCTCTTGGCAGCCCAGTGTCGAGTGTTACAGAGCACTGATGAACTCTGCAACACACTTTAAGGGTTCCAGTAATTAAAGCCTGCAAAGATTCTCAGGATAATGCACCGCTCACCAATAAGCTGCATGACTTCAACTAAACAACAGGTCTGGTCACATCGGTGAGTTGTGGTGTCCTTGCAATCGCCTCAAACACTCTGTTCTCTTTTGTTCCCGACGGTCCATCCTCTCACCTGACGACACAGCTGAGGCAGAATAAAAGAATATGCAAATGTGAGGAGATAGAGGTTATGATCCAGAACTGCTCAGCTCAGAGACGGAACAGTCAGGGACAGCGGTTGAAGTCGGGGATTCCGACTCTAACACGGCAATTAGGACAAGTGAGGCGAGGGAGACAAGCTGAACGACCGCTTGGCCTCAGATGTTTGTCACATGACGAGAAAGAACAAATCGGTGTTGTTTTTAACTATTTCCAATAGGCTGCTGATGACATTCAAATAGGGACTTCAACAACCCCTTTCTCTGAGAAATTACACATCAGCAACAGAAATATGTTGTGATTAAAACATAATGCTGTCCTGATTAGTTTGGCTCATCACACAATCAGAGGACATCGCTAATGAACGTGTCCGCCACTGCAAAACTCTTCTTCAGGGGCTTTGACTCTGAAGGCAAATGCTGAAACAATTTAAAAACCATTTCAAACACAGACGTGCTGCATCATGCCAGCAGGAGAACCAGCCTCATGCTCCTCGGCTCATGGTAACTAAGTAATTAATGTGTTAAAAAAAAAACTGTGAAAAGTTCGTTGTCTTTACTGGTTTGAAAACACAAACAAGTTTTCTCTGTGCAGTTTCAGAGAAAACATGAAGGAAAGCTCACAAATGAAAACAGACAGTTTTTTGAGCAGATGGTCTCCAGTCATCTCAAACACAAGGACATCTGTCCTGCTAGAGCCCAAGAAATCATCTTATCCATTTTATGAAAAATGTATATATTAGCATGTTTTAGTACTTCTTCTGTGGAGAACACTCCGATTGAGTTGTTATGTCACCACGCCGCCGACAGCGTTTTGTTTTATTTTACATTACTGCGTCTGCAAGTTTGTCCCATTATTACAAACACAGCATCTCAAACTCCCCCAGCTAATCCTTTCACATTTGGGACAAACTTTCACTTGGACCTAAGGGTGAAGTGATAAGAATTTGGTGCTCAAGGGTCAAAGGTCACTGTGGTCTCACGAGACATGTTTTCAGTCTCGAGAAGAAGAAATAAAGATAGAAATCCTATTTATTCACTTGGAACAGAAGATTAACTGATTCGATTTTGATGGTCAGAGGTCGAGGTCATGTGAACCTCCCTACCCTTTTTTTTCCTTTACCCTGTTAACCTATTTTAAGAAAAACATGAGAAAATCTTTTTCTAATTTGCCACAAAATATGTAACTATATTCACTGATAAACTGATTTGATTTAGGTGGAAAAAGGTCAAAGTTCAAGGACACATTGGCCTTACAAACATGATTTTGGCCTCTAGATCATGATATCTCAAGCTGCCTTCAGGGAATTTCTTCAAATTCAGACCAGTTGTCAATTGGACTCAAAGATGAACTGAATAGAATTCAGTTGCCGAAGGTCAAAGGTCATTGCACCAGGTGGCGTGGAAACACACAACCCAAGGACAGTGAACTAATGAGTTCAGTTTCCCTGACCCTAACCTAGAACTGACACAGGACTCAAATCTTTGTTACTGGTCTCAAGTGTCTGCTTTGTGTGGAGCAGGTCAAGTTAATGCAGTGAACATATACGAGGCAGCCATTTAGTTTCCCATCAAATTGTCCTATGAGAGTTAAGGCACATTTTTTGGCCTTCAATAGTCAAATCTTCATCCTCCTGCAATTTCGAATCTCTTATTGCAACACGCCAGCAGGTGTGTGTCCATGACTATATGTTACATTCCTCTATGTTGCAATATGTCTTGATAAAATGACTTGAGTGTATTATTTTCATGCTCATTACGTGTGGACCACAGCTACTCTGTCGCGGCGCCCCAGCTAAGTAAACACAGCGAGGTGCAGACATATTGTGCTGCTCCGACCCACCGAGATCCAAGCAATCAGTGCTCACATTCCCAGTTTCATCAAGATGTAGTAATTTTCAAACACACACAGTCAGGGGCGCCTCACATAACCATAAAGTAAGCCTGGCGAGAGCCGTCATCAAAAGTGTGCCTGCAGCCACCTTCCTGAGATGAAAAACAAATGAAACACTTTGAGGCTGAGCCGATTCCCCTCCCGTTCTGCGACTCCATCTGTCACTCCCAGCGACTTATTCTGAGCAAGAGAGCTTTCCTGCATGACCTCCATCACAGCGAGCAAGATGAACGAGGTGGGTCTGGTCTCTGTCCTCCGTCTTCTCCGTGCCAAGGCAGCAGGGGCACCGAACCATCGAGAACACCTGCAAACTGAGAGTAATGAGGCAGCAGGCGGCGCGGCCGCCCATCCTCCTCGCTCTAATCAATCCAGCTCGCCATTAAGGAAACCGAGGAGAACTGCAGCTAGTTAGAGAGTGCTGCAGCTTCATGCCTCCATGAACCATGTCTCCAGATTGTTCCTGGTTTTATGTTTTCTCTACGGCACATCTCAGTGACCACCTGACCGCCTGACCGACCAGCTTTAGATTTCCTGCTGATAATAATTAGAGTTTCTGGCAGAAATTATTCCATTTGAAGGTACAATTTATTTATTCCGATACAAACAATTGATGGAGCCAAAGACATAAAACCCCGTTCTCCCCTGGACCTCCTGGGAATTAGCTGAATGTCATGTGCTCGGCAGATTATGAAGCGCACTATGACAAGTATATGATTTGGGCTGAGAGAAGCCCAAATCAAATTCAGGTTTTTAAATGCAAATATTGTGAATTATTATATTTCAGGTGATTTTAATGTTCATGTTGGCAGAGCTTAGCGTTATCAGTAACCCACTCCCTGAGAGGTTGTTATTTTTTCCTAACCATGCACCCCCCCCACCCCCCCTCCCCGCTGTGGTTCTCATCTTATTACATGCACGCAGAATGAGATGTCTTCATTTGGATTGAAACGTCCGTCTTCCCCTCAATTCCACCTCTTCAATCTCCCGGAGTCTCCTTCTTCGCATTTCCTTTCTTCCGCTGCCAGATTCAGAGACAGGAGCCAGAAATGCACTGGAAAAAGACACGCTGTCACACGGTTTATAACCCCCCCCCACCCCCCCATCCAAAAGGAATCATGCCACTGTGTCATTACCCGGCCTTGACTCTCAGAGCCGTCACATTCAAAGAGCATTTTTCAGGAGCGCGCCCTCCCCAGCACGACTAGTAAGCATGGCTAATGGAAATTTAATCAGCAGCGAGAGAGGACAGCAGGCATAATGCAACAGATGATAAATAGAAGAAAGATGCAAATGGTATTTATTTTAGACAGGCCGCGCTGACAAGCCTGATAATGCCTCCTCATAAAATTTCTCCCTGAAGCTTCCTCTTGATGGCTCCGGAGTCGTATGCACCATATTTCATCGTTTATGGAATAAATTGTTTTATTCATTGAAATGTTTTCATTTTTTGCCAATGTCTCTTGTCGGTGGGGCCTGAGCACCACCGCTGAAACCCAAAGTAATAAAGAGCAATGTAAATTGCTGCAGTTATTATAGCACACCAGCAGTGCTTCAGAACCGGCAACATGTGATTCCACATCTTTTCGAGTGACATAACATTTCTTCTGTGCTCTTTCTTCAGACTTAACAACATACTGTGAGTGAACAGTAAAGATACAGCTGCTCTGTGACCTGCGCCTTCAACCACAATGCTTTTCACTCAGCTGGCCCTAAAGTGTAATTTCTTATAATTGCACACATTGTAGTGACCCATTTAACAGCTTCAATCATCCACATGCAGCCTACACATGACGCAGACTCCGTATTAAAGTGAAAAAGTATTTTGTGAATCCATCAGGGGACTGGAGGCTGAGTTTCATTCATCACAAGTTACTTTTCGTCAGTTTCTTTGGTTGGTGACATTTAAGGTTTAATCACATTTATTTCCAAGAGATATCAAGATTCTAAAAATGTATTAAAGTCACATTTTATTTCAGCATCAAATGTTTGTCACAAGTGCAGCGGCCAGAATGAACATTGGAAATAATTGGAAATGACATCATCTACAGTGGAGAGATAACACACCAAAAAAAGGTTCGGACATTTTAATCCTTGACAGAACAATGAATCATCAGATCATTCCCAAGAAACAACAGATTATTACATTTTCTCACCACAAGGTCAAGCAGCTGCTATGGAGCTTTTCATAATTTGTGATCTTCATCAGCAGATGGAGTTTTATTTATTTTTGTTTTCATTAATATATGCGAGATTGTTATAAAGTTATAATCCTCAAAACTTCCGCCCCGGTGGATTTGGCAAAAAATAGCTTTATTGGTGTTTTCAGCAGGTGCACTGAACACATTCGCTGAGCAGCTGTTTGGTCCGAAATACCAGATCAACTGTGCAAGTGTGTGTTTGTCGGGCACAACCGAACAAACATGTCGAGACTGATTCACTCTCAGAAAACCAACTTGTTTTATGTTCCTGATGTTTCTGTGACTGTTTTGCAACAAACAGACATGTTGCTGTTTGAATCTCTGCAATTTGAAAAAGCAGCAGAAAATTATGATTGAAAATGGTTATAATCAGTGTTAAATAATATTACAGTTTGAAAGGTCGTTCCCACAGTGACAGACATTTCCTCGAGAGACGGTAGAGACCAAACACGGAGCTAAAAGACACTGGATATTGTGTTTACATTTCTTAGATCACCAGTAAAACTAATCCAATTGAACAATAAAGCTGCTTTTGAACTACTGGAATTGTAAATACCATTTAATAGTCTGTTGTTCCCACTTAATAAAAGGTGATGCATGTGTAAGTGCCTTTGGGCAAGATACTGAACCCCAAATTGCCCCTGAAGGCTGTGCCAGCTGTGTGACTGGGATTGTGTGTATGTTCTACATAGACGCACCGGATGAATGTGTGTGTGTGTGTGTGTGTGTGTGTGTGTGTGTGTGTGTGTGTGTGTGTGTGTGTGTGTGTGTGTGTGTGTGTGTGTGTGTGTGTGTGTGTGTGTGTGTGTATGTGTGTGTGTGTGTGTGTGTATGTGTGTGTGTGTGCGTGTTTTTGTCTGTGTATGTGTGTGTGTATGAGTAAAGAGTTTCCTGCAAAGCGCTCGAAGTGGAGCTCAAGACAGAGAAGGTTTATATAGATACAGACAATTTACAGTAAAAGTCTTAAAGTAAAGAAGTGTGTGAAATCGACCAAATTTAATGGAATACAATACAGTAGTGTCTCAAATATAATCTACCTACAGGGCTTCATTGACTCGACATGTTTTAAAATTTGTCCAGCAGATACTCTGTCCCGTAGTCCAGGTGCCACACTGAAGCCCAGCCTGTCATTAACACTAATACAGCTGTCACAGGAGCTGCAGGATTGTTGCTTGCGCCCGAGTGCGGTCGGGCTGCTCTGCTTGTTATACCTGTCTCCCTCTTAACTTCCTTGTTTTTGCCTCGGCTGCTTGAGTGTGGTGAACGCCTCGCTGTCAGTGCGTCGGCTCGGCTCGGCTGCAGCCTCCCCGCAGCGGCATCACTAATCAGGTCCTGTGTTGGTCCTGAGCAGCTCCTGGCAGGACTTCACTGAGCAGCCTCACACACTGTCCACACTGTCGCATGTCAGCGGACGGATCCTGGCACCACATGCACACACACCGCTCCCATCCTGTGTGTAATATCATTTGGAGAACAAAGAGCCTGCAGGATCTTCGTCTAATCTCAAAAGGGATGAATATATAAGCTTATAAGTCTGTTGTGCACCTATATTCTCCTCCACCTACAGTTTGTCGAGAAAGATGGAAGAATTCCCACCAGGCTCCAGTTCGATGCTGCTGCAGGTGTTTGGTTTGATGCTGATGTATAATCTCTCATAAACAAGCAGGGCTCCACTGTAACTGTCTTAGTGCTTGATCTACAGCGCATGTGGCATTAAGGGCGTCTCCAAATGCACCGGGTGGTTTAACACTGGAAAATAAAAAAGATGCTGAGCCAAATACAGACGGTTCAAAAGCTATTGTACAAAGCCTAGGTGTGTTTTGGGTGAAACATGTAATAAACCAATAAGACTGGATCTCATCTATCTGTTCAACAATTATAGAAATGTCTTTCTGTATGTGTGTGTGTGTGTGTGTGGAGCACATGTTTCACATGCATCAAGAACTGTTCATCTTATCACTCTCATACTTGGCTTGTGTGTTGTTGAGGGCCCAGAGGAGTGCAGTGTCATGATAACACGCAGAACAATATCAATGAACTTTGAATAAACAGATGAGCAGGACTTTGTAGCGAGTCTCCAGTTCAGCCCATTGCACACAGGCAGGTTTAGAACACACACTGTACTGGTTCCCTTTCAAAGCCAGATGTGCTTGCACATTGGTGGATTGATAATATGTGGGAGGATTTGTAAATGCTAAATGGCTTTGTACTTATATAGCGCTTTTCTAGTCTTGATGACCACTCAAAGCGCCTTACAGTACAGTTCTACATTCACCCATTCACACACCCATTCATACAGTGCATCTATTCGCAGCACTTAGTTATTCTATGGGGGGGCCATTCAGGATTCAGCATCTTGCCCAAGGACACTTCGGCATGCAGATGGGTCAAACTGGGGATCGAACTGCCGACCTTCAGGTTGGAGGACGACCACTCTACCCCTCATCCACAGCCGCCTTCAACGAACACTTCTCTCCCAAGGCAACGTATCTACTGGCACATATCACCATCATGAAAATGCACTCTTAAAATAATAGTGAAATCCTGCACCACTGACTCCACAGCAGGTTTCTGTTCGTCATGCTTCTCATGAGGGCCCAGCAGAAATCCAGTCAGCCATTAGCATCCCACGTTGGGTGGAGTCGATGGAGTAAAGCCAACATATTGAGACAAACAACCATTCGGACTCCGACTCTCTGTTATAAACTACTTGTGTTTGCATTGTGGAATGGAGCCAACGTGCCCAGAGAAAACCCACACAGACCACCCTCACCAGTTTGGAGCTACTATGTCCTCAGCAGGCGTTCAGATTCCTAAATGAAGATGGACTAAATGGAAACCACTGAGCACACTGGTCTGGGAACAAACATGACAAAGAGGGAACTGGCTGCACGATGCCCCGCTGAGACAACACAAATTTCCCTGTCATTATTTCTTCCTGCTTTCATAAATGCAAAGTGGGAAAGAAAAAAACAACAGAGGACTGTATTTCAGGCGGACAAAGGCCAATCTCTTCACTGGTGAAAGCTGAGCTGTTTCACATCATGAAACTTTCTAGTTTCGATTCATCTTTTAGTGTCCTGCTCTAAACAAATTCATGAAATTTAGCAGCAAACACTGACTAGTGATTTAAAGCGTGGCCCGAGCTCGCCTCTCAGGGAAACAATAGTGATAATTGTGTTTGCTGGATGATTAAGAGGGTTTCAGGGAACAACTTGTGCCTTTGTATCTTCCTGTTGATGAGAAAACCATCCATTTTAATGGCTTTTTTTTCTCCCTTTGTTTACTCGGCACCACTTTATACAAGAAAATGGCACCTAAATGAATGGTGTGCTATTAAAGGGGAAATAATAGCTCAAAGTATCAAAACAAAGCAGAGGAAAAAAAATGGAGATGTAAAAGGTTTGAGAAACAAACATTTGTTTTTCTTCTCAGCGCTGCTCGAGGTAAATTTGTTTTTTAAATGCTTGTAAGTCAATTTTGGTTTATATTTTTAGACGCTATTATTCTGCAACAAAACAACCGAACAATAAAACTGATTTTTTATTAAAACCTCTGCACCACTTAATTGGTGTGCATGTGGCACATGTTACCTGACGTCCACCAGACAAAGGCATCAAACCAGGGTAGGGTTCAGTGGTCAGAGAGTGAAGGCACTGGAGGTGAATGTGATAATGTTGCTGCTCTGCTGAAGAGTGGACACCAGGCAGTGAAACTGGTTCATCCAAGCCGAGGCTGCCTGTGATGATGGACGTCAAGACACCAATGAAACAAATGACTAATGGACGAATCGTTGAAAAACAGCCTCAAACAGATTTAAACCCTTAGTAACAATCAATGCGTTGATTGTTACTAAACCACCTCCCTCCCATCCCCCATCAACGTGTCCATAATGTCCACGTGACAACAGACGAAGCTGAGCTAACGTCTGTTGTCTGTAGCTTCATCTTTACCTGAAAGAAGTGGTGACGTGTTGATTGAAGACACTTTAAAGACCGACTTTGCTTTTAATGGCGACTTGCTCCAAAGACGATGTAAAGTTAAACCAAAGTTTCAGGGCACTGAAACAATCGAGGTCAGTATTGTTTCTGTCTGTTGTGTCTGTTGTGTCTTTCTCTGTAACGGCAGAATCTGTCCCTCAGATCACTGCCTCTGGTACTTTGCAGAGAGCATTTGATCCTGTGGAAACGTGTGGAGCTGGTGGGCTGAAGCTGCCGTTACGGAGGCAGAACAACCCGGAGCGGGGACGCTGCGTCCTCCCCCTCCGTCGTCTCCCTCTCAGAAGTTGTCCGCTTCTCCCTCAGGAGACAGAAAAACAAGGCGATTAGAGAAAGCAACCCGCGATATGAAATGACTCACCGTGCAGACGCCACACTCGATGTGCTCCGGCACATATGCTCGCTGGCTTTGTCTCAGAACTTGACATTTCCAAGTGATAGCAGGTGTTTCTCCTTATTGGGCGCGTGAAGCGAAGCACTTCTCTCTCTTGACACTCGCATGTGTTGAAAGACACGGAATCAGTTAATTACATTCATGCGAAATCTGCGTGGATTTGTTTGTGCATTAACTTCCCACCAGGACATATGGCCCTGTATCCGTTGTGTTTGCTCTCACAACACCGAGAGCTGTTTTCAACGAGCACATCTCACCTGGTGGAGATTAGCGATGGTGAATTAAGGACGAACCTATCCTCGGTCGGATCTCCGCTGAGGCAACAAACTGCCAGTGTTCTCATGTTTTGATCTATCGTCTTAAGATGGACCGATAACGGCGCTTGTTATCGTATGTGAGCGCCGGGTCTGCGCCTGCAAAACTCCCTCAGAACCCCCTCCCCCCTCCCCCCCTTTACCCAAAGTTCATATCTCAAGAATCAGCATATCAAGGCTCTTTGCTAAAATGTCACAGATATGACAGGTGATAATTTAAAATGGCAGCTGCAGGGCGGAGGACAGAGTGCTGGCACAATTTCCACCTATTAAATCTGTGTGTCTTTCCTTTTATGGAGCAGATCGGCACGAGGATGTCGGTTTTAACGCCGTCTTGGTTCAGCTCCTCTCTGCTTGACAACCTGTTATGAGTTCTTCTCCAAACACGTCATAGACAAGTGTCCTGAGCCGCCCACGTCTCCTTGAACTGAGGATAAATGACTGCGTCCAGTCGAAAGCCCGACAACATATAAATGATTTACACCGACCGAAACGTCCTCCCGTTGATTCATGGCGTGCCGCACGTGTGGCTGTGGCATTAAACGCCTAAACAGCTGAGCTAATGCAAACCAGGGTTTAACTCGGTGTGAGACCATGCATGCAGGCACCTGCTCGCCTCAGATGAAGAGCTCTCTCTGGCAATAAGGGTGTGATGTCTCTGCAGCCAGTGCAGGCTGCACATTCAAGAACCTGCTGTCGACTTTTATAACACGTACTCCGCTTGAAATCTGTGTTGCACAAATGTGCATTTGCATACAGAAATGGTTCAGGTTGATATTTTCCAGCCATTAGAGGAAAGCACAAACACAAACTGACAGAGGAACAAATATTATGTCAGTTGTGTTCCACTCGTGGTTTATTTGCCATGAAAAGGAGAAAAACAAATGTTGTGAGTGTATTGAGTCGGTGCTGAAGTGAAGTAAAGCTACATATTTAACAATGTAAGTCTTTACCAAAAAAAAAACAGAAACAGTCACTGCTTCAGAGTCTGGCCTTCATTTTAAACATAAGACAATTTTAAGGTCAACTCAATTAGCCTACTTCCCCTGAACAAATTGAAATCCTATTTGCGTGTGTTTTTCAACACTCCGGACTCAGTCAGCTGTGGAGAATCTGTAATGTGGTCGTAGGTGCCAAAGCTGAGATATTTCTTAATTACAACATAATTGATGGCTAATGTTTCGGAGCAGGCAGGAGGGTTGTTGTCAGCGGTGCAGCAGCACGAGAAGGAAAAGTAAAACTCGACTATGCTCGAGGAAGCTGAAGTTATTATTTCATCAGACCTTGGGATCCACGTGTGGCGCTCTGATTTGGGGCACACAGCTATCAGGCTGGAAAATCACACCGAGATTGTGTTTACACGATAATCGGCATTCAAAGTGCACGGGTCATGATCAGGAGAATTAATCTAATTACCATTATCATTATTTTATTATCTGATAAATTGGCTGTCTTGACAAATGCTCCCCGAGGAGTCACACGGGGGAAAATGCCAAAGTGTAAAATGCCAAAGTGTCTGAGTGAGGAGTGGTTCCGCCGCTGTGATCAAATTAAAACGACTTTGTTAGTCATGCCTGGTGTACACACGCACACACGCACAAACACACACACGCACACACAGGTCTAGGTCGGCGTGGAATTCAAGGTACAGTATAATGTCAGGAGAGCAAAATGACACAACGGTGCTTCGTCAGGTGATATGTCATGTGATGTTATATAATGAAAAAGGAAAAGTGATTAAACAACTCATGATTATGAGTGAAAATGCCGCTTATGACCATTTATTGGAGATAATAAAGAAAAAGCTCAATTATAAGTTGAATGACTCTCAGCCGGTTACATTCAACAACAATTTAAAGGGAAATAAATTCAAACTAATTCACAGAGCAACGTTTGAGAGGGAGAAATGATCCTCCGGAGCTGTGACTGGTGGTAATCACCGTTTTCAACTCATGATTATTTAAAGACAAGGTTATTATTATTACTTCACACCATCAGCACATAATGAGGTTTTTAAAAATATTTACAAGATTTGTGTTGTGTTCACAGGCAATCAAAATTCTAAAGATCTAGGTCCTGGTTGATTTGGTGACACCTGACGGTCCTGGTGGTGAAAGTGGACAAAGCTCCACACTATAGATCCTAGAATTCTAGAATTAGACAAATATACTGTTGCCATTTAAAGAAAAAAAGTGAGGTTGTTATTTAACTTTTTCATTCTGGGAGGAAACATGATCTTGTTTCGTGCTGCACACCCCAAACAGCCAGCCTCACTGAGTTGTCGGACGTGTGCAGCCTGTCGCCCGCAGCTCGTCATCTAACACAGCTCCCGTGTCTGCTGCTTCTTGTTCCATTACTGCCGGCAGTACTTCAAACTGATCTGCTGTCAGAGAAATGCAGCAAATAACTTTTGTTGTGTTTTTCAGGTGTATTTCCAAACTGGTAACTGTTTACCTTACAAACATTTGAAATCATTTGTTTGATTATTTGTCATGGAGCAATGCATTTTTATATTGGTATCTCGGTTACATATCAACAATAAAGTAATGGTTTGTTTTTGGGGACTAAGTTCAAACGCAACTTAATTGGTCATTTGGGAAATTATTAGGATGCGACTATGATAGTTGGACCACAGGCAAAAGTTATTATTAATGATAACAGAGAGAAGAAGAAAAAACAGTAAGACAACATAGAAGAAAAAACTAGCAAGAGAAAATGTAGAATAGAGAAGGAGCAGGATAATAAAATAAGAAGAGTATAGACTTTACACAGAGCTACTGGATGAAAGTGTGAAACGGTGCAGAGATGAGTGATGGATGGTTCACTTGGTTTAAGCAGCTGTCAAACTGACTGCTCAGTTTTCAAATGAGAAACATTTTAACAAGAAAAACAACAACAGTTTTTGGAAAGAAAATACATTCTAAAGTTTTAACATAGTTTATATATCCACTCTCCAGCTGCTGGCAGCACCTCTTTAAAACTTCACTTATCTGTTCCTTGGATTCTGCCAAAGACTCCTCATATATATATATATATATATATATAATATGAGTAAATTATAATGCATGGCAGATGGCTTCATGACCCACAAAGCCTGTTCCTTATTTGCACTGATGTGTGATATCAAAGGTCCCGATTAGAGGATTTGACCTGATTGGACAACAGACCATTTAAGTAGAGACAATGAAATTCTGAGGGTTGACACATCTGTTCAGTTAAAGTTCTCTTCTTTGGTTGCACAATATTGTTTTGTTATCATTTTTGAAATATTAATACATTTCAAATTATCTACACAGTTGGTGGTAGAGATATATATTGTGACATGGATTCTGATATGTGATAATCAGAAGCAATGTCTCACAAAGACAAAGACATGAACAATATTTGTCCACAATGTCTTTGTCCCTCAGAGATCAGCTGTTATTCAACGAGCATTGATGTTGAATATTTGTAATATTCAGTCCTTCTGTTTCTAAACCAAATACCCAAGTAATAAATAGAAATAAATAAACAAATACATTTTATTATATAAGAACTCAAACAACTTGTTGATAACTGCGCAGCATATTTTTGTTAATGTTGCGTTACTGCACGATAACGATGATCTACTGGCTAGCAACAGTTGGATGATGAAGGAGAAGCAGTGAATTGTGGGAATGAGCGTTTCTGTTTCTGTCATGGCGGATCTTGCTGTGTGAAGCTAAAGGAAAGAAAGAGATGAATCACATTTTCCTTCACACTGAGAGGTTTGTGTCTCGGCTGCCAGATATTAACAAGTCATTTCACTCTGACAGGAACATTCATAGGAAACTACTTTAGAGAATAACAAGGTTCCTGTGAATGGGAGAATTTACATGTGGAACTAGAAGCTGTGTTTTGGGTTTATGGAGCCATAATGAATCCTCTGATAGCCGGACAATTAAATGGACAGTTACCATCCGTCCCGCTGCTGTTTCTCTCCTCGTCTCTTGCTCCGTGTTAGTTTTCTGTTTGTTATGTTTCAGTCTGTGGAGTCAGTGGCTTGTTAATGATTTCAGGGCCGGTGTGTAAAATCAACAATGACCTCTTGGCCTCACCTCGGCCCCTCCACAGCGCCTTAACATAATAAGCAGTTAATCGCAGCCCGACACTCTCTTTTCATTCGCTCTCCTTTTCAGTGTTTTAACCCCGGGACCGGCTGACCCGGCAGAGAGCTGCTGACTCACAGCATAATTCATAGCCGGGCCTTAATAATTGGTTTAGCTCCGGCCGGTGTGAAAACCCAGAGGACGGCTGGTAATGTTTGTAGGTGTGATTGAAAACAATAACAGCTCACCGTCTGGTATCCGGCCTCATCGTCCTGTGCCACCGTCTAGACAGGTGTCCCAGATGTTTCCGTGGGAGGGATCAAAGCGTGCACGTCTGCTAACGAACGAATGTTTCACTCTCAAGGCTTCTTGAAAACAGTCGGCGTGCTCTCGCAGATCTGTGCTTTTACTTCTTTTTACATTTTTTCTATGCCAGGGCATTTGTCGGGGCGCGTCACCAAACGCGACCTCCCACATGAATTCACCTCTCTCGCTCTACAACAAACAGAGCCGGCGCCGCGCTCAATCTCAATTTAGGGCCGACTCCTGCGGTAGCATCGTCCGTCTCACTTATCTCCTGCGCCGCTATGAAAATATTCACAACACCTCCCCGTGCTCGCTTGCAGAATGCAAAACCGTATTTAAACTTGTTAATATGAAACAAAGTGAGTTGCTTATTCCAGCAGGTACCTGAGCGTCCTGGGTGAATACCACTCATGCTGCTCATTGCTTTTCAATTAGAGCGGAAGCAGCGGCTACAAGTGATCTGCTGGCCCGCGGCGCTTCTTCAGCTTCCTGCGTCTGTGTGTGGCCTCCAACAGTAAATAATCCGGATGAGTTAGACATAAGGGTGTGTACTGTGGATGCAGACATCAGTGGGAAAACCAAAGGCAACGCAGCCTAATGAGTGAGTTGTGTATAGATGTTTGACAGAAGTGTATCAGTGCACACAATGCTGAAAAGATAAATTGTGTGTTTGTTCACAGTTTATTATATCAACGCCGACACAGTGCATCTGCTGGAAAGCGGTTTTAAAGGACGTGTTCATGCGGCACTATGCTTGTGAGCAGGTGTTGTGGTGTCGCAGGTGAGATACAGCCGCACTGGACAAAGAACTGGAACAGATGTAAAGTGTCAGAATACGTGTTGAAGTGAAGAAGGCTAACTGGGAGCAGAGACAATCAGCTATGCTAAACCATTTGTGACAGCATCGCTTGAATTCATCCATTACAGGGTCTGAGCTCCGTGTCTGTCTGTCAGTGCATTGTGGCCGTTCTGGTGAAATGAGCACAAGCTGCAGTCGTCCAGGAAATGACCGCAGCCTCAGGAGTCGCTCCGGCTGTGAATGTGAGGACTGACACAGCGACAGAGGAAAATCAATGTGCACAAGTTGAGAATAGAGTTGTGTGGTTTCAGATGTGAGAGGAAGACGGAGAAGCTGAGGTGAGGTGTTGTCACATATTGAGTCTTATACTTGAAGCCTTTGTTTACTTCAATATGCCTCGAGTAGTTCGAGTAGCTTCATTTTCACAGATTGAGCTGTGGCCAATTTAAGATCTTCAAAATAAAGACAAAAGATATGTCTTCTGCGGTACTTGTGTTTTTCCTGGTGAGACTGAACGGTGAGAGTTTAGCTGCTTTCAGACATCAGCCAAAGTCCAGAAATGTTCCAGAATTTTTCTAGACGATATATGCGCCACCTTACCTGAATGTCAGGGATATTATTTATAATGAGATGTGAACGTGTGTGGCCCAGACGCCCCCCCCCCCCCCCCCACCCCCCCCCCCCCCGCAGCTTTGTTCATGTGTCAAAGACAAAGAGACAAAGAGTTCAGGTTTGAAAATGTAACACGACTCATTCGCCCTTAATCTTAGCTACTGAAAAAGGACTTGCATCAGTTAGCTTGGAGGTCAGTCATGATGCAGTGTGAAGGTGTGATGAGGAGACTCCTGAAGCACGAGACTTTTCAGTGAAGCCAGAGTTCAACCCTCACACATTTAAAATAAACAATATTTGCATATTTCTAGAATTAATTCTTTTATGACACAGAATGGATGTTAAAAACAAATTTCTTACCACGTAATTAATAATTTATGGTAAAATAACATATATCCAAGTTCTAATTACTATTAAAATAATAATAATAAAAAATGTATAAAGCCGATTTTGCAATACCCGACATTATATTGACCAGAAACATAAGTTATCTGATATTATTTAGTTTGACTTGATCTTTATTTATCTAGAAAGGCACCATTGGGATCCAGTCTCCTGCCAGGTAGTTTCTAATGCAAATGCATGCATAGACAAGAAACACACATTATAAACATAATCAAACACAGCAAACCAATTCAAAACAAACAACCTAGATAGAAACATGTGGTAATGTGTGGCTGAAATGAATTATAGAAAATCTATTCTCAAATCAATCTTCGTTATTCTTTTTAATATCTTTTTTCTCAACCATATCTGCATATGTAAGTGTGCTGTGATTAATACTAATAATAAACTTTATATGATTAAGGTTGGTCCGCTAACACACATGAATGGTTTTATCCACCATAACATCATGCTCATCGGCCCTAACACCCCCCCCCCCCCCCCCCCGCTACATAAAGGGCACATTACTTCATGCACGTTGGCGTTGGACAGGAATTGAGAGAATGGGAATTCATCCAATATGCACATAATTCGTAGGGATATAGGCCTGTTCTGTGATGGGATGTATGTATGTATTTCGGCAGAGATTCAATTCTTTTACCATCAATGATTCAAATTGGATTATTATTCTCTGCTGGCAAAAGATGATGTCACATTGTTCATTCTCCCCCCCCCCCCCCCCCGACCATGCTCATAGTGTGAAGCTTGAGAAGGGAGAGGAGAAGGTGAGGTTGAGGTGCTGTCACTCTGTGATGAAAGTCCCGTATTAGGGCAGATACTGTAGCTCTGCTGGAAAGACTGGTGCAGTCAGGGTATTCACAGAACCACAATGGAGCCACAATAGAGGCAGCCGCGTGGAACAGTAGATGTAAAAAGTTGAGCTCCTCAATTTTCTTGGACAAAGCAGTCATTTATGTCTAGTTCCAAAGAGGAGGTACCGTACAAACCCTATTCGTACGGTAGCGAAGAAATGCTACCTGAATAGAATTATGGGTATTGCAGTTCATATTACGTTAGAGCTAATGCAGGAACACATATATTGCAGGTTGGTTTTATTCAGACTTAATCGTATAAGGCAGAGGGTTTAAAGATAATCTACTTAACAAATGTGTGAATTATATGATAATATTAGAGAGACGGAGCAGGAGGAGGGACTGGTCGGAGGGTGGGCTTGTTTTCCAGCAGGCGTAATGAGAGGAGGGAGCAGGAGTGAGAGTCTCGGGTTATGATGACAGCTCTGGCTTTTGATCAGCGCATCTCACCGTGGCATGTTGTGACCAGCGGATGATGTGGGACCGGAGTGACAGCGAGACATCCGTGCATATGGCGGCAGAGAGGAAAGGCTTTGTCACATCTGTTACTCACAGCCCTCCTGTGAGGTCGCACACTGGCTGCACACTGGTGCATGAATGCATAGGAATACACCAGGTGCTGATTTATTTAAATATTAACATATTTACCACGTGGAGACATTAAATGTGGGCACAGAAGTAATATGACGATGTTATACATATTTAATGAGAGCAATGTCACAGTAAAGGTGCCAGGTATAAGGATGTAGAATATAATGTTGGTCTGATCATGAAGTATTTGATATTCGTGGTGTGTGATCGGCTGTTTTTCGAACTTCTCCAAAAAGTAGCTTTTATGAAGCAGAAAAAAACATCAACATATGAATATATGAAAGAAAACCATAAACATCTAGTGAAAATATGTTTTATTATACAAAAGGTGAGCACCTGCACCAACAACCCCTAAGGGCATTTTCACAAATGAAAGTCCGGACCAAGATAATTGTATTTTTTCATTTGTTGAGGTTAGTTTTGGTTTCATGTTGCAGTTCAAGAAGTGGGTTAAAGACTTTCATATGTTCGTCCTGTCATCATCACCTGCGTGGGATTCATCTAACTATACCACATACATACAAAGGCGTCTGATGTTGGTCTGGACCGGGGTTCTGAGGAACCTTACTCACCTGTTACTCTGAAGGTCCAGTACCTCTCATTGAAACACTGAGTCGTACATGTGGACATTTTGTTAATTTCTTTATATTCTTTTTTACAGGTGTGAGAATGTGCTTTGAAACACATTTGCTGCAGCAGCTGTAGTGAAAAATAAAAGAGCAGGAGTTTCTTTATTTGTGTTTGTGTCGTGTCGTGTTGTATTTGTATGAAAGGAAACAAAGAAATCCATTTAGTAAATTTCCTAAAAGGAAATAGTCACACAAGTTGTGTTGCACCAATGATACTTTCATATAAAAAGATATATCATAAATATTAAGTTCAAATCAAATAATTTTATATTTTACCATCTAATATTCTAAACTGGGGTGAATGAGACTCAACATCATAATGTGAGCTTTTCTATGAAAGAACTTATAGTCAGACTATTAATTAGTTTCATTGGCTCCGTGGCAGCTACAGGCGCCTTATTGTTGCAAATGTCAAAAGTGCTGTAATTGCTTTCCCCTTTTAAAATCAATGTGAAGTTTTGGGTAATGAAACACTCACAAAGGAGACATTTGAAATCCAGCAGCTTCTCGTGGCTTTTCACTGGAAATGTGTTGGTGGTCACAGAAAAAAAATAAAAAAGCCCTGATGCAATGTGAGCGTAGTGGAGCTCTGTTAGATCCAGGCAGAGTTTGAGATCTTCTCCCCCGACTGGGACGTAATTCACTCTCATGAATAATTAAAGACCCGGGAGAGGACAGAAAGTAGATGTGTAACCTATGAGACAGTTCCCGGCTCATGTTTGTTTCTCTGTGAGCCAGAAGCACAGCACACTGGGTCACAACTGCAAATATTTTGTCACTCAACTCTTGTGGATTTCTGTTCTTCCTTTTTTCTTACGCATTCAACAAGTTGGAGACACCAAGAGACCGAAACATCTTCAAGTTCAGTGTCTGAGAAAAAAAAAACTAAACCAACAGCAGCCCTATGATAACAGCTTTCTCCTTTTCTAAAGAGAGCTGACGCAAATTTTCCCCGTGGAAAAAAAAAGTCTGCTGATGCAATTTGAATCCAGGCTTTCTAATGTGTGAAGTAACACAGTGAAGGGTTTAATCTTTTTTTCCCAACTTCTAATCCAGATGGTTTTGGTCCCCAAACCGCAATTTGACTTCAAAGTGGACAAATCAATTAGGGCGACATTGATACTATTGAGTTTTCAAACTAAAACTTTCTTTGAATCCCTGGCCATACTAACAAGCCTGAAAACATGTCCTCGGTCACTCATCAACAAACTTCTCACTTTTAGCTTCTCTAAGATGACGTGTGGACTCCAGAAGTATCCGTAGCAGAGTCGATGTGTATTCAAACAGAAACGTAGTAATACGGATGCAGCCTGAGTCAGGTCAATTTCAACCTGTTGTTTCACACAGGAGTAAAAGCTTAGTCTCCTGGGTCAAACACTCAACACACTCAAACCACCTCTTTCCCATTTAGACTTTGTTGCTCTTTATACAACCTCACCCGACTCCCTGAAGCCTTTCTGTGAGAGATTTGACATTTATTTAAACAACACACACACAGACACCAAGGCCAAAACCCTGTAACCATACCATGGGGCTGCTGTGTTTCATCCAGGCTAATGGACACACTCCAACGCTAAATACAGTACAGTGAATTTGTTATTAGATCTGGTTTCAGTTTAGCAGGGAATCCCCGTACACTTTATTTCACACACTGAATTACTCGACCCTTTCCTCTGGGGGAAAATGGCGTTTAGCTAATCTGAGCTCAGTGGCACAAACCTGATGTGAAGGTAAAGGCAGCAGAAGATCAAAGCGGGACTGTATCATGTCATCAGGTGAATATAGTTACAAAACAGAAGAGTGTCCTGAGTGGAAGAAACGCGGTAAAACTAGCATTGTTTGGTGTGACAGGATAACAAATCATCTTCTCCCACCGGTCTGCTTATCCTCAGGTGGATAATTAAAAGTGTCTGCCACAGTCAGAAAGGGAATGAAAAAAAGATAAAGATAAATAAATAAGTGAGGAGAAGGGAAGAGGCTCTGCTCAGAACCCGGGGGAATCCATTAAAGAATGTTTTCTTGAGTTGAGGTTAGATGCATTGATCTCTGTCGAAACTGGCACAGCTGAGAGGGAACACTCTCTGCCTGCGACTCGCACTCATTCCATACATTATTCCAATTAAACTGCAGCGGCCGGCCCGGCTGCCTGCATATCTGCTTTCGAGGAAAATCCGGAAAAGGCTCCTGCCACAATCACTTCAATGTCATCAAAGACGACTGCAGGAGAAAGGCACCGTCGCTGCTGGAGGAAGAAAAATAGAACAATGGGCCGAGGTGATGTTTTATCTACAGCAGCAGAAGAAATGATTGAATGTCTCCCATGATAGATTAGACACATTAGGCACACGCTAATAGGAGCATTGTCCTGTACAGTAGGCCTGTGTGTCAGTGTATGATATATTGACTGGTGGAGGTGCGAGCACAGCCATTGTTTTAGTTGTCATTTGTTCAGAGTGTGACAGAAAACCCCCTTTGCTTTACTTTGGCAAAATGCTTTTGGCTGGAGCCTGAGAGGGAATTTCGCTGACACACAAACATGGAGGAACGTGCAGATCGAGAACTTTCACTTCCAAACCCTTACATTCACTGAGTGCTACATGGTAGAAAGAAAAGAATAATGTTTTTCTTCTGTGGAACTCAGAACATGTTATGTTTCTCAGTGCAATACTGAATTTAAAGGTCAATTGAACCTTCGTGGACAAGAGGTCTTTAAAGTGCTCTCAACAACTAAAAGCTGAGCATCTGCAGTTCCATTAAAAGTGACCAGACAAGTACTGGTCTCAAGGTGAATGATGCACTTTCAGCCTCAGTGGGTTTGTGTCTCTAACGGTTACTGGCGGCACATTTTGTAATCAGTCACCGCAAATTTGTGCAGTTCAACCAAATACATAATCTTGTGACACAATAAAGCTGATTCCAATAAGGTTGATGTTAATTGTTTGGATATCAACACCGATACGTTCGGCAGATGGAACATTTGATGGGTAGAGAGTCAAACAATCACCAGAATTATTAGGAATCATCAATATTTTTTTACATATTTCATTGAAATCTATTGTGTCGTTGTTGAGTTATCCCTGAACAACTAATATATTTATATATATATATATATATTCTTCGCCTGCTATATTGAACGATGAGGACGTTCATTTGGCTGGTAGTGATATATTGATTCAAATATAGGGGCAACAGAATAAACAATATACACAAACTTTTCAGTTTAGTCCGAACCAAAATAAGAGGAGTGAAAGGTGCCGACAAAAAGAGTTTGTCTCGGTCCAGAAAATAAACAAAACATGGACTGATTCAAAAAAGTTAGAGAATTAAAAGTCAAAGTGACAACACGCTGACATCAGACACCATCTACAAACCAGTCAATGTCAAGTATAGGTAGATGTTCAGGACAAGACTTACGCACGTCATACAAAATCATTAAGTCCACTGGAAACCCCTACATCAGCCAGCTGTTGTCGAGCTGCCACACACAAACACACACTTCAGCGTCAAACCAGCAGAAAAAATGGAGGCGTTACCACGTCACTGTAACTGTTGTTTCCCATAGGAGCAATATGCACAATGCTAACTGACGGAGGGGTCAAATTGCTTCGCTCAGTTTGCTCCTTTCACCTTAATCCACCCATCCACCGTGCAAGAACAACAGCTTTACAATGCTACTGTGCAATGAGAACGAGCTGCGTGATAACAAGCAGAACATGTATCTTGATGTTTCCTGTCAGACTGTGGGAGGATCCGAGGGGGGGATGATGTAAGCTCGGGTCACTAAACCAAGATGGCGGGAGCCTGGGAGACAGACTTTAAATCAACATTATTTATCAAGCAGCTTTTACAAATGTGACTTCAGTGGCCCAGAGAGAAAGCCTGGACATAACAACAACTTGAACCATATTCTCTTCACTTTACTTTACTTTCCTGGGAAGCAAAAAATGACAATAATCATTATTTATAAAGAAGAATATAGAAAAAGGATTTATTCAAAACTCTACTGAAATAGCACTGAAATCCAGATAGCCATGGTTGAAGGTGAAATAGTCTGATACACTCTCTGGGTGAAATAAGGAGACATCAGTTTGGCTTACTGACAATCTGAAGGAACTGAGCATGTGTGCCGACGCAGACCTTCTGCACATACAACAATAACAAGCCATGGTTCACTGCCACACTAAGACTACTGTGTCAGGCTGAGGAGGAGACCTGCAGCAGTGGAGGTAGAGCTCTGTGCAAGTGACTGACGAAGGAGATCACAATGGCTAAAAGAAGCTGCTCTGAAAAGCTGAAAACAGGTTTTCAGCCTGCGTCAGTGAGAAGACGCCTGCGAGACAACCACACTAATTCCCTTTAGTTACCTCCACCATGGAGCTTGTGTTTTCACCCTGTGAGCCTGTTAGTTTGTTTGTTGGCAGGATTATGCAAAAATTACCAAATAGAAATCCGTGAAACTTGCTGGAAGGACGGTGCATTGGCAAAGAAAGAACCCACTCTATTGGAGGTTGATCCGAACAATGAGGCAGATCCAGGATTTTCTTGATTTTTTCACCAATTACTTAAGGACTGTGGAAGAAAATACACCATGTTCAAGGGACTGTGCCGCTGGATTGGATATAAGGGAACTGTTAGGCCTAGGTGGAGTAAATGTGTTCTATCGAGTGCCAATCAAGTTCCAAAAAGCATAATGTTGTTTGTAAGTGCCTCGGATTCCTGATGAGTTTTAGAACAGAAACTTTTGGAAATGTTGCCGACAATGTTTTCGTTTGGAACAGTGACACAGACGCCCACGTTAGCTTCCTGATTGGATCTTATCAGTCTGGAATCGATCTGGAGTCACCACAACATCCAGTAAGTGAGGCCACCTCTAGTTTACAGCACTGGTTCCCCCAAGGTTGCGTCCAATCCCCGTTGCTGTTCTCCCCTGAATTCCAATGAATGCACCTTGAAGGACACCGCTACTAAACTCCTGACCTTTTAACTATGGACATGAATCATCCAAGATGGCGACAAGCTAGCATATGAACAGGATGTTGATGTTGCCCTGGTTAGGGTTAGAACAACTTAGAGCTAAGGTTTACCACTGAGCACTGCCACCCCTCACAATAAGTTAAATCTTTAAGTTTTAGGGGAGACATGAAGTGAGAGACAGTTTTAAACCTCAGTCATCTGCTCATCCATCTTGGTCTCATTTGAAGCAGCAACAAAACAGGAAAGGAACAGACCAACAGAAAAGACGACAAAAAAAAAATCCCTGTTGGTCCCGGGCCCCCCCTCCAGGACATGTACTCTTCAAGAACCAGGGAATCAAGCTTTTTCAATTCCCCCCCTCAAGGAGATGATTCTGAGTTGTGTCGAACAGAACCACCAGAAGCAGGAGCAGTTCCCATGTTCTGACCTCACAGCCGACTGATATCAGACAAACACAGCTTCTTCAGACCTGCTTCACATCTATAACGACAAATACATCACAATTTAATCCCTTGTGTACATGTGTTTGTTGTCGTTTATAGAGTTCTGTATCATTATATCTTGTGTATTAGCTGTTAATGATATGTCTGTACGTCCAAATTCTTTGTGTGTGTGTGTAACATAACAAAACCAATGAATCTGATCCTGAAATGAATGCAGAATTAATAGAATTACAGAGAAGGGCATGAAAACATGGCTGAATCAGCTTGGAAGGACAGAGAAGGGGAACAGGGAGCTATAGAGAGCACTTTTCTGTTTTCTCAGTCAAACAAGCAGCGCCTTCTGGTCCTATACATCTACAGATCATGTGTGGCTGATGGAGACGTCGAGAAAAGCGGGGGATGGATAAGTCAAAGAGAGGGTGATAGTCAAAGTGAGAAGATGGGTGAAAGGAACGGATGGACAGAGGGTGAAGAGAGAGAGAGAGAGAGAGAGAGAGAGAGAGAGAGAGAGAGAGAGAGAGAGAGAGAGAGAGAGGTGTTCCTGCTGTCTTCAAGTGCAGCTCCGTGCACACAGTAAACCATAGATGGAGGATAACTGGCAAAAGCTGAACACACACATACACACACACAAACACACATACACACACACACACACAAACACACCCTCACACACACGGATAACAGCAGCATTTACTGGAGGAGAACACAGCTCAGCACATCATTGTCTCCTAATGGGAGCATGTTACATCGCCTCCCTAGTGCAGCACGAGGGTTTGCTGTACATTGTGTGTGTGTGTGAGTGTGTGTGTGTGTGTGTGTGTGTGTGTATGTGTGTGTGTGTGTGTGTGAGAGAGAGAGAGAGAGACAAAGAGAGAGAGAAAGAGAGGAGGGGGGGTAAATAAACAATGCACTTGACGGTGTGAGGGAGTAAACATTCATTAATATAAGGGTGGAACATTTTTAGTTACTGCTTGTAATTTGTGCGTTTCTATTTATGGCCGTGGAAGCTCAGCCCCAATTAATGTGCGAAACAATATTCGTATGGTTCTTTGTAACATAAATATGCAAATGAGCGGCTGTCTTTTGATTCTGCTTGTTTTTACAGTGCATCCTCTAAATTGGCTTTTGCTGCGCACACAGAGAACAACAACTCGCAGCCTCCATGACATCCATTTGATAACATAATTTTTCTTTCATGGACGCTTATCCTCCATTGACTCAACTATAATCATGTTACAGGCGGTGTAGTGAGTCATTTGACCTTCTCTGTATTCATGGTGGGGACCCAGCTGTAATCGAATATTAGGCTACGTGATCTAATGTTTGATATAATTACATCCATTCCTTACCCTAGCCAACGCTAAGCCTATAGTGATCATATCGCTTAGCAGAGGCCAAAAATAAAATATCGAACTCGTGTGAAAATCCAACAGGGGGTTTGACAGACTTTTTCTTTTACCTTAGCAATAATATTAGAGTATAACCTCTCCACGGTAAACAGCTCACAGGAGCATGTACTGCTTTATTTATACTCCCTGACAAGTATTTTGAATATTCATAGAGATGAAAAGAAGGGAAAGCTAATCCCAGTTTTTTTTTTCTTGCGTCCCTGCTTTTCAGCCTGCATCTGCAAACTTCCCGCTTTCTGCTAATGGAAAATGCATGCAGGATTTCAGCGGAGGCTCCAATCCATTTTAATCCTGAAGGCAATTACGGCGTGGGGTTTCTAGGGTCAGTTGTGCTGTTGATTGATGGCGAGAAAAAGTCACTTTAACAAAGTGCTGTGAACTTCAACCACCTGGCTGCAGCACGGAGAGGTGTCGCCTGATGCACCGAGACAAGGCTTTAATGCTTTTTTAATGCATTCAGTGAAAGAACGCAAAATGGAGAAATAATGATGGAGCCCCTGATAGGACCGATGTGTCAACATCACTGATGCCTTTTGAATTATAAATTAATTCCTTGATTTCTATGGACCATTTGCTCCTCTTGCCCGATATGAGCCATGTCAAGCCGTCGCCAGCAGCAGCACTGATGACACACGCTCTCAGGCGGCTGCTGTTATTGATCAGTGACATATTGGCAATGCCCGAATAGCCAGGTTTGTTTGTGGGGAGAATCATTCGCTTCACTGTTTTCTTCTTGCTCCCTTGAAAGAGCCATGCTCCGTATCCTAGCAACAGGACCCCCCCCCCCCCCCCCCAGTCTGTGGTGGGAGTGAGGGCGAGAGCACAGGACCAGCACTGTCTCCACTGTCACCGCACACTGGTCAGATTCAGCTCACACGTTCAGGCTGAGTTTCACGTAGTCAACTTAATGTCATGTCAAAAGGCCTAATGCATGAATCCTAACTGCACTGACCCACACAGTATATGATCCACTGCATGCTGCGGTAGAAGGTGAGCTGAATCACCTTCTTTATTTAATTTACAGCAGTTGCATCTCTTATAATGAATCATATAAAATTAAAATGATTAATTTTGCACATAGAAAAGGATCATTGTACAGGATCCTTTTGGCAGAAATTGAATATAATAATCATTGTGTTTTCTTTAATGTGCAATCACATTAAGCTAAGAACTGTTGTGTTTTCATTCTCCTAGAGCATTTACATTTTAGACTGTATATAAAGATGGACGACATGACAACCCCCCACCCCCCACCCCCCCCTGATGGCTGGATACAGGACAGGTCATACACCCAGTCATGTTAATGGTTGGGACATGAACGAAACTACTTTGTATACATCAAATACATTTTCCTCAACGATGGTATCTGTCACTTTGGGTTGTTTCTTTTGTGACCCTGATGCATATCAATGTGTTCCTTTTCCCATTGAGTTTTGGTTAACTACTTATCTGATGCTGGAAAATGACACATCATGATTGACAGCTGAAACTGACGAATGATCAAGCGCTAAATCTACAGGACCTGGATATTTTTGATGATGAGTTTGCAATGTTTATATCGTATTGATGAGGACACACTGTTAATGCTAACATTAGTGATGACATAAAAAAAAGACAAAACTTTGCACTGAATTGAATGTTGAAGTACATTGGGTCAGGTTGTACGATTTGCATTAATTTACTGTACAGTATATGAAGAAGCTAAAATTAGTTTTGACAGAATTACATATTATATTAATTATTATATTGTGCTTCTCATACACATTTCTGCATTAGCAATAACAAATAACAACAATGATCCAATATTTAAGATCGTAGCACAGATGGCTGCTTCAGTTCTGCACAGTGCAGTGTTTATTTGTTCAGTCGAATGCAGACGTCTTCTAATGTTTCAGCTTTGCATCTACTGTATTTATATCTCTCTGTACATTTGTTTTTGGAACCACACTGTGCTCCACAGGGAGTCAAATTCTTTGTTTGCCCATACATACCACATGCTATGATGAATCACATTCAGATTCTTAGAATACAACACTCAGAGGGGCCATTCTGTTGAATAAGTAACCTACACTTGAAATGCATTATATCGATAACAATTTCATTGTATATATTTGTATCTGGAGCAGGTCCTCTCTACGGAGGCCGCCATGTTTTTTTTACTTTAGTCCAAACTGGACAAACTAAACACCTCTTTCTTTTAACAATTGGAAGTGAAGGGAAGGGTGAGGTGAGGTGAGCTGTAACATACAACTTCACAACTACACGTCATCAAATTCTACACACTGACCCTTTAAAGCTGCTCTAATCATTATATGCATATAGCAATGCCTCAAATGTCTATGTATTGAGTGGGATTGGAAATAGGTTCAGCTCTGTAGAGCATTGGAGCATGTTTTTACTCAAGGTTATTGTTTGATGGCTCCCAGTGTTACTGCGGGGATTCTCTCTTATTCACCTTTACACCACCTGCCCAACACTAAACAGCAGACCAACACCATTAGCCACCAGGTAATGAACACACTGGAGAATTTAGAAGCTAATGAGACAAATATTTACCTCAAGAGTTGGTGCAGACCAAAAAAATTAAAAATTATGCACTATATTATTTTATATTACAATTGTACGTTATTTTGTATGTAAGTGTAAATAGGTAACTCCTTGTCTCTCTGTTGGCCATGTTACAAAAAATCTGCTTAACCTGAGAAACCACTACATAACTCAGTATCGCTGCTTCCTTCAGTAGCAAACCACCCAAAGTCACCGGATGCCCATTATGGCATAAAGAACTCCCAGTGGCATAAAAAAGGTATCATATTTGTAGCTCTGGTTGAAGTCCTATTTCTCACCGTATCAGTGTTTGTGCCTCGCTCCAGTCATTGAACTCTGCAGGAAATGGTAAATGCATGGCTTCAAGTTGGAGACAGGACTGGATGTGGGGAGCTGCTGAGTCACGAAGATAACAAAGTAACACACTGTTTGAGCCCTCTACCTTTTGTGTTGTTCCTTTTGACCTCTACGCATATGAAGTGAGTCCTTCCTCCACACCATTCCTACACTCCACCGTGAGCCTCAGTACCCGTGGATATTATCGGGCTGCCGAGATCCAGCACAAAGCCGGTATGATTTGCGAGGATGATTCCCAACACACTTAGAGCATGCTCTGTGCTCAAAATCCTCATGGCCCCATCCTTTCGAGTCTCCCATAAACATACAAACCATCAGGCTGACAAAAAAAAGATGAGATAATAATCGGCTGTGCTCCTGCCTATGTGGGGTAATGTTCAAGTTACATTGGAGGGTAACATTCTCTGTGAGGACCCAGAAAATGAATGTGAGAGGGTCTCATCGGGCCATGATGTCCTCTCCCATTGAGAGTCATCAGCTGAGGGGCTCATTTGCCCTCGTTTCCTGACTCCTCCAGACCGGGCACGTAGTGACCAGACTGCAGCAAACAGTGAGAAAGCAACTGTAGTGCCTCCCTGGGGTTTCTGAGACAGAGGCAGCTGATAGTGATTGTGGTTCTTGCCAAGACAATCAAACGTGCTGTAGCAAGAAGCATTTCTGTTTATTTCTTTGGGCAGGATGATTACTGGGCGGTTGGAGTGCCTGGATCTGGTCTGTGACTCCACAACGGCCTCAAGACACGTTTAATGTTGCCTCATAAACGCTGGGGATGGGGTTCAAGAACTGGTTCCACTTGAGAACTGGATCCAAATTGTCCAAACCACCTCTGTCATGTGCCCCCGGACTTATGAACTGATGCCAGCATGCTTTTCAGAGCCGGTTAGCCCTACTGAAAACACATTGTGGTGAAATGTGGTGAGTTAGGGTTAGGGTGTCTTGGTCCGCCTTGTTTGCTTGTCAGCCCATTTCAATGCTGTTTGTGTCTTTCTTACAAAAATGTAGGTGATTAGATTTGATAAAAGACAATTGGCTACAGTGTTTATGAATTGCAGTTCATGAATGAAACATGCTTTCCAACAGAAACCTTTGTGGCGACCAGAGCACATTATTTAAAACATGATTTTTTAGTCTCTCAGGTTAGTTCCGACTCTGGACTAATGCAAGATGGAAAGCAGTTAGTTTGAATTGAGTATTTCTTAAATGTTTAATTAATATGGATTGGATTACATCTCTAAGGAAGTAATAAGTCATGTATTCACCTGAACTATCAATATTTTTTTATATTTGATAATTTAAAAATCTGGGGAACCCATTTAAATGGGCCTGATGTAGCTGATAAAATGAAGGAGGTTATGTTTTCCTCTGCATTTATTTGCTTGTTTGTTCGCAAGGTAAGGTAGAAACTACTAGACCAATTTCCGTGACATTTTGTGGAGGGGTGGGGTATGAACGAAGAAAGAATCCATTCAATTCTGGTGTGGCTCTGGATCAGGGGGTGGATTTAGTGGAATAATTAATTTATCTAGATGAATAAAATAAATCTGGCATGTGTTGGGGGCTGATATTTTCAAGTGTTATATGAGATATGGTGCAGATCTAAAGAAAAACCACGGTCCAAGGAATTTAAATGTTCTTTCATTAGAGGACTGTTTGGCCTTGGAGAAGGAATGAACTATTCAGGCAACAGTAGAAAACATAATGGAGTGCTCGGTGCACTCAACAAACAAACAGCAGAGCTATCAAAGAGAAAGGTTTGAAGTCTTCGACCACGCAAAAGTGCAAACTGTGTGGACGAGCAGGACGACCTCGACCTCTGATAAAAAGCTGTCATTGGTAACGTAGCTCAATGATGTAGAAAAACTGATTCTACATTGACAGATACTGTTTTGGGTTTCCAATAAAGAGACAATACTTGGCCTGACAATTTTCACATCCTGATTGGTCAACCGCAGAAATTTTCTTTTTTGACTATGAAAATCTATTAATTCTGGGGGTAATGGGTAATGTGGGTTAGGAAATATGACGGTTGATGTGTCCAATCCTTGCCCCTCATTTTGTTTGACTGAAGACCTTTTGTAATTGAATTTGTCTTGTCCAGCGGCTCTCTGTATTTCTCTCACTCCTAGTTTCCAGTTTCATTTTGGTGTCATGTCCCCCTCTAGATTCAGACACCTCGTGTGACTCCCACCGCTCTGAAACGTCTCCGCCATCCTAATGTCTTGCACCTGTGCCATTACCTCCCCGCTCCTGGTGTGTTTACCCCGTGTGCTCCTCTCTTCCTCTTCTGTGCCAGTTCGTCTTTCTTCCCTGTGACAGCGTTCCAGCCGCTGTGAGCCCTGTGTGAAAGCTCATCAGTACTTTTGACTTTGTTTCGTAATTTTTTTTTGGACCCCTTCTCTCTCTGGAGCCCTTCCTGACATGGTTTCCCTGGTTGCCTGATCTCCTGTGCACTGAATGTGTTTGCCTCAGTGAAGACTTTGATATTTGAGGCTGACTTTTTTGCCTTGAGTCGTGTATTTGAGTCCCTTTCCTCTGTCAGTCATCAGCCTTCACCTCCACGCGGGGATAACACCACGTACACCAGGGCTTTGTGTTTATTGTAGGTTATCAACAGGCTGCACAGAAATCAAAACATCTAAAAAAAGATACGTTTTTATGGTGAATATGTCTGATCTGAAATACATTTGCTTGTTTCCCGGGAAGTCCCTGTACGGAGGTTATTTTCTATGCCGACAACCTATGTGACAGCTTTATTTGAAGGATTTCTGCACATCTTTTGAAAATATTTTGTGAATCTTTGACAGTTTTGAATAAAGTGAGATTACGGATCAACATATGAAAAGTCATCAAAGCTGCTACCGGAGTAATTCAAGGAGTTTCTATAATAATTTCTTTAAAGTTTTTCAGCTGCCGTTCAGTAATGAAATGAGTGGAAAGTGCGTATTTGGCTACAAAGACACAGTGGGCATCACATGAGAACAATGCATAGGTAAAAGAAACATTTGGCAGTTCACCGATTTGCTTAAAGGAAAACAAAGTCTTTTATTAATGCTGTAATCTTGTGATATTATATAAAGCTTTTAAGTCTGACAGCGGGCAATCTAAAGCCATTTCATTTCAACATGTGCCATTAGTCTGTTGTGTTCACTCCATGCTCCTGCCTCAGACATTTTTCAAATTATGCTCTTTTCATATTACTGTCCATGCGTAACATAAGCTGCCGATAAACTCTTTCCTAGACTTACACCCGCGCATCGTTTAGAGTTGCTGCTTTCCTCTGCATTCACAAGACACTTGGCCTTCTATCTCCCCCTTTGCCCCCCCCACACCACCCCACAACTCACAACCCTTATTATTTTCTAATAGAAGATAGCGGCAATCAGTTGAGGGAGCGAGGACACAATCAACATAAACAGAGTTAGCAATTAGCAATAAAACTTTCACTTCATTTGCACGCAGTAATATATTCTGCTGGGAAACAGGATGAACTGTGGCCACACAATTGCACAAAGCCAAATATAGAATATCTAGAGACATGTTTTATGTTCTATTGTTGTACAGTACACAGATTATATAAGAATATTATGTAAATATAAAAATACAGCCTGAATATTATTACTCTGACCGATCCTACTTATTAATGTGTGGTGTTATTAAGTGAATCAATCTTTTGTAGTTAGCATATGAATTTAACTTTATCTCGTCTAAACGTTTATAATTGGCCACTAACATAAATTGTTTATTGCTTTTATACTCATATTCAGGGTAAGATTTTATATTTAACAGATGTGTCACCACGATTCACCTCTTGAGATAAAAAAGATTTGGATTATTTGTCACAGCAGCCACTCATCCTGGAAATGAAGATCCCTCAGGTTCATTCTAATCACAAACCTCAATCCTCCAATATTTGGTCATCCATCAGCCGCACTTTTAAAAACATCATTAGCAGAAATATTGACAGGCTAATTGACAATCGATATTGTAATTACAGGCTCCAGTGCTAATCACAAGCTTTAAATGACATGCAACAGGCAGGATGTGCAGGGACTCCAGTTGCTAATTGGACGTTGCCAAAAACATTTCACTATAAAGTTTCTGCACAAGTAAACAACAAAGTAATGAACCTCCAGTGAGAGTCTATCACGTTGCTTGTTGTGTGAACTCACTGCTGTGTTGTCCCTCTAAGCCTGGAGTGCATCTCAACCCACAGTGGTTATTTTATTTTCTATTAGGTGTCGGCCCAGAGGAATAGCAATGCATGTTTCAGATCTGGGTTGGAGACCTGAAATCAAACCAATTAATTGTCCCATATCTATGACAGTGACCCAGATTTTGTTAATAATGTCATGTAAAAAAAATTGGCCTCACACAGTACACAATGTTTTGAGCCTGAAACACAGTTTTAATCATAAATTCCGCGAAACATATTCACTGGGATCAAGGTGGTAACTGGTGAGGTTGACAACACAGATTTAAACAGAATACACTGTTATATGTGCTTCACTGGGACACTTAACACCTTTCCTTCTTTTTGCCCTAGGTCACCTCAGTAGCCGCTCGCTACAACTCTCACTCCTGCACTTTGTGCCCCTCTGGCTGGACCAGTTCCCCCCCCGATCTCCATGGTCAACTGTGTCGCTGCTCTCATGTGACCGTGGCCCGAAAACAAACCTTTGTGTCAGACCAATAGAAGAGCTGCCCTCTTTCACTGCCCCTCAGAGAGCCTATTCACACCACTGTTCCCATTAGACGAAATTAAATCAGGTCACTCGGACTCCTCCCAATCATGTATTTGGGTTGTCCCGAAAAGAAAGTCTACTGTGTCCACATATAAATGACTGATCACAGCGAAGAGACAACTATAACGTATAGTTGTCTATATTTAAAATAATGTGATAAACTGACCCCAGACTGTTTCTGAGTAAGTGGAGTCACACTTCAGTAAGAAATGATACCATATGTACAGCATAGCCAGTATAAGGAAGAACAAAAAAAGGTCAAAGAAAACGTGGGAATGTGTTGCTGATTAGTTTGTGTTCCGTGTACAGTGACAGAACTATAGAACAGCCGATACAGTTTGAAGGGAGAGAATGTAATGCAGGCTGCGTTATGTGTCCTATTAACATAATGAGTCAACATGGCTAATTAACTCATCTGGCAGGTAAACAAATGTTGATGCTGTAGCTTCGTAAAATGTTCAGAGACAATGTACGTCATTTATTTTCCAGCAAAATGTCTGAGCTTGCAATGTTCAGCCATTATGACTGATGTAGTTTCATCACACCTGGTTAATGTTAGCAGAGGATTGGGGTCTAGCTTAATACAGAAAAATGACAACCAGAAGACCAGAATCACAAAAATGTAAATCAACATTTAACCAAAATGGTTCAATCTTTCCCAAACCTTAGCCAATGGGAGCTTGTCACAGAAACCACAGACAGGAGGTTAAAGTCCTGCAAGTTGAAGGGATTCAAGTTGTTTGCCTGTAGTATCATGTCTTTGTCTTTGCATTGAATGAACACGTTTTACTTGTGTAAATCTGATCCAGAAGCTGCCGTCCAGTCTCTGCAGCCAAACCAGCAGAAGCTCTGGTGTGGGAGGAAGCCGAAGACAGGACCTTTTCGGTTGCCCTCAAAACCGATTTGGCAAACATTTATACGTCTCAGAGGAAGCCGTGGTTTGCCCAAAGTGCATTCAGCAAAGGTGGAGAACTGCTGACCTGGACTGGAAATATAAAACAATGTGAAGTTTTCCCTGCCAGCCTCTCTCCTCCTAAATATAGGCTTCGATGTGTGGCAGCAAGGCGGTGGAGGGGTTAGAACACTGGTTGCTACTCTCGTTGTCCCGAATCCCTGGTGGTGAGTTTTATGGACAGAGATGAAGTGTCCAGCCTGCAAACGCTGAACATGTATACAAAATAAAATAAAAAATAGCTTTCTTAACAGTAAATGCTCCAAAGAATATTAAACAGTTCTTAAGTGTAATCAATACACTGGGTAAAGGCAAAATCATGAGACTGTAAAGATAATTGTATTTGTGTAACATTAATCTCTGAATGTTTCACTTATTTATTGCCAGATTGATTTTCCTCAACCACCTATAATAAGCGATACGTTTTCTGACAGAAGCTATGGTGTGAGAGTCAGGTGTCTACAAAGAGTATATGTGTTAGAATCAACTTTAATTTAGTTACTGTCGGCCTGTCTATCAACCCTATCAAAGGCTGCAGCTGTGGTGGTGACGAACTTGAAACCCCTTATTTCACTGTTGCTGCAAACTGTGTCAAGAATTGTTAGTGACTAAGTCAAAAACTCAATCAATGTGATTATCGGCAAACATTTTTTCATTAACACCAAGGTTTACTGCAAATAATTATCTTTTAACACACCTAAAATCCATGAGAAGTCAAATGCAAATTCTACATGCTTAAATTTCCTGAAATGTAAACTCACTGATTCCAGGCTGATTAAAACTGGGCTGGACAGATACAACCCAGTCTCCCTGCGTACAAAACAATAGATTCAACTCTATTACTATTTTGCTTCTATTAATATGTTTTCAAACATTTAACATTTATTGGAACTTCTATCAAAAGACTTTGCAGGAAGAAAAAACTCATTGTGTTGTGATGCTGATAAGCAAATTTCAAACATGGACTACTTCTCGCTCTTAGAATGTGCATTTAAGACGTCATGTTTCAACTTTCTGCCTGCGTGTGCATTTCCTTTAGTGGGAAGTCTTTGAAGCCGGGACTCAAAAGCTCCCTTACAACAAAGAAAGTCTAATTGTTTACATTCTCTCTCCAAAGTCCGCACAAACATCAATCCTCCCCGCTGCAACAACAGAATTTCTCCTTCCAACAGCGCAGGACTCCACACTCAAACTCAATCTGCAGGCGTGCCTGTAAAAATGAGAACACCGGCCATGTTTGTTTCACTGACATCAAAACCTCGGCACCCAGCGAGGGGATAAACAAAATAAAAATGAGTAAGACAAACCTACTGAAAATGTACAACTGAGCCCTTTAATGCTTTCAGAGCTCAGGTGTTTATGCCTTTTTTCTCTTGTTGCTGTTGAGATATGTGAATGCAGAGGGTGTAAAAACATTTCTCAGTAAGTTTTTGGCCTGAGGGAAGCATCTTGGAGAAATTGCGGCGAGTATGTAATGCTCCCCAAAGAGTGTTATCCACCAGCCCACTAACTGCCTCCAGGAGACGGCTGCCAGCGAGCGCGGTTGGCAGTCGTCCCGTGATTTTTGGTTTCTGAATTGTGTTTGTCTGTGAGGTGAGTGGATCAAAAGACAAACCCAAGTCAAAGGGGCCAGAGAGAATTAGATTAGCGAGACCCCAAAGCTCCTTAACTTTCACAGGATGTTTCCCCCAATAATCATCATTACATGGGACAATTAAGCCCATTTTAAAGTTGGCTTTAATCGTTTCTATGCTCTGTAATTCTATTAATAACTAGAACTGTTAACAATGTAAGAAGGCAGCGATACGAGGCTCTATAGTAAAGCACCCCTGCAGAGCCGTGCAGTGATGTTGGATACACCTACTAAGTTTCATCCTGGCTTTTTTAAAAGCCCCCCCCCCTGTCAGAATCTGTGGAGGCGGCTGCAGCTCACAATTTCTTCAACCGTCTTCCACCAGTGTCCCACAGCAACTGGAGGTATAAGCAGGACTGGAACTTAAAATGCTCCTTATCTATTTCTCTTATTTCTGTTATTTCTGAGGTATAAGCAGGACTGGAACTTAAAATGCTCCTTATCTATTTCTCTTATTTCTGTTTAAAAACAAGCGCAACATTATCAATAATGAGCAGCTTTACCTCCATATTTGAATTATTAACCCATGTGAGCCCCGTCTATGACGACCGCCCCTGACCTTTCCACCAGGCTTCTTCTGTGAAACGACTCTGGAATTACACTTTATGAAAAAGCTTAAAGCTAACTTTAAAATCTGAGCACAATCATCATGTTTCATATGTTGACTTTTTCAACCAGATGTACTGAGATTATTCACGCCTTTCAAAAATGTGAGTGAATAAAAAATATGTATTCAGATGATGTATACATATTAGCTCAACTTTTCAACAGCAGCGATTAAAATCCAGCTTAAACAAATGCTCAACTGCTGCTTTTAGCCAATCAAATCAGGTTTATGCAATAAGAGCACGTGGTATGTGTTCATCTGGTTTATTTCACATGTACTTCTGTTTGGCTGCATGGATATTCCCTGATATCTTGAAAGCGGGCAATGTTATGTGTCCTGAACAGGAAAGTGTGATTGTTATGTTATGATCATCGAGCTAGCATTAAGATCATGTAAAGTGTCAGTGTCATTGCTCAGTAAGGGTGTTGACTGAGACCCGGACCAGGGCTGACCCTTCTACGATCAGGGTTCTAGTTTTGTCTGATGTGGACAAGTCCTCAGTAAAGTTATATTGTGTCTGCATTCATTTCAATTTTTCCATGTCCTCCTGCTGCTGTAATATTGCACATTTTCTTACTGTGAGGTGAATAAAGGATTATCTTATCTCATCTCATAACACACATGCACCTTTCCAATTCCATGTGTGCACGGTGCATGAATCAGGTGTTGTTAGTGTTAAAGTGGTTCCATCGAGCATTTGTCCTCAGGCCAGGTGCATCAGGAGTAAGAGACCCATGCAGAAATCCTGCTGCTGCCGCTTGGATGAGCCCATTTGACGCAGAATGCTCTTTTTCAGAAATGAACACACGAACAAACCCAGTGCTCAGTGCTCTCAGTGTATAATGTCTCTCTCTTTACTAAACAGTGAGAGGAAGAACCCAGGTCTGGACAGGAGCAGTGAGTTAGCCAGCAACTGAGCCGACTCAATCTGTTTGACTTTCTCTGTGGGGCACACAGAGCCCTGGGCAGGGAACAAGGTCCTTGGGCCTGGCCCACATTGATCTGAAAATTCAGTGCTGGACTGCTGGCCAACTCTTAAATATTTGGTTTTAATTACTGCCACAACCTTTACTCTGGCAGGTTACTGCTGAAACATAATCCCCCTGGGGCTCCAGCAGCCGCAGCAAGGGCATCACACCATTATTCAACCATAGAGGGGATGGCAGCCATTCCCTTAGCCAGGCATTTTTTATCTGGGAAATGGGACACAGCCACAGCCGACTATATAGGCTGCCTCTGACAAAGAGCAATAGAAAATAGGGAGATGAGAGACACTCCATAACCCTTAATTATACAGCAGCTAAGTTCGAGTGAGGAGCGCAGCTTATCTCTCTGGTGGGGCTGGTGGATTTTTGAACTTCTCATTTGATTACTTGCTCTGTTCACCTGTCTGCTTCCACAGCCCACAGCCGCTCTAATGAAGGTGCACACTGTTCCTCTCACAGATCTCGAGATGACTTTATAATTTTACTTCCTATTGTCCGTGATAAGGCGGGCTGGAGAGAGAAATCTTATTGTAGATAATTTGCCCGAGGGCAACATCTGCCTTTGTGTGGGTCTCCTCCTCAGCTGGATCCTGACACCGACCACATAGGACATTTATACTGTTCATTCTTGCATTAATTAACCATTAGCATTGGCGAGGCATAAAAAATATGCATTTTCCATTTGGGATTTATTTAGAATCATCCGCTCTAGAGATTCTTTGTTATTTTTCCCGAGGCTGCAGCATCCCATGATACAAAATAACTGTTTTATAGCGAGGGCCAGGGAAATGTGCCTTCAGCACACATTTTTAAAAAGTGCCAAAAGGGTTGTAACAAACTTTTTGGCAGAAACAGATACGGTATGTTTGGTGTGAAGAAAACATTCCTCACCAGCTTTCCAATGCAATCTTTAATATTTGTACGAACAATGTTGGAGGCTGATGAAGTGTAAAAGCTCCTACTTTTTTTCCTCAAATCTACTAATATTCTGTATTTGTTCTTTTACTTTCACGACACTACCTATTAAAAACTTTTCTTCTTACGCTGGAGGAACATCATTATCCCCCTCTGTGTTGAGATTAGGGAAGCCTGAAAGGATGGAGAAGTGCAAAGTGTGTTTTACATATTGGCCTCTAATCCCGACACTCCAATAATTGGACTCCATCACATGTATCCTTTGATGTGTTTCTGTCTCGGTGCCCACAAAGCCGTTTCTACTGCTTGTCGTGCAGAGACAAAAAGCTCTTGTTTTTGTCACCCCTCGGTTTGCACCACGCTCACAACAAAGATCCCCACAAATCACACTCCTGGGTAAGAATTGAGTGTGGAGGGGGTAAATATTGTTTATACCTGTGATCCCATCACTTTCTGATTAAAGATGTCAGCGAGGCCCCGGTGGTGACAGATTGCAGGGTTCCTGGCATCCCTGGGTATTTTTGGTGTCGGTACAGGTGCAGCACGCCTTGGAGACTCGGAGGGAGGAGGTTGCAGGAGAGAGGAAGGGAGGGGGGGAAATGTAAAGCACGGAAGGAGGAGATGCTGGAACGAGAGCTGCTCATTGATGGCCTGTGGATAGCCTGCATCATCCGCTACTGGGCTGGGCTCCAGAGCTCATTTGTGTCAGGCGGCGAGGCCTGATACTCTCAGTGTGATTGTAAAGAGACCCGTCGCAAAACGGGTTCACGACAGGCAGCAGACAACACCAATCACAGAGACAGAACCAATACAGGTCAGGCATTTAGTACGCTAGGGAATCAGATGGACTCACGCCCACATCGAAACCCCCTTGATGTCCACATGGAGGTGATGACGCACATTGATCCAATGCCACAGGGCTGCCAGGGCGATGTAACACTGTGAGGGACGAAGAGTTCATCAGGCCCCCCTCTAAACCCGATCCATCTGTTCCCACTGGTCACTTGACTCTGACTTGTCATTCTGTGGGCAGTACAAACAGTCGGTCCGTCTGTTTGCCCTAACCAGGCCACATGGAAAGGTTGAGGCTTTCTGTTTGATATTTAAAAGCACATTCTCCTACTCAGACAGACAGATACAGTAGATGGAAAGATAGACGGACGGACAGATAGATAGATAGATAGATAGATAGATAGATAGATAGATAGATAGATAGATAGATAGATAGATAGATAGATAGATAGATAGATAGATAGATAGATAGATAGATAGAGTGCACATAATCACATACTGTGTGACACAGACATTTACCATCAGGTAGCTCTGTATATTTGAGTTTCAGTCCATTAACTCTGATGTTCTGTTTCAGGTCCTGCAGACCTTGACCCCTTTAATAAATCAAAAAACACATACTTGACATTGTTTTATTGCCATGATGCTACTACACTTGATGTTCCAAGTATTTTTTCTAATGCTACCAAACTTCCAACAGACAGCTCTCTGGTATTTCATTTCAGATTATCTTTATTTATATAAGATATATCTTTTCATAACTAGTTAAAAAAAGTAATTGTAGGGGCTTAGAAAACATGAAATATTTCCAGTTCAGTGTTGATGTACCATGTTAACCTTAATAGTTTCCAATACATATAAAGAGTTTTTTTTATGTCATTTGAGGAAAAAATATATGACAGAATGTCACAGAAACTAGGATCTAACTAACAGTCCCATTAAATTAAATCAATCTGTTCCCTACAAGTGCCAGATTTTTTTTCATTGAGATCCATGAATTATTCTCTGGGATAACAGTGAACATGTTGAAAAACGCCAGACGTCACAATGATAAAGACAAAACAATCCTAGATCTCTTTCCTTATCCGGATTCCCACCAAAATTGAATGAGTTCTTTTTTCTGACCCATTCTGTATCCTTCCACTGAGTTTCATAAAACTCCACTAAGTTGTTTTGAGTACTCTGTCTGACAAACAAACCAACGTGGGTGAAAACATAACCTCCCTGGCAGACGTAATAAATTGGTGGAATTTACAAATGTTATCTTTTTTACAGGCTTTACAGGCTTAAACCAGCGGCGTCTGTGAAGCCCACGATCAATGAAATAATAAAGTCAAAGCCAACAAAACACATCTGAGCTCTGCCTAGCGACGTGGGTACCGACTGGCACTGTCATGGCCGGTCCAGTGTTTGAGGGATGCTGGCAGAAGTTGGATTAGCAGTCAGGCTTTGTGATTAAGATACCCACCACCCACAGCGAGTGCCCTTTGGCAGACAACCCTCCGAGGTCTCACACATGGACGTAATGATATGCCATGGCGACTGGCGCGCCGCCACTGCCCATTGCCTCTGGTCATGAAAGACAGGGAAAATCATCAGGGGCTGTCCTGGCACAAACCAACCCTCTGAGATCTCCTTCACATATGGACAAAAATGGCATCACAGATGAGAGACACTGCGGTCTGTGCAGTCTGTGGCCATGTGTCTGTTGATGTCTTGGGGAAATCAATTCCAGAGATGTGGTGGGATAAGCATTGCCACAGGATAATCCTGGATTATTTCACTGGGAAAGGCTCGGTGTACGCCGCAATCAAATGTCCCAGATTGAAATGTGTCAAAGTGACCAAGCCCAGCGACTCCCTCAACATATTTCAGATGAACAAAGTCAGAAACATCCCTATTCAATAGAGAATATAGACAGGCGAATAAAACCAGAACATTTGATAACCAGGTAACTTGAACATGCCATTTTTAAATGTAAAAATCAACCCTCACGGTAAACAATAACAAACTGAGAGATGGTACATGACAGACACATATGCAAGCAGCCATCAGACCAATTGAAAGGCTGATGCTAAATTATTGATCCGGCTCAGATTGATTCGTTGATAACAAACAGTGCATTGAGCAGGGCTTCTCTCTCGTGCTGTGCTGTCAGTCCCTGACAATCCACATCTGAGGCGTCACTGCAGACGACTCGCAGGTTTTTTATTGCCGTCAGCAAACCCCGAGCGGAGCAGACACCCGCCTTACAAACTCATTAGCCAACCCTGACGTGATGAACTCATCAAAGGCATCGTAATGAAGCGGAGATGTGAGGAGACCATTCCTCTGACGTTCAGCGCTTCCCGCTCTTCCCCTGTATAACCAACATGATATGGAGTTAGCACATAATGGAATCTGAATTAATTGTGAGTCGGTATTTCAGAATGAAAGTGTGTCAGGATTGCCACAGAGGACAGAAGCAACAGCTGCGAATGTTTGGATGTAGCTTCCTGGACCCGGGCCAAGATGACAGACACATGGGTTGCTCTGCGCCACCACACATACACACTCAAAATCACACACACACACACACAATGATAAGCCAGAGAAAAACACATCACATACTCATCTCTTACATTTACACAAACAAAGGAGCATATAATATGATGTTTCCCAAACTGACTGGCCAGCAAAGAAATCAGAAAACACCTATTGGTCATGACTTGAAGAAATGGTTTGACTCTATGGACAGGAGACAACAGAGACAAGGCAGGTTGATATGTTTTGATATAAAAGTTGTAACGCACAAACAATGAATGAAGTGAATGAATGATGTCAGAGTCCATAGTTCTTGAATGTGAGGGTTTCGGCCAAGTCCAGGATTCAGAGTCCAAATCCAGATTAAAGAATGTGCTGACAAATACCTATTTTACACCTAAATTAACAGGTTAACGTTTAAAAATAAGGGAATTGATGGCCAGTGGAGGAGTTTGCAATTAGGTTTTTTCCCCCCAGTGAGTCATGTTCGATGTCCCAAACATGCCAGAAACCGTGAAACTCTCTCACCGCACTGTCTTGACAGTGTTGCACCTTATAGCATGCAAAGAAAACAATGATCTGCAGTTGCACATTGTTCTCACTTAAAAACAATATGTATGCAAAAGTTTGTGATCATTTATGGAAGTTTGATGCTCTAAACGTCTATACTGCCAAAATAGCAAAGAAGAAAAGTAAGAAATTAGATGTCAAGTTTAAAAAGAATGGTGATAAAAACCTGTGTCTACTACAGAGTCATTTCCCCTTGGAGTGAATTGAACCCATTCCCATTGCAGACAATAGCCAGATGTTAGCGGGTGTTAATGGGTTTTTCTGACCAGTGGGAAGGGGACTAAAGAGGCAGACAGGAGTCCGGGCATGTGACACTGAGACTGGCTGAGCGCGGCAGGTACTAGATGATCCGAGCACAAATTAATCACAAGTTAAGTTAGGTGAGATAACAAGTCCTCAAACAACACAGGGAGCTTGTTGGTGGGAAACCGTTCCTTGCGTATGGCAACAGCCTGGAGTGTAGATTAAATGGTGAAACTCAGGTGAGTAGGTGGGATGGTGGGAGATCAGACATCTAGAAACCACGCCGGTCTACAGCTCACAGTCTGGAACAGGGTTTGAATGAGAGCGGGCGCACACAGCAGGGAACCAAGAAGTGAAAGCAAAACAGCATCAACAGACACTATTGTGAGTTTCAGGGGGAGCAAGAGTCTTTCAAACCTACAACAACAAAATAAAAGCCCCAGGAAATCACACCTCCTTACAATTTGAGATTGTACATTGTATTTACCTTAATGTCACTGAAAACCTAAATTACCTAAAGTCAGTATTTCACATGTAATATTTCTGACTGCTATGACGACTTAATTTCCCTTCGGGGATGAATAAAGTAATCTATCTATCTATCTACAAACGAAAATCTGCTATATACATAACTGTTTTTAAAGTCTCCAGGGAAGAGTCTGTTTGTAACTAATTTAATTTGACACTGAATTGATTAAATCTCATTCTGCAAATGAATTCGGGGAATAAAATAGACACTGAAATGTCAAATATAACACAAGAGCAAATACCAGCAGCAGCTTCAACTTAGAAATATCACAGAGTTCTCGCTCTCTCACACACACACACACACACACACACACACACACATTCTCCATGCTGAGGACCCACTCGGGGTCATCATGCATTCTTGGGAACGTGCTCTGTGATGAAGAGACAAGTATCTGGAAGCTCCGGTGGAAAGTGGATTGGAGACATTATGCAGAGGTTACAGAGCAGCACTGGAAGACGTCCTACCTCAGTGGAGATGGTAGCAGATATCTCTTCAGTCCTTACATTTCATCTCAAGATGATTCATGTGAGTGGATGTTGATTTAGGGAGAGCACAGTGTCTTACTGAGGCTGGTTGGAAACCAAAGTGTAGTCATAATAAAGCTGTAGAGGTCGGATAGAGTCAAATCTCTATCTGTTTATAATGGAAATGAAAGGAAGTAGAAATTGGCTCTCATTTGTATGTTCTACATTTATTCCAATTTTTTATGAAAAATATGAGACCACTGTTTCTATACATGTTTGCACAAATCTGCATGCAAACCGACAATGCTCTATTTGGGATTTAGCTGTTAATATGCATTATCTTTCCACAATACAATGCAAGAATGGAGTCAGGGAGCCACTAAGGTTGTTGGAGAATCTGCTGCAGTTGTTCTTCCTCAGGTTCTTCTGTCTCTTCCCAGACTGACTCCCTGATGTTGAGATCCGGGCTCTGTGGGGACCTCCCCATCTGCTTCACAGATACTTGCTCCTCTTGTTTAGTTGTTTACGACACAGGGAGTGTTTGTTTGGGTTCACGTTCTTTGCCGTGCTGTAGAGTTAATTTCGGGCCGATCCGACACCTTCCTCATGGTATTACATGATGGATATGTCTTGTGAGCCTGGAACTTGTGCACGCTTCTGCATAAAGTGAATATGTAGCACGTAAGTGGGGCACAGGCGTCCACACTGGTGATTATTCACACTCAAAAACACAAACTTGTTTCTGTAGCAATGTAACTGAGAAATATAGGGAGAAATAACTGTATTTAAATGTTCTTATTGATAATAAACCTCATCCACAAATATCAAATAAATGCGTGTCGGAAACATAAATGTGCACTGTAAAATAGAGAGAGAAAGAGAGAGAGAGAGAGATCTCTATTTATATATACCCTCATGGACATTCACTGAGCATGATTGAGTGTGAATATGACTGGATGTTTTCAGGGATTGGGAGCCTAATAGAGTTTCCTGAGTGATTAGACATCCATATTTATGATTCACCACACCTGCGGACGTCGACTGAACCTGTTTCTGTATCACCATGACAGGGAGTCATCTGGGAAACAGCAGAGGATCGGCTATCTATCGTGTCAGCCTGTTAAAGTCTGAAAATAATAGGGCTCGACTCAATGAATAGGTTTTCATATTCATAATTGGCTATGGCCTGTGTCTCTGTGTAGTTTTCTTCGCACGCTTATCACAATAACACAGAGCGATAATCGGCTGTTATCTCAATCCCCAAAACTCTCATTTCAACAGAGGTTATCAGAGAGTGAAATAGCTGGCCATATAGCCCCTCACTATATTCCACACACACACCCCTCACCCTCTGATAGACTGTGAAATAAGAGGCCTCTCAACTACTTAATAACCCAATTTACCAATCATGACGAAAACATATCCCCACTTACCTTTTCATCTAAAACGTGTCATGTTTAAGTCAAGTATGACTGAAGTTCCACAAAAGGTGGGGACATCAGTATTAATAAACAAAGTGGCTCTCTGTGCTGACACATCAACACTGTCCTCTTGTGGTGGCACGGACTTAAAGGGTCCCGTCTGTTGCTCGAGTCCCGCTGTCCCCGATTTGTGTTGCTCTGCCAGGATGCCTTGACATCTGCCAGACACAATTGTGCCCAGCTGTCTCTAAAGGTGGCAGCAATGCAGCGTGATTTGCTGAGAATTTCGGGGGCTTGGACAAGAGAATTCAGTTTCGAATAATTGGACGATGCACCATTAGGCCATATTTATCCCCGTGTCCATCAAGAAAACAAGCATGCCACCTTTATTTCCGCACAACCTACACCAGTTGCATTACACAAGGTGAAAAAACAGAAGAATTCACTCTGTCTCCGTCCTGAAGGATGTTATTTATTCGCTCCACCAACATTGATGCGGTTACACTGCAACCCAATTTGTTCTTAAAGCGTCAACCCGCCTTTTAAGAGTCACTAACGGTTGCTCAGCTCTTTGATCACTATGTTTCCATGTATTTCTAGTTTCTCCGAGCGTGTCTTTGACAAATACCAGTTACAGTAGAGCACATTTCATCTGACTCTACCTGTTCTCTGAAACTATCTCTACATCATATCTTGCTCTCTTTTTCTCTTCCGCCACAAGACCCTCACTTCTCCGCCGGGCTTACTTCTGCTGCTTCCTCTTCAAGCTATTTTTCTCTGGATTTTCTGTGGCGATATCAGAGGTGTTTTCTGTGTGTGCAAGTGTGTGCGTGTGTGTGTCTGTCTGTGTGTGTGTGTGGGCTGGTGCCCAAGTCATCCCAAATGACCTTGCATCCTCATTATTCTCCGCAGCCAGGCACTTCAAAGCAAGCTGTGGGACGGCAGAGTAGAGATGATGAAGTGGTGTCTGATCTCACACTGATTCCTGCTCTGACTGATACACACGTTGCTCGCTCGCGCAAATCTAGCCAACGCTATTACGAGAGCAGGAAGAGGAGAGCCTTTAAAGTTGTCCTCACCAGAGGATGCTGTGTTGCCTGCGATGTAAATAATTCATAACATCTTCCAACGCATTTGCTAATATCCCTCAATCGTAGCTCGGTGGGCTACCCCGTGTTGTTCTGGCTGTGACTCCTGCAGGCCGTGCAACTCAATGCAAACTGTCTGATTCTGCTTGAAAGTCCTATCCTGTTAGAAATCACAGATTCATACGTGTGTGGGGGGGAGGTAGGGGCTGGAGGCTAACTATTGAAAAAGGGGTTAATTGCTCAGAGGGCGCTTCTGGACCGGATCAGTATAAAAGATGGGGGCACGATTCAGATTTAGCATAGAGTCATTTGTGGCTCTTGATATTATCTCTGACATTCCCGCTGGCATCCAGCAAAGATTAGATTTGATGAGCAGCTTTTTTTTTTATTCAGCAGCTACACTGGAGGTAAACCTTGTTGTAGCTGCTTCCCCACTAACCCTCCCCATCCTCCTCCTTCGCTTTCACACACATATCGCCCTCACTCACTCTATATCTGCCTCGCTGTTACCCCCCCCTTCATTCCGACAGCCTTGACATGGAAGTGGTAAGCCCCACTTCTGTGCAGTAGCTGGTTGTGGGCTGTGCTGCTGAGTGGCTGGCACATCACAGCACCTCTGCCTCAGGAGATAGAGTCATTTGAATTGTATGCCTCAGCCCGCCGAGCGCCGCTCTGGATATTATCATCAGATGGGCAGCGCAGCACGACGACTCCGACACACCGTTCAAACCTTGACGTCTAATGCAAAAATGAAGAGTCAACATTTTTTGCTGTGCCTGCATCTGATGAGTTCCGTGCTCTCCCATGTGTGTTGAGAGTGGGAATGTGAGTTGGTGCAGTCACATGGTTGTGGCAATTACAGAGTTCATCCGTGTTTCAGTGGAAGTGGGCTGCATTCAAAGAGAAGTGCAAAATGTGCTTCCCCACTTTCCAGCGGTTCTTAGCAGGTAATTACCGGCTCACCCATGAAACACCAGCCCGGTGCTGGCACACTGGTGATGCTGGAAAGGCGACATAGGTCATCTTGTAATTATGACTCCTTCCTCCTGCCTTTATTGTCTCTGCATAATCAGCTCCATCAGGGCTGAAATAATTGATTCTCCATTTATGCTAATGGCATGGATCTGGAGCGTCGTGGAGCAAATACTCAGCCTTGTTGTCTTTCGGCCGTGACATTTAAAATGGAATGAATAAAGTGTTAGATTCCAGTCAGATAGCAGGATGTTTTCGCTCTGGGTTCAGTGACAGCCTTGAGTAGAGGCGCCAGGTTGCACGTGTACTAACCAGACCAGACACTCAATGGGAATGAGACCTTCAGATGCGTTTCATCACTGCCCGATCAGGAACCTTTACTGTTGTGTATCAGCTGATGGAGGTAAATTAGATCGTACTCATGCATGCAGAGTCTCACCAATTAATCCCCCCACCAACCAGGCTGCTCTAAACACAGACTCGTACACGACAGATCCTCACAGGCCTGCCTGCTCCCCCACAGAGACGCATATGGGCAGATTCGAAGGGAGCCACCTACAGTCCAAACAAACACATGCCGGAGCATGCACATGTACAGGCATACACATCCATGTTTCCTGAACAAGATCGGTTTATAACTAAAGCCAAATTTGGAATCTCACTCTGCCTCATGGGATTTCTTTTCATCATTTAAAATTTAAAATACAGGGTGACACATCCAATCAAGCAAACGTGTCATCTGCTTCTACCTTCAAAAATATAATTCCGTTCACATTGTTTCCCTCTCACTCGCACTGTGTCAGTCAAAGGTGGAAATAAGTCTCAATGTGTCACTCTGGAGAGCAATTTATTTGTTAATTTTTTTTAATTAAACTGCCCCTGGATGGTTCCTGTGAGAACACAAACCTCCAGCAGTCAAACTGCCAAATTACACTTCACACACCCTTTTCATCCAATAACGATGTGACAAAAGCTTCATAGGAACATATCAGACCATCGCCTCACAACTACCTCAGCATCCCTGAGTTCTTTAATGTCACTTACCTGTCAGGCTGCAGCTGATAGGCTGCCAGCAGCCCAGCAGGCCGCTTGTGGCAGGACAAGGTAGCGCTCACTCATGGGAATTCAAGTTTTTCTGTCATTATTCATAACATCTGCAAATCACAAGTAGGCCCAGTGCTATTTCCACAGAGAGAGGTTGTAATGAAAAAGAATGTGTTGGGAAAAATATATTTTATTTAGAATAACTGTAACATTGTCTGAAATGTGTTCGAGGCTGCACAAACATCTGATTACGTCAGGGTTGCACTAGCCGCCAGCCGCCAAATCTCACCATGCCAAACGGACTCTTAAAAAGTGGCCCGAAAAACAAAAGCGGCACATCAAAGGAGCTCCCTCCATATTGTTCTGTGGACAGCGCCCTCCCTCGAGAAAACCCCTCAGACAAAGGCAGCTCGTGGAAGAGGAAGTGTGCGACGGCTTTATCTCATTCCTCCCTGCCACTCACACGGCACACACATCAATCACTGCCCGCCGGCCTCAGATCCAAGCAGCTCCTTGGATGCAATTTGTCACAGTTCCTCAGGCGTTGACATACTTCTAAAAAGCTCGGCTAATCTGCGTAAGATAACGGTCTTAGATTTCCTTGGTGGGTGTTAATCAAAATGATGTGCTCTGTGTCCAAGTGAAGACCACTGGTCCCTGCGAGGAGGAGGAGCGCTGCGATTAACAACAGTGGGAAGATAATGGGAATGGATGACGATGGGGGATGGAAGTATTTTGGTCACTTTGAAGAAAATGCTGCCGTTATTCATTTATTTTTGTACAAGAGTGATATCAAACTGGGGTTTTTTAACTGAAGGGAATGAGGTAATGCAATAGAAGAAGTGGATGAAAAATCTCTGACTCTCCTTTAATTTTTTACATTCTCTCTCATTCGTCTTGTTCCTCCTGTAGCACGCACATCTCCATGGCGCGACAGATTACTCATGGATAAGAGCCTACATTATTCAGTGACTGGCGCCGCATTAACCGGGCAAATGCTTCAGCCAGCCTGGTGAAACGATACTCCAGCAAGCAAGATACATGTCACCCCTTCAAGAGCAATTGCCATTTTCAGTGAGCCCTCCATGGGAGCAAGCTGCTGAGAGGAGCCTGTGATGGGCACAATTTAATGCTCCATTATGCAAATTGATCATCTCAATTGACCATCACTCTGCTAATAGGACGGGCTGAGTGGGCACAGGGGGAGTGGGGCCTTTTAAAAAATCTTTAGAAAAACATCCCAGCAAAGTCGCAGCTGCTAAAAATAAGCCGGTTGAGTAAAAGAAGAGAAATGCATCCCAACTTTCCCCAATGAGGCGTGACAGAGATGAGTGACAGGAAGTTAATGGCTGTCCTGGTGACCTCCCTAACGACCAGTTGCATTTAAAAGTCACCTGTCTTGTCTTTCCTCCGGGGGAGATCGGGATGTAAAAATGAAGTACTACCCTTGCATGATGGGTTTCATCTGAATGTGACAATTTCCACACTTTCACACCAAAATTGGCAGGTTTTTCATTTTATTTGCAGGTAATTTACACATTTCACGTTGCCAGTAGAGGGGTTTGCTGTCCTGTTTTCTTTGCTGGTGCCATGTTTGACGCCACAAACGCTCAGAGAACAGAGGCCCTCAGTCACCTTCTGCACATTCACCCTGTGTGTCTTGTTTCCATCACTGCAGATCCGAGCCAGAGCCGATAAAGACCAATGTCTGTGTTATTTGACCCTAGAGTGAATGCAAATTGTATCCATTCCCATTGCACACCATAGAGAGATATTAATAGCTTTTTTTGACCAGCGGAAAAGGAGCTTTACCCTTTGAGACTGCTTTTGATATTCTCCCCACCAAGCTGAAAATGTCAGGATTCCAGATCGGAGACAGAAAGCAGGATAGCTGTTCTCTTTTCAATCTAACTTGCAGCTGATATTCCCACAAGTGACGCATTGTAGTTAGCACAATTTGAGTCGGATATTTTTCATTTAATGAGGAGTTTCTCGCCGTGCTTATCCCCCGGCGACCCTGTGAGGAATCACGCGAGACGCTTCGGTTTCCCTGTGAACGGTCAGGGCGCAGGAAAGTCAGAGTATGGGCGAATTAATTTTGTCAGTGCCTAATTGCTTTTATTGGCCATGCCTGGCACCTCCTAATCCTGGATTATGATGATGCATTAACAGCTGCGACTGGCTGTTTACAAGGCATTTATTAGCCGGTGTCAACATAACGAGACAAATTCCACCTATCACATTAATCACCCCACTGCCAGGACTGTGTCACTGCCAGCAGCAGAGCCAGATGACGCATCGGCTGAAGCTGCGCCGAAGCTGCTTCCTATTTTCCTGAATTAGCCATTGTTACATGGAAATCAGATTACCTCCTCGGTAGCTGTCAGCCCAGCGGCGAGGTGGCAACGGGAAACTTGGAGTGAATCACCGATCATTGTGTGGAGGGAGGTTAGAGGTAACTGGAGGAGAATTGCGGGATCAAATACACGGTTGAATTGCGTCAAATCACAAAAAACAATTTTCCAGACAAAATGCCTCAGATTGAAGTCAGGTCACTTAATTAGAGTCTATTGTTTACTGTGAACCCGTCTCCTCTTCGCTTTCTCCGTCCATCTGTCACTTTCCCCCCTCACTCTACCTATCTCTCTCCTCCGCCTCAAGAATACACAACCTCCAAAAGACAGAGCGCCATGTGGTGTGTGAAATGTCATCAGAGACATCAAGCAATATCAAAATGTAAAGAGTGTTTAATGAATTATGTTTCATAATTGATTAAAGGCTGGTCCGTCTATTTCTATCAAATAAACAGCTTTGGCTTAAATATTACTAATTACTCTCTGGTACACTGTTTAAAATATTGCAAGTGGTGTCTGGTTTCTGTCAACACTTTTCTCAGAGACACAAAGTGGAGCAGGGAGAGAGTGATACTTGCTTTCTTCAGCCTGGAGTTGGAGCATGAAGGACATTGATTTCTCTCCTTTTCAGAGTGGTTCCCAAAAGTGATGCACAGCAATTAAACAAGAGTGTCCTCAACAGAGCTGACAAAACCAGCAGAGAAATGACATTGGAAGATTGTCCTCCTGGCCTCGCCTTAATGGAAGCAGGGGTTTGGATATTGCATTTTTGCGCCGACACACTGTGGGCATCATCAAGCGAGATCACCTCTCGCCCTGTGAACACTTTATCTGTGAAATTCCCTGATTCTATTTTTAGGAACAATCGTCCGGTCTCAGACCCAGTGCTAACATCACTCCTCCAATTCTCTGGCCTGTCAAGATCTGCCGAACTTGACACATCGGTATTGTCAGGCAGGACAGCTCGAGATCACCTGCAAGCCCGAGGTATGATGGTTGTCGAAAACAGGCTTCTGTTACAAGAACACGGTTTTGAAATAGCTATTTTCTCCAGAGGATTTTTACCCGACTTAAAAAAGAACTAGAATGGAGCAAGTTGAATGCATACCTACATCAAGGCATCAATCCCCTTAAATTCAAAAAAGCTGCATCAAGGTGTACGCTCTCATACAGATCAGTCCCCTTATTGTGCCAAGATCTATGAATTAATTCCTGGGAAATGTCAAACACACTATCTCACAGTATAATAACAGTGAATAAAAATCCCTGGATCTGCAGCAAAACTTAAAGGGTTCTTCCCTGACACACACTGCATCCTGCCACCAAATCGTTATGTTGTCTGTCCAGTAATTTTTATGTTAACCTACATAAGAAAAAAAAATGTAACAAAATGATTCGTCCCTTTAGTTCCTGGAAAATAGATAAAAGTGTATTAATATCCATCCATTATCCACACTGCTTAATGGTGGCAGGGGGAGCTGGAGTCAGTCCCAGCTGACATGGTGCAAGAGGCGGGGGACAGCCTGAAAAGGTCGCCAGGGAAACAAAGAGACAAACAACCCTTCACACTAACATTCATCATCTAATTCACTTTCGAACCTCTAATGTCTCTGGACTATTGGAGGATGCCTTGGTAGCGGGAGACCCCTCATACAGACGAGTGGAGAACATGCAAACAGAAAGACCACCATGCTGCCCTAGTGCATTAATATAAATTGCTCAAGTTTGAAAAATGCTTTAATACACTTACAAAATCAGAACTGATGACCTAGTAGAACTTGCTCCATCTTGCATTTTATTACTGCCAAACAGTAGAATTATCACTTTCAAATATTGCAAACTGTAGCCTGCTTTTTAGTGAGAGTGGATAGCAAAGGGCAGCCTCAAACATGTAATGTGCTTTAGTGATAAGGGGCAGAGGATACAGCACAATGCGGCACCCAGTCTCCCTGCTCCAGCTGTTTGTTTCACTGTCCACTAGACTGCGTTATATATTTTTGATGGGGTTCGCCCGGCACCTCACACTTCACCTATTGCCTCTGAGGTGTGAACACAGGGCCACCTCTCTGACGCCGCTCCACTCTCCTCTGACGAAGGTGCGGCCACATCCATCTAACAGCCCTGGAGTTGACTTTTGTTTGGCGCAAGGGGAAAGTCACGTTGCCCCCTCGATTAATGCTGAATCATGACACCGAGATAAGAGCAGTGGGTGGAGCGTGCCAGCGTCCACCATGCCTCCGACCCTTTCGCCCTCACCCTGCTCCTCTTTTCACAGGGAACAGCTCCCTGCCATCTGTCAGCATTGGAAGGCTCTGGTGGCTTGCAGCAGGTTTTTCCAAAACCCACATACATGGCTGCCTGTCCCTGTCAGAGACTCCGCTGTGCACGAGCCCTCATCCGTGACCACCCACTGGGCTAGAAAACAGCGTCGGCCTCGCCAAAGCCTCATTGGAACCCATGACAAATCTCTGTGAGTAGTTTTATTGACCCAGGACCTAATCAGATGGCGGGTTGTACATCGGCCAGAAAGGGACACAGTAAAGTTAAGAGAGCATTACTGCCAGTAAAGCCGCTTTAATGTAATTGGAGGTTGTTTACCTAAGTGCTATTTAATTGCCTTGACTCCTCTCTGAATCTTTCATGCAACTCTGTGCTGCAAACAAACATGCAACGGCACTGGTAATGTGTCCCTATTAGTTATTCATAGCTTTATTTACTTCATATCTCCTCTCATTCTCTCCTATGTGCGCCGCCGAAAGCGAGCGGAGGGTATACACCCTCAGCTGAGACCCACGAGTCGAGAGGGTCCCCGCGCTGTCTGTGAGAAGAGAGGCTTCCTTCATGTGATATGACTTTGATGAAGTAGAACTCCAACAGAACAGAGAGGATTCCTTATCATCACAAATTACAAACGTTGTGGGTAGAGGCCGCTGTTTTGATGCAGAGTCAAACTTCTGCCCTCTGAGAATAACACTCTATATTATACTGACGAGTCCAAGAGTCGTTTCCTTTAAACGGAAGGAGTCTGGATCATAAAAATGTTCCTCTCTCGCCTCTGATACCATATCTTTGCCGGCCCTTCGTCCTAATAAACCTTGCGTGCAGCTCATAAATCAAGTCCATGCCTCTCGAACAGATACACGGTGATTAAAACGATGTACGATTAAAAATGATCTTGTTCAGTCTATCTCCGGTCTACTCAATTAAATAGGACCCATCTCGTCCGAGACGTGAGGAACAAGCCTCGGCAATGTCACTTCAGCGCCGTCACAAAACAGGAACAGAGAGCAAGGGAAACAGAAGTAAATGAGTCCAGCTGAAACACTAAAATGGCTGCTGGTGTGGCCCTGGGGTCACGGACCAGCTGTGGCAGGGACCTCCAAGGGTCCCTGACTTTGACCTGACAGCAGATTGGGTGGACAAGGGCAATTCTGGAGCAGCATAAGCTCCGGCGTCTACTTAAGTGCAGCAGTTATTAAGTTTAAATGCACGAGGAGTAACTGCACCTTTGCTCCTTCTTCTTCATTAATGGTGTTTACTTAAAACAGACTGCAGGGTGAACGTCCTGCATGTTTGCTGCCCAGATACTTAGAGTGGAGACATTTTCTCATGTTGTAATGTTGTTTTGTGTCACTCTACTGACTCTGTTATTGACCTGAGTCAGATTTGATCGATAGTTCTTCAGGAAAAACTGTTGATAATATTTACTGTTTGGATCGTGTGAGATGTCAAGGACCCAAATAATGAACCGGCTCTGAACTTCAAATAGGTCAAGCTTTTTGCACATAACTTATTAACAGTGGTTTGTAAATTGCGATCATGTTTCTCATATTATTTCAGCACAGACCTCTGGAGAATCACGAGGGGACTTCCTCCCTCTTGTCCATTTTAGTAAGTTAGTTTACTGCGGATTTGTTATTTATTATTTATGGTTATTGTACATTTGTCATTTAAAGTTATTAGAATTAAAGCTACTTCATGCTTATTTTAAGCTATTCCTTGAGAGATTGGTGCATTACTGATATTTATGCTACAGGCAGACACGTCCAACCAGTGGATATTTCACCAACACTTCAATTTAAGCACAACAAGAGTATTTTATATTTTTATAACCATAACAGGGCGTCCAGATATGTGTATTAATATTGCCAAAATCTTTATAGTTGAACAAGTGTCATTTTACTACCACCTACCAAATAAATGAATGATATTTAGCTGGACCTGTAAGAATCAACATTTTTACTCTCAATTGTTTTTTGTGTTTCATTTTTGCGCCATGAAGCAAAACCAAAAACTGTTGTATCCATGTTCAAGGTAACAATCTAGCTAACCTTCCTTTACCTATATATACAACACCTATAGCAAATGTCCTCAATGCTTGGTGGTATATGCAGAGGGAATTTTAATTCATCCATAAATATTGATACACATTGTAAATACACGGTAGCAGTGTCTGAGATGTTTCTTTGAGACATAGAATGAAGAGCAGAATCTGCTAAACTAATTAATGTGAATCTGTATTTAATCATGTTTACTACTGCATTAAGTTGATAGATTATTATTCGACGGTCTGCTTTTGATAAACAATATAGCACATCCTAAGTGTGAAATGCAGAGAAGCACATGTGAGCACACACCCTGCCTGTTTTCCTACACTTCAGCCTCGCACAGCCCTGATCAGGAGGAACAAGCAGAATGATTGTGAGGCTGCGATCAGAGGACAGGGACCAAAATAAAACAGGAGGGTCTATGAACATGTGCAGTGTTAAACGTTAACTCCATCTGCCATCTAGTGGCCACAGTTGACATTGGAGAAGATGGAACAATCAGGATCAGTTGAGGATTTATTTCAGATGACTAAATTATGAGTCGTAATTTATTAAGAGGAGACCTTGCGGGTTAATGGATCTGGAGCTAAAATGTTACCCAGACATCCACTGTCTCTGCCTCGATATCTTTCATATGATAGTATTTAACGTTATAGTTTTGACTGTTTAAATCAACAAATACTCAGGCAGCTTTTCCTTTTTAAACCCCAAAGTTAACCATACATCTTCAGGCCACATTCCCTGTTTGTACAAGCGGCTGAGCCTATTATTCAATATATAGGGAGACACAAAGTTTAATCCACAGGAATGATAGAAATGAATGAATTTCAAACATTATCGAATGCTTAAAAACTGTTGCTTTCAAGTGGAACTCATTTCTAACGATAAATTACATTACACTCACCTTACATTTGTAAGGTTCACTCACAAATGATTAAATCGTGTTCCTTAGAGTGTTTATCAAATATATATATAGAATATAATAAAAACTAAAAATATCCAAATCTAAGATAAAAGGAAATATGAATTCAGCAAACTCAGCACGATGTCTTGTTCTGTTTAGTCCACCACAATACAAACATCACACTTCAGACATGTAAATGTTAACTCAACAAATTATACATTTTCTCATATCAACATGTACTTCAGTTTAGTGAGTGAAATACAAACTCAAAACGATATATTGATTTTGTTTTGAAATACAAGGCCCATGTAACTTCACCACTAGATGTCACTCAAGGTTCAACACATTGAACCTATCAAGTTGCAGTGTGTAAATATAGTGACATAATTGTTGAAGTTGCATGTTGCAGCAGAACACCCCTCACATCACCTTCCTCTTCCAGACATGAAATAGAACCTGTGGTAACCTTCAGTTTTTATAAAAACTCAAAGGGTTATTAGTTAGTCCAGTCTGGGCTACCACAAGAAACATGGCAGCCCACATAGAGAGGACCCTCCTGATGTGAATATAAAGTATTTCAATATAAAGGCCCATTCTAGGGGAAATACAAAAACAATTTGTATAATTTAGATGAAACACAGTCGTCAAAACATCACTAGGATTATTTTTAATTAAATGTCTGTCGATGGATCCCTTTCACATAAATCTTACACACTGGACCTTTAAAGTTACATTTGTCAATATCGCATGTGTAGATGCAGATGAATTATACTTGATGCATGGACCACTGGTGTGTAAGACTAGGTTTATTTACATATTATTGTAGATTATAGTGCATTGTAGTGGATACTTGCATTATTGTGACTAATTCTCATCTTTTATTGACTGAATAAACTACTACCCGTGAGTGTAACACCATCAGTTAAGTATTTAGATTAAAAAACTTAATGTGTCTTCTGAACTTTTCTCAACAAAACAGCTACGTCCTTTGTCAGTGTTGCATTCAAACACCTCCAGGAATATATTTGTATTATACAACCTGGTCGTTTGAAGTCACGTACAAGGTAATAACTGTGTTATTAGCGTCAAAAACACAACTCTTGGCCACATTCGATTTGCACTGTAAACACCACAGTCAATGTTTTCCCAAATGTCCGTGCACAGAACGGTGAGTTGCCGGAGGTACTTGGGAGCACGTGAACGCAGCAGCGCAGAGAGGTGGACTGAACACACGGATCTCACACGGACACATCCAGCGCTCCAATGTTAACAGACAGCAACATGTCGGGGAAGAGCTTTCGGGTCAGCGACGGAGACTGGATCTGTCCTGACAAAAAGTACGTGCCCCTCACGCGTGGGAAAAAACAAACATTTTCAGGCTAGGTGCTTTAGTTCAGGTGGAAATTGATTTGTCCACCGTGCTAGCAAGCTAACGGTGGCTAGCTCGGGCCTCTTAGCATTTGTCTGACGCTAGCTAGCTAAGCACACTGGCTAACAGTGGCCTTCACCTCTTAGTTCCCTGCTCGATAACAACACCACGAGCAGGATACACGCCACGTATCGACTGTGCACCAGAGAGTGGGGGACACGCGTCATGTTTTCATGCCACTTGAGGGTCAATTTAAGTTGCGAAGACGCGCGTACTTTCTGTATAGCAATGCTAGCTGTCGTTAGCTTGTGTGGGCTGAGGTCAGATCGGGTGTGGGTGCTGGTTTCACTGTAGTAGGAGGTGAGTTGTCACGACTGCAACTTGAACGTGGAGTGAGACGTATCACGTTGCGAGTGATCTGCGTTCAAACCGTCACAACTGACGGACACGCCAGCTGCAGAGGCCAGAGATCAGCCCTCCCCCCAATTCACATACTAAAACACACAACTCACTACTGCTGTGACACGTCAATACAATAGTTAAAACATCACAGATCCACTGGCGTACGTTTATTGTAACATGTCAATTTTTATGCTGGAATGATCTCGTAACATGCTCCCTATCGTCTGTGTGTGTGCAGGTGTGGTAATGTGAATTTTGCCAGAAGAACAAGCTGCAACAGATGTGGCGTCGGTGAGTCCGTTATGCTTTATCCATATGTCTTTCAGAATACCTTCTCCCAGGAAAAGCTGCCATTACTAACACACGTTGTTTTGTGTCACAACAGAGAAAAGCACAGAGGCAAAGATGATGAAAGCTGGTGGAACGGAGATTGGGAAAACCCTGGCCGAGAAGAGCAGAGGCCTCTTCAGTGCAAACGACTGGCAATGCAAAACGTATGTATTCATGGTAACATTCAGTGAAGGCCCTATGAGGCGTCACATTCAAACACCCATCACATCGGTGTCATATCGGATGTAAAGTCTCAGACATTCATTGCATTTAAACACAAATTAGAAACTAACCGCTAAATCGTGTAGTTGATCATTGGGTTTGTAGTACATGACGTTTTTGTTCTCAGGTAAGGTTCATGATAACTTGACTGGCACCCAGAAATCACACACAACTTCCAGCAATCCTCTTTAATTCAAGCTGCACCAAAATGTACACACACACATAGATATCCTTCCCGAAATGTTCCTGATTTATTTATTCTATGAATTATTTCATGGGACAGGGGTGAAAATGTTAAATGCCCCATCGCTGGAAAAATCGCCCCCAACATTGAGTTCTCTCTGACCCATACCACTTCCTTCCAACTAGTTTAAAATGTGTTGATGTGTTGTTTTTGTATAGTTTTACTCTCAAACAAATAAGATAAGATTCAAACTGACAACAAACACATACAGTAATAACAACATAACATCTTAAGGAGGTTTGGTAAGCATATATTTCATAAGTTAAGCATTTTTACTTTGACATCAAATATTAATTGTGTTTTTTTTCCCTCACTTTGTTTCATAAAGATGTGGCAACGTGAACTGGGCTAGACGGTCAGAGTGCAACATGTGTAACACACCTAAATATGCCAAGCTCGAAGAGAGAACAGGTAACGTGACACGTTTTCTGTTCGCCCGTTTCTTTCTCCTTTGGAATATCAGTTCCTGACTTCTTATTTTCTCTCATCTGCTCACAGGTTATGGTGGAGGGTTCAATGAAAGGGAGAATGTAGAATACATTGAACGTGAGGAATCTGATGGTGAATATGACGAGGTGAGATTATGATTGTGCTGAATCATTTATCAGATGTAATGTTTGATCATTGAGACACTTCAGCCATAACGTAATCTTGTTCTGATGAGTTAGCATATGTTGAAAAGAGACACTTGGTTTCCATTACAAAAACCAGCAAGTAGTCATCGTTGCCTATGTGTCAGGTGTAGCATTTACTGATGTGGAATCTGTTGGGCCTTCTTCTGCAGTTTGGTCGGAAAAAGAAAAAGTTTCGCGGAACATCTTCCTCTAAAGAAGTTGAAAAGAAAGTAGTAGTTGCAAAACGTGAAGAAGACGAGGATGAAGAAGATGATGACGAAGAGGAAGAGGGCGACCTGTCCAAGTACAAACTGGATGTAAGAATGAAGGCTGGATATTCGAGAGCACAAATCAAAACAATAACAAATATGGATGTTGTATTAAACCCCCTTCTGTCAACAGGATGATGATGATGAAGACGGAGACCTGTCAAAGTACGACCTGGTCGCCAGCGATGAAGAAGAGAAGCCAGCCAAGAAAAAGAGCAGCCGCTCGGGCTCGTCCCACTCGGGCTCGTCGTCCCGCTCCTCCAGCTCCAGTTCACGGTCGAGGTCCAGGTAAAAGGGTACAGGTCAAGGGTAACTCCGGGCAAAATGTCAGTATCAGTTCAATCTTCCCTCTGATTCACTGATCAACATCAATTGAATGTCCTGTTCTGCTGACGTGTTGTTGTACCTTCCTCTGAACCCCCCCCCCCCCCCCCCCCCCGCTATTAGATGAGTGATTGTTTTTAATTATATTTATTGTGTTGGGTTTTAAGATGGAAGGACTTGTTTATTTGTAGTGTTGATCCAAGAAGCACAATGTTTTTCTTTTGCATTGTTTATTTATTGGTTCACCTGTTTCAGTTAGATTTGGTCATATTTGTTATCTTTCTATTACTGCAGTCAACCCACAGATATATATGGTTTGTCATTGGAATATGTTTGAGTGAGACTAGTTACTGTCAAAAAAACTTAAGTAAAGTTAAATAGTTGGCCTGTGAATTGCTACATTAACTACTTATGTAGCTGCGATTCTGTTTTGAAAATATTGGAAAGATTTTGTCTTTTTGTGTTTCAGATCTGGCTCTAGAAGCTCATCCAGCTCCAGATCTGGATCTCGCTCCAGGTCCCACTCCAGGTGAATGAGGTGGCATGCACTCTCTCCCTTAGAGAGTGTATGTATGTGTGGGGCTGTAAGCTCCAGAAAACTCCTATCCACTAGTTAAAGTTTGAACACAGACTGCAGTGTGATTACTCCACACAGTGGGACTCTTCTTCAATCAGCTGATTTTTATTTTGGTCACGAGTCAAACTTTTATGGGTTTCAATCACTTGATGTGGTTCTGCTCCTGGTGTCAGTTAGGCCACAATTGAAGTACTGCAGCTTTTGTTTCATTTTGAAAGTTAAAAAGGCTCAGAAGGCTGAATAGACTCTGGGGTCTTCATCAAGCATCTCTCTGCAGTGGTGTTCTAAATCTCTTCAATGTTTAAAGCTAAATATTTACTTGAATCAGTGAGAAATACACCGTTCAGGGTCGATTTCTTTCCCCGAAGCATACGTCAGTGATCTTGTTCAGAGAAGCTTGATAAATGCCCATCCTGGTGATGCTCTTGTCTGGACCTTACTGACCTCAGTGCTTGGTTTATTCCTCCAAAAGATCCAGCTCCAGGTCTGGAAAGGGCTCTTCTCCGCGGAAGAGGTCCCGCTCGCCCTCCTCCTCACCCGAGAGGACACAGAAGCGCAGCCGCTCCAGGTCCTCATCTGCAGGGAGGAAACGCAGGCGCTCTAGATCACGTTCGTCCGAAAGGTTTGGGTTCTGCGGAATACCACACTGGCACTGATTATTATTGTCTCTCGGCTCGCTTATAAGAGTTACATTTCACAGAAATATGTTCACATTTTGCCCTGTTAAATATATATTTATTTTTAATTTTTATCTGAATTTTTGATTGCACAACTGAATCATCAATAACTGAGTCGCCCGCTGACCTTGTTCTTCTTCCCATGATGTTTGTGTGATTGCAGGTGCCGTGGCCAGTCCTCCGGATCCTCACATTCTGGCTCCAGTTCAAAAAAGGCATAACTTTATTGCAGCCTTTCAAAACGACAAAAGGAACCTTAGTACAAGTGCATGTTGTGTTGTAAGGAAAAAGAAAACAACCACATTCATTGAGTATGCTGTTCATTTTCACACAACCTCCCAAAGTCTTATTTCCCTTAAAAGAGAATGGCGGCCACGTGAATTCTCTCCGCTATCCACCATGCTCCTTTTCAAAACCATATACACCCCCAACCTGTGACAAGTGTAACTATAGGTGTCCAATAAACCAAACTGTTTGGTCCTATAAGAAAATTAGATAAACTGTGAAGAGGCTGTATCCCATTTAAATGCGCAATATCCTAATGGCAGGTCATTTTATTCTACTCAACTGTGGGGGGAAATGAAATTATGATTATTATTTTTTGGTGCGGGAAACCTCTGAGATTGTGTTTTTTAAAAGTCGGTTCTTTCTTTGTTTTGTCATTACATGCAGTCAAATTTTTATTTTTTAAAGAATCAAGTATAAAGTCCTTTAGCACCAAGTTAGAAAATGAGACGTAGCAATGACATTTGGCCCGTTTGTTTGATTTTCTTGATATATGCAAATTTTGTTTTGGTGTTTTCAAGGTAAGTATTTTCCTTTTTGATATTTCTTGGTTTGTGTAAATGGAGGAAGTCCCACATTTTCGGTCCATGAAAAAAATGCTTCATGTGTACGTACGGATGCATGAATGACATTTTTATTTTATTTTGCTTAACACAGTTGAGGCCTACTTAACAACTCAGTTATCCCTCTTCTTTTTTCACCTTTGAAACTAATTCAAATTAAGACAGATTTTTGTCCTTCAGTGCAAAAAGTTATAACAGTAACAACCCTTTTGTCCCATAATAGTAGAATGCCATTACAGTCTTTTTACTGGTGAATCAACTAGAGTGTACACGTGTAAATAAAATCCTGTCGCCATTGTTTAATGTTTGTCTTTTATTTGACAAAGGTAAGGATAGTATTTGATGTTGAGCACTGTTGATGTTTGTTAAATATGACTTTATAATTGATCCTCGAATATTTGCATCAATTGTTATGAGGACATTGGTTTGACCGAGATATTAACAGAGTAATCTAATAGAGGTTTATGAAGGTGCACTCTAACGGATTGTTCTTTTAATGGTCAGTTGTTGAATCTATATATATTAAAACTATTAGGCTAGTACATTTGTTTACATTAATGCATTTTTATCAGTCAAGGAAACTGTCAATATGGAGTTTATCTATATGTATATATATAATATTAGGACATTACAGTGATATATAATTTACTGACATCTTTTAAAGTCTTATTTTTCACACACCCATTGTTTTGGGCAGGAGGCCCCAACGTCATCGGCCCCAAGCCGCTCGGAAATTGTGGCAGAGACTAAGGATCCCTGTGATCCCAAAGGAGATTTATTACTTCTGGGTTTGAACAATGAATAAATATTTGATGTCTGAAAGACTAAAACTCTTAAAGTTCTGCAAAACCTTTATTTTGGGAAAGGAATATATATATATATATATATGTATAAGTATTTGTTTTGTCCACCTAAACCATACCAGACCTCTGGGATCCAATCTATTGGGAAATGACTAAATTCTGTTTCATATTTTAGAGAACCATTTGTGCAAACATGAATTTGCTGATTTGTTGAAAAAATTTCAAGTGCAGGAGCAATTTGTTGTAATTTTCCAATGAAGCGAAGGTTCTACAAAGAGACAGTTGAGCATCATGTTTGTACAAGTGCAAATAGACCAGTTTTATTGTTTCGATGCAGTAAATGCCCTCAAATGTTTCACAACACAAATCGTAAATATTTTTTGAAAGAGCTTAAAGTGGTTGGTAGGGGGGTTATTTCTGTAATTCTCCTAAACAAAACTACTTACATTCTAAAATTTGGATAATCCTGTCAATCTTGAAAATAATAACTAAAGAGAAAATACAAAGGTAGGCCATGAACTGAACAGATGAACCGGGCAATTCTCCTCATTTAGTGTTGTCATTCTCTGTTTGGTCAACAGGTGGCACTTTGCTACCCTGGGTACGCTGGGCTGAATGCACTGGTTTATTCATAAAGCAAATGCACTGTAGCTGGTTTACAGGGGTCATTTAAACGAGATGGTATGCAAATTCAACATCGTTTCAAAGTTCACTGCAGATGGTAAAAAATCACTCAGAAAGGAACAACCGTACAATTATATCAAGTCTGGATTGGAGGTTAAATGATTATGTCTGTGTAATCGAATGAAGCTTCAGCCCATAAAAATGCATTGCTCTATCAGTTTTGTAAAATCTAATTCCATACCTTTATAAATGAAAAGTTGTGACTAGAAGAAACCAATCAGAAGTAGGAAGAATCTACCAGAGAGGATTAGAATTGATTACCTGTCGTATCTCACTTCCAGGGACACATCTTTACCAAATCGTTTTTATCATGTGATGTTTATTGCTTTTATTATCGGCACCTTTGCTATACATTTGTTTATTCTGTAACTTGTATTGAGAAGTGCTACACGGATTAATGTATTATTAAGAACAAGCTCTCGCCTCAGTGTGTGAGTGTAAGTGAGCGCAGCAGGGTGTCCCTCTCCACCACCAGCAGCTGCCCTGCTCTCTTAGTTCAGTGCAGTGTCAGTAACAGACTCTGCAGCGAAGCAGGGAGAGCACACACGGTTAGTAATGGACCACTTTGTTCTCTGCTGCAGGAAACCAGTCCTCAGCCCAGGCTGCATCCAAACTCATGCTGTGTTAACCATAACTGCCTGCAACTACAAACATGCTTGCTCATCTTGCAGACTGTCAAAGGTTCTGCTCGGTCACATGAAGGCCGCACATAAGGCAACAGATTAAAAAGCCCTATCCTCACGCGCTGTGAGCCCCAATCAGAAAGCCACTTCAGTCAGCAGCACAGTGGCAGTTCATGTGAATAGCAGCACCCGAGAGACCGAAGTTTGAAGCTCAGAGAAATTTACTTTTGCATTTTAATCAGCATCACTGTATAAACACTGGATATCCTGGATCTAAGTGGCACAAAGGGTGATAAGCATCTGTCTGTGTATGTTTCTGAAATCCAAATTTTTAAGAAAACTATAACCTTGATATAATTTCTGTTCACTTCCTTATTTCTGAAATCAGCCCCAGGGAGTTAAACTAGTAAAAAATAAATACAACTGAACCTTCCCACAACATTCAGTGTTAAGTTGCCATGCATAGTAATACTTTAAACTGATTAATAAAGAAAGGCAGTCTTTCTGAACGTTTTAGTTAAAAATGTAAAGTACCACATAATCTGTAATGGCTTACTATGGCCACATTACAGACTGATTGGCTGAAAAAACGATATCTAAATATGCAGAAATAAAACCATCTCATGGATTTCTAATGCCACCATTAGAAATTCAAATTTGATTCTTAACTCATGTTCCACGATAATGTGTCGTTTTTGAGGACAATTGGGGGCTTTTCCAAGTTAATATGGACTAATTGGATACTGTGGGCTTTATATCCCTGCCACCCCTGCAAGTCTCAATGCCATTCTCATTTCTCTGAAATTTGAGCCTAATTCATTTAAAATAATAAATGCACAGGCACGGAACATATTAATAAAAGGAGATACACTTCAAAACCATTATCAAACATATTCCTCAAATAAAATTATGCACAATTCAATCTCCTTTAATGTGAAGTTGCTCTAAAAATCTCCATTAGCCGAATGTATTTGATTTAATAGCCAATATCTCACTTTTATTGGAGCCTACAATAGTTTATCTGTGATCAGATGGTTAAGGGTTATGTTTCCAGGACCACAGCATGTTACTTGTTCCTTATCTCATCTGTGGTTCACTTCTGATATGTTGATGGTATCGTGTGGGCAGCAGGTGCGTGTCAGGCACCTTGTTCCACTGAGGTGCTGCAGCCATAGTTAATATACTGGGTTCATCGTAAGGCAAACATCGCTTTAAGGTTCCAGGAGTCATGATAATGATTTGTTAAATCTATTTAAACCACACACACCCTCAGCTGTGTGCTGCCTCCGGGTGCTTCTCTGCGTAAAGTCCCGCCTCCAGCGCGTAAAGAAGCCGACGCGCCTCCAAACAGTGCGTTCAGCCGGAGCAGTGTGGAGCGTGAGAGGATGCTGGAGACACACACGCGATGCTCACTGCTATGTGTAGGTTTATCCTTCCCCAAAGGATGACTGCGGACGGTTGTGACTCTGTGGAGGGCTTGCAAACATCGGCTGCAGATATGCTGAGCGCCAACATCTCCAAGACATTGCGCGAAGACAATGTCACCAAGAACTCCAGCTGTGGATCCGTATCAGTGGGTTTCCCTATCACCATGATGATCACCGGCATGGTGGGCAACTCTCTGGCTCTCATCCTGGTCTACGTCTCCTATATAAAGAAGGAGAACAAAAGGAAAAGGTCGTTCCTGCTTTGCATTGGATCTCTGGCGCTCACTGATCTGTTTGGACAGCTGCTGACGAGCCCAATAGTCATATCAGTTTACAGAGCTGACCTGAGCTGGGAGCGCATCGACTCATCGGGCAAACTTTGCGCCTTTTTCGGCGTGTGCATGACAACTTTTGGCCTGTGCGCGCTCTTCTTGGCCAGTGCCATGGCGATTGAGAGGGCCATGGCGATAACGAACCCACACTGGTACTCCAGCCATATGAGGACAAGTGTGACTAAGCAGACCCTGGCTGCCATCTGGTTCCTGGTGCTGCTCTTTGCGCTGCTGCCCATCGTGGGGGTCGGGGAGTATACGCGTCAGTGGCCGGGCACCTGGTGCTTTATCAGCATCGGAGACAGAGAGGTCCCAGGCAACATGTTCTTCGCCATCACTTTCGCGGTGCTGGGGATTTTCTCTCTGCTGGTGACCCTGTCCTGTAACGTGGTGACGATCCGGGGCTTGATTGTCCGGTGCAAAACCAAGTCCGGCACGTCCCAGTCCTCCAAACAGTGGGAGCGACTCACCACGGAGACCGTCATTCAGCTGTTAGGGATTATGTGCGTCCTTCTCGTGTGCTGGTCCCCTTTACTGGTACGTTATTAATAGGCAATGCACTGCAGCCGATACAAAAGCATGCAAGGCACTACATATTATAGAGAAACCCAACCAGACTGAACCAGTGTGTGAAGACATCTGACTCAACTGGTTTGGGAAGAGCTAAGAAAAATTGAAGGGTTGAAGAGAAGTGAGGAGAGAAGAGAGGGACCAGGAACTGTTTAGTCATATTTAAGCTCAGTCAGACTGGTTGTTATAATGGCCATAAGTATTTATAAATGTAATGTTGGTACAATGATAGCAGTACCACTTCATAACAACAAAACTATCACTGTAATCATATCACGGTGTTTAGAAAAATGTGCTGACAATGATCAAGAAGTGTTAGACAAACTGTTATTTCACCAAGTTGTAGATTTGAGCAGGATATTTATTGTCAATAAAAAACATGAATGTAGCTCCAACATTTTTTTTTTTTACAATAAAAACTTCCTGTAATGCAGGTTTAAATAAAACCTCACATAAGCAAATTGAAAGTGCTTCTAAAAGCAGTAAAAAGCATTATGAGCTAAGTAAGACCAGACCATTATAGCAGCTCTTGCTGTTAGAGTACCAAACAAATCACCATGCTAATCACGGCTATTAGATTAAAATGGTGCAGCTAATCGTCAGGAATATTACCACAAAATGCTGTGTAACTGTATCATCCCTGTAAACGCGTAGCTGCTGTACACATTCATGGCTTGATGTAACTGAACTGATTTAATACAAAATAAATTTAGCGTTCATGCTTGTAAATTATTTACTTTTCCCTCTCTCTGCTCCGAACACACAAAGCCACAGTTAGCTGTCACGTGTACTTCCTTTGAAATGCTGCTGCCATTACGGAGCAATCCACTTAGCCGAGTCCTGTTTGGGGGGTCTGCTCAGTGTGCTATGAGGTCATGCCCTGTCAGGCACACATTTAATAGTTCCAAAGAATGATATTAATAGAAGATACGGCTCTGTGGTTGCAGTGACAGCACAGAGGCGGTACTCGCAGTGAGGACATGTTTTTCTCCTATAAGATTGTCCCTGAATAACACCATTTCTACTAACTCTCTCAGTTTAAGCCATTTAAGGCCGTTTGTCCGAGTCCTACAGATTGGTACAAACCCGTGCCTGCCTCTCCTTCTCCCCTCAGGTACTGATGCTGAGGATGATCTCCACCCAGGTCTCCTCCCACGATTGCAACTCCAAAGTGGGGATATCCACCAACTCCTCTAGCCGGGACGTCAGCTTGGACTGCAACTTCTTCCTGACGGCGATCCGCCTGGCCTCCCTCAACCAGATCCTTGACCCGTGGGTCTATCTGCTCCTCAGGGAGATCCTCCTCCGCAAGTTCTGCATCGTGGCCAACGCCGTGTCCAACTGCTCCCTGGAGGATCGCAAGGAGAATCGGAATGCACTGGACGCGCTCAACAAGCAGAGCCAGGACAGCAGCAACCTTCATAGAGCACAAAGTGGCTGAGACGACCTTTGACGTCAGAGATGCTCTGGTGAGGCCGTGAAGCCAGGACAGATTAGACGGATGTGAATGTGGACGCAGGACTGTCTTGGAAGAGGTGTGAGAAAGTAAAAAAAAAAGGAATATTTTGACACAGAAGGATATTGTGCAACGGGAGACAAGAGTAGTCCCTCTAATGCATTGTCAATGAGAAGCATTCTACTCAGCTCTGGGTGCATTTGTTTTGCTTTCAACACATTCCATTCAAAGTCACCTAACCAGCATGTGGACGCATGACCGTGTCACTTCTTGCATTCGGCTCCGGCGCGGCTGCCAGGAATTCTCTCTTTGCTACTTTTCTGTTTTGATAACATCTCCCACGTGCAGCCGCTGAATATGTGTGACTTTAAACTGACTTATATGGAAGCGGTGCATCTCATCCTGCCTTTTTTTTAGTCTGTGATCTGAGTCACTGCTTTCAACAACTTGAAGCCATGAGCCAATTTAAGGACAAATCAATGGCTGTTGTGAATGTCTGTAAATTGAAAAAAAACTGTGTAAATTGCTCACATGAAGTTGTAAATAGCTTTGTTGTATCTTACATGAAATGTTATCGCTGGACATTCAGAAGAAGAAAAAAAAACTGGAGCCAACTGTTTATTTTAAGTATTTATTAAGAGTGTTGCTGTCGTGTGAGGTCAAGTTGTTTCTGAGCAAAATGCTGGTGATGGTTCCAGTCGGGAGTCGGCTGTTGTAAATTTTATAATACACTGTACACGGTGTTCCTAGGCAACCAGCTGGGACTCTGAAATGTGAAGCTTCTCATTTGTCGCCATGTGTTTTAGACGCGTTCATGATCTGTAACACGTCCTGACAAGGGGTCAAATCTCACCAGCCAAATCTTTCCTGGAAAGAAAAAAGAAACATAATTGCTGGAGTCTTATGACCAGTCATGTCAAAATAAGTGGAGGAATAGGTGCTGTTTGGATAAAATGATGACCAGCAGAAAATATAATGGAAATCTAAAGGTCATGTCCAAACTGTCCAAAACTCAAAACAGTACAAACTATAAAAAGATTAAAAAGCTTTTTTGGCATGTTTGAAGCTGCTGAACACAGTTTTTTGTGGTTTTAGAAACCTCTTAACAATGGATTGTGGTCACATTAAAATAGTTCTGCCTGTGCAGAGGGTTGTAGCTGCAGCTACAGAAAGTTTAAACCAGCTATATAAATTCGCCTCATGCTTTTAATCTGATGGTGATTAATTTGGACGTTTTTAATGTGTCCTTTGATATTCCATCTTTTATTTCTCTCTCATCTCCCCAACTGTTCTTGTTGCGTTGATGCTGAATGATCATTTCCTTTCATGTGTTCAGTGCAATGTCTCAGAGGTCTCAGATGAAATCAAGGCATGTTCTAATGAGGTGCTTGTCTCCCAGCTGACTAAATGTAATTGACAAAGAGCGCTGGAATCTATTTCTTTTTACGGTGGTGTAAACATTTTCGATGGGGTCTTGTATAACACCATCTCGTTGGTGTATGGACTGTAACCTTCAGGCTTTTGGACAATTTCTCTCATCACAAGCACTCGGCCTTCTCTGCTCAGCAGTAAACATTATTAGATAATGTCCACTCGCCTTGGTCCTGCCTTTGCTTTCAAATGTGAGAAACACATGCTCAGTGATAATGACCCTAGGAAGTTGTTATCTGCAGTAGCCTTGTGGAAGATGAACATTTTCCATTTCTATGTAGCTGTTGATCTGCTAGCATGAGAGTGGAGTTCTATTGATTGTGAAGCCGGTCTGCCTTAGTATAAGTCTCAAGGTGTAACCTTAGTCGGTGAGTAAACACACAAACACAAAGAACCAATTGTATTCAATAGAGTGCGTAACTCTGCAGCAGCGCTAAAGACTCTTTATGAAATGACATGTCATTTGGCAGACGCTTATATCCAAAGCATCTTACAATTAGTGCATTCAACATCTATGAGGGGCCATTTAGGGGTTCAGTATCTTGCCCAAGGACACTTCGGCATTCAGATGGGGAAGAGTGAGGATTGAACAGCCAACTTTCTTGTTGGAGGACGACTCTCCACTCTACTCCTAGGCCACACCGCCCCATATGAAATCACATTTAAATTCACAAATTACACACGTGCATAAACATAAGTATCCTGAAAATGCCTGTTTTTGTTTCCCCATCAACAACCATGAATTATTTATGTCGAAAAGAAAAAAAGGATCCACTCATTGAGCCTGCTTATATGGATCTTCACCAAAAAATGTATGGTGAAAACACAACCTTGTCAGAGGTCAAACCAAATTTGCATTGCATAGAAACAAATTATTTTCCATTATTCCTAATTTTGGAGTTCATAGGAGCCGTGAATGTATAGAGACATTTACATATGGTACCTTGATTGTTAAAACGTGAAAACACTAATGTATTCCGCTCCAGTTAATCACTGTCATTAACGTCGTAAGTGCCGTCAGAATAACATGGGCAGCGTTCACTGTAATGAATGTTCCACTAATTGGGCCTGTGGTGCTGCATTACGAGTATTGACCCGAAGCACATGTTCCTGTGGTGCTACGGTTAATGTACACTTCAGTCAGTGACATCAGGGGTTTGATTCATGCGTTCAAAACAATGACTGCATTTATTCGTAATTTGCTGTGGGATATGTCGTGTTTACGATTCACTCTGCTCACTTGAATCTGTGGCGTAATTATCTCCGTCCTCCATCCAGGATTGTGAGACGCTGCTTCCTGCTCGTCAGTCGAGGAAAAATAATTACACAGAGGAATATCCCCTGAAGGCTACTTGGCCCTATATGTGTTTGTGAATTTTCCAGGGAGTTACAGCCAGCCCGAGCCCGAGCCACATGGTGGGAAGGAAAATTGAAGAATAATAATTTTAACATTTCAATCTAACTTGAATGGACCCAGCAGAATCATGTACATAATGTTTACAGGAAAAGATTTTCTTTAATTATGCTGAAGAGTTTACACTCATGAAATATAGATGTTCATTTAAACTGCAGGGCTGCTACACCGTGATGAGATGCAAATATCTGTAAACTCCAGTTTACTGATTAAAAAAAGTGATGATAATTCATGTTTGGCTTCATAAATAATTTTCTATCTGCTTTAAACATGATGACTATTACGGTCCATGCCGCTTTAAGAAAAAACACAACACGTCAGGTTGGGTTTTCTCACAGGCTTAATTGATCTGGATCTGTGCAGGGGTGTGTTAGGAATCTTTCAGAGTAAAATAAAGATACATCATAAGACACTCTGCTCTATCAAAAAGCTTCTGGTATGGTGTGGAGACGTCTATGACATTTAAACAAACTACATAGAACAAATGAAAATGACCAAAATGAGCACGACTGTGTTAGAACATCTATTTTCAGCAGCCGCAGTAAAACCCTGAGAAAAAAGAAGATGCTTCACATAAATAAAACAGCATGTGTTTGTTTGTATATCGCTAATGCTTTGTTTTGTTTTGAAAATGATGTGATGACTATATCTAAAAAGATAAACAACGCTTCCCCCCTTCCTCCCAGTATCCAGAACTGAAACAAGAACTACCTAAAAAGACAAAAAAAACATTTATTAAATATGTATTTCATCAGTATTTTTAGATTGGTCCATGTCCCATCTGCTAACATGGGGGAGGCGGTGTGCCACCAGATGCGTGTTGGCTCCACTTTTGGGAAGCTGTCGTGTTTACATCTGTATACTTACAGTCCATGGTTTTAACGATGGCAAACTGCATTAACTCTGTGTCTGTTCTGTCTCTCTCCTCCTGTTCACCTCTCCAGCAGATATTTCATCCGTCACTCTCACTCCTCCTCTGCTCTCTCCTCCTGTTCACTTCCTCTTTCCCCTGCAAAAGGGACGCAATCAGCATATTTCAACCAAAATCAAAGCACATCTATTACATCCCTCATGTGATGAGGTCACAATCTTGTTTTTTGTTTTATTTGAGACGTAAACTTATAAGCTTATTCACTGTTTTAATACTGTTTCACTGTGATGGATAACTGAACCATTGCTGGATGCCACCTACAGGCCTATGTTCAATGCAGCAAACAGTTGAACATCAATCAAAATGATATTGTGATTTATTACTTACCAAAGTGTAATCATAGGATTTAATGCTCTGATAACATTTATCTTCCATAACATCATCTAACCTCTTTCCCTCTATGTTGTGCTCTTGTTGCACTTTTAACTCCCGTTGTTGGTCTATCCCATCACACACTCTTTATTTATTAGGGTTTTAAATGTGATAATTATATGTAAAGCTCTGCTGGCTAGTCGGCTAAAGAGTCCTCTTCCTCACTAGCCAGAGTTTGAAGATGAGGCTGTGGTTCTTTCATCTGCCCTGACTCATCTGCTTCTACAGAAACAGGAGCAGAGGAGTCATTCTGCCTGAGCGTCATTCTGCAACAGTACCAAATGTTTTATCAGTCGGCCTGTATCTCTAACCCACACACACACACAAACGCACACACACACACACACACACACACACACACACACACAAACACACACACACACACAAACACACACACACACACACAAACATGCATTTTTGTCCAATAGGCTATCGAATCAATAAATGAAATGTGTCAAGTTATCTCTCACAAAAAAGCTATTATTGTGTCTTAACCTATGAGAATATTTTGAATTTGGTACCATATTTTTGAGAAATTTGTTATTGAGCGATATCTTGATGAAAGTGTTTTTTAAGGTGTTGTTATTGAATAGAGCTTCAGCATATATATGAAAAATTATATATTAACACACACACACTCCTCAAAAATGGCTTCAGACTTTCCCAATTTTTGGGATACTTTATTATCTGATAATCATCTAATTCTACTTTTTGAGACTAAGATAAATAATAGCCAAATATGTAACCTCTAGTTTTACGTGCTACCATCCTTTTTGTTGCAGGAGGAGGTTGCTTTTAATCATTTATAGGCCTATAGAATAGAAAACAAAATAAAGGGCCCAGTATACTACCCTGTGGCATCCCACATCCCATGATTCTTGACTTTGTCATTAACATTAACCAGTTGAGTAGGATATGATTGGTATGAATGAACCGAATTCAGGGTCATTTCACTAAAACCCATGGCTCCTAATTTGATTACTAAAATGCTGTGATCTACTGTGTCAAATGGTTTCTGTAAATCCAGTATGACCGCTGCAAAAAAATTCCCTCCATCCACTTCTCTTCTGAAAAAGCCTGTTAGATTCAATAGGGATGTTTCCGTGAAATGGGTTCTTTGAAAAATGTCCATTTAAAAGATTACTGTTTGAAACATATCCATTTATCTGTTCCCATACAATTCATTCATTATCTTTGAAAGAGCAATTAAAATGGATACTCATCTGTAGCGGCTTCATTGGCATTTTCTTTTTTATGTTGTGATTATATTGTTGCCATTTTTCAGTCATCTTTAACTTTATGTGATAGAATAAACGTATAAATTATATCAACAATAGAAGCCATGCTCATTTCTGCAGCAGCTCCAAGGATGATGGATTTAGTCCGATTCAATTCAAAATGTTATAAACATCATTGGACAATATGGAAGAAAACAATTGTTGGGCTTGATCTCATTTTGTGTATGAATATACATAAAATTCTATTTATAAAAGTAACTGAACAATTAACAGAAAACAATGGTTAACATCTCTTTAGTTTCTCAGTCGTATCAAGTAAAGTTCACAAACAAGATAGAGATGATCAGTATTTAAAATCTGTTCTCATAGGATTTGTTTCAAAAGCCATAAAATAGATACAATTAAAAACGTTACACATCAGGTTTAAATTGATGACGCTAAGGTTCAAAACTGAAGACTTGTCCCTAACATCCCCTGTTGGTCATTAACATCCGCTAACATCAACTGGTGGTAGCCATTAATTAGTGCGGTAGAACACACAAGGAATATTCTCCATCTTGCCCTATGTTCTGAGTGTATAGTGTTAAAAGACATAAAGGTAATGATGTCTGATCTACTGAGTGGGCCACATGACCGTACAAGTAGTACATAGTACTGCCATGCAAACCAGTAGCCAGTCAGATTTACCTTTAGCCTCAGCATACACTCAAGTTCGGCCTGTATCGTTGATCACAAGACCAAAACACTTGATGACGCTATTGTGGATAATTTTAGTTACGTCCCTGACATCCGCTAATGGCCGCTTACACCTGCTAACATCTACTGGTAGTTTGTAGCTTAACAGGTGCAGAAAACCTTCCAACATACGAGGGAGATTCACCATCTTGTCCTATATTCTAAATAATTCCAACCTGTTATAGGGAAGAAGAACCAAACTATCAGGTGGAACCAGCAGCATGTGTCTCAAAGAGCATCTGATGGTGGCACATGTGCATGAAAACAGATTTGTCCCCCAGCCAAGCATCACTGATGAATAGAGATAAATACTTTCTTCTTATCTTTTGTTCACATTACGCCTCTGCTCTTGAATGTTAAACAAAAACTCCAAACTCTGAGACATGATTCACAGATGAGGGCTGATTTTGCTCTCTCACACAGTTTCTGTTCTTTGTGTTGAGGGCGAGGCATGATGTCCAATATGCAACCTTCGGTGTCTTTGTGCTCAGAAATGTTGATATATGTCCATCAGAGACAGGGTTACGTAACATATTGACATGGTGAGCAAACAGACATATACTCTTCCTATCTTTTAAAGTGTCCTTGTCATATGTTTTTATCATCTACATGACTTGCATCACCTCAATATGCATTACACTTTTGATTCACTATATTATTTAGGGATTATGTGATGTAGCAGTATGCTATTAAAGGATATGTGGATACTTTTTCAATGTGTGTTGGGCCTTTGTGGCTGCTAAAGCATTTTGTTATTAATTATTAATGCATCTTCACTATCATACTAATCAAGTATGGTGGGTATACAGTGTTTTAATGATTGAATCTGTGGGTGGTCATTGCCCTGAAACTCCCAATGTGTCTCCACATTTTCAAAGTCTATACACTTTGAATTGTGCAATACAGGTTAAAAGGAAAAAGACTCACATTAATCACATTAACAATTGATTTACATTTTTATTTTCAAAATGATCCAATAGTGTAAAAATCCTCAAAAATGTGGAAGAAGCAAACACATCTAAATGTCCAGTGCAGCATTTCAGACATTATTTAACATCCTGTTGGTGTTGTAACTCATATTCAAAGTTTTGAAGACATGATAAAGGCCTTCAACCAAGAGTAATGATGTGATTCACTGGTGAGTGGTTTAAATACTGTTGGTGTCAGTGCTGCACATGTATGAACCAACTGTTTCTTGATCTTGTGCAATGTCTTCAAAGGGGGTTCAGTGGTTCTATTCTTGATTTTGGTAAAGGTCAGATATGTGCACCTATCAGTAAAGACTTTTAAAGACTGCATCCTTATTTATTAGATGTTGTTGGCCTTCTACACTTCAGCATTTTGTCAGCAGAACTCATCAAGTTCAGAGTGACACTAATAGTCCTATAAAAAAGTCTCCAGTCCCCAATTCCAGTTTAACAAGGTACCAGTAAAGAATATGACAGTGTTCAGGTGCAGCAGCATTCGCTTAAATGTCAAAATCTCTCATTAGGAGGAAAAAAGGCTCTAACACTATTCATCCATGTCTATACCAATTATCCTGAGAGAGTCGGGGCCAACTTATATGAACCTAACCCAAATCTGCATGTTTCTGGACCGTGGGATGAAGCCGGGGACGCTGACACGAAGACCTCAGCCGATCCAGTACTCAAGCTGGGAACCGTCTTGCTGTGAGGTGAAACCACTGCACCACCATCACGCCACCCATTCTAACTGCATATTACTATCAGTAACTCTCATGCCAGGTTGATGAGTCAAAGAAGTCCGTTTCATGTTATATGAGAAAATTATACTCTGCATGGTATGACTTTAATCTGGTAACTCTTGATAAATATGATGTTTCATCTGCTCAGTAGCAAACAGTACTAAACGGTGTCTCAGCGTCGAGGTGTGATCGGACCAAACAATGAAGATTTAAAGATGCTTCAACCACACTTGCTTGTTCAATATACCCTCCATAAATAACAGCCGAAGGACCTGTCCGCCGCTTTTAAGATGACATCTGTGACTGATTTTTAGACTATAATTCAATAAATCATGAACAGAGCAAATCAGCAGGCTTCAGGTTCTGCCCACCGTTTTATTGCTGAGTAAGGCCAACGTCTGCATCTGATAAATTCTAGTGGGCCCATTAAAAGCTTTATCGTCCCATTATTCATCACTGTTAAGACCAATAGGCCCAGGGTATATGTTGTTTTATGAGGAGGGCACAGTCCGCGTCATGATGTACAGTGCAACATATTGATGTTAATGTAAAATGTATACGAACAATAAAAACAAGACCAGAGTTGCAATCAGAGTTAATACCTCTGTCATGGTCCAACAGTCCCCTTATAAAACCACATTCAAATTCAATAGATCTGGATTTTTAAATTGGATCTGCACCAAGTAATACACATTCATAAAACTCGACTTTAAACACTCTAATCATATCTGGGTTCTTTTTTAAGTCAAGATCCTAGAAATATTCACGAAATCTCACCTATATCCAATCGCACAATGTGAAAGAAAGACAAAAAAAACTAATTTAAGATTTTCCAAAAAGATGATAAAAAAGTAAATTGACGTTGAAGTGCTTTTCTAGTATTCATGGCCAGTCAACGTATTTTAGGACACAGTTCATATTCACCCATTCACACAGTCACTCAAATATTCTCATTTTATTAAACTCACATCAGGGACGACTTTTATCCATGACAACCTAACTGTTCTTAGGTAAAAGATAATCTCAAAAAATCCAGCAGCAAAACATCTGGATGGCAAGGTAGCACCGATTCATGTTTGTTCTATTCAGATTCCTGACTAACTTTTTGTAAAGTTTGGACTTGGACTTCTGGTCTTGAAAAATCGGTTGGTGTGGCGCTTCCCTTACTGTTTTTTTAATGCCATCCTTCCATAGACCCATTAAGCTAAGAGAGATACATCCCCATTTACTCTAAATGACATAATTGCTCCTCCCGGGCCTCTCACGGCAGAGCGGAGGCATGTCTTTAACCAAATTAATCGAGCTGATGATGGATGCCTCCACTCTACGTCACTGACGCTTTTAATGTTTGCTTTGAATGTATGGACAAGGTCTTTGTCGGCAGATTGCATGCAAAGGGAATAAGGCATAAACATTGCTGTGCTGCTTTGTGTGTCGACACATTATCTTCAGGTAAGGTAAACAACCAGCAGGAGTCAAAAGGTCGCCTGCTGCCTGCAGAGAGCATCCGGCAGCGAGCACATCCCTGAAAAGCAATCAATCCGATGGCTGCAGACGAGGTATGGTTGTATGACCTCAGCCAACAAATGCATTAGGGTCCCAGTCAGGTTGGTATATGACGCTGGTGTATGCGTGTGCATGCATGTGCTGTGGCTGCTGGAACGCTCCTGCTGAATGACAATGATGGTGAAATGGAAAGATATGTTTACCAATCATAAGATGTGGTTTCCAGTGGGAGCATTTGCACCAAGGTACCCATTCACAAATGCTGTAGATCCTTTCACCTCATTTAAATCAACTCACCACTGTCAGGCACAGATCCCTTCGTTAATATTCACCACTTCATCTCTGCACTGTTTTTCTATCAACCTGTCGCCTGATTTATATTTTTTTATTAACACAGAGAATTTTGGTCAGTCTTCTATGGACCCCTATTAGTTTCTATGCTGCAGTCTGCCACTGTTCCTCTCCGCTGTCCAAGCACAAACAAATTAAGCCATAAATCAATCTCACTGATTGCAGTTCCTGCAAACAAAAACATTAATCTATGATTGAGCTTTCTCCTTTCATCAGCCGCTCTATAGCTCCAGTGATGCTGAAGGATATGATTATTCAGTTTCCACTGATACATTTAAGGAGACTTACTTCTTTCCAGGATGAATAAGTGTCCGTGGAATCAATTTAGCGTCCATTATAAAACCTTTTTAAATCAGTAGCACTTACAAACAAGAAGTCTTAGAAAAAGAGAACAAATGTCAATATGCCTTTAAGCTGCACAATCTGTGCATGAAGCAGTAAACAGCGGTGTTGAGTGCCAACTTTGATTTTGGCCATTGTAGCTGCCTGTGGCATTCACCTCAGGTATTGATTATACAGTGGCTCATTACATCTGACTCTTTTCCATGGTCCTGTGGAGTCTGATGCATCTTTACACAGTTCTACTTCTCTTTCACTGCAGTGGCAATTAGTCTGCTTTTTGACACGATGCACCCAAGAGTTGAACCCTTGTGTGAATGTCTTCCAAAACAGAAAAGGTCAAATAATTAGAGAAGTTTGCAAAGAAACGTTTTAAAAATCCAATATGTTGCAGAGACAAAGATTATTGTTCTAAGACAATGTATTACGTTTTTGAGGTTTGTGAGGACAAGCAAATGTTATGGCACTTACTTGGACGGCCTGGTGCAATGGATATATTTCATCCAAGCCTTCATCATTAGCAACTTGGCAAGTCAATGCTGTGACTGATTAAACAGCGGAGTGTAAACCTTGTTCGTGTCTATTCTCATGCCGACGATTAAATCCCTGTACCCTATAAATAGACACCATAAAAATTACGAGTGGTAATAAATCAATAGAGAATCAATTATGCAAAGGAAGCTATTGTTTATTATCGCAATCTGTTTAGAAAGAATCTCCACGTAATGTGGTAATAATACATTTTTCATCTTTCATTTTGTTCAGGAAGGTAAACACACACCTCCTCGGTGTGTGTGTGTTTGTGTTTGTGTGTGTGTACATGTGCGTGTGGATTCAGAGTCATGAGAGAGGGCAACTTGCAAGGTCAGGCTCTCAAGGCTGTTTGTCTTTTTCATTAGCTTGTTTATAAAGCGTTTTTATGACCTTCTGTCATTTGCCATCAAGATAACAGCAACACCAAACACAGCTGAAAGAAGACGACCTGTCTCAGAAGGGTTTCATCTGCTCTCTCTGTGTCACTCGTCAGCTCGGTGGCTAATATAATTAGTGTAAAGTAAACACTGTCACTCTGCTGACTCTAAAGGCCCTGATTGCCCTTGTCACCTAGTGAAGCTGCTTGTCTCCTCCTAAATTAAAATATCAAAATCGATAATCTTTTTTCAGTTGAGCACATACTACCTGCACCAAGGCCCAACAGTCCCCTTCAATTCAAACAAGTGTTGCAGCGAGAGCCACATTAGGTTTATCTTTTGGGGGGGGGGGGGGGGGGGGCTCCTAGGCCTGCAGAAAAGTTTTCTCAACAGCCCCGAATCTATTTTTACTGTAAAATAAAATAACAATAATGGTGTTAAGAGGATATTTTCTGTAGTGTACCCATTTACAGATGTTCCATAAATGCATCACCTAAATGCGCTTGGTAGTTACATAGCTTCCCTACGTCCCTTAAACGCATCACCTGCAAACTCTCACAGGTGCTACTCTGCAAAAATTGCTGCAGATCACGTGACAGATAAGATCACGTGACAGATAAGATCACGTGACAGATAAGATCACGTGACAGATAAGCGCCACACAGAAAAGCAAAGAAGAAAAATAACAGTTTGTACAACAAGTGGTGCTGACAGTGTGCGAAGAAGAAGAAGAAGAAGAAGAAGAAGAAGAAGAAGAAGAAGAAGAAGAGCAACAATAAATTCAAGAAGAACAACAACAAGAACAAATTATAAACCAATGACAATCAAATCAAATGAGACTCTGTGTTCTTCTGACTGATAAAGATGACCCAGGTGAGTTAGCTGCTCAATTTAGCTGATTAGCATGAATCCTAGCTTTCTCTTGGTTTCAGGAATTCATGGAGCAAAAACTAGTCAGGATGTTGTGTTGTGATGTGATGTGAATGTCAGTAATGCTAGTTAATGAGCTGTTTAGCTGCTCATGGCTGTCATGGTGATTGGCAGCCTTGAAGCTAAGCTAAGCTTAGCGATACGTTCATGATACATGATAAGGGAAATCAAATAAATAGACTTGCAATTTCAAAGTAGTAACAAGAACAAGTCACTGACACATTTCAGAGTATATACATTTAATTTCATTGTATGAACATTTCCATTATTATTGTTAATACTTGTGGTTTTGGTTGTAATTAGTGGTATGGTATGTTTATGTTGTGAATTGGTTTACTGTTAAAAGGAAATTTGTATTAAGTAAATGTACACATTTGAGAGAACCTCCAGATATGGAGAGATTGATATTTAAGATATTCACCCAGTATCAGAGGTCTAGATTCTCAGGGAAATATTACTTCTCTCGCAGGTTACAGGTATAACAACAATAATGTTTCTTGCCGCATGTAACACTATATTAAAGCCAAGATTGTGAACAATACAAATAGGGCACACTAAAGTTGTGTGCTTTTTAAAATAAGTTCCAACTTTGTGTTATTTCTCTCAGTGGAGTTAATACTTCACCTCCTGCCAGTGGCTGCTGCACCCGGCTGCTCCCACCCTCGCCTGAGTAATGCAGAGGATTTGTTGCTGTTCTGAATGTAGCCTATGGAAAAACTCCATATAGACAATTTTCCCGATTTTACCCGATGCTCATGTCTGAAAACGGCTAAACCAACTAGCAAACCCATGGACAGGGGGGAAAAAATATCACAGAGCTGCTAAAGAAACCCATTTTTATGAAATCTGGCACAAACTGTTTTAAACTTTTAATTACCTAAGGGATGTCTGTGCGAATGTGCGTCCCCTGCTTCACACTTATACAGCTGGATGAGTTTCCCTCTGCAAACTGCCAAGCATACTTTACGACTGATAATCGAGCCACTATATAACAGAGCAGCAGGGGATTGGGTGGATTAGACAGAGGAGGTTTTTCTTGTGCCCAGTCTTGCAGAAGCTCTTCCGTGATTTACTTTTTTCCACTTCAAACCACACACATTGTGGTGATGAGGGGATTTAGGAATAATTCTTAGAGGAGACATATATATTCTTAAGTTTCTAAAACAATGGTGGTGCTACAGACAAATCAGGGGATCACCATAGCGTGTAGGGTTGATACTCTGGACACCATGAATAACTATTTAGAATTTCAATCTATTCAGTATTTGCTGAGTAGAGTCTGAATGGGCCAAAACCACAACAAATGTACAAGCTATTACAAGCAAATTCATGAACACTACTCTAGCATAAGTGTGGTTCACCATTTAGTGAGGCAGCGACTGTATGTTAATGACCAAACCTTCAATAATGAGGGACTTCTCTTTGACTGATGCATGGATTTACCTCGGTAGTCAATAGCCCTCGCTGAACCACATTAGCATTTTCATGATGGAGCAGTTCTTAAGCGAATATAAACATAAAAGAGTGCAACGTGTTCAAGGACCTGTAGAAGTGGAGCCTGGTGTAGACAGTGCTGTTTGCACATGAAGGTAACAAAAGAGTGTAAACGTATAAACGTCGGGGGTAAGTGGTCTCTGTGGGCTGTTATACACAGATACAGTAGAAGATAGTGAAGTTATAGTCTAATCATGACTGAATTTTGACTGCAGCCATATTCTCCAGGAACACACTGCTATAAAGACGGTACCATTGTGAGACAAATATCACAGCTTTAATTGTTGAGTTTGGCTAAGGTTTGTTTTGCCATCTTGGTTCCTCCAGCTCTGCTCCCACAACAAAACCCCTCAGCATGTCCCTCCTCTTCAATCTGATGTCTTAACAATAGTCACACGAATATGATGGTTTTCATGAAGCTGCAAAGTCATGTGGGCCTTGTAAATGGCTTTGGAAAGGATGTGATGAGCTTTGCATCCTCCAGCCGCCTGAGCAGTAAAAGGCGAAATCAATCCGCAGACATCTTTGTAATGGCACCGTGCTCTGCATCCTCGCTGATGGCTACGCTGCAGTCTCAGATTTGTTTCTTATCACAGAACAACAAATGAAACACTTAGCCATTCTGATAAACACCCAATTAGAATGCAGTTGGTTGGTGAAATCTGTGAAGGAAAGGCACTGCAACGTGATTAAACATCAGGGAAAACTGTTAATAGCAACGTTATTCAAATGAAATGAGAGATTTAATTAACAAGATATCCATTATTTTGAAGAAGATTTGATCCGCTGCTTGTGTGTGTCATTCAGTTCATTTAGTCAACTAGAAGAGAGCTCGGACAGTGCATACCAAGGCTCATTCCCTATCTGGCCATGTTGAAGAGAGCAAATACCAAATTCTGGATCTGCCCATGAACCAAGATCTGCTCCACGATGACAGACAAACATTGATGATAACAGAAACACTTCGGTGGTCCTAGCTGTCAACCGAGGGAGGATTTCTGGACTGTCTGGGTGGAAGAGTGACCCTTTTGGCCTGGAAGTAGCTGTTGTTATTATATTATGGTCGCGGCTGCTGAAGTTTGCTGTCGCAGGGTGTCCATAAACACACTCCGCTGCATGAACAGCTTGTGTTTTGGCTTTGGACAAATCAGAATTTGCCCCAATTTCATCTAATTAGTTGCTAGGTTACCTGCTTGGCTGTGTGAGTTTATATATATAAATCATGCGTCATGTCATCCGACCATATCCTGTGTGTGTGTGTGTGTGTGTGTGTGTGTGTGTGTGTGTGTGTGTGTGTGTGTGTGTGTGTGTGTGTGTGTGTGTGTGTGTGTGTGTGTGTGTGTGTGTGTGTGTGTGTGTGTGTGTGTGTGTGTGTGTGTGTGTGTGTGTGTGTGTGTGTGCTGTCCAAAGGTCTCAGGGTTGCTTGAGTTTTGTTGGTCTTGTTTTCATTATGACTGATGAAGTAACATTTTTATTTACTTTTTTGGGGGAACATGGATATACATAATGGGCAGGATATTGTAATATCCTACAGATAAAGAGGGGGGTGTACATCATGGTCATGTAAACTTTTAGATGTTATCTGTCAATAAATTAATGTTGTGTGGTTTGTTACACAACACTACCGATCTGCACTCCTGACTGAGAAAGTTATTATTGAGGCTGAAGTTATACTGGGGCGTTTTTATGGTTAAAACGAAACAGACAAGTGTCATACATGTATCTTAATGATAAACCTTTTATTTCCTAATTTATTTTAACATAAATGTAATGTAAACTTGAAGTCCAAAAGTGTAGATGTGTCCCTGTCCTAACAGATGACTTGTCCTTCCTGACACCCTCTCAGTTTTTACATCATGCTTACCACATTTACCTTTGCGATAATTCACATGTCCACTGTGTAAGATGGCATTATAATAGGACAACAACAACAGTACTAGATACAGGCTGTATATCAGCAAATAGTGGAGGTAAAATGTAAAGTCTCGTAGGTACAAAAAACATGTTTAATAAATTGTGTTTTAATTTCCCTGATAATGGGACTGCACTAATCTCTCCATCAAATTGAGGGATTTTTCGAGAGCAGTTAATCACCCACACAATAACACCAATATAATGTTTTCTTTCATTGTACTAGTTGACATTGTAAACTGAGGCTTGCGCTAGAGAAACGTTTGGCTTTTGTTGTAGTTGTTGTATTGTGGTCAGTGTGGCTAACATGGCCAGAAGCTGTTGATCTTGACCAAGGCATTGGTCAGCAGATTAGACAACGGACAGAATTACATCACCACCAATCAATACATTACTTACTTGTGTTGGACACGACAGTGATGAAATGTTAATACACCAGGAATATATACATGGAGTGAAGCGAAATAAAGTGGTCAGATCGCAGAGCAGCTGATTTATGCTCTGTGGTTTGTTCATTCTTGCAATAACCTATTGACCGGTGTTTTCTTCAAAGTAATGACAGTTTGTTTTACATAAAATATCGACCACCCTGCATCTATAATTCAGTTTTCCTCAAGACGTAATGGGTTTTCCAATATTACTAATACAGTCTCAGCAGAAGAAAAACATCCTTGTTGAGCCGGAATAACAACAACACTGCTCCTTGTTCTCCCCTGGGATTTAGAAGTTAATGAATTTAGCAGTAAATTACATTTTCCGACCACTGAATGGCCCTCTGTTCGTCCTATGTGTGTTTGAAGTTAGAAGTGCGACAGCAGGAGGTTCATTGTTCGTACGATACAAAACAATCAACTGTGGAAAAAAAACAAAGGCAATAATGTTGAAAACCACGCCTGAGGCATCTGTTCAGTTTTGGCAACGAAGTGGACGGCACAAGGATGAGCTGAACTTGAGGAGTTAGATCAGGTTGAGACAGAAGCTGGAGTTTGTCCACAAGGATCATCCTGTCTTTTGTTATAGCAACGGCAACAATTTAAAGTTTTGTTTGAGATTGTATGCTGACGCTGCTGGTGTAAAAGGACACACTTTAAGAGGAGATTTGTATAAAGACCCTAAACACTCACTCACACTCAGTGAAAGGATTCACCAACCACCAGACCCAATAATACAGCTCTCTTGGACAACCTAAGAGCAAACTCAAAGATATTAACTTATCGATCGTTCCTGTATTCAGTTATCCTCCATCTGAGGAGGGGGAGGCAGGGAGCAGGATCATTGCCTCTGCAGCTCTCATGGACACATAGGGTGACCGTTAAAAGGAAAACCTCGGCGTGCTGCCTCTTTTCCACCGAGCGCGATTTTATTTTTCTGAAAGAATTTAAAAGGCATCAGTGAGCAGCAGTGTCTTACAAACTTGTTAGCAAGCAGTTGCTCATCACGAATGCACCAGATACAGAGCGATGTTATCATTTGTTCCCACCTGATGAATGTGTCCATTATTCACCCTTGTATTGGTTGGTTTTAGTCTCCACTCTGGTCTCCGCAAAGTCCTGGGAATTGTGTGTCTCTTTGGCTGATAAATGCTCCACTATGTTCACCGTTACAGTCGCTAACTGTGTTTGTCTGTTTGGTGCTGAACAGGTGGTGTGCCGAGGGTTCAAAAATGTAATAGTCAACACCGACACCATGAAATTTCCATGATTCTCTATACCCTATTCGATACCACTGCAAAAAACAATACGATAAATCCCACTTACTTCATCAAACACTTTTTATATAAATATTTGAACATACAAAAGCCAACAGGAATAAATAAAAAGAAAAGACTATCGACATTATAAACCAGAACAGTGGCCTTACAGAAAAATGTAGATCCGCTATGGATCAATGACTGCATGGAAACAGCAGATGCTGCACACGCAATGTACTAACACACACAAAAACACACACACACATATATATGTGTTCACTGATTGTCACCTCAGCTGGTTCCGAATGTACAGGGAACGATTCTGACATTTAATCGAGCTGTCGTCAGAGCTACGGAAATTATGTTACCAAGAACATCAGTGGAATCAAAATTAGACATTGCCATTATCAAATCTCAGTTCAGTAAAAGAAATGAAATGCAAAGACAGATGTGTTCATCACTTGTTTCACCCTTTGTAGTTGAGTAAGATGGAATCTTACACAGTTTTTTTGTACTTTCTATGTATCAAAGTGAGAAGTGTTATTAAGTTAACACTGTCGACCACTGAGAAGCTTGTTAAGGACGTTGTTAATTAAGCAGCGGCTGTAAATCAATCACTTGATGATGTTATTCTCCGGAGAAGCTGTGTGTATAGAGTACGGCAGCTTCAGATGAGCCGTCTCACAGCAACACAGGTTGTGTCAGGTCCTGAAATATAGGACGAGCCTTTTAATTTCACTACAGCTGTGATGGTTTGTGGTTTATGGATTAATGGCTCTTGTCTCTGTGTTTTTTAATTAGCCATTTAATCAAAAGCTTCTTCAATAATTTATCTTCTATTACCAAGAACGGAAATACGTTTAAGAACTTGGCCAAAGGTTGGATTCAATGAAACACTGGAACTTGTTTTATTACTGTAGTAAAACCCATCTTCACCTTAGAAAAAACAATAATTTATAATATAAATGCAGACAATATAAATAAGCATTTCATTATATTTTAAATAAATACTAAACTGAAAATTGCAGAACATCAGAACATTAAAAATGATTGCAGCAGGTTGGTGGTGATAATATAGAACATAATGAATATTTAACATAATTAACAGTAATCAGCAGAAAGAATAGGATGCCACAGATCTGTCACAGGCTCAGTCTTCCTCCATTTTAATCAGTTCTCACCAGTGACGACTATTTTTCAAGGAAAGATCTGTGAAGGTAAACAAATCAACTCAATTCAGTTTGTTGCCTTCGAGGGCGATGTGACACAAAGGGTTTGAATCTTAATACCCAAGTGATGGAAATTGTAAACAAAGGAGGCTGAAGTGCCTCAGCTTCTAGTTCCTATAAACAACCGTTGGTAGAGAGCAAAACTTGTGACATGACGAGGGGCAATATTAATCTGTCAATCATTTATTAATAATTTCCTGAATCCCAAGGTGATTAAATCTAAGTGCTCCGAAAAAACTATGACGCTAAATATATTCAGCTTACATATCCTCAGATAATTTAAAAGCTGGAACTAAAGAATGTTTGGCGTTTTAAAGTAAGATTGATTTATTGTTTGCTTATCGATTGGTTGAGCTCTTGCCATCACAAAACCCTAAAAACAGATGATGAAGAACAAATTATGAAATTGAAGTGGTAGAAAGAAGGAATGAAATGTTCACAACAATCCAGAGCTCTGGGGGATTCAGGGGAGATTTTAGTGAAAGTGTGCAAACAGGAACAGTTCCTGCTGGGCTCATTGCTCCGGCTGACCCACAACAACAACAACATCCTGACACAGTGAGCATGAACCAATGAGGGAGAAAATGAACAAGAGGAAATTAATTAGGGACTAAAATGTGGCCCAAGTCGACTCTCTCTCTCTCTCACACACACACACACACACACACACACACACACAACCTTGCTTTGACCAGGACTACAGTAGTTCTATTTAGCCTCATTTGGACCAGACTACAGTCCTCATCACGTCCTACAGAGGTAACATGAATTCAGATATTCACACACAAACATACAAAGCCATAAGCAACCATCAACAATCATTTTTTTTCAAGACGAGACTATGACACCATCAATAACTGTGACTATAACAACCTGTAATGTTGATTAGATTATTCCAAAAATCACTCTGGGAAGGGAGAGGGTTTACATGATGCAAACATCCATCTTCAAATAGCTTTCTCCTCCCATGATCTCAAATCCTTTTTGACAGCATCGCAACATGAAAACACTGACAACATTAATATCACACTGACGCTGTTAATGTTATTAAAATGATTATGTTGAAGAAGAAGATGGAAATAACTCATTTTGTCTTTGGAGGATCTCGCAGGCCTCAGCGCTGCATGTCAGAGGATTCATGATAAATGTCCCTCATCATCCTTTCAGCCTGAAGGAATTCATCTCAATCACTAATTTCCCCTCTTCAGCACAGTGACTGTGATGGGAGCCTAATGCTTCCAGTGTTCCTGCTGTGACTTAGTAGCAGGATGCTCGCTCTTTGTTCTGATGAAACAATGCTGCTCATTCCAAGAATCACATGACTATCAATATGTTTCTGTTGGGCGGTGACAGTGTTAAGTGTGGCCAAATGCTTCAGTGTGAAATGCGGTAACTACTAGAAAGAGGAAATTACCCAGAGCACTACAAAGAATTTACTCACTCAACAGCAGCTTTGACAATGTGCTGCTGTTTAGCTTCCGGTCTTCAAGCTTTGATTTTTTAACAAGACACGGTGGCTGAACAACAAAGTGCCGCTTATTAGACAACTTTAATCAAAATCTGTATCGGGGCAAGAATGCACCAGAAAAAATCAGTTAACATTTTTAACTTCGGAACCAAATTTTTGCCAAAACTCAAATCAGGCGTGATGTTAGTTTGATTTTCTGAAACCACTTTCGAAGCCCGGTTGGAGCTGGTGCCGGATTTCCCCTCAATATTTTTTTGTTTGCTCTCGGGCTGAAAAACTGGTTCGACTTTATAAGAAAAGACCACTTATGTCCCGAGCTGGATCAAAAAGACCAATCAATTAATTGTGAAATAAACTATTTAAAGAACAAGGCGTTGTGTGTAGTCTGCAAAGAAATATTATACTTTCATGTGTCTGCTTCAAACTGGAAAAGCTAAGTTTTTGTCATGATTTTCTGTTTTAGTTCTGTGTTTCCTGATTTTGTGTGTTTTCTTCCAGTTGTGTTTGTTGCCTTGATATGTCTCACCTGTTTGTCCTGTGTCTCTAGTTTGTCTTCAGTTCAGTTTGTACGTAAGTCAGGTCTTCAGTTCTTTGTCGAGTGATCTGTTTAGTCTGTGTCAGCGTCAAGTTCCTTATCCTGCCTGTTTTTTTCCTGAACAGTTTTGAGTTGGCCTCTCTGTTTCCTGTCGGCCTGCCCCTTATTCTTACGCTTTCAATAAATTCTGGTGGACCTGCCTCCTGCCAGGTTTGTAAGCTGAACCAACTCAGACCAGGTTCACCCCTAAAAGGGCAGGTGCACTATCTTAGACTGAAAATAATTTTAAAGTTAAATACTGCTGGTGCTTATAGGGCAACTTGCAGGTCAAATTTGTTCCCGAAACTACACTTAGCTTCTTGAGAAGGGAAAGTTGAGGAGTTAACAGAAGAAAGAACCAGCAGAAAGTGTTGAATTTCAGCAGAAACAGTTCATTTAACATTGTGTCACGTTACATCACATCAGGGAGTCTTGCCTGCTGCTAAATGCACTGTAGCGCTTGACAGTGAGTCTGAGTTGTTTTAGAAAGTTGGCATTTTTCCTACATAGCATTTCACAATTTTTGATCATGCCAAATTATTGTTGTCCAGCCTGTGAGGACATCTTGTCCCCCTGCCTCATATAAAATACAACAGTTCCCTCTGAAATGTGTCATGAGTGAAAATTTATAGTAGCATAAAGTGGAAATACTAAAGTACCTGAATGTTGTGTAATATTTGAGATTAGTGTAAACTGTCCAGCCTGCAGAAGTGTTATCATACATCTCTTGCGGTGTATGGAGGAAGTTTATTAATACAATAACAAGCTACTCGGAGCTAATAGGAGCAACCCCCTCAACTGTGGGTTAAACTTTAGGATTCTTCACATACAAACCCAACATTTAATCTAACTAGTGACACTTCTTTCTCGTTCTCTGTGTGGTTATGTAAGTGTGACACAAAAAGCCAATAGGCTGCTGCGTTTGTCAGTTCGAGAGAAATGTTCTATTTTTGGTCTGTTTTTGTTCGAGCAGCCTAAATATAAGCAACAGCCACAGCTAATCCCATATCTGGCGTTAATCCAGCCGACCCACTGAAACGTCTCTGTGCGTTGTCTGTGTTTGACTTCAGAAGAGGTGGCGGGGATTCTTGGATTACCTGCTGTCAGACAGAGGATTTCAGGTGATTCACCAGTCCAGTCATGTTGTCACCCCGTCACAGTAACACGTGTGGGAAGGACACACTCAGACAAGACCTCTCTGCAGTTAAGTAACAACTCTCCTACTGCTGTGTGTGTGTTTGCTCTGACCTCGAGGACAGTGACCAATCACTGACACACACGCACACACACACAGACACACATATCAAGCATTTCCTTGCATGGACATGGAGCAGAGTGGAGTGTTGAGGATGCACAAAGTGCGGCAGAGCTTGTCTTTGTATTTTGTGAATTCCAAGTGCATGTGGGTTTTTGAGTGTTTAATGTCTGCGGCCAATCCCGACACCCTACAAGGTTTCTCCTCAAGATCCTGTCCAATTTCTGGGTGTAGTGATGCTCAGCTGACATGTCTGTGTTGACATTCCCTCGTCTCTGACTGGAGCACATGTTTTGGGGAGGATTTCTTGAGAAGACACAGTTGGGTCATCAACCCAAGGGATGAATGTGAGTCGGTCACAGAGCATAGACCTAACAATCAGTTGTGGACCCTTCTCCACTCCAACACACTGTTCCACGTCAGTCTGCCCCTGATCCACACTCGGTTCCAGTTGGTATCAATAATGCATCACAGCGCTGTTTGCCCACCACTATGAAGTGAAGAAGAAAAACATGTAGATTACAGGGAAACAACTTGCGACCTCATTTTCACAAGTGTATATAAATGAATATTGTCTGGTTCATCATGTATCAGTAAGTTGGTACTCTTCTTCACTTGTTATTATTTTATTATTAGAGTAAACTTCTGTTCAGTTTGAAAATTAATAATAACATTGTTGAACTACTGTTGTACTTTATTTGATTTGACAGTCAGTTATTTACTTCATACAGACATTGAAAAGGTACTGAATCATAACAATTGTATGTAAATTGAACTTATCCCCCACTCCCACAACAACCTTACGCTGCAGTTTAGGGGCATTGATTATGGTAATGAACGTGCACATTATGAACAGATGGTATGAATCAGGCTGAAACAAGCGAGCCAAGAGAGTACGTTATATCTGACCTGAAACAGTTCAAAATGATTTAAGATAAAGGTATAAAAAAGTTCTTGCATGAGGCCGAATATCTCAAAATTATGATGCAGTCTTTGAAGTTACTCTAATGATTCAAAAGAAACTCTCCACTCAATATGTTTGTGTTTAAAAACAGAACTAACCTTCCAAGTGGAAACGAATGAAACAAAAAATATTCTCATCGTCAAACTGCTCCTCTCATTCTCGTCACTTGTTGTCCATCTCTGCGAATATTTACACTATATTTCAAGCTACATTTTCCTCACTCATCTGTATTTGTTTGGTGCAATAAAAAACAATACAACTCTTTATTTCAAGGTTAAAAAAAAAAAAATTAAGTTTGTTTAACAGCGAGACTATTTACATGCTTTCATTATCACAAGGTGGAAAAATGCAGGGATTGATAAAAACGTTCCAAGACTCACAAGCCGAGGTCAGAACAAGTAAGGTCAAGTTAAGGTTGCGTGTGCCCGTCCGTCCCCCCAAAAAAAGAAAACGAGGTCACTGAGGTCACAATGTGGGACAGGCACAATTAAACAGAGGGCTCAGTCTTTATGAATATAAACGCTCAAGTGTGTGGCAGCAAAACAAAGAGCGGTACTGTTGTGGAGAATTTACAGCTGATGAACTGTTTATCGTACGGAAGAAATAACTCAATAACAGATTGTCGTCACTGCTCCAACCAAATGCAATAAAAGCCATATTATATCTTGCAGTGGAATAACTGAATATTATATTTTGGGTAACGAGCATGATTGCCCTGACATTGTGGACTTCATTAGTTTTAATTTTCACTTGAGCTTTAGTCATTTTGTAGATTTTCCTTGGGTTTGTTTTTCAAGTTAAAGGTCAAGTATGTTGGTTTTAGATTGATATATTGACAGAATTGGAATATAATATCAATAATTATATATCTGTGTATAATCACTTTAAACTCAGGTAGCCTTGAAATAAGCACTATATACCATTCTCAGGTAGTGGTTCCTCATCTGGTGTCCACCATATTGCACCTCCATGTTTCTACAGGAGCCCAGAATTGACAATTCCCGCATTTACAAGGCCAAATTAAATTACACGCAACAAATCGTCCAACTTGATGATCACAGGAAGTCAGGAAGGGTGAGGATGTAGCGCATCTTGCTTTTCTGCAAATGGGAGAATTTTGTCTTGAGATGTGCTGACCACAGAAAGCCTGCATCTCTGCTCCTTTTGGTACAAGATGCAACAATCACATATCAAGCTTGAGGGTTATATGTCCTCGCAGCCTGCTGCAAAGTTGGAGGCCCACAAGTCTCATCGCTTTTTACCCCTGCCAGGAGGGTATAATGGCTCCCGGGAGATTCTATTGCTGAATTTACCTCTGCTGTCATTAAACCGAGAGGAACAGAGTCTGCTGATTCATTTCGGTGCAGATTGTTGGAATGAATTTTAAATGCGAGCTCAGTTCACTGAGTTGAAAACAGGTGCCAGTTCAGAAACACTCGCAGGGGATTATTTGGTCAAATCATTCCTAATGACTTGTGAGTCAAGAAAACAAGTATTACTCACTTCTCATTTACTGGTACTGTGTAAGTACTGTCAGAGAAGACAGTTTTGGGAAGTACAATGATGAAATGCATAAAGCAAGATGCTTTTTGATGCTGCAGACGATAACAACTTTTATTGCTTAATAAGAAAAAACAACTCAAGCATTAACAGACTTATTGATCAAAAGCAGGAAATTATTTCAGAATGTGCTGAGGTTCTTGGTCTGAAGAACATCATTTCTAAAGTGGGGTCTCTGCTTTGAAACTGAGGAACCACTCATCCAGCAAAGTTTATGTTACAGTGTTATGGTCATGATGTCAGAACCTCTGTTTATTATTTTATTATATATATAATATACAAAATAAATAAAATAATAATGAATAATAATAACAACCTTTGGCCTTATTGTTGTTACTCATTCATAGGCATTTCCCCTTCCCTTTATACTCCATACAAAGGAATCTATACTGCTCTATTCAGTTATTAAAATGTCAACAATTTTACAAAATATGTCAAAATATCAAATCTAATAAAACAACATATCCATTCTTGGCCTATCTTTGACTTTAATAGAATTCAATCCCTCGAGATCATTTTAACTGGGATTTGAAACCTTTCCCCTCTCTGGTTTCCTGAGGTTTCACGTGTTTACGTTCAGCTGTGCATCACAATCGGGCTTTAATGACTTGTTTGTGTCCAGATGAGTGAGTCCAAGTTATTTACCAAGTGTCATTCATGCATGAATCCGAATTGTACTGTCAGCCAGCAATCAAGCCAGATGCCAAACTGTGGCTGAATGGCTCCACTGTGAGAAGATTCGTTTTTTTTCTAAAGAAGTGAAATCAAGCGGCACGTGGACGTAATGATGCTGTCAGAGACTTGTCAGTATGAGAAAAATATAACCTTTAAAAGAGTATGTGACAGAGGTGATGTGCTTTGGAGGACTGGAGAGAATAACTTCACACCATTTTTATTTTAATCCCTCACACATGTATATTTTACTGTTTCAACTGTACTCAGTTGTAGGTTATCAATTGTTGATCTGTCACAAAGTTATTGTAGTTGCTGTAGTTAAAGCATACTTCTCATGGGTATGTTAGAGTTATTAAAGATAATCCTTTGTTGGCATTATCTTTACCCTAACCTGAATAAAGCAGTAATGTCTGCAGCTTTGGCCAAGACCGAAGACTGTCAATGAAGATAGACGATGCGTCTCGTCTTCCTCCCACTATCCAGAAACAAAGGCAAAATGTTTGCAGATATAAACACTGCCATGTTGAGCTTTTTGGAGCCAGAGTCCACGCAGCAGCAATCATGGACTGGAAAGCACGATCCAGTGGATATACATGATGGACCCATCATGAGTCAGTCAATCGTGATGTTTCACCCCAAAAACAAGCAATTGAGCATCATTGTCATAGGAAATACATAAGATAAGAATATTTTTGGGAAAAAATATTGTGTAAATGACTGACTTTTTTGCATGTCCCATCCACTAACTAGGAGGAGGCCAACCACAAGGGTGCAATTTAGGTGCTTTAGATTCACTTTTGGAGAGCAGTCAAGGCGGGGACAGAAAGAGCGCTGCGTATAGAACCGATGAATAAATGTTTATGTGTGAATGTGGCTCGAAGCACTTTTAAGTGGTTGAATAGTCTCTGAAGTGCTGTCGAAATTCAGTCCATTTACCAGTTACGGTCCATAATAATAATAAAATAAAGAAAAATAACTGCAGGTGATTTCCTAAGAGCAGAAACACAGCTTGAGTGTCCTCACTGATTACAACATAATGGCTATTACAGACACATTGTCGGTGGGATACAAAGCCCTAATGTATCCTGCTCCATTTTGGTACTTTTCTTGTTGCACATTCTTGTCTTCTTTTCTTGGAAGGGGCAGAGTTACCGATTTATCAACGTCAGACTGCAGTTGCACAGATTCAATTCATAGAAATATCACAACGCTATTCCCCTTTTAGCTGAGTGCGCCAACGCAGTGACCTGATACAACAGAAAGATTCCAGGAAATGTTTCACCGCTGAAGAAAAATAATTGTGCACCACATGGTTTTCAGCAGTGGAGTGTTTCATGTGTATCTGAGAGGTGCGGTACTGCCGGGGAAAACCAGTAAATCACATCGATGACAGAGTAAAACTTTACTGGCTCGACTCGCACAGCGTCTGGCTGCAGACGAGACTACCCCATGGTCAACGAGGTTTACTTAATTATATTCGCCTCATTTCAAATAAAGGTTTCTTCAGCGCTCCACCGATTTATCTGCTCTCCTTCCATTTGAGGGACAGAACGCAGAGAGCTACTCTCCTGTGCTGCAGGGGCATCCCTGTTAAAATGAATATAAATGTACTGAAGACGTCCAGCCATTATCCAGTTTACAGTGATTGATGTAGTCAGGCCACATGGATAGATTATGGTATTCAGGACAGCAACCTCAAGGTTATGCACTGTAGGAAAGACTCTTCAAGGAAGCTGCTGCTGATCAGTATGATACAGTGTAATAAGGAGTACAGCCTGCTTTGGCTCGTCACTGGAGTATTTTAACTACAGAATGGTTTTCTGTCATCTCTGAGGGAATACTTAGAGAAGTTTTAAAAACAAGCTGTGAAAATTTGCGATTTGTCTTCATCAGGACATTTACAGAATGCTGATTCAGAGGAACTGCCTTTAGAATTTGAAAAAGTAAAACCCAAACCAGGGTTAAGAAAGTGTCAATCCAAAGGACACTGTCTTTCCACCAAGTTTCATGGGAACTGGTTTGGTATATTTGTTTGCGTAGCTAACAAATTGACAAATAAACAAGCAGACGGGGGGGGGAAACTAGCTTCCTTGGTTTTTAGATAAGATATAGATTGGAAATCTGCACTTGCTGTCAAATTCGTGGTTTAATACTTATTATTCACAAAAGGCAGCTGCCAACAGTATCTCATCTAAATCTCCCAGCAGAATAAACCACAGCTACAGAATGGTTTCAGTTTTCTCAGCTGGTCTACACCATGACTCAGAGAGAATGCCCCTCATCCGGATGCTACTTTTAATAATTATACTCTAAAACAGATATTGAATCACGTCTGGACGTCTCAGTGATTCCCCAGTGGTAAATTTCAAAATGATCAGAAGGCTTAAAATCCATTAGCTAGATGTTATAGTGAGGTAGATGAGAATGCATTTACAGTCTGTAATAACTCCATGAGGATGATGGGCCAAAATGGCACAGAGCCATTTTAGCATGAAGTCTCCCATTACTCAAAACCATCTGGAGCTGCCATAATTATCCCCTGAGAACGTCGAGATTTTGCGGCGAAAGACTCGATGTGTGATGCCGCAGAATAACAGATTCTTTCCTTGTGATTTCAGCTTATGTTGGCATGATTGCAAACAAGACCCAGAAAGGCCCAAATTGGTTGGCAGGTTCAAACCCAGAACCTTGTCGATGTAACTAATGCAACGCCATGCTGCCTATTGATTCGTAGTTTATCAATTATCATGACATTTATTTTTATTTTATTGTTTTTATTTGTGATTTTCCTGAATGGAGGATCAATAAAGGTTTATCTTGTCTTATCTCAAGTTCAAAGCGTTTATTGTCATATAAACAGTCTCTGTACAATGAAATTATTTCTTTGCCTTCCACTATGAATACTGTCAAGAGTTCAAAAATATCAAAGTAAGGAGGATATATTAAAAGATAGAAATAAAGGGTAAAAGATCATTGTTTTATCTTGTCGTCACATATTGTCTTAGTAATCAATTCACTTAACAGTACCTAAAACTGCCTCCCTGAGCTGTCTCAATCTTGTTTTTAGTTATTCTTGGTTATTTCGTTTTTATTATGAATATGTCTTTTGTTTCAATCTGCTATAATCAACAGCTTTCTAATTAACAACCATAACAGATGAGCAGATTTAGCTGTTGATCCAGGATTTCAACAGCTGAACTAAATATTTATCATAATGACGAATGAAGCAGCTGCTTAAGAGGCTGTTTCAAAGAACTGTTGAGGGTTGGGGGAGGTTTTTTTGTTAATTTACTATTTTATTTAGTAAATTACTTTACCCGTCAGCAGTAAATTGTCTATGCTCCTTTAATCCTGTGATCGTCGACCCCAGAGGAGGTTTGATTATCAGAGAGAAACAGATAAGATAAGCTGGTGTCTCGGTCTGCCATCTTGTCAGGTCAATGGTCCTGTTGAGAGGAACAGGCTTCTAAAGTGTCCTGCTGCTTGTTATCTCTTCATGCTCCCGAGGTGCTGGTGGTCAATGAGTGGAGCCGAAGGGCCAAGCAGCCCTGTTAAAGATTAACAGCATCTCAGCTTCCACAACCCCCTTATCAAGTAGACACAATTTGTAAGTTCAAGGGCATGGTGCTGCATTTTGCTAAATTTTCTTTGATTTCTCAGAAAATAATTGATGGCTCTTGATAAAATAAATGTTTTTGGGACTGTTACTTCTGAGTGTGTGCAATTTGTAGCAGATCCAATAAGAGTGTTGGGCCTTGGTGGAGGTACAGTATGCACTTTACTGAGTGCCATTCTCGTCTTGGCCATGCATTAGCCACACTATTTAAGGCTTTTTATTTTTCCGCATTGAGTGTGTCTTGGTTTACTTTTTTTTTTTTGCATCGAGATTTATGAACTCTAGGCAAAAGAGCCCCTTTTGCTATTTTTACAAATTTATTTCCAAACAGACACATATCTTTTTTGTTTTATACAACATTTCTGAGAGTTAAAAAGAAAAAAAGACCACATGATATATATATATATATATATATATATTATAATTTGACCACACAAACAAGTTATTTAAAGAAAGACATGCTCTATTATTGGCCTAAATTTCTATAACAGTAGCTGTGTTGCTCGGGTGAACTGGGGTCAGCACCTTGGACAGCTCCCTCTGCAGCAACAGGGTCAGGTCACCTGACACAAGACACTAACAAATCACGAGTAAATAGATTCCCTGCCTGTTGCAGCATCAGCACATGGTTTGGTACATAGATGTCATAGTGAGATAAACATGATCATTATTTCACTGTGTGTTGGCTGAAAAGGTTCAGGTAACACACTTAATTTAACTTTAATCAAATAATGAATTATCACTGCTTCCTGCAGAGTTGCAAAAGGGATTATTATTTCACACTTCTACATAAAATTGTCAGGCACAAGTAAAATAACATCATAAAGGTTATTATGCTCATTATACTGCACATTTCCCTGAAACTATTACAATGTCAGAAAACCACTCAGGCTTCTCCAACACTTAAAACAGTTTTGACGAATTGTTATTTGCAGTTTTGCTCTAATCCACCTCCGCAGGTCACCTCACATAATTAACAGCACAGTTTGATGACACACGTGTAAAGATTAATCATGAAATGGGTTTATAACCAACTTTCACTCACAGAAAATCTCTGTAAATGCAGGAAGGAACTAGAATTACAGCCATGTGGTTGTGTACCTCTGCCAACCAGAGCCAGTTCAATGCCTCTATGTATTACTGACATACTGCATTCACATAGTATAAGGTCACTGTGGCCAATAACGACCCAAATCTAACAAATAAATGTTTGAGCCCAAGTGACAACGGGTCAAAATTTGAAGAAATTTCATAATTTGCAGATTTAAGATTTCGTGTTCAAGAGGCCAACATCCTGTTTTGTGAGGACACAGTAGCCTTAAGATTTGACCTTTTATCACCCACATTCAGTAATTTAATCTGTGAGTCTATGTGAACATTTGTACCAAATTTGAAACGATTCTCTTGAGCCATTAGTAAGATAATGCGTTCACAAGGCAAAAAAGGGTTTTGTAAGGCTGCGTGACCTTTGACCACCAAAATCAAATCAGGTCAACCCTGGTACGTATTTCAGATGGAGACAAACAAAACATAAGGCCTCCGCCCTCTGGCCACTGACGGTCACTGGAGGTATGAAAATAAAAGCTTGTAAATTTGGATATTATGCTGTATTTCCTTGAGATAGAAATTTGGTGGAGAAGATTGGACAACTGAATTCCGTATTGAGTGAATCTGCAGAGGAAAACGAATGTGTCAATAAATTACTCTGATAGTTTTCTTCGCTCCTTCGGCGAGTTCGAGTTTAATGTCTTTTTCAAGCAGCTCGATTCAAGAGGTGAGTTTGCCAGCGGGGGGGCTTGACCCCCTACTCTTCTCGTTGAACGATTGTTGAACCATTTTCCTCTCCTCTCAGCTGTCATGGAAGAATGTTGGCAATCGTTCAAACTATGAACTTCTACTGTGCACAGTTTGTCTTGTTGACAGTGCAGCACACTGAAGCCAGTTTGAAGACTGGAGAGAAGAATATGAAATCTAATGTTCCCTGAAAATACACTTCAGAGCATGAGAAGAAAAAAAATCATGAAGTAGGAGGACGTCTGATTGAAATGTACCAACATTTGTGACAGTGTGGATGGACAGTGACAGGTCATAGTAAACATAGTAAACACTATAAAAAGGATGAACAGCCATCGGTCGTCGGGTCTAACAACAACAACATGTTCTGTGATCTCCATTTCTGGTTTTACTTTTTATGCAGCAGGACAAGCAGAGTGTCAGTTGTGAACGCTGCTCTCCCTGAACCAATGCTACGCTCCATTCTTTATTAGCTAAGATATATTTATGTTTATTGATGCCAACTAATGGCTGTTTATATGCTTGACAGGAAAGACTTTATATACAAACTAACAGATTTAAAAACAGCTGGATATTATCAAATCTAATAAACTTTATTGTCCCCAGGGGGAGATTTTCCTCGGGCCAAAGTGCTACAGCAGCTGCGTTACGAGTTGAAGCAGCACTGGGCTCAGGTGAAGCTGACTTACGATTGGTCGAGTGTGTGTATCAGCGGGACCTCAATACCATGGCTCCTTCCCCAGATCGCTACTGTGCAGACGCTGTCTCCACAAATGATGTCATTGATGCAAGATGGCAGCACGCGTATCATATTCTGGCTTCATTTCTAGACAGTGGGAGGGAGTGGAGATGTGTCGTCCATCTTTATTTACAGTCTGAAACAGTATCGTTCTTGTCGTACATCATTTCCCACATCCACACATGCGGTGCAAACCAGAAACTGAGGTACACACGACAAGGCGTTCCAGAAAACTTCGGATTTTGATTAGCTCAATAACAGTTAATCTAATCTCCAGCTCTGAGCAACTTTGTGTGACCAAATCCTTTTTTTATTGGGAGTTAATCTCAAACTTAGTAAACCAGACTTTGGGTCTCTGTGTAAAAAGCAGCTTATTAAGACTCATGATTACATTTTATTGCCAGACAACCTCTAGTGGGCGTCGTAATGATGACGGCAGGAGGTTCACTAGTCGTCATTTAGTTTTAACCAATACATATTTATAGTGTAGCCTTCACAAGGAAGGCTCTCTAACGTTAAAGGGGTACTTGTTTTAACCCAAACCACATTATATTCCTGAATCTAGCCAAGTCGTTTTATGAGTTTATTAAACCGTGACCATAAGCTTTGAGCGTGTGTGTTTATTGTTGCAGCCATGATGACGTGGGTGTGCTACGCCGGAGTACACACGTAACTGTTTTGAAGATGAGAACAGCTGGTGGAACTGGCTCCTGGTTCGGCACCTTTGACACAAACACTGGGATTTGTGGCTGATGTCTGACGGCAGGAGGAAAGAGAATATCTGCTCTGACTGCAGCAACAAAGGATCAAATAATCCTTATTTTTCCATGAGACACAGCGTGCAGGCCTTGTATGTTCTATATCAGTAAAGCAGTGCTTCTTATTTAAACGGCCACACACCAAAGAGGCATGCCCAGAGCAAGCCTGGCTTTACTCACTGAAAATGAGTAGTCACAGTGAGTTACTCATTCATAGTGTTGGTATTGAACTCTTTAATGTAAACGTCCAGGAGCGACTTTTCGAACCTTGATTTGGGACTGGTTATTAAAAAAGAAAAAAAACGCTTAATCTGTGCATTTCACTCTCACTGTTCATTCACTTGCTCCTCACAAGATTTTTTTTTTTTAGGGTTAGGGTTAATATGCCAGAGTTAGCCTAGCACTGACCAGGTGTGAAGTTGGCTGTCTAGAATCAAATAACCAAAATAACAGTTATCGTTAATGTAGACAATCAATCAATTATCTAAAAATAAAATACAGAGATACATTAGCAGAAGATAGATATGAGCAGCACGACAACAGCAGCACAAACAATGATCAAAAGTTGTTGGTTCAACTTTGTTTGAACAACACCTTGACATCTCTGTCCACTATTTGAAGAAAAATGAAGCACAAAGAAAAAGGATGAAGTGTGACAGGCAAATGAATTGGCTGATCTGTATTGGCAGACAAAGTCTTGTGTTTAGAGATAGATACTACTTACTGATTGTAAAATTATGTTGATTTGTTTTTAAGTGACGTCAGCAACTAAAATACTCATTTATCCAAATCTTTGACTTTACCAAGTTGAGTTGACGCAACCTGAACACACAATTAGTCACAAAAGAACTCGGTTCAGTAAAGTGTTATTAAGTATAATCAATCCTTCCCCTGGACACAAAAACAGCTGAATTCCACTAATGCTCCAGCGTCACAAACTGACATGCTGCTCTCTGATTACTTCACAGGGGGAGAAGTCATGGTCAACGGGGACCTGGTCGAGGTTCAGCTCCAGAGATCCTCCCAGAGAATAAGGTTCTGACAAAACCGCTGCGACCCCGAATTAAAGCCATTTTCCCTCAATTTCAAGTTGTTCTTTTCACAACTGCACATAATGGCTCATTGTTTGTGAAATGGGAAATCCTTATCTGCAGATTGAGCGACAGGGCCTTGTGTCGCTCCCTGCGGTCTGGAGAAGAAATCTGGCAACCGGGAAAATTTGAAGAGATAGACAGAGACTCCCCAGAGCAGGAGGATGTGACTGTTCAAAGTTCCCTTTTACAGCAAAAAGATTAGCATTATCACGGCAGCACCACTTACTGTGATCTACACAGGGAATGGACACCATCCTAACATTACGTGACTGCTTTCACGGAGGATGTTTGTACTCGGCTGGACTCGAGCCCTGCATAGCAACACTGTTTGTCCTGGCAATAAACGTTATGAGGACAAAGTTCAGCCTTCAAGACGCTCAGAACTTCACAGCTCAGGGAGGTGCATCAACTTCTCACATGGAATTGATTATATAATGGAGCAGGTGCTTGGATAAATCAATAAAGGTTGGTATAGACACAAGTCAGCCAAGTTTTAATAAAATTGCTTTCGCAAGTCAGAGTTGGCCGCATTGCTGAATGGAGGTTTTGATTATATGGCTGCAGGTGACTGGTGGGTTTCAGTAAATCATAAAACATTCAGGTTAAAACAGACGGGCAGCTTGGCACATTGGAGCCCATTGGCTTTGGTGATTGGGTTACCATTAGCAGCGGACCACTGGTGAACCCGGCTCCAGCAGTCTCATCACGCCTGTCACTGTAGTTAGATGAAAGCTAAAAATCAATACTAAGCGAGTCTGAAGAGCATAAATAAATAAAAGGGGGAAAATAAATAAATAAGCGCCACAATAATTACACCTCGTACAATAGATTTTATATAATAGGATTTCTGTGGCATTTTGAAAACAGAGGCGGTGATTGTATATACATCCATAACCAGTGTGTCCCCACAACAGCCCACAACAAACCATAAAGAATCTCCTCCTCCCTCCTGCACCGTGAGCAGCTCTTACATTTTCCAGGCATCTCATTTGCTCTCTGGATTTACAGTAACTCTGTAAAAGGTCTCATGCTCCAGACCCGAGACTGAACTAGTTGCAATGAGCTCGTGGTGGACAAAATGGAAAGCTAATTGCCTCAGCCTGCACATGCGCGCTGAATAAGATAATTCCAGAATGTGGCGTATGATAAAAGGCTACACTGATTGGTGAATATGGATTAGGTCACGTCCAGCAGGAGTGAAAGGTCCAAACTGGAGGCTACAGAGGTGCAATTGATATGTGACTGTAGTGCATACAGTGGTTACAATACAGATAAACATTTGCATTTCTTGTTGTTGATGTTAATTCAATATTTGGGGATTTGAAACATTGGTGGGATAATTGGGACCAATGAGATCAGGCCCCTTGATACATTTTCAATATGTTCTGAAATCAATTTGATTTCATCAATTAAATGATTATTTGATCAACTAAGAAAATATTTATCAGATTAAACGATTATGAAAACTAGAACTCACACTCACCTCTGCCAAGGCCAAACTTTCTTTCATGAAGATCCATGAATTATTCTCTGAGAAATCAAGCAAATGTTTGAAAAATGTCCTGTCTCTAATTCAAAATTATGAATGATAAATTATTTCTAAGTATACAATATACACTCTCTTTGTGTTTCTGTTGACATGTATTTTTAAGTAACCAATATATGTATTTATATGCATAGCCCCAACTCTGTTAACTGTATATTGTATTAAAATAAATCCCCTGTGTAAGGTTTGCTAACTGGTCCGTTATTGTCATGCTGCGCAGGAGCACGTGCTGCAGATCCATAATCAATCCTGACTCTAATGACCGTGGATGTTGTGGTGATTAGTGCTTTTCCCTCCCAGATGAAACCTGCCTCCACAGCAGATGGAGTTACTGCAGCCCGGGGAGGCTTCAGCTCCTGTTTAAACAAATTAGCCGGCGGCGAAACCTTGAATATTTTACGCTTGACTGCTCGGACGTGTTCATAAAATCATCCATATCAATGTTCCTGAGCTCGAGCTGCTCTGCTGGTTCTACCAGATGGCTGCGCTCGGTCAAAGCAGGACCAGATGAATGAGGCCAGAGTTGTGTTGGTTTAACGGGGGGGGGGTTATAATGAGCACTTTTCCTCAGTAAGAGGTTCCTGCTAACATTACAGTTATTTACAGAAGAAAGATGTGTATAAAGTCAGAGAGCAAACAGCTTTTTATATGTTATCACTCCTCATTGATCTAAACAGATTGTATAACAGCTGTTTGCACAAAGTGAGTAGCTTTCCCACTGGTTTGTCATTTGGCTGGAGATGTGTCATGTGCTGTTGAAATGTCGGCTTCAGCCCTGCACAACTTTCAGTTTTTCAAAGATCATTTGAACTGGGCGTGGAGCACGGTTGTGGAAAATAGAAGGAGGGAACATCTGTAAGATGGGGCTGCAACCCGGAGCATAAAATCTTTAACCGTTCATTTGTTCAAAGAAAGTTTCAAGAAAGCTCTGATGTAATGGTAGAAATCGATTTTTAGTAGTTTATAATCACTGTATATAGTGTTTTATGATCTCAGAAGGATTACGCAAAAACTGCTGACCTGATAACGTCATGATAGCGCAGTACTGGTATTACCAGTAACAGATTTTGTAGAAATTGGTGGAAGGAGGAGGCAATGAGGACTCTTACATTTTGCTGTGGAATCCAGGAATCTTTTATTACTTTCTCTAAGATTGTAGGTGTTGTATTTATTTTCACTGATTTCCCATGGAATGATGCATGAAAATCAGGCCACAGGACAAATATCTATGAGTGAGAGCAATTTGCTGCAGCGTTATTGACTTCAAGGGGCTGAGAGGGCCTTGTTGAAGTAGACGCTCTGCTGAGTTTCATTCTAGTTTAAAAATTGGCAATTTAAAATCTGCTTCCAATTCAGTTTCAAAGAACCATGGAATCTTTAATATGGGATGTGATGTGATGATGAAGCCGTTTTATTTACATTCAGGGTCAAGTTATGCTGTTTTCTTGTAAAGTTCACTGGTTCCATTAAGGAGCTGTAGGTAACATACAGTATCTCATCCAAGGAGCTTTCAAGGGTTTCACCATGTCTGTTGCTTCATTTGTTGGTTTATTAGTTCGCAGAATCAAACCAAAAAACACACATTGTCAACAACTTGAGCCTGATCCTGTTACATTTTGGAGCAGATTAAGTGGCAGAGCCAGAATTTTTCTATGGTATAAAAATGTTACTATGATTTATGACGATAATCATTGGGGTTATCAGAGCATGACATTTTTCTGCTACTGTTGTGAAGGATTGCTCAGCCATGGCCGATGTCTGCGATCTACTGAGTGTCATCCTAGTTTTAAAAAATGCATCATACTGGCCTTGCATTTGACTTCCAGTGACAAATGGTTTGTTTGTGACATGACACATAATATATTACTGACAGTATTGCTTGTATCAGTACAGTGACTGATGGTGATGGTGTCTACAAGGGCTTCCTGTGGCGTCCGAGTCATTAACTCTATGTTTCAGAGGTCATGACGTTCAATGTCAGTGTGGCCTGCAAAGGCAAGACAGACAGAGATCGGACGTGGCTGACCGAAGGGAATTACGGTAAATTAAATACTGCCAGAGTACTGTCACAGATAATTAAATGTCATGTGCGGTCATGAGTATATCAGCCCTTGTGTGAAAAATGTCAATATTAAATTTTTCATTGAAATATTGTATTATAATTAACAGCTTTGTGCCTAATATCTGAGTCAAGATCCCATAAATTACCAGCAGTTTTGACCAGTTCAGCAACAAAAGTTACATTTTAACGACTTAACGATTTTAGCGCAGAGGAAATTAAACTCCTCTTAGTGTATAAATACTTAGCAAACAATGATCAAACCTGCAGTGTCACCATTTAAGAACCTTTTTATTTCCCCCAGACTAATCATTGACTCCTCCATCGTCAAAATGCAGAATGCAGAAGTCAATAATTTATAAATCATGAAAATAATGTCCCACTTTTGTGTAACGTTTGCTGACTGATACTTTTTCCAAATGAGACGCTGCGTCATCATAATGACAAAATAAATGCGGCCACCATTCTGCACCGTTCTCCCACCCGCTTCCCTGAGAGTCGATAAAATCCCTGCAGGTGATATTAGTGCTCCATTCGAAAAAGGGACCATAGCCAGAAATCGGTGTCGGCACCGTCAATGAGAACAATTGATATTTGTAGTGTGAAAGAAGACTTTGTGAAGTCGAAAAATTAGTGAAAGATCAATGTCATGAACACAAGAGAGGAGTGTTTTATAAAATTCCCACTCCAGCCCACTGACATGTGCAGTGGTTGGCATGGAGCATAAGGACATTGTTAATTATCTCAGAGAAAATCTCTTCAACTGTCAATCACTGTCACTCAGAGTGAAGTGTGATTATGAAGTTCTGTGTAAGTGGGTAAATGTCAAGCAGATGTGTGGTTTGGGGTGAGGGTTTGTCCCTGGAGGATAAGAGACAGCGTTTGTCTCTTCATGAGGACATTCTGATGTTCCAGTCAGATTTCATATAAAGCACTTAGAACCGTTTTTGTACGAGATGTTACTTTACAATTAGATTAGGATTTAGATTTCTAAGAGTCAGAGCTGTTTCCTAGATGCCTTCTCAGCGATAAATCAAAGAATAAACAGAGGCAACAGCTGCAGTTTTCCACAGTGAGTAAAATGGAGAAAATACCCACCCTCCTTGTGGCTTTGATAGGAGGGTGAGTTAACTAGATTGACTCGTTAACCCAGTCAGTCCTGAAAAGGTAGTCGAGTTGTGAGTGATAGGAAACAATCAAGAAGCTAATGCAGCTGACTTTGACACCCAGTCCATACTATGGCACAGCCCCGGAGTTTTAAACTTCAACATAGCCATCAGCAATTTGAAACTTCCCCCTTTTAGGTGCTTGAAATCTCCTAGACTAGTGTGGATGCCAAGCATGAGCGTAGCCAATGATGTATTTAAAAACTAAAATGTAGTGGTGTGGAGAGGAAGCGGAGAAGCTGTTAATAAAAGATTAGAGGAAGAGGTTCTGACAAGCATTTTTCAATCTGGTAGCTGGAGGCTTCATCATTTCTAATCCGTCACATCTAACCACAAGCTTTTAGTCACTGTTTCCTAACTGAATTTGTTCAGAAAGCTCCGCTCATGAAAGGAAGACGGACCTGATGAGACTTTCCTAACATTCCTGTTGGTGGGAGCATCTTAAGGACGGAAGTCATCCTCCGAGGCTCCGGATCTGGTGGTTAAGGCCCAGATGAAGGGTGCTTGGGGACTGGCAGGATGCAGAGTGTGAGCCAGTGCATGAGGCATTGTCCTCTGTGTGGCTCTCAAGCCTCCTGCTGCCCCAGAAGAAGGCATAAGTGTGATGTCTTCTCCACCCTACCTGGGCTGTGTGGTGCGGTCCATGCAACCTAAAGTGAAAGATATCAAGTCAACATCATGTCAATGAGAAAAAGAACTATTACAGTCTGTTCTGCGGCCTCTGTTCAGCCACAGCTCCCCTTCCCTTCACGTTCTCAGCAAGGTGTTGCAAAGGCTGACAACTCAGAACCAGGAAAATCCAACGAAGACCTGTGGACACGATGAAGAATAAATGAAAATCAGGGACTGAGCTATGCTACCAGTGTTGTTAAAGAATACTGAAACGATTAGTAAAGTTGTGGATCCTCAAACCTCAGTTCAGTGAACTGAATGATGCCATAAAGCACTGCAGAGTTGAGGGGATTAGCAGCCAGGAAATCTTTCTGTGGGTTTGTCCCAACAAGCAACATCTTCACAACCACCCAATAACATCCATTGTTCAAGTTAAAGTATTGGCAACATTTTTTTTTTAAATCCATCCAGATGGATTTTGCATTGGGAAATATGCATTAATATAGAAAGTCAAGAGTAAGAGGATTAGAGTAAGTTGGATTTAGTATCAAAGGTCCTCCGTGTCTCTTCGGCCCTCAGCTGTACGTAATGCATAGTGTGACAAAAGCTGATGGCAGGAGCAACAAATGGATAATACGTGAAGCATGTAAGAAGCAGCAGTATGTAAAACAGTCAGTTTGCATATAGCAGCAGCAGCATCAACATGTACCAAGATAATTGGTTTTCATCCAACACAGGCGTCTGTGTTTGCTCCTGGGGAAATTCTGCCGTGTAGCTTGACCAAATTGCAAATAATTGGACATGATAGGAGTTCCTTCAAAGGGCGGCCAGAAACTCAAAGGGGCTGTTCAGTCTTTTGATTCCTCTTTTATATCTTGCACATCACACAGGAGAAAATTTCCCGCTAGTCTTTTTACAGAGAGAATGGATGATGGATGGATGATTAAATGGAAACTCCAAATAAATCATCCCACCTCTTAATCAACAGCCAAGGTTAGAGAGCTCCTGTGAAGCATTGTTGTATTTCCTGCACATCAAATGCTCATTAAGGAACCCGGCAGCAGTAACATTCACCGCTGAAACACCAGAGCAGGGTCAGACGCGCTCGCTCCCATCTGTACGAAGTGAGAGAGCTGCTTGAGGAAACTGTTATTACATGAGTGAGTTCAGATCAAACAAGAATAATGGAGAGGTAGCGAAAGCTATTCGGTGCAGTTCGGATGTCTGCTGCAGCCGCAGGCACCTGATGAATTTCTAACACAGTCTGATTGACCACAGGCCCTCTCAAGCCATGGAGAAGGCGTGATGAGAAATAATTCTCCGGTTTCATCTAAACTCCAGACGTGGTGGTGGAAAGAGCCAGAGATAATGGATTTTCTGCCACAACACACAAGTGCAAAGCCTCGTTTCAGCGACACCTAGCAGATATTTCCGCTCAGACCGATGGTCCCTTTTAGGCTTTAGGGTTGTACGAACGGATTTGATTAAGTATCAGTCAAGAAAGTGAAACCGAAGAGGCTGTCATCAACAACGGGACAATGATTCAAAGCAGAGCTCAAAATCCACCATGAGCAAGTCCAAGAAACACTGAATGGAACAACCCAGATTTGGCCCCCTTACTTTAACATCTCTGAAAATAGACCTTGATGAGACATGAGGTTTGTGCAAGACGGCCTGAAATATCTCTGAACTTGAACTGATCTGCAGAAAGACTGGATTAAAATTACTCAATCGATAAGTCTAGAGTTGTCACGGCCAGAAAACCCACCTCTGGCAATGCTACTGGATTCATTTTAGTTTGAAACCTGCCCATTTGGACTTGAACGCAACTGGTGATTAGCAAGTGATGCTAACCGTTGCTGTCAGGAACACAGTGTGTTCACCATTGCTGTTCCTTGTTCATAACATTTTCTGCAACTAAGGAAATAATTGCAGAGAGAGCAATCTGCTTCCTGTTTACAAAATCACATGCATGACCAGCGTATGTTAATGACCATGTCATGTGTATTTATAAATGTGTGAATGGGATTATTTGTAAAACTAAAATGATCACCTGGATGGAGATCAGTATGGACGTAGCTTTTGAGCCTACTTACTAGGTGTAGCCTGATTGTTGAAGACGCCATGGTCAAGCAGAAAAAACTACAAAAACCAACCAAAAATATGGCAGGTTATTTGGTGGTCGTGCATTCAACCCATATATAAATATATAGACAAAATATAAAGATGGATGATGCTTCTTCATTTCCTCCCACTATCCGGAATGAACCCAACAAATCCCCAGATACAAACGCTACCATCTTGTGCTGATCATGTAATTTTGAGCCAGTGTCTGGGCAGCAGTGATCAGGGGATGGTGAGTCAGTCTCAGCTGTCAAGACGTTTCACCCCTTTTTTAGAGCATCAAACTTACTGTAAAAACAGTGTGATAAGAACAAGCAGTCACGTTCTAATTTATATACACTCTATGTATAAGCCTCAGAGCACAGTTTTTGTGTGAGGGGGTGTTGGCGAGGTCACACTTTCAGGACATCCGCTGCAACTCTCAAGCAGTTTTTCTGCCAACTTTGTTTAATCATCTTGACTACTTGGGAAGTCCCAAACATTTGCCCTCTTGTTGGTTCGTTAACACCTTTAGATTCGCTGAGGTCATGACGACTCTGTTGACCCGCCCAGTCATCATGTGAGTGGATGGGGTCACATGAGCCGTGTTAAGTTGCCCCGGGGAAGGATCTCAAGACATCATTGTAAGTGTCTGATAAGTGGTGCATTGTAAGTGTCTGATAAGTGGTGCATTGTAAGTGTGTGATAAGTAGTGCATTGTAAGGGACTGATGAGTGGAGTTAAAAGTGAAGAAGCCTTTTGGATTAGAGGTGGAACATCTTCAGGGACCTTAAGCGAGTCCAGTTGCCTTTGTTTCCAGATAACGATGCCTTTGGTGTCAAAATATCATTATCCGAATTACAAGAAAGGGAAAAATGAATAGTCTTTTTAATTATTTCCCCCTCAAATGACTTGAATATGAATGCTATGGGCAAAGCGCATAGACATGTATTGTTAAAAGTTATTTCATATAGCACAGGGTTACCACAGAGTTCAGTCAACACACAAACCTCTGCAGTAGTATTTTTAACAAACTTTTTATGTAGTGTTATGGCAGGCTTCATTTGCATTACATCGCCTGTGGGAAAACAACACCAGCACCCTGCAGTAAAGCCATGTCAGGCCACACAATATGTTGATCTGAGATACAGTGGGTGTTTGGTTTGGGGGTTTTTGGGGGGTGGGGGATGGCTGTACAAACTCCCATCTGTCCTCATGCCACCTGTCTTGAAACAAGACCTAAAGGCTGATTTGTAGTTGAATTGATCTACCTCAAAGCATGTACATAAAGACCGATTTCTAGGAATAGTGACGTTTTTATTTCCAGCCTACATATCATATCCAGTCTTGGCTAAATAGCCATGGGTTGAAAAGGTCACATAGTGAAAACTAAAGGGAGAAGACTTGGGGGCTACATACAAATCTGATTTACTGGACAGTTGCACTTAAAGTTTAAGATTGTGGTAAAATGAGATATACTCTTCCAATTTATCTCACTAAATTGTTTCGTCTGGACCCCGAAACACACACAAGATTTACTGTTACCAACTTAAATGTTAGGAATGTGCAGATTGAGTAACAAAGGATCCAAACCAAAAACTGTGGGGGAAGCCAGTTGAGTCTGAAAATGCAGAGCGAATTCAAGAATTTCTTCATTAGAAAGAGAAGATCTATTTGAATTTTGTTCCAGAACCAGCGAAGACAAGGCAGGAGGACGTGGCAAGAGGCGGGTGAACCTGAGACATACTAGACAAGAGTTACCGACTATATAAGCACTGCATATTTCATATATTTCATACTGTCAGAGAAGACGTCAAAGTCTCTTGGCTTTCACAAGTGAGAAGCATGCTACCTAGATCAGTTGGTCGATAGAGGAAGAGGAATCGTGTGTCGGCCAGCCAGTAAGGAACAACAGATTGCTAAACAACGTACGACACTGGTTCAATTCCAACATGAGTCCCAGAGGTTGAGAAGACTGGAAGGAAGAACCAGGCTTTTATCCATTGACTCCTAATGAAGATGGACAAAATGATGGCTCTCCAAAAGTGGCGTCAGTACAGGTCATAGGTAGAGTTCATGTCAAATAATATTTGGGATAGTTCCTATCAAAGAAATGTATGGTCAAGTCTTCTGTTAATTAGTTATTTGATGGGGAGAATGGGCTTATGATTGACAGCTTAGACTCGTGATTGGTCAAGCATGTGTATAGGAGGGAACCTTGATACTGGGGTTCCATGCTAAATTGCTATGTCTCCAAATGACGATCCGGGATAATTTGCCTTCATTTCTGGATGGTGGGAGGTATCTATTGATCCTGCAGCAGGTGTGAGTCTACACGTTGACTGAAGATAATACAGGTTTCTGCAGGGGATCAAGCAGCAATATATACACCCACTGTAAACTGAGGGAATATCAGCCAATAGGGGGCAGACAGGGAACAAAAGAGCAAAGTAAAAGAGGATTTGTCCATAACCCTAACATATACACTACTGTCCTTTATGAGAATTGACTGCATGTTTTACTTAAAGCACCCTGTGTTTGATGATTTATTACAACTTAAAGAACCCTATTTCAACCTGAAACAGAAAGGAAAGGGAAAAGCAGGTTAAGCCCCCAATTTATTTCACTATCACCCTGAACAATTTGTGGAACACTTGATCTGGGAATATGCTTCATCTGACCCGTAACAAACCACTGCTCCACTCAACCTGGAGAATAAGCAGCACTCTTAATGGCATTGTAAATCAGTGTTGTCAAATGTTGTCAAGAATGCAAATTCAGCATCAATCGGGTGCCTCTTCCATCTTTGTAAAGTGGCTCTTTCTCATCGTTATGCCAACACAGTAAATAACTCTTTGTGTAGCAGGAATCGATCAAGATCTTTTCGGAATCACCAGGTTAATGTGGAGAATGCATCACGTGGAATGTTTATTATTGTGGTGGGATAAGATATGGATATTCATGTTACTATCAGTATCAACTCACATAGTTTTCTTATGGCATCGCTAGTTGCACTGCAAAATATTGAGTTACATTATTTTTTGTCGATGAACATCTTATCATTTAGGACATCAATACAAACAGTGTTTTGTTTGTATTGAACCATAAACCAAAAGCACATCGATCCAATCATTGAATTAAAATGACGCACTGTTTTTAAATGGTCTGTGTTTAATGTTTCTGTTTGCAGTTGGAAATGATGCAAACCAGCCAATCGTTTAAACCGCCGAACGATTTTATGTCAATTGATTTGAGAAGGGAGCTCCACCTTGTAATCGAATTAAACATAATCAATGTTGGCAGGTTCATACATTATCTTAGCTTGGCTCTGCTCCCTCGCTCTAGCTGTGAAAAATATGACACCGTCTAATAATGACCTGTGGAGTTGGTTTAGTTTGAACTCGGGTTGATGCACCCTGTGATAGAAGTACACACCATAGTCTCAGATCAGAGAGACTGCTGGGAAACCTTACCTTGACTTCTGTCAGAATTAATCTGTTTCACCGCACATTTCACTGAACCACTGAGGTACAATATATGAGACTGAATTAAAATGATTTGTAGTTGATGAAAAAGAAACTGAAAAATGCTTATGTGGGCCTTTCGAGTTTTTTTTTCATGGAGCCCCACCCTCTCAAACAGCAAATTCAGCCCCAGTGAAAGACCTCATAACTCAGATTTGCCCTCCGGGTCCAGATATTCAGGTTTATGTTGCTGACTCAATTCTTATGAACCCAAGCCAGAGCCTGGGACCTGCACAGCTCTGTCAGGCTCTAACCCACTTCTGTTAAAGATGAATGACATCAGCCTGATTGCTCCTGGTGGCTTTCTGCAGTAAAGCTTATTAGACCTGCCCTCTCCACGTTAGTGGATGGGACTTGGGCCATCATCATCTTGGTTTCTGCCATCATAAATAGTGCTTATCAAACTGCTGTATGTACATATTAATTACATTTTAAAGTACTTATTAAGGCTAATAAAAAATGTCATGATTGACAGCTGAGACAGAGTGCTGGCTGGTCGAGCATGTAAGGTATAAGGGTAGGATTTAATGCTGGCTCCAAATGACTTCAAAAGGGCAAGTCATCCACCTTCATATAGAGCCTATGGTTTATCCATCTTCAAATTATAAATTAAGGTTTCAATCCAACGCTGATCAACAGAACAACACGATTCCCAGACAATAATGTTGGATAAAATCTTAATTACATTTTATGAAAAACATCTTTGATCGGGAGATTGTTTTTAAATGGCTCTCTCTCTACTATATTTGATCATTGACATTTTCTTAAATTTCAGTCCAATATGAAAATAATTTTTTTGTTACACTCAGGTAGAGTGGAAAAAATAAAAAAATAAAATGAATACTTTTAAGCTTCATTTCTGAGAAACCATGGGTATATAATGTGAAATCAGTAAATTGGACACAGAGGACCCATGTTCCGCCTGGTCGATCTGTGATGTTGAAGAATTGCTTCCTCTAAACAGATCTACTGAAGCACATGCTCAGATGTTGTGCATCCTGCACCAGACACATGTGATCTATTCTTCAAACAAACAGTTGAAGTTTGTGCGTCAATTTTTCGAAAACATCTGCCTCTCAGCTTACTTAATATGATTTCATGCATTATGCATCATCTTGTATTATGCTTATAATAGTTAAATTCCTCTGGAACATATAATTAGTTTTGCAGAGAAAATATCTGCCCCGGAAGAGCAGGTGTAAACAGCTCCTATAGGACTTTTCACTTGATTTCTTATCTGAGTTTAATTTTGAGTTCATCAAAACTTTAACATGAACTCGATCAACAGTGAACATAATTACAGGCTAAAACTAAACCTGTCCTTATAGTTTTTACACATTTAAGTGTATGTTTGGTAGCACTTACCCCACTGTTATTATTTGTTTTAACCCTAAAATAAAATTTGATTTTTAACAAACTTATAATCAGGAGAATGCCATCCGCCAGAATGCCTCAAATTGCACTTTGAAAATCTGATGAAACGTTAAACATCACACACCAACATGCAGTTGCCTCTTATATGTAGTTATAAGAGGCCTCTTATATCTAGTTATAAGAGGCAACTAGGCAACTAGGTATTGTCAGTTTTGGAATTTAACAAAAAAGGAATTTAACAAAAAAAAAAAAACAGCTAAGTGACAGTAAGAAAAAGGACTAAATTGACTATTGGACAGTTTTTCAGCTAAAGAGGCAGAAGGATGCAGGACAAATGGCGACCTGGTTCATCATCTGGCTTCTTTAGCTTTTAGTGCCAGTTCCTTTTCCATGAGCTCGTAAACAAATGCATGTATTTATCCCCGTCCAGGGGGAGCCTCAAACCAAGACTTGTATGAACAACATTGATGATTGAGCAATTCTTACAATGTGTTGCTCTAATATTCACATCATAACGATTCCCACCTTTGGACCAGCAGCTCGATTTCTCTTGGGGTAGAAATCCGACCACCTCACTCGCACTGTCTCCAAGGATCAGATCAGATTTCAGCTGCAAACTCAGTGAAAAACACATTGCACAGTTTGTAGAGTAGGCTTAATACATGCAACACAACAAAAGAAAAATGTTGCACACCAAATGTTTGGTCCTAGATCTTGGTTTAAGAGACATGGGATGTTGACATTCTTTAACTGTTGGTTTGGATTAGCTTTTTATCAAATCCCAAATGTCCTCTGTTGTTAATATATTTGTTATATTAGCAGCAGATGCAGCCAGTTAGTGTCCATGTGTTTCATTACTTGCTGCATGTGTTGTGTTTGTTGGGATGTCCGAGCTCTTTGCACTCATGTGAATTAATGTGTCTCCCCGTTGTACTGAGGATCAAGTTATTTTTTATGGATTCGCTTTGAGTTGTGATTTTATTTTATTTTCTTTGATTATTTTTCATGCCCGAACAAGTCCTCACACAAAACATACACAATTTTGTGTTGCATGGACTTAAATCACGCGGATGTGTGTCTGTGAATATTTTTACTGTACTGACCCATCAAAGAGGCCACAATAAATCTGCAGCATCACTCACTCGCTGACGGAAAGGGGACAGGCCTGAGAGTCCCGGAGCCGGTTGGTGTCTGATGTTATTGAGTACACTACTCATGTCCATGCACAGATGTTTCATCTAATCGGCACCATACTGTGTCTTTCTATGTAAATATAAATCCAATTATAAATGGCAACAGATTTAAAAAATCTAATAAAAAGAGAAGATCAATTTGGGAGCAAGTGAAGCGCTAAAGCAAAACCGGCAATTAAATCGTCTTTGAGTCAGTTTCATAACTGCCATTGTTCGAATTGAAAGATGTTAAATTATGATTACATCATTTCAAGACTGAAAAAGCTGTGTCATAGTTTTCAATCACTTGGTGACACTTTTATATCAGCCTTTTATTTTCATTGCCGGATCTGCAGCAGCAAACAGTTATGGGTTCAAATTAATTTGTACAGACTGTTGTAATCACTGGCCACAACACAGTGGCATAAAAAAACACAAGCCCCAATGGTCTGCAGTTGCATTTAAAAGTGAAATGCGCAGAAGCTCGTTCGACCCAAACAGGTGAAGACTGACCCAGAGGGCACAGGAGCTATAAAGATTGTTCTTCCACTTAATAGTTTTATTTCTAAAGACTTTTTTCTTCCAAAATGTACAGTTTTAACCATCAAGGTTAAAATTCAGGAACATTTTAATCCAATCAGTCTCTCTACAATGTTGTAAGACATTAAAAATGCCCTTAGTGCCAGGAAGAAGCAGTTGTCTTAAGAGAAAGCAAAACCACTGAAATGTCAAAAAACAAGGATTCTATAAGACCCGGTCTTTTCACAATGAAGTCTTGAATACAAATGTAGAATTCTGTGCAGCTAGAAAGTTTTTTAAACAACTTTGCAAAGTCATCAGAGACAGAGATCGATCTCACTGTCTTGTGCGCTGAGGATCTGGCTCAGTAAACTGTCTGGGCCTGTACAGTCTAAGAGGCAAGCTGAGGGAGGCACACAGATACATGGCTAGGTTACTCTATGGACTGAGATGTTTTAATAGTGAAACATCACAGTGAGATATCCACATCATCTTTCAAAACACATCAGATTATTTAGCGACGTCTTGTGCCGATTACGCCATTTGGAGCCAGAGTCTGTGCACACACTCCACCAACTGTAAGTCTGTCTCAGCTGTCAATCATAATGTCAATCATAATGTTATGATTGACAGCAAAGTCCAAGACTGACAAAGAGCAAAGGAAAGAGCTGATGAAAAGCGATTCACCAGGTGGGAAATGCAGCTACAGGAAACTAATCAGGGAGCAGGAGTGCAGTGGTGCATTGACCAGGAAACAGGAAGGGGAAATTGTGTAGAACTTAGTGGTATTTAACAGGTTTTTGTTGATTTTATGCACAGACTTAATCACAGTAAATCTATATAACGGATCGATGAAGATTTAATCACCGTGCACTGCACTTATATTTACTTACTGAATTACCTTGAATACTCCAAGGATCTGCTCTAAGCCTCCACTGATTTTACAGCTTTACATACTGTCCAACAATTAGAATAGTTTTATATATTCGTACAGAAAAGTCATATGAGTTGTTATCGTCATCACTGAGTGAACAGAGCCCCTTAAGAAACTGAGAGACTTTAACACCATATAAAAAGAGAAGGCTGGGGACGTACCAACTCTTGCTTTATCTATATGTCCATTTGCAAGAGACAATGGAGAAAAAAAAGCCAAATTATTTTTTAACTAACTTTGCTTTTATATTCTACCTTATAATATTTATAACATTTAACAATTTCTACACACCACACCAATATGCATGCAAGGCGTTTATACTTATTTTACATACATCTTCACAATTTATCTTTAAATTCGGATCCATCATATTTTTATTCAATTTTGACTCTTTGTCAAATCATACATTTTATTTGCACATTTGCATTGAAACACAACCGGAGAAGGATCCCCCGCATTTCACAGCACAGAATGTGTGAGCATGGGACAAATAAAACCTTTCAATCCTAATTCTGTTCCGCTCAGTCGAGGCCACAGTTTTCTTTCCTTTCAATTCACCAATGTGGCTGAATTATTAAACAATAAACATCCAAGACACTTGTACTCTGTTGGGAATCATTTGTGATCCCGTGTTGTTCACGCTATGACTCATCAAGGCCTGAGTTTACCTTTTTCTTTCTCCAGTCGTCTCAACACACGTCCTATAAACCTTTTCAGCACGGAAAATGTCAGATAGCAGCAGGTAGAACAACAAACAGATAACATCCCCTGCTAGCTTTTCATATGCAGATCCAGCTGCTGCGCCTGGCTCCCTTTTGAAGGACGTCCATCAATGTGCTTCTGGCGCAGAGGATTTTCTTGGCCCACATGCATCCGTCCATCTAAAGAATCCAGGCCTCTGGGTCTTTGTTTCAGTTTAGAAATGGTACAAATCACACTTTTAAAAATTGTTTTAAGAGAGTCACATGGACTCACATGATTGGGTTTGCATGGCCTTGGCAGAGATGTTGTGCATTTCAGCTCAACATCCGGATCATGTTTCTTTTTATATAACACCATCACCAAAAGAGTGGATGTGTCTCAACAGTAATTGTGTGCATCAGAGGATTTTTTTAAAACAGAACAAGCACTTCTTTGATGGTCCAGTACACAAGGCCACCTTGTCCAATATCAAGCTCTCTCTCTGTCTTAGTCTTAAAGCTTTGGAAAGCAAGAAAGAGCTGAGTATAATTTCAAATTTTATACAAAGTTAAGTGAAACATCCAAAATCTATTGGTGGCATTTGCTTTAAACGATTATTTTTCTTTTATTCACACAATGGTTATCTATCATCGAAGAAAACCGGAAATAAATGGGATGGTGGAAATCTTAACTCCCTAAAATATTACTTTAGTCATAGAAACAGTTCAAAACACAATCAAAGACATTTGGCAGAGATGTCGAAACAAAGACAACAAACTTGACACATCAGAGGAAGAGAATGTTTGACCTGACGTCAAAGATGCTCCTAATGACTCGTTTCCTGGTCGACCAAACTCACATTTAAATTCAGACGAAACGCAGACCTAACAACAACAGTTACAACTCACCGTAATGTTATCAGATTCATAGCATCTGTGTAAATCACTCTAAATATAGATGGACAAAGATAGACATATCCTCCCACTGTGCAAAAGTGAAGACAAATTATATGGGATACGGATAATGCCAAAGTCTGCACAGTAGTGGTGGGGGTGTGGAGCCACATTAGTGAGGTCCCGCTGATAAACAGGCTCACAAGTCAGTCTCAGACGGCTTTGACCCCATTTTTATAGCATGACAACTCAAATAAACTAATTGAAGCCAATCATATCTGTAAAATGAACGCATGAACATTTACTAGAGTGAAAACTATGTCAAATTTAATTTGTAGCCTGCTTTGACTTTTTAGTTTGGCATATGTCCCATATGTTAACATGGAGGAGTCTGACTTATACTACAGCCAGCCAGCAGGGTGCGTTTGTGATTTTTTTTGGCTTCTCTTTAGTGGATCTTAATTTACAGACTATGGGTTAAACAGACTAGCACTTAAGTACTTCTTTTATTGCAGGTCAACATGCACTTGGGCAAAAAATAATTCTAAACCATGTTAGTACTCTATTCCGTCTACTGGTCCAGGGAGTGGAGGGCTGCTGCCCCACCTAGTGCTGGACGCTGCGTTACATTTTAGATGCAATGACTGTAACAGACACAAAAAATAGTCACGTATTCACTCCCAACCATTTTCAAGATACTATTTACTGGTATAACTTGCTTCATTTCAACATTTTAGAATGTATATTATTCAAGAAGCCTTTTCCTGAATCATACATTGGTTTGTCATCACCCATAAGAGAGTTGTTGTTGTTAATCTCTGACCCAGTGGTGGGAGGCTTAGAGAAAAAAGATTTGTAACTTTTTTAGTCATCTTGTTTGAAATGCAGTAACCACAGAAACACATGTATTCTAAATATGGATCCTTCAATAAGTACAGTCATCACATTTTATAGATTAACACAACACTGACCCGAATATCTATAATTGCGTGACTATTTCCTATCAGGCGTCTTTTGTTATGGAAAAACAAGACTTAATACATTTTTCTTGAGCCTCCAAGAATTATCTAGAAATTGTCTATAAACAGTCGCACTTCAAACACTTTCACCAGTCATCGTGCTCAACATTAATCAGAATGTTTGTGTTAGTGGTCTCTGTATTTGGTGTTCTGCAGCTTCACTGGCTGTGAGTCACAACAGTTTGCAAGGCCGAGGGTCAGGCTTATCTGTAATGACGGGAAGGAGGTGCTGCGCGACCCGAGCAGGATGTTTTTTAATAACAGGATTATGAATCTCTAACAGCAGAGACGTGGACTCCGGGGAAACCGATGAAACATCAGATGGAGGACGACTCAGACAGAAAGAGAAGAAGAAGATGTTTTATCTGCTCTGCCCACAACACAAGACACCTCAGAGAATGAATAATTGATATGGTACCTGACCTAGACAAGGGCCAGGAGCAGGGGAAACAATCCTTCCTGCTCGATGTGCTGAGGCATCCATCTCCTCCATGTTAACACTGACAAGTTATTTCCTTCTTCAGGAGTTACTTTGTTCCACTTTCTAATCTGATAGACTTCTGTTGACCTTCTTTCCTCCTGGGGAAGCAGCACGGACATACAAGAGTCATTGATGAGAAACAAGAGGTAATTTCATGCCTCAACTATCACCACGTATGTACACAGCAGACAGTGTGACGTGCTGTGCTGATATTGATTTTAGCCCCGAGTGAAAAACATGTAGTGATATTATCTTGACATGATAAGACTTGCAAAGGCGTCCACATCAGATACGGCTACAGAGCAGCTTTACTCAAGTGTCAAAATGCACAGTATGACAACACAAGAGGGACAATGCCTACACTGTGCATGTTGTATATACCCCATCAGAAACTTGTTATTCTTTATGTTGTAAGAATACCATTTCATAGCGACATCATGATGATGTGATTCCCACCATATGATCATTAGTTAATTTTTAATCTATACAAACCTTAGGTCATTTCACTAGTCCTACAGGATGCAGCGGTACCTTCATTTATTAACTAGAATGTAGCGTGTTTACCTCCAGTGAGGCCCACCAGTCAAATTGTACACTCTTGTACATATCAGTCCCCTAAATATACCTGATTCTTCCGCATGAATTATTCTATGAGAAATCTGTGAATATGCTAAATAATAAACAAATAAATAAAAACGGCCCATCTGGGCAGGTTAAAGAAAGTGAAACAAATTCCTTGATAAGCCCGCTGAAAATCCGTTTATGCATTGCAGAGTTACACAAACAACCACACACACACACGGGTGAAAACATCCTGCAGGCTGCAAAGTAGTATGGAAACATAAGCATCTACTGTGCATTGGCACGCGCATTAAAATTCTTTGTTCGGATAATATTAGATTTTCTAAATTAAATTCAGTCTTGTGTGGCCTCATGTCGAGCAGTTCACAAACAATTGTATTTTCCTTTTTAAGTGGAAATTTGCAACATCTTCATATTTCGGCTGCACATTTCATACAGTCTGTCCCGAACAGTGCGATGCCCTGAGGCTGTTTTCTGTCTTCATGGAGTGAATCCATCTGAACGACCTGCTTATGACTTCAAAGGGATTTTCTTGAACTTCATGTTTTATTCACGATTTACACTGAAGTTTTTTAAATGCAGGAGTCCACTTGAGGTACTTATCTTTTGTTTATTTGCTCTTGCGGTTGGTCAATCACCTAATTTATGCTATAATGTGTATTTATAATGTAAATTATAGTGTGCAGCTGCCAGGATGCTTCTTCAGAAGAGCTTACTGATGGTAAAATTGGGTTAAAGTCATCAACCCTTGTAATGTCCATTTAATAACCTTTCATTATTCTATTTAAATCATGGCAGACTCGAGCCTCTACCTATTCTCTCAGTACATGCACATAACAGCACCTCTATATAAATAGTGCATTTTATTCATACAATATTTATTCCAGCCTTGTTTGTAGTACATACACTCAAGAACTCTGTGTTCCACAGCCCTCTATGTAAAGTGCCCATAAAAAAAATTACTTCAGTTACGTGTTGTCCAGCACTTGCCAGTAAGTAACAGACTTGTTCTATTTTTTGGTTATTAGCTCAAATCAGAAAAGGTTATCGTTGTTCAGCTGTAAGTATTTTTTTAATCCTTCTCAAAATTGGTTTGTGTAAACCACTTAAAAAGGAGAATACAACCAGATACTAATTCCTTTTGAGTCAACAAACTTGACCAGTGACCTTGATTTCTTTCAAAAATTAAAAAAAAGAAAAACGCCACTTTTGAAACGGGACTAGGGAACTTCCCGGGAGTTGACTGCTGCAGCGTGACCAAATCCATTCATGCCAAAAATATATGAACTCGACACAGATGGAAGTCAAGTACTGGAAGCATGGCTTTATTGGATGCAGATCTGTCTCTCGTGACCTTTTGAAACATTTAATAAGGCTGCAGCAGATACTGTGAGTAGAAGACATGATGTGCACGACTCATCGAGGCTGGAGGAGTGTGGACCGAGCAGCGTTGTTAGATTCTGCGTCACCTCCACCTGGCATTTAAAGTCAGTACGTGCTTTGATTTGGTAAAAACATTTATTTCTAAAATGTTCATTTCACCCTTTTGATGAGAACATTTCATGATACTTTCTGTTCTGCTGGTGCTTTAATGTTTATTCTCTTTTGGCCTGAACATCATTATATTTAATAGCACTGGTTTTTCAATGGACATAATTCACCATTATGATTCACATCAATCAGCTCAAATTTACAGCATGTCTTTTTACACGTCTGACCTTGGGTCAGCTCAGTTCGTGGTGTACATGGGTAAATAAAAAACAACTGCTTTTCTGGATTTCTCTGAATAGCAGCGAAATTGACATTACACAGAATCAATACAGGACTAATTATGTTCTTTCCCTTTTCAGCACAGAGCTGTTAGGAGAAGAATGGCGATCAGTGTTTCTTGTTTCTCAGATTAGACTGTGACAGCCTGCTACAGTTCAATTTGTCCCGCCACAGTTTCATAATAAACCAAAGAATCTCTTGCAGATCTATTGATAACATCAAAATAACGTCCAGTGTGGACTTTTTGTTCCAGAGATGTTGGAGCTGTTTTCTGGGAGGGGGGTGCTGACTGCTTCACATTATAGACTCTTGCACCGTTTACACTTCTGTCTTGTTGGCTCTCTCTGGACAGCGCTGTCCAACACAGTGCTGACTAGACAAAGCTGTTATGGAACCCAACCCAAGGCTTCCATTTTAAATATCAAGTAATTTGAGAAGTATTACTTCTTTGAAAGCAGTCGCTCAGGACAATCGCTAATGTGCCAACATGCTTATGGTTTGTTCATCTATTATCTCCATAAACAGATTCAGCATGTTAATCTACAGAGGGTCAAGATTCTGAGGCCGGAAGTCTTCTGGTGTCCGTTTTTAGGAAGCGGAGTTGGAGCAGACTTTAGCTGCCTGTAGGTAAACAGTCAGTGTGGAGAGCACAAGAGGTGAAACACATTGACTCACATGCATCGGCTATCATTTAAAAAATGTATCTGCATTTATAGGCAGATACATTTTAGGCAGATAGCTGTTTATAGAGATCAGTGAATGTCGTCTGGACCGAAAACAGCTATAAAAAGTATTGCTGTTTGTGTTTTGTGTGGAAAAACGTTTGACTTGTGTGATAAAAGAAACTAGTCGGACTGTTAACAGTGAACAGTGAACAGAGGGAGTCATTGCCCCCAGAGGGGAATTCATGGTTAGAAGATTGGCTGCGGGATCTGAGATTGGTTCATACGCGGTCTGTCCTGATCAGATCAGCAGGTGCTTCATCTCCTGCCATTCATCTGCCCACTTTGAGGACATTTACTCGGCTGTGGCATCACACAGCCTAAGTTGTTACACTCGAGGAAACCGGAAACCAGACAGAGGAGTTCAATTAACTTTTATCTAAAATCAATTTTTGTGTTATTAGAGTATCTGTGCTTACAATATGTCAATAGGTACCGTCCGCCCACAACCAAGGGTCATAGACTTGACCCTGTTTTTCTATCCCAATAACAGCTCTTCTGGTTTGTGTTTTCATGTCATGTGCTGCTTTTAATGAGGGAATATACAGTTCTATACACTTTAAATTAATACTATTACAGTTGATATATTTAGCAGGGCATTTTGAAAGGATGCTCTGTCCACTCCATTGTGCGATACCATGGTGGAGGATTTCTCTAATGTCATGTCTCAGATCACTGATTATGATGCTCCTTCCAGAACTGTGAAGGTTTGTATACCATAGAAAGCTCCTTGGTGAAAATCTGCACCTAATACCAACAGAAATGGACTGAAAAGTAAATTACAAGTTAATTTTAAGATCTATATAAATGCACCCCAGTAGTAACTGGTTATTATCCATTGGACAATATGAGCGCCTGCGTTTCAATAGGAAGTTCTAAATCTGCAGAAATATAAATGTTATCTGAGGTTTCACAACAGTCAGTATATGAGCCATTGCTCTTCATATGACAATGACTAAACACACTTTAGTGATAGTCACAGTTTTGGAAACAAAGATATAAACTGTAGTGATTATATTAATGGATATCGCCCCCTAATTTATTACCGGATAACCCCACATTTTTTACTGTTGAATGAAGACGAGACTGGTTTTATATTTGGTCCTAAAAATAAGAGACAGAAAATGTGTTTACACTTGACATTGTTGTGTAGTGACCCTGCTCTGTGTGCAGGGTTATCCAAACAATGAGTCGGACATCTCCAGCCTCATTTAAAATGCAGCAGCCAGACTAAAATCCTTCTAACAGTCAATAAGCAATTAATGGTTTTGCTCCTGAGTACATTTGTATATTGCTCACTGTTTATAACTCGATCAGGCCTCTCAGATCGTCTTCTTTCTGTTCGAGGAATTATACCAATAACAATTGTGTGTGTGTGCATGCACATGCGTAAAGCTAAGCACATTTGGATTGTGTGTATTAATAATATAATAATAATAATGGAGTGGAAGTGGTAGATCTGGATCCTGCAGCTCCAGAGTCATAAGCACCTGCAGAATTCGGTCACTTTACTAAACACTCACTGGACACTGATGGAGATTTAATCAACCACGAAACAAGTTTATTTACCCTCTCGTTTACCCACATTAATTCACAAAGACAATAAATCACAGGACATACAATGTAGCTTTTCAAATCTCAGGTCGCCCCTCTCTGCAAACAAACTGGTTAATATGGGAGGGAGTTAATGGGTTCAGGGTTCATTCAGTTCTTCATCAGGTAAAACGGTCTGTTCAGTCACAAACAGAATTACATCATCAAACCACCAGCTCCCAGAGATCCTTGCTTACAGGTGTGTACTGTTCAGGTTAAGCATATGGTGCAAGATGCCACAGAAATGCTTTTGCAGGACCAGACCTGGCTGCCTGTTGAATCCACCAAGAAAGGAATTATTTAAGATAAGAAACGGTTTGAAAGTCCTTTATTTGTTCCACTTTGGGCTAATTTACTTTGTAAATTGTAATTTAAAATAGCAATGGGGAACATGTGGTCTCTCAAGAGCAAATAAACATCAAATATGTAACTGTGTTGAATGAGAGAAAAGAAATCTCATCATGTAGCCTGTGATTGATCCTGATCAGTTCAGTTCTCATGGAAGTGTTGATTGAATTGTTGTCGGGAGATTGTATCCAGTGTCTTAATGAGCAATTACAACCTGCTTTACCTTGAATTTCTAAATCTGATAACTGATCAATTGGTGCTGACTGGGTTGTTAAATACAATTACCTTTTTGGCTTATTTTTTGAAATAATAAAATGATTTATTTATCCAGATTCACTATTTGTTGGTAATATAATTCTAACAGTGTCCAGACAGCTGATGTCACTTTCTGGGAAACCAAAGTAAATATTTCAAACTGCTGTGTCTTGCGGCCATGTTTGGGGTCAGAGTCCACGACCGAACATTTTGCCCTCTCATATTCAAACCCCTTATCTACAAACGTGTGTTCATGAATGTAATCTTGAGATGTGATGGAGTGCAGGCAGCCTCCAGCCAGGGTTTCTTTTCACTATAATTCAAGGGACTGAAAACCTGCACTCAAAACTGAAGGGAGCCACTTTGTGTTTACTCTGAAGAGTTTAGCCGCAGATTCTGTTGTTTTAACTGGAGATAGCACGTCATTATTTATCATAGAATGTCATTTTATAGTCATCTTTAGGATAAACAATACAAATCCCCTTGTAGCCATCATGACATGACCGCTCATGCATCCTTTTGGATGGTATCAGGGACTGACAAACAGTGAGGGCCAGAGCTGAATGATGATGCTCATTAGGAAAGTCAAACCACACAAAGACTACGGTGCAGCAGCTTAGCATCCGAGTATCAGAGTTAAATTTCATTCATTATCTCTATTCATTCAAATTGAAATACATCAACAGAATAATGAACAGAGCGGGGGTTGAGAAGGTGGACACAGTTTGGGAAACGATGCTGTAAAGAAAACCTCGCCGCAGAGAAAGTGTGAGGTTGAAATAAGTTCTCAGAGCTTTTCACATTTTCAGACACATGGCCAAATTCACGATGGACTATTTACTGGAAAATACAAGATGCAACAAATCAAATGGAAAGAGCAGTGAGTGAAACACACAGAAGAGATGCAGGAAAACATGGCCCAAGTTCAAAAAAGGGTTTTGTCATTTAGCTTTTCAGAGAATAACAGGCACGACAGGATAAAGTGTCCTATTTAGATAGAACTTCAGTCTACTGTTGTATTTACTGAAATGCTATGGCTGTAGGAAATTTTGAGAAGATAAAAGAACAAAAAAGTGTGGATCCGTTCATAAGGCCAGTCAGAGAGAAACCCTGTGACTACACAATCAATTGGAAGAGAGCCACAAATCTGAAGAAACACACAAGGGCGCACTTCACATGAATTATGCAACCTCACGTTAACCTTTTATAATCAGTACTTTACATTTAAAGCTTTATTAAACCCAGTGGTATAACATTATCCAATAGCACATCATGAAAATGGGACAGTGCTTCATTGCTTGTAAATAATTACAATAAAAGTCGGCTACGTTGCCTCATGTTTTACAGGAATGAGCCTGTGATGGATGAATGTTGTCTTTATGTGACATCTACTGGTTATTACAATGCACAGCACATCGTGTATAACAGACTTTAAGAATCAAATCGTCTGTTGGCCTGTAGTTACTGTGCTAAGAGGTTCTAGATATTACATTGATACTTAGGGGCCTACTTACTGTTTCATATAATATGGAGCAACACCACCACCACTGTGCAAAAAAATATATTTGTGTGTGAGTGAGCACGTCCAGGTGAACCAGGGAAAGGGCGTTGGCACAACTGAGACTAGTTGGCCAGTCAACTCTCCCTGGATTCAAAAGGCAGCAGCTGAGCCTCCAGAGAGAGACAAGGACTGAGACATTACCAAGCTGCAGAGCTGCTGGCCATTAGAATTAGCTGGATTTAGGTTTGTAGTTAAGTTTTTGTTTGCACATGGTGTTTGAATACAATCCAAAGCCTGATTGGTTTGTGGGGAGAACTGTTGGCCTTTTTGTATGCCACAGTACAAGGTTCTTTTGACTGTGAAGGATTTTGACTTTCTAAATGACTCCTATTGTAAGTATTAGATCTGGTAATGTTTTTGCTTCTCTCCAGATTTGATTGATGAAGTTGTACCTGAACGGATCCATGGGAGAACATCGGCTCCATTTAGTGAGCACGTATTTTAATTGCATTGTTATTAGAATGTCCTGTGGCAGGAGGCCTTTATATCAGTTAGAAGATGTCTGGTATTTTATTTTGAATTAGAGACATTAAGAAGAATCTGGGGTGGAACCTGACCAGGACCACTCATGTAAAACCTTTGGAGTTTACATGTCCTTACTGTATTTGTGTGAGTTCTCTCCCTCTTCTTGCTTCCCCGTCCACAGAAATGCAGGTTAAGGTCACTGGAGACTCCAAATTACCCATAGGTGTAAACGTGAGCACTAATGGTTATTTGTCTCTGAATGCTGTTCCTGAGACGGACTACCGATCTGTCGACGGTGTGAACCCGCATCCCTCCCAATTTAAGTTCAGCATCCTTCAATCTTTTTCCCACTTAAACCCAGCACATGCCAGGTTCCCTACGAGTCCTGTGAGGAAGTGGAGGATTGCTGAGTTAACACTTTAGCAATCTGATTCTCTTCTGGCAGAGACTTGAGAGCTGGTCAGCTTGAATGCCTGATGCAGAAGCTCCACAGAGATGTTAACAATCAATTACATGCTCGTAGGTAGCAAGAAATTAAAGTTCCAGTGAACCAGAACCTTTAAAAGGACGATTAGTCTTCGACTGAGCCAGAACCTTCAGTCTCCTAATGGGAAAGTTATTGATGGTTTGGTCCTTAGGGCGGCAGCCCGCTCATTTGATCCAGCAGCTTAAACTCCAGTGTGCAGCCCACCACTAAATTGAATGTGTAGTGTCAACTCGTAATGGTTTGTGACACTGAACTCCACTCGTGTTTGGACAGCAGGACGGATGAGAGGAAGTGAGACACGCAGAGACTTGTACCGCAAACTCGTTTTCAAGGATCAGTCGGTTATTTAAACGACATTGTCCATGAGCGGTCTGATCTAAATTAGGTTTTTGAATGAGCGGTGATGCGATGTGGAAAAGTCCCTGAAAACAAATAAAAAAGTAGGAAGGAATTCAGTTTTTGTGATTGGCCCAAATACATCAAACTCAAATGCAAAAGCTTTACATCAAATTGTGTTTTTCTGACAAAGCTCTCCTTTAACAGCCTTCAGTTATAAAAAGTAAACCTTGAACATTGTCATTGCGGCTAAAGTTTGCTCTGAATGATGCATGACCCTCATTTAATGGCAAATACCCCGATTAAATTAAAACATGAGGAATAATATGAAGTGAAGTGAATTTGGAGACTGGACTGTCCATCCATATTAAGAAGCAGCCTGAAGAATAGTTTTATAGATCTAATCCAATACACCTTTTGTCTAATTCGCTGAATATCACCTAGCAGTCTGGGAGCTGTCCCTTCTGTCTGGGAGCTGATAACAAATTCTGCCTACACAGCCCTGCTGGGAAATAAGAATTAACAATAACACCATTCCTGTGACAGGAGGTGTTGATACACTTGCAAAGTGCAACAGGGAGATGGGGAGATGGGCTCGAGGGAACGAGAGACTGCAAATCTGGTGCATGGTAATAGATAGAGGTAATTTAAGGATTACAAGGGGAAGGATAATTCCAAGTCTGCCACCACAACGTGTGGAGTTCTAAAGGGGATTGATTGGCACAAACCATGCACCTCATGACGAGGAGTCTCCACTGATGTACAGGAACAATCTAGTTTTGGTTTGAAGGGGATGGCCGGAAACCTTATTCCCCGACCTGACATTTTCTAGACTGGCAAGTTCAAACTACAGTGAGGAAGTGAATTCCCACACTTTCAAATGTAATTTAACAAAGTAGACTTGTTTAAAGACACTGTTCAAGTTCTTTGGAAAACATGAATGACATCCATTCTGAGACAAGTTTTTAAAAATACCTTTACGGAAGCTTTATTTGTCTTTGATCCAAACACTTGAATATCATGTCAGTCTGAATGAATAAGAATTTTAAAACGTTCTAAATGAAAACAGAAAACACATAGAAACATAAAAACAAGCAAAGCCAGCATGAGATAAATAAGATTTCAACTTGTGTTAAAATAATTATTAAAACATTGTATTAATAACTAAGCGATAGTAAGATTTGTATCATTTAAGAGGAGCAGGTTTTTCCCTGATAGATGCTGCTTGTGTGCTGATCATGAGGCGCCATGAGTTGATCTGGGATGTTTAAAGACTTCAGGAATCTCCAGTCGTCTGAAGAAATTTCAATTCTTCGTTGGATGCTAAGAAAAAAGGGAGAAAGAAAAATATCTAAATCAACGCTGAGGGTAACAGCAGGTTTTTCCGGAATGACATGTTCTCGTGGAGTGTGGAAAAAGAGGAACAATCCACACTCCTCCTTTCTCCTCCAAAATGTCAAAGAGAAAACCGGACATCACAGACCAAAGATTATTCAGACAAAATGAAAATTAATGGGATTCACCCACAGAGGTCTCAAATGATTAACCAACAGCAAAGTTTGTGACTCAAAACCGACCCCTGGATGAGGAGGCTTGACCGGGACTTTAACCGCCTGCCTCCGTCTGACCTGACGTCCCATCCAATTAAACACCCAACCCATCACAAGTTGCTTTTTCCCAGGCCAGACACAGACGGTCATTAGAGGCATTTGTCTCCATTTAATTTCCATTCGCTACAGAGGAGCAGCAGAGGGATTCAGAAATGACATCTGAATCCTGTGGCGAGAAGGTGCAGCCCAAAACACAGGATATGGTTGCAGGAGGTGGCAGAGAGGGTTTGAGAGGAATTAAAATTCTCTCCTGATGGTGATAAGGTCGATAGACGCACATTTGTTGTGATTCATTCAAAACCAGCACACAGGAGCTTAGTTGATTTGGTTTTAATGTGATACAATCTCAACCAAATCCGGTCTTCAGATAAGCTGCTGCAACCGAGCAGTTCCATTCATTTTAAGTTGCTTCTTCTAATGCATCTACGCAGAATATAAAATACACACATACTCGTAGAAGGTCCACTGGAAAGAATAAGATTTGATTGAAACCTTATTTATTTGATAAATAAAACCTCATGCGAGAGCAGAGAGAGAGACAGAAGTGTAATAAAAACTTAGAGCCACTTGCCGTTCAATTTGAGAGAGAGGGGTGATTCATGAAAATGATTAAAGATATGAGGGGCTAACAGTGCACAGTGGAGAAAAGCTGAAACTGAGCAAGGTTTACTTAACATGGTGACTAGCTGTCTTCCTCTGCATCTGCTGTCTTTAAACTTATAGCCACAGCTGAAGGGCTGGAATTCAAACTAAACAACTTAACGACACCTGTGTTACTTAACAATTTGTCTTAGTAAGCAAATTACCAAAACCTGACACATCCATCCATCATCTATAACAAGGCTTATCCTCTGGGGGTCGTGACGAGCTGGAGCCAATCGCATCTGACAACTGGCAGCATACATCCTGGACAGGTAGCCAGTGTATTACAGGGCCAACATAGATCCAGAACCAGTCACTCTCACGTCTACATATATGGTCAATTTAGAGTCTCCAATTAACCTAGCCCCAATCTGTTTTTGGACTATGGTAGGAAGCAGGAGTATCAGGAGAAAATCTGTACTAACACAGGAGAACATGCAAACTCCAGGAGAGCAACTCGCCAACGCAGGGATTCAAACTGGGAACTTGTCTTGCAGTGAGGAGACAGCGCTAACCATTGAATCACTGTGCCACCCCCAGTACGTGGTGCTGCTGCTGGCTCAAGGCGACAGTTGGCAGGTTATTTCAAACTTTATCCTCTACACAGCTTTAGAGACAATTGCAGCGGCATAGTTCTGAATACGTCGTCCCTGTGGTGCAGTCGGTTACCCACTTTCTCTGCTGGCACAAGGTTAATAGGTTTGAATCCCTCTGTCCTACTCGCTAACAATGTGGCAATTAATGAATGTAGGATCCAAATGCTCACTAACAGCTTTGACCTTGATTCTTGAAGCTTTAGCATCGTCCCCCAGTTATAAGCCACTTTGGATAAAAGCCAAATGAGAAAATGTAATATATTTAAGTTGCTAATGAAGTTAGCAACTGTGCTTTAGGAAAACAGATCCTTGGCTTTGGAGCAGAAGGAGAGTGGGTTTATGGGATGGGTGGATACGACAAAGTGTACACAAAGTGCACAAAATGAAACCGCTGCACACTTAACTCAATCCTGGTCTGCAATCCTTCCTGTCCTGGCTCTCCCTAAATGTTCCCAAGATAATGACCACATCTCCAGGAGGGGTTTGTATTCAGTTTTGAATATTGTGCCTTAATTAACACTATACAGGTCAAACATATGGTTTGTTTTCTGCATGTCTATATTCTGAAAGTAAACAATTTACAGCCATAACGCCGTATGGAATTTCATAGATTCTCCGAAGATTTACTGAAAAGAGATTCACGGAAAACTGAAATGCAATCTTCTTTAAATCCTTTCCAGAAGTGCAGGTATCGACTCGAGTGAGGGATCCCATGCAGCACTGAGATTAGATATAGCCTTGCAACTGTAAAGCTATAGAGCCATGGGTCCATTTAACCTCCGATTGATCATTAGCGAGCCACACATAACATCTGGGTTCTCTTCATAACACTCAAACCATGAAGCTGCGGGGCAGTGGAGACACTGTGCTGCATTAAATAGCGTTACATTTTTGTCAGCTGCTCTGTTGGCCAGCTCTCAGATTGAGTGTCATGGACCATGAGCGTGTCATATTAAATTACAGCTAATTTAGAACACAAATCCTGCCTGTGTCCTCATGAGGTCCCAATGAAAACACTGCACTGTGTGAGATAAAGTGAGTGAATGTAATGATCATTATACAAAAGTATAAAAGGCTCATTTTAATGTCTGTGTGTATGGAGAGATATGATATTATTTAGAACTGTCTTTACACAGAACACAAACTGGGTTTTGTATTGTATTGCTGTGCTTTATGACTTGAGGGGATTTTATTCATATTTACAACTGCGGGGGCAATAACATTAGTGGTTTATTTTATGTAGTAGTAGTTTATTTCCATGCTGCTGGAAAATGCTTTTTATTCATTAAGTTAACTTGTGTATTTGACCTTGTTTTTCTAGGTCTCTTTACACTTTGACATAAAATAAAAAATATGCTTAGATGCACAAACAGCGAGTCAAAATTTCATAGATTTCAGTCAAAGATTTATCAGACAGGTTAAAGCCACAAGGTTAAAGTCACTGACAGGTGGCTGGCTCTGATAAAAGGTTGCCGGACACAGTCGCGTTCACAAGCGCGGAAGGGAAGGATGGGCAAACAGGGCTGTCTGTCTCAAACCTGAATTACAGGTTCCTAGCAGTGCAACTCTTCACAGCCTGTCAGAAACTTACTGCAAAGCATTACCAAGACAAGTGACCTGTTTAACTGTGGGGCGGGTTTTGTTTACTAAGAGATTATGAGAGATCTCTAGTTAACTGCTCTAAAACAATAAAAGACATCCGAGTCATACTACTTGTTATGTATGTTGGAAAGTTCAACACATCTTTCTGACCAAGTTATTTTGCGCAAAGTAGAGGAACCTAATTTTCTCAAGCCAGCTGTTTCCGTCTTAAAGGATGGGATGAGGGTTGTCATCACTCAATGTGTCATTGAGTACTCACAGCAGCAGCCAGCGCCTGCCTCAGGTCCTCAATGATGTCGGCCTCATCCTCCAGGCCAACAGAGAGTCTGATCAGTGTGTCGCTGATCCCCAGCAAACACCTCTCTTTCTCCGGCACTGATGCGTGGGTCATGATCGCCCTGAATTATGATAAAGAGGATAGAGACACAAAGATATGAGCCTGATACAGAAAAATAACATCCTGATGCTTCAACAGAGATTAGAGCTGAGCCTTCGTAATGAAAATAAAGTGTCTAATTTAAGCCTCTCTACGTGATTCAGAGAGGGATTTCTTCTTGATCTCTGCTGCCCCCATGTGGTGTTATTTGTTACAATCAGCCTTTGGGTGCATAGAATAACTAGCAAGTACTAAAATAATTTATTTTGTGATACTTACGGATGTTCAGCTAAACTCTCGTAGCCACCGAGACTTTCGGCTATCGCAAATATCTGAAACAAGAAAAGTAGAGAACATGAAGTAATAATGCACACAATGAGAAAAACAGTCAACGCCACAAATTGAAGAAGATTAACCAAAGTGTCATTTTCTTTCAAATACAAGCAGGTGTTTGTGTGACAAAATGAGCCATTTAATAATACTGAGGCCTGATCCAATTAGATGAAGACGTCCAAAACCGACAAGAAAATAAAGTCAAATATCCGTTTATAGAGGGGAAAGTCTGGTGACAGACAAATATATATCTGGAAAGAATGAGAATTACTTGTTATTATAACCAATGAGGTTTACGTTTTCACCACTGTCCTTTTGTTTGTTTGTTACAAATATAACCCAAAAACTACTAGATGGAACTACCAGGAAACAATGTGGTGTCAGGGAAGAACTCTGTCAGATCTGGATCAGAGGGCGAATCATTTTTTTTTTTTTACATTGTGACATGTTTTTTCAGCATTACTTGATTTCTCAGTGAATAATACATAGATCTTTATGAAAACAGTTTGGTTTTATTCCAGTCACTGAGCGATCAGGATCTTTTCTCTAATTAAATATTTTAGTTTTTTCTTAAGCTGTTTTACTTAAGTAAAATATTTAAAACCGGTGCCAGGAAACACCTTCAGTGCTTTTCTAGTTATGACACTGACGTTTTCTTCCCTTCAGCGTTCCCGTCAGACCAGAAATCTAATCCAGCCATTTAGCTTAATCCCCCTTCACTCGCACGACAACAACCACTTTATAAACACAAAGGGAAACAGCCTCGATAAAAACAATATTTCCTGCCAAATTACCTTGAGGTTACTGAGGAAGGTGCTGGCATGCTCGAGGTTCCCCTTGATGTAGAAGGTGATCATGCCTGGACACCCGGTGCATTGCTTCTTCATCACCTCGTGCTGCGGGTGAGAGGGCAGGCCTGCGTTGATCGACAGAGGGAAGACACAAAAAAAAACAGTAAGACAAGAAGACAAATCCTTTAGTTACACCCTAAGCAGAGACAAGCAGAGACGGCACCTTAAACCAACATTACATCGTTCTTTTTAAATAAGTATGTCTGGTTTTGTTGGTTTGACTGAGGAATACATTACACATAAAACATGAAGACTTGTAGTTAATCTTTCACAAGCCTCTTGGGCAACATGAACTAAAACGACCCACAGCAGAGGACACAGTTGTAAACCGAGGACAACTGTGTCCTCGGTTTACTGTGATTTATGTAAAGTTTCTCAACACCTATAGTTTGACACTGGCGTATGAAGGCACGTAACACTGTAATGGTGACATATTAGCGGTGAATAAGAAGTTCGTCAGACAGGGGAGTCAGCGCTGGTGTTTGTCTCAGACTGTCAGGACGATAACACCAACTACTGAACTGATTCCCAGGAAGTTTAGCGGAATATTTATAATATTAGAACGATGCCATCTTGTGGCAAAGACATAACTTGCAGAATCTTTGCAGTAGTGATCAGGAGATGGACCCGCGGTAGCAGAGTCCCGCTGATATATTATCCTATCTCTTATATAATTTGGCTTGTTATAAGGGTATATACTTAAAGTGGCATGTGATTACCTGGAAAGATGACACGCTCCACCCTGGGATCAGCCTCGAGAAATTTGGCAGCCCCCATGGCATTCTTGAAGTGCCGCTCCATCCGTAGGTGTAGCGTCTTGAGTCCGCGGTTAACCAGGAAGCAGTCAAATGGAGATGGTACACCACCCAGTGCTGAAGAACAACACAAGAAGAAAAAATAGAAGGTAAAACACAAAACCCAGATCAGTCAAACAACAAACACCTAAACAAGCATCCAAGAGGTTAGGCCTCTGGGGCATTTTCCAGTTCTTTAACCGGTGAATGTAGGTTAAGTTGGAATAACCAGTTCAGCACAGTGGGTAGGTCTCTATTTTTTGTGGCTGAGATCCAGTAATTACTCACAAGACATGACATGACTAGCTTTTTGTGTTTTGCAGACAACACGAGTAGTTGTATTCGTTTAGTTACTACACACCGTTTTGCAGGAACCTCAGTCGCTCATTCAAATCCTCCCGGTTCGTTGAAACCAGACCCATCACCACATCACTGTGACCTGAGAAATCCGGACAGGAATAAAACAAGAGACAAGTTAGAGACAAAACATGTTTCATTTGTGTGTGTGTGTGTTTGTCTTTGTATAGGGGTCAAAATGGGAAAATGTACACAACCTACCGTTCATGTATTTGGTGGCTGAATACATACAAATATCAGCTCCCAAAGCCAAAGGACGCTGTGAGTGAACAGGACAAACATCTGAGTTAATCATTAAGCCATTTGTTTCCACATGAGCTGGAATGTGATTGCAGGAAATGATTGAAGGGCTATTTGAAAATCGAAAGGGCACGAAGAGCACAACTGTCCCTCTAACCTGGAAGTAGGCGGACATGAAGGTGTTGTCCACAACCACCACAATGTCTTTGTTGTGCTCGTGGATCAAGTCGGAGCAGGCCCTGATGTCGACGACCTTCATGGTGGGGTTGGTGGGCGTCTCGATCCACACCAGCTACAGGCCAGAGAGGAGAGGGAGTCATTTCTCTGCAGCTGCATGAGCTGGAGGGTCACTGCAGCTCCATCAGAGCATTTTACATAAATACATATAATGATTATCACACAAACACAAGGGAGGAGACACAAACCCTGTTTCACCACATAACAGTAAAGCTGGATCCGAATATTTGTTATCATTTATTTAAATGTACAATATGTAACTTGGCCTCGTGGGATCAGGGGAGTTGTTGTTGTCACCAACACTGCTGGTGAAAAATCCTCCTGACACTGAAAGGTGCAAATAACGTTCAAGGATGAGGTCATGGATTAAGATTTTAGTCACGTTACGCAGCAAACATCAGAGAATAATAACAATCGCTTGCGAGTGACCTTTTCAAACAGTGGGAGGAAAAACGAGCAGACTGGGGAACTGTTTCTTCTTTTTCATACACCGTTTGGCTCAAAGGTTGAGGCAGAGACCGGCAAAGCCACAGGTAAAGTGGAACACGACCAAATTAAAAAGGTTGCCAAAATAAAACATCCTGTTAATTTGTTTAAATTGGAGAGTGTCTGGGTTTGAATATTTTTGGGAAACATTTATGTAGGAAGTGGACAAGACAACTACATATATAGAATAGTTTCATGTTAAACCCTCACTAGATTAAGTGGTTTATTAAATACTTTTATAAAAATCAGTTTGGAGGAGCCTACAAGAACAACAAACAATAAACTGTAAAAAGTTCTTTCACTTACTTTTGTGTTTGGCTTCAGTGCCGCCTTCACCAGCTCTGGTTTTGTACAATCAGCAAACGCCACCTGCAGGCCAAGTTCGGTAGCGATTCTTTGGAAGTAGCGATTTGTTCCTTGAAACGACCAAAGTAAAACTGAGTCAACACTTTCAGACATAGCTCCACTTATGGTTCAAACCCGGCTTTTTTCACGTAAGACCCACCATTTTGTACAAGTGACTAATAGTGAAACCTCCGGTGGAATCTACCAGTTTTTCAGAAACCCTGAAGCCTCTCACTAGGACATTTGCATATTCACATAGACAGACACATGGAGACGATAGCTGTATTAGCGATTCTACCATTAAAAACAGATAACCCGCGTCCACTCACTAATGGTGTAAAGGCAGTTTGAGTGAATGTGAGCCTTCTCCTTTATGTATAAAGAGAAGTAAACCTGATATTTTATTTTTAATTTGTTATCGTAAAAATATAAAAGTTGCATTGTTCCAAAATGGAGTGGGTTTCCTTTAAGTCCATCCACTGAAATTGTCTGTTTTCAATTCGCTTATTAACGAGCTGAAGATCATTCATCTGGGTTTCATCACTGATCCTGGTGATACAGCACACCGAAAAGTGCTGTTGTGCCAAACACTAGCAGCTTCCCGCAAACAGTGAGTATCTGATGGTCTAAGAAAACATTAGTAGGAATATGTTTGTGTTCTGGCCAGGCCTCAGAAAGGTCACTCACCTCCGTACACGTCATCCATGCAAACGATCCCGTCACCTGATTTGAGCATGTGAGTGATGGTCACTGTGGCGGCAAGCCCTGAGGCGAGAGCGAGGCCTGCATGGGAGAAAAACAAGACGCAACAGTTTTACAAATCTGAGGTGGATTAGTTATGTGTTGCACCCCCCTCACTGTGCTTAAGTGATGATTAGTGTTATTGTTTGGTCATGCGGCCTCATGATAAGCATGTTCCGCCTGAGGGATACAATATGGCATGAATAACCACTTACTGTACTTTGCTCCATCCAGAGCTGCCACGGCCGTCTCAAGACAGTTCCTTGTAGGATTTCCACTGCGGCTGTACTCAAACCCCTGCACGAGAACATTAACACAAGATTTCAGTAAACAACAAACATTGAAGTAATATATTGTATAAATGGACAACAGGTGGCCACACCCCAAGTGTAGGCACAATACCGAAACTGATTGAATGAATAGAAATAATAAGAGTGTAAGGCCTGTACGGACAGCACCCAACCTCTTTCTTGGAACACCTTGAAGTGTCACGTGAGCACACTGGTAAAAGTAATACAAAAAAGTTCTTTAAACAATATAGCAAATACAGCTTAAGAGTTTGTGTTGTCTTCAGCTTTGCACAGTGTATACAAGGCAAACTGAGTCAAATACAGAAGAAGATTTATACTATGGACAAAATGACTGATGTTAAACAGTTCTGAGGAGAGTTTTTGAGATTTTAAGAGCAGGAAACGAGATGATTCCCTTTAAAACAAGATCAGGAAAAATGGTGTGAAGACTGGCCTGGAGTCTGCTGCCTATGGCAATAAATGGAGCCTGAATGGCCTTGAACACATGGTTGGTGTAGTTTGAGTGAGCAAGGCCAGCTGTAGCCATGCAGTAGTAAAAAGCAGATAAGCTTAACGTCACTATCCTAGTTTGACAAGTTAACTCTGGGTTGACAGTACAAAAAACAGCAATAACAAAATTGGTGGAGTAATGGGGATAAGCATACCAGGGTTTGGAAAATAAGGTCAAGAGGTGAGGAGCTTGGGGCGAGTGGTGCGTTGGGGTATTTCTTTCTTTCTTTTGTGTGAAAACCTAAATGACTACAGCTCTCATGAACTCATTTTATGTTTTTCGCCGTTCTCATGTCAGCACAGGTACAATGGCAATCTACCAGAATTGTGGTGTATAATCATTGACAGAGGTTGTTCAAGAGAACTTTACACACACAAACATATTGCACCAACTGAAAATTAGAGAGGAAGAGATAGGGTGGAGAAGAACATTTTAACATACTCATGTATATGCTTTTTATTTCCCTGCATTGTTAGTCCCAATATTTATGCATTTCTAATACGGAGCCTTATGCTTTAGTTGAAGGTATTCTATATAGTTAAGAGATTACCTGAACATTTTTTATTTCATCATCATATTTTCTTACAGGAAAGGATTAAAAACTAATTTTTATGGAAAAACTATCCATTTAAAAATAAGCTCCAATTACGGAGGGATTGGAAATTAGGAATATATTTCGCCAATAATTCCTATTTTGCAGATGACACAAGTTCAACATTATTTATTTTACCACTACATTTGTCTTTATGTTGTTTCAATTACAGATCCCCACTGGTGCTTTAGAGAATCTTGACGCACTTGAACTGTACTTGAGCACATGTATCCCATGCTACATTGCAGAAGATCTCATCTAACTGATCTAATTAAACTATGAATGTATTATATTGTTTGAACAAAATCAGGTTATAGAAACAACCCGAGAATGCTTCGTCATGCTTCAGATGGCCAGAGTTGTTCACCGCCCAACTTACCACACTGAACTTTCTCACGTGGCTTTGTTTGACCAGTTTGAGGCTCAAATCGGTCACATAATCGAAAAGATTTCACGAAAACGAAAATACAAATGTATCAAGCAGAATAGATTTGGATGTTCTTAGATCCCTAGGTTGGGAAGCATTGTACCACATTGCATTTACTGCACAATGTACTCCTTATGCAATGAACCTTTATACTGATAATGAATCAGTCACAGGAGCACATTGATTTATATTTTAGACATTTTAATATTATTATATATTTGATTCAGATCTCATTCATTTGTTTTTATTGTTGATAAAGAGAACGGGCGTTATGGCGATGTAATGATGGCGCCTTCAGCTTAACTGTAGGTAACGATCCCCTCCACCCTCCACCCCGCCGGGTAACCCGAGCTGCAGCTACTTACGGCGTGGTTCCCCGGTGCGTGCTGCTTGAAGGTGGTGGAGAGAGAGATCGGCGGCACCACGGCCATCGACTTCCACTGCTCCGGCTCCTGTCCCACGTGAATGGCCTCGGTGGCGAAGGACTTGAACCTCGGGCAGAAACCGGCGAACACATCCTCGGTCTTCTGCTTGGGATCCATAGCTGCTGTGAACCGCGGCGGCACCGAGAAGAGTTTTTCCCCGAAGACCGGTTAACGGAGAAACCATTTAACAGTGCGCTGCGCTCCTCCGCCCCGGCCAATCAGCGGCCATCAACACGGGACGCCCGATGCTGATTGGTGCGTGGGCAGGGGAGTAAAAGCCACGTGACGCAGCACGTTATGTGCGTTCTTTGTTGGTCTGCTCTTTTATGTGTGTGCGTGTGTTCTGTGCGTGTTTGTGTCCGCATACTGATGCAACACTTCCTGTCGTTTGAGTCAGGGAGGGCGCTCCTCGAGGTTCTCCCCCCTCTCACTAGATCGCTGAGAAGAAGCCATTCACGTTTGACAAGCTGCTGCTGGTTCGTTTTTCACATTTTCACCGGTTTTTACTGCCACACGTTCTGACAAATCCTCCTCAATCAATAAATCCTTTTAACACGGATCATTTCGACTGGTTGGCTTTGTGGTTGCTGGGGGGGGGGGGATTCTGAAACACCAGAGGCCATTTACAGTGGAGACCAGCAGGGCCCCAACAGCTGGGGCCCCCGCATTAGGTCCTTCTCACAATGCAGCAACTGTAATACTCTTGGCGTTTCCGAACCATCACTATAACAGCTGTAGTTGTGAAATGCTTCATTCCATTTATGGGCATTTTTTCTATTGCACACACACACACAAAAAAAAAGGACACGCGCGCGCACGCACACGCGCACTCACGTGTGGCTGTTGTTTCCATTCGTGGGCCATAGGGGGAGAAGTGCTCTATAGTTAGTTGGTGATAACGCTGTTATGAGTCTGCTTCATTCTGTCTAGCCTGAGCGTATAACCCTGCACCACAGGTTTGTTTGAATCCTGCAAAGATTGCAAGATGTTGTTATCGAACCCTCAAGACAAAACAATGTAAAGGAGGCTTGATTATTCTCAGTTCAACCACAAACGTTTTAATACATAGCTTTAAATGAGAACACAATGAATACAACTTCAACAAATGTATTTTGAAAAGCAAAATGTAAACATAAATCTGCAAGTACTTACATCAGCAAACATAAACGCAGATAGAAAGATAATAATTTGTGTTTAAAATTAAGTTCATAAGTTCAGTTTGAGAACATATCTTTGATATGATCCCGAAAGAGGGCACTTTAAGTTGATAATTATTTTTATTTGCACAAATCTCTATTTATAATTTAGATAATTATTTCTTTTTTAATAAGTCTTTTGGTAATATTGATATCTTTTTGTTTCCAAATTGTTCAAGAGAGACCACTACAAATGAGAAATGTTATGTACTTTGTTGAAGTTGTAATTTTAAAGTTTCTAGTTACAAAAGTTGAATACATCAGACACTAATGGCACAGCACTGTGTTTTACATCTTTTTTTCAACAAAGATGCTTTGCGCTGGTAAGGGGGTACTTTGAATTTAAAAAAAAAATTCAAAGGGGGTACATCACTGAAAAAAAGGTTGAGAAGCACTGCCTTGGATCATAGACAAGTCTTGAAACTCTGATAAACTGATCTTTACAAAAACAACAGGTGACATTTATGAAGGGTTTATTCTTTATGATGTCCTAACGTAATCGCTTATATCAAAGAAAAGTCTTTGCAACCTAAAAAAGCTTTTGATTGATTAGGCAGGTAGTGGCCACCTCTTAGCTTAGAATGCAGTATATTCCATTAATACTATTTTGATGTAAGTTGGCACCCGCATAGATAAACTCTCTAAAATGGCTAAACTAATAATGGATAACAAGAAAAAAACTGATGACATCAAACTTCTTCGTATGCCAGCTTTATCCAATGCATTCTGGGTATTACATAAACCTGTTGACTGACAAATCAGAGATGAAAACATAACCACCTTAGCAGAGGTAATAAAACCTCCACCCATTTATCAAGGAAATGTCACCAACATTAATAATTATTAGAATCACAACAGGAAATTAAAAGTAGAAAAAAGAGTATCTAAATAGTTGAAGGGTAATTTCCTGTTGGTCGACTTATCAATTCATTTATTAAAAGCTAATTTTCCCCTGCTACTTAGTCTAAAGGTTTTTATATTGTGTTTTATTTATATTGTTTATATTTGTTTATTTTTGTCGTGCACTGATTGCTGGTTGTACATCAAATTACCGTTGAAGGATATTAAAGATTTTCTTTTATGGACAACTTTAGTTAATCACAAGCTGCACAAACCAAGCTAGAGCAGCAGAAGAACCCAGCAGCCAGCAGGGCGCAGCCTCAGGACACACAGCAGTCTGTGATTCTTGTAAGGCGTTCAAAGACAAGGTTGGAAAACATACTGATTTATTCTCTAACAATCATCCAGTATCTAAAAGGCAAAAATCTAAAAGTAACTTTTTAGTAAAATTTAATTGAAACAAAAAAAAAACTGCGTGCGCAGAATGTGCGCAATGGGCTACTGCGCAGGATGTGCGCAATGGGCTTCTGAGCAGCATGTGCGCAGTAGGCTTCTGCGCAGCATGTGCGCAATGGGCTACTGCGCAGGATGTGCGCAATGGGCTTCTGCGCAGGATGCACGCGCGCAGTTTTATTTAATTTAATTTTTAATTAAATTTATTTATATTTAATTTTATATATATATATATATATATATTTTATATTTAATTTTTCATCATCATCATCATTTCTCCGCGCTGGTTCAGGGTAAATGATGCTGGTATTCACAGGAGATTATGTGTGTGTGTGTGTGTGTGTGCGAACAGCCCAAGTATTTAACATGGGCGAGGAAAGGAAGCGGACCGCTTTTCTCAGCGCTTCTACCTCCGGTGCGTCCCCGGGGTTTAGAGAATGATGAGTGACTTAATGTATTGTTTTAAATTGCATGTTTCACGTCATGATAAATCAGTCTTCTATGTCGCCTGTACCAGGTGCCGCCCCTGTCACTGGTTATCTTGGCTCGCTGTCTGGCCGGTAACCAGCCGTCCGGACCGCTCCGTGAAGAAGGAGGAGGACATGTTTCTTTACTTGGAATGCGACCACACTCTATTTCTCGGATATACAGCAGGAGCAACACTGGCATCACCTCCAATTGGTCCGTCACTTCTCGTTATACACACACTTTTAGCGTCTTTACTCACAATACCCCGATGCACTACGTCACACACTACAAACTTTCCTTAAAGGGGCAGGCAATACCTGCAACACAACAGCTCTCGGTCTCATATGCAGATTGCAAGAGAAAGCAGAACTATGAACGTGAACTATTCATGTTTACTTGTATGAACTGAAATTTGAACTAGTACATGAGAGGTGTAAACTTGCACAACACTGTTTATATATATATATATGATAGGAGCCATGTACAGTCATGTGACCGATAGTAACCTCTCCGGAAATCTCGCGATACTACGAGGCGGAAGCTTGAGCTCCTCGTCCACTGGAGCCGCTGACGTTGAGCAGCGACGCTTTGGAGAGATACGAGGGGAGCGGACTGTTTGTTTTCATTAGAGAACCGGCGCTAATCGGAAGCTGCGACCCGTTCGTCTCCGTTGCCTCTCCTTCTTCACACTCTCTAGTGTCTGCGGGAAGTGTTTTCATGCGGTGCGGCTCTCGGCGTGTGCGTGAACACTTCCAGCTGGCGGCTCGCATCGGTTGGTCCGGAGGGTCATCGTCCGCGACGAGACGCCCTCTGCTCCGTTAGAGGCGACGGGTTTGGGGGAAAATGACCGGGGAAAAGGTTCGCTCCCTGCGCAAGGACCAAAGGCCGAGCAAGGACGAGGACCTCCTGGAGCCGGACGAGGAGGCGGCCACCGGGACCTTCGCCGCCTCCAAGACCAGTGGCAAGAGCCGAGCGAGCAAAATCTTCAGCAATCACAAGTTGATCAAGTCGTCGTCCACGCAGCAGCAGCAGAACCAGCAGATTAACGACAACACCAACGCGCTGTCCACATCGGATGTCATCGATGACAACAACAAGAACCCCATCATCCGAACCGGCCACGACTTCCCGGTGCACGAGTGCGTGTTTAAGGGAGATGTCCGCCGCCTGTCCTCGCTCATCCGGACGCAGAACATCGCGCAGAAAGACGTGCACGGTGAGTGAACCTGTTCCCCCGTCACACTGGAGGAAAGGGCTCCATCACGATGCTCCGGTGTCAGGGTGCAGTGGAGCTTAGTTTGTAGCTTACAGGCCGTTGAGTGTCCTGTAGCACTGGAAGTAAACGAGGCTGCTCCCTTTCAAGGCCCGGGTCACTGTTTAATTCATCCACCGTGCAACTTTATTCATTCAGTTTCTTCTGGTCAGCAAACAGAAAAGTGACCCATGGTTTTCATCTGTGCGTCCTCTGACCAGCAGCAGGGAAACTCCTGCTTATTCACAACCGGGGCTGCAGCTAACTATTGTCTTTATCAATTAATTCATCGGATCATCAGATATGTCCTTAATTCAGAATATTGGAATTTCTATCCATCTTCCCCAAAGCTCTGATGTTTTCAGGTGACAGATTCTGTCAGATGAACCCTCCAAAATCCAAATTTTCTTTAAATATGACTCAAAATGATGAAAAGATAATCAAAATAGGTGCTTGATAAAGTGTCTGTCAATTGATTAATTGACTGATTGTTGTTTCTGGGGTAAGAACCAATCATAGATTAGACATTGCTGCATTGTCCCATGACCGGTAGCATATCTTCTACAGGACGAAGTCTGCTCAGATGCTGGCCCAATCTCCAGAGACACTCCCTGGTGAAACAACAACATTGTTGTGTTCCGGTTCACACATGTGTGTGTGTGTGTGTGTGTGTGTGGAGACAGAAAGTTGCCTGCAGTTGTGTCAGTGGACGAATCTGGTCTTTCTGGTAAGTCAAAGCTCTGACAATAATCTGAGACACATTTGCCTCTGTTGTTGTTGTTGGTGTTGTGGAACTTGAACTTGCAGTTTCCAGCAGGCTTTGCTCACCTCGCTGTGGACTGGTGTGGTTCAGTGGCAGCAGTTTGTGTTTACTCACACCCACACTCAGCCTTTGGGGGAAGAAACACTGAGGCTAAAGCTGAACTGATGCACCGAGCCACTGAAATACATCAGTACACCCTTTGAGTAACAGCCAGTAGTGTAAGGACAAAGAAGTAATGCTTATTATTTATGCCACTCTTCTCCTTGGAACAACATCTGCCTCATATATGGCAAATCTAATTTAACATGAATGGCTGTAAACCACTAACAAGGCTGGTTACTGATTCACCCTCATCATCATAAAACCATATTTTCTCACCTTCTGTTCCAGTATCAGAATAAGACCATGAAAATAATGTGATTTGTTTTGAGTTATAACACGGCTGCAACTACCAATTATCATTGAGGATTCATTCAAATTTGTATCAGTGCTTGTAAAATTGGATAATAAATCACAGAAGTAATCAAAGATAAATTAAAGTTGTGTGTTAGGTCCAGTTAACTAATAGATATCTGCAGTCCATCAATCAACCAATAAGAATGGAAATATATACATCTTTGTCTCAAACTGGATTCAATTTAGTGTCTTTAGAAAACCCCCCACTGTTAGACTTAAAAAGTTTGCCTCTTTACGCAACAGAAGAAATAGTCCCTAACCAAGCAATAACTATTGACAGCAAGTTCTGCGTTATCTATTGAAAGCAGGCTGCTGGTTTTGAAAAGAAAAGCCAATTTTTGCTCAGTTGAAATCAAATTGTTTTCAGAGCTGCGAGTAAATTAAATTTTCTCCCTGGAATTGGACCGGTTGTCGAAATCTCATGGGGAGAAAATGGGACGAAACATTTGTCCTCTGGTAGAAGGGATGCTTTCAGTGCTGCCATTAAATATAAAGTGTCAGGAGAAAGTAGAGGTGGTTCTGACAACAAAGCAATTCAGCACAGATATGGCCACTGTTGTTCCTCTGCACCCCTCTATGCAGTTAATCACAACATCCAGTTGGACTCCAGCTGATCTCCAGCTTCTGTTTTCAACCACACTAGGGCCACTAGCAGGGAGGGCCCTCTTTCCAATCTGGTGGCCTCCCTGGAAGAGGTGCTTTGGAGTAGCTGAGCGGGCAGTCGGTCTTCCTCTTGAGGGATTCTCCAGTGCTTACGAGGCACATTTCACATCCTGGGAAGAAAACCTGTGCCTCCCTTCACCTAATGTAAAGGTTATTTTCTCTGAATGTGTGAGCAGACCTCCCTGTTTACCTTGTGTCATTAATAGGCCACTTCCTTGCCTGGGGGGTGCAGTAGTTTGAATGCTGCTTGACTTTGCCGGAGAAAACACAATTGGGTTTCACTTAGCATATCATTCTGTGTTTATTAGAAAGTGCCTACCAATTTTAACTTCTGATTCACCATACATGTGACTCATAGCTGCAAAATGCTGACGTCAAATTCTTGTTTATTTCTTCAACAGGAAACACACCGCTGCATCTCGCTGTCATGATTGGCAACAAAGGTGAGAAGTGTTAAAAGAATCACCTCCCTGGGCTCTATTATTGTCTCTCTCTTAGTGTCTGTCTCTGTGGCTTTCAAAATGAAACTCTCTCGGCCAGGCTGCCTGTCTTTTGTGTGTGCTGCCATTTATTAGCATGTTTTGCTTTCACGTCTTTCTCTGTCTGTGCATTTATCATCCAACGGTTGTCACAGATCATCGTCACACAAATCCCAGAAGAGAAGATTGAGTTTTTGTTCATGGACAATAAAATCTGGATTGACTATTTAATACATTCACAGAGGATATGAGAACATATTTAATCAGTGAGGATTAGACAATGATGACACTGCAAGAAATAAGATCCTCGCTGAGTCTCTTCAGACTGAGCTTCTACTACTGGCTTAAAGACTAATGATTTGAAGCTGGTGCAGAGGATCACTAACTGATATAAGAAGTCATTTTCGTTTAGTTGAGTTAGTTAACTGACTTTTTATTAGGTTGTGAAACAGAGAAGGCAGCAAATCATTCAGATATAGTATATCATGTTTCAAGGCTTTTTTTAAATAAATCTCTTTGTGATTTTGTTTTCTGCTGAATTGCACCGGCTGGACTGAAAGCATGTGCATGAAACATTAATGCACTGCCCACTCTGGGAGCCGATGCGCGTGTTTAATTTCACGAGGAGACCTCGGAACATGCTATTGAAACATTTATTTCCCCCTCCTTTTTTGCAGCAGGCTGTTGTGAGCAGTTCAGGCGCAGGTTGTCTTGTGTCGCGCAGCCCCCATTTGTTTAGTTCTCGTCATTGAAACCCATTGGCACACGGGCTGCCATCGATTTCCCATTCGCAAAGTTCAATACCTGTCGCCAGAGCAGAGGCCGTGCCACTACCGATGGGGGTTTCGGACTATGGCGTGCCCCAGTGTAGTGGTAGATGCCATGTTATGGAATTGATCGTGCTAATGAGGTTGCCTATCTCCTCCCTGCTGCTGCCTCTGTCCTCCAGGGAGGCTCGGGCCAGACATGGTGAAGGCTTCAGCATGAGATCATAGACTGGGTGTGGCTGCCCTGCTGGGATAGACAGGACAAGGCTCTCTTTTTTTATGGGTCTTGGTTTATGTGTGTCTACCCGGGCAAATGATGACACTGATTCTTGTTTAGCTACTTTAATTCTGAGCTTAAAACTTCTACAGGGGAAAAATCCCATTTAGAAGAAGACGTCACTATGAGCTTAATACAGAGCAAAATGATTTTCATGTTTGCAGTTCTGCTGCTGAAAACAAACAAAACCCAGACAAGGAGGGTTGCTATATGCATGAAACGCATGATAACCTAAATGGTTGCAGGTCTATTTTCTGTTCATAGACTTATCGTCAAACGTCCAGGAAAACAGTAACTGAAGGAGGAAAAGAAGAGATTCAAACATATTATTAAAGATGAATTGGTGATGTGTTTTTTATTTCATTGATCTCTTAAGTCACCAGCTGACTCACAATCTGTAATAGAGCACTAATGCTTTTACTGAAAATGAAACGCTTCACTAAACACTGTCACTCTTTTTGGATGATGTCATTGTCTAAACAGTTTTTCTCGTGAAGCCCATTTCCTGTCATGTCACATCAAACGACAGAGAAAGATCAAGTTTTCCTTAGCTTTGATATCTGTTTCTATGGTTACTAGAATAAAATTGTGAGCTATCTTAAATTGGTTTCAGTGATGAGAGATAACAAAGTCAGATCATCACTAAATAATCAGCCCATTAAGTCAAGAGAGAAGATTATAGTCATCATGCCCAGAACATTAACATCATTTGTTTGTGGAGAAAACATATCAACATTTTGGGTTCAGTCTGCAAAACACAAACGAGATGTTTAAGGGTTTTCTGTTCTGCCTCAGATTTGGAAACCATCCAACTCCTGTTTGATTCAGTCGCTGGGTGTGTGATCGATGGAGAAGAAGTGAGCAAAAAAGCAATTTTATAGACGCACTCAGCCTGGATGAGAATGAGTGGTGATGGTCGGGGCTTTAACAGCCCACAGAGCTTCTTGACGAGTGTCCCATGTGTAGCCGGTGCACACGGTGCAGCATTAGATTAGCACTTAGAGTCTCCACCCTGCTCTGCCTCGCTCACAGAGGTGCATGTGACTCGTGCACTTGCTGCACACGCAATTAACGCAGAAGCCCACCAGGAGACTTCCTAATATCAATACTTTCAGAACTGCATAACCGAATAAATCTGACAGCAACCCGTGGATAATGAATTATAGGATAAGTGCTAATGTATCCACCCTTATCCATCTGATTTGATTGTAATGAATGAACTGGAGTTGTTTAGTTTTTTATTTCTTGCTATAATCCTGCATGAATACACATACAAACATTGCCTTATAACTGATTAAAATGTACATCGCACCAGGATCGATAACTGATAACTGGTCAATTTAAAACTGGTAACTCTCACAGTGTACACAGCTGTTGCACGTCCAACCATGCACTATCTATACAGCTTATCCTTTAAGGGTTGTGGGGGGAGCTGGAGCCAATTCCAGCTCTCATAGGGTGAGAGGCAGGGTCCAGTTTGGTGCAGTTTGTACTGCTCACACATTGTATCACCAAATGGCTGGATGCTCTTGCGGCTACAGGAAATAGTATGTCTCAGCTCAAACTTTATAACTTTAGAAGATAAAATGCAGTATTTGATTAAAAGTGAAAAATTTGAAAGTGACATCAAAACACATGATGCACTCAGTTTGTGCCACTGGATGAGGCTACATGTCGTGTTTGTTGAGGTTGTTAAAGAGTATCATCTAAGAGCAATGTAACTGTAAGAGCATCGGTCTGTTTGCATTGTTAAATAACGGATGGTTGCTGTTATTGTCTTTGAGGGTGAAACGTTAAACATATAGCTCCTGGATTAAATTCATGCTGGAGGACATTTGAAAAACAGAAAACCTCTGGTAGATACAGAGTTTATGCATGATGATGTCTCAAACCATCATCAGAAGCGAGGGCAGGTCTGTAGCTCATGAAACTTGGCCTGAGTGTTCTCTTCATGGTTATGTAATGTATCTCTGCTAAATGTTGCCATTATATAACACAATCATTGGATTTAGCAGGATGATATATAGGTCAAAGGCCAGATGGAATGGGAGCCTTACGACAGAAGGCAAGCTGAGCCTGGGCACGGAGCGGACTAATGCATTCACACTGAGGTTGACCTTTTTTCTTTGCTGATGCAGACCTCTTTGTGAGGCACTCTGCAGTGACATCCACTCTCTCTGGTGCCAGCCCAGCTTCTTTATTTAATGATGTTGTTAGGGTGATTTTTGTTTTGATTTCCTCACGTGTGTGCGCAGTAAAAACACAAAGCTGTGGAGGAGATTGTCACAGCTATTGATTGGCGTGTACAGTAACCAATGGGGCAGAGAGTGTGTCACACCCCTGTGCGAGAGTTGACAGCATCAACCCGCTCAATGTGGAAGTCGTGACAACAGCCCGCTCTCTGTCTCTCTGTGGTCAACGAGTTCTGCGCCTGTGGATTCGACCAAGGGATTGGACAGCGTAGGGAACTGGAGGAATTTAAAGTCACTGGGAAGGATTTAAAAATTCAATGATAAAATGATTAAATGCCAACAAGTACAGGAAGAGTCATCAAAGAGCTGAAACTGGAATTTGTATGTATGGCTACTGAGGGACAATAGATAATCTAGAGAGGCACTCATTAGAGTGCATACCTCAGCCATGGCCAAACAGTCCCCTTTATGAAACCAGATTTAAATTCCTTAGATCCAGATTTGGATGTGCACTTTAATGCATAACCCTCATAAATATCAGTCCCCATACATGTACGATTTTTTTTCGTCAAAACCAATAAATTATTGTGAGAGAAATTTGTGAAAATGTCAAAAAAACACCCTATCTCAAACTGTTAAAGAAAGAATACAAATATTCCTGGATCCACACCAATATTTCATGGGTTCGTCCAGGATTTGCAAGTAATCCTTCCACCGAGTTCAGTGGTAATTCGTCCAAAGGTTTTTGCGTTATCCTGCTAAAAACAGACAAACAAACCAACCATCAACCAAATAGACATGGGTGAAACCTTGTCCCGCGTTCCAGGCCCTCAGAATGATATCACACCCAAATAAGCCGAGTTGATAGCGTTCTAGTTGCACAGGAACAATGTTATCGTTAGCCAGCTAGCTATTGTTATTACAAAAAGTTCATAATAACGCATTATGTGGCATTTCACGCATACCAGTAAAACGTCCACAGACAGAAATTGGACAGTACTATGTGTACAACACATTTAATGACAGGAGTGCTAATATACATCCTCCTACCTTCCGAGTCGAAGTTCCGACCTGGAGTGGGAAATTCTGTGGTTTGATGGACTACGTCAATAATACTCCTGGGCAGAGGAAATTAACAATTAGCACAGGCACACAGGATATAATCGTGAAATCCTGCAATATTATGTGTATTAATCGATCTTTTGGAGGTAGTCAGACTTTGGACGATCTATAGCACTTAACATGCAGATCACGTCACAGCGAATTGGGCAGAAATATAATGAGAAGACGAGTTTAGACGAGTCACCATCCAAGTCTTTGAACTTCAGCCGCTCCCCTGGTGCGAACACGATTACTTCCCACTGGCCTGTCTTTGTTCATTTTCGTTTTCTCAACCTTGGGTTAGAGCTGCACGTTAAGGCAAAGCTGTTGCTAGAATGTAGCTGAAATACTTTGGGTGCTGTCAAAAACCTGTCTTTTTATCCCCGTGTAACTACACCCCTGGGACAGCCTCTCTGCTCTTTGTTGTGAGGATAATGTTTAATTAGGATGAGGTTCTACATGCATTCCTCTCCATCATAAAGAATGTATGAGACGCTGGCCTCTCTCATATGAATAAAACATGGTTGGTATGTGGATCATTGAGGGGATGTGGTAGTTTAGACTGTGTGTTGTGCTTGATTTTTCAAAGAGCAAGATTAGCTCCCTCTGCCTCGGGACACCAGGTTGGCTCTGTAGTGTTGATGTTGGCGTGTAGCAGAGGAACAGGTCTGAACACGAGGACAGTAACCAGGTATATTGAGCGGCTTGTGTGCGGCTTTTGTCAGACTAAGAGATCAGTGCCGGGCCGATCAAACAGCCCCACTTACTCACTCAGCGGCAGGCTGTTCGCAGTTAGCCTCTGCTCTTGCATTTGGGCAATTTTCTGCTCACAGGGCTACGACTGCTCCTGCCCAGTGGTTAGACTGAGCCGCAACAGACGCCAACAATATGACGAATTGTGTCGTGAAAAAAAACTGACAGCTGAGCCAGAACAACAGGTTTTATTTTCTTTCTGTTTTTTTTTTGTGCCTTGCTGTAGTTTGTTGACACGAAGCCCAGAGGCAGAGGAGGGTTTTTTTGTGTGCTGCAGATGGTGCCACAGAAAAAAGGGATGAGTCTCTCTGGCTGTTTTCCTGCACAGCTCCGAGGGTAGCTCTGTACAGTGTGATGTTTTCAATGTGATAATATTTTCCCCGTTTTACAGCAGTATGTCGGCCCCATATGGCTCTTTGGTTAATGGGTCAGCTGTCACCTCAATCCTACATACAATCTGTCCCTGTATAAAACCAGGATTATTTTTAAATATGCAATGCCACAGGAAGAATCGCTGCTTGGTATCATACATGCTTACAGCAGGCGGCAAGTCAGTCGTGTGTACCTGAATCTACTGCAAGATGTGGTACATTTGCGATCAATGCATTTGATTGGCCAATAAGCAGAGATAAATAGGGCACATATGCATAAATACAAAATGAATGAAAGCCAATGATGGGGTCCTAGAACTGACTTTATTTCCAGCCCTGTCCATTTGTTGGTTGGGTTGTATGTTAGTTTGTGAAGGAGATAACACAAGTTGCATCAAGCTACTGAATATATTTCTACGAAACTCCACAATACTAAAAAAAGTCAGGTCCATTTAGAGAACTGATACCTGGGTTTGTTGAATTTAAGAGGACTGTTCCAGGTGGAGGTATGAGTGTCATTCTAGTTGTAGTTCATTTTGACTGGTTCTTGCTTTAAGACAAGCTGAAGGGAAAATTAGACCTGGCGTCAGTGTTGACATGGAATTAAAAATAAGTATCCAGGTGTTTATTGTCCTGTTTGACTGCGTGGGAGTATCTTATTATGAATTACATGTGATAGTTACCATAGCAACGTGAAGTCGGTCTCATCTGATAAATCTCCTGAGGAAATGATCATTTGTTCTCTGTGTGTTTGTAAAGCAGGTGTTATCCTTCCTCCTTGTCTTAACATTGTGTGTTCAGCATTGTGGTTGCATCAGATAGAGAAATGAGAAAAGCCATAAGCTCTTATTCTTCCATTTGTTTAATAATTCATTTTCTCTCCACTTGTTTCTCCATGTTCTTTGTCTCTCGGGTTAAAAGGAAATAAATGTATTGTACCTAAGAGTCGCCTCTTACCCCTTCAGATGTTTAGATGCAGACTTCTGCTTCTGTTCTGTTTTATAAAACCAGTTTATCTTTTATTGTGGCTAAAGCCAGGTCTCATCACCTGGCTTTTGCTCGATTTAAACACATCTCCAGTTCCTCTTGTTTGAACAGAAAGCACCTGCCAGGGCTTTTTACTGGGGTTTTAGAACCTTTGTGATGGTAGCACCTGTAGAGTCGTGTTCATAAGACACATTAATACAAATGTTTCTCTTTCCTTTGCTGATGTCTGTGTCGCTGGTCTTTTATTTGCATGCTTTTTTCATTTGTGTCTTTCTTTTCCTAATTGCGATGCCATGAGTAAACCCTATCATCCATGTACGTTAGTGTTTAGTAATAATCTTCCTGTCTGTTTGGACCTCCTACAGAGTGTGCACACCTGCTGCTGGCCCACAATGCACCAGTGAAGGTGAAGAACGCTCAGGGATGGAGCCCCCTTGCAGAGGCCATCAGCTACGGAGACCGGCAGATGAGTAAGTATCTGTGACTGACTGGCTGTCTCTGCCTGGTCATACACTGAGACAGAGCTTTTGAAACTCCCCCACCAGCACCACTGCTTCATCCTGATCACCTCGTCAAAGTGTCAGCCAACTCACTCACTATAACAAACGTGGCTTTGGTGCAGCTTCAGTTGGGATTTTCTTGTGTGAAAACATTGAAGTGGGAGAGAAAAGGTCCCAGGGACAGATGCAAACTAACAAACAGCTCGGCACATTCTGCTTCCCAGTGAGGCCGTGACGCCGGCCTGCCTCCTTTGTCCCTCAGAGAGACGGGACATTCCTCAAGGGCCCTCTGGCTTTTGTGCTTCGATGAAAGGCAGTTCATTAGATGTTTCTCTCTCTCTCGCCTGTCATTGGCTGATTAAGCTCGGGCCCTTTTCACGCCCATTTCCTGCCCACAGTCCAAAGTCTGGATTAAACTGGGGTTTGAAATATTAAAATGTTATGTATCCAATGACCGTTAATAGTTATTATCTCATTGTACAAGAAACTGGCACCTAGATCTATCATGCAGGGTTTTTAATGCTATTGATGTAAGAGGGAAGCATGAGAACACTCTTTGTATGCAGGCTGTACAGTTTAATTGAATATGAACATGGGGATGTTTGAAAGATGCATTTTGTTCATTATCTACTTTAAGTTCCTAATATGTTAATCATGGGGATTTTGAATAGATCATGTCACTTGGTTTTGCCGGCTGTTTGTACAGGAAGAATCAAACCGGTTTATAATGAAAATTGACACGAAGCAACCCCAGTTACCTTCCATGTGGTTCATTCAGTTTTGTTCTGTAAGACAAATACAGCTTTCATACTGTGTGTGAAATGCTACAAATTGATTCTGGTTTATGACTGACAGGTCTTAGAAAGAGAGAACGGCTCTTCTAGTTCGATATGAATATAAATACCTTGATGTCATTTCAAAATTGTCATTATTATGCATTTTCTTTTTTAGCCATCTCCATTGTCAGAGCATGTGAATTGCCTCGCAGCCCATCGCAGTTGTTGAGAAGAATGAATGCACTTATCTTTGCTTTGTTGTGAATTGATCTGTCAGAAAATATGTTTGGTTTGCTGTGAGTTTGCGAGTAGTGTCTGATTGGCTGGGCCTGTGTCTGAGGGGATCAGACGGAGGACAGTACAGACTGAGTGGGTCAGTTGACTGATCTCTTCAATCATCTGTCAGGTTTCAGAGGAAAGAGGCCTTACAGCTTCTGCTGAGCAGGACTTGTCTTTGCCTCCTGGGCGAATTTATTGCCACACTAATGTACAGGCCAGGCAAACAACACTCTCATTGCACTGATCAGTGTGATGCTGATCCAATGACTGCATTCACACTTTCCTTCTATAGGATTTTACCTGGCTGCCATGATGACATTTAAGGTGAAAGATGTTGAGGGAAACTTGACCTTTTCTGTATTCAGTGCATGTTGAGCATGAGCCGAACCGAGCCCTGCTTATCATTCAATGACACCCAGGAGCTTTGTTTTACAAACAGGGTCATGTCCTAGACTGAAGCAACGCTTCAACAAATTTCCATATAGACTGTCCTATTACCAGGCAAACTTCTCGAAAGCAATAAAAAAAAAAGTGAATGTGTTGTTTTTGGTGAATATTTATGGCAAACTTTTTCCGATATCTACCCACACTTGCAGCCATTTGAACAAGGTGTTAAAATGTGGCTCAGAAATAGATTTTGTCAGTGTTTGGTTGAGAAAGATCTATTTCCATCCTCACTCGGCTGCGTCGTCAGCTTCAGGAGTTTGTTTAAAGAGCTGCTTCAGTCAGAGTTAGTGTTTGTTCAGATGAGGAACATGTCAGACTGCAGTGGTCTTTGTAGTTGACTGTTGAATAGAGAACCAGATTTGAGTTTGCTGCCAAAACTATGTTTATGTGAGATTAAATGAAATCTAGCAGCTAGTCAAAAGTTATACGCCTGGAAAAGAGGGTTAGGTTTTTTTTTGTTGGTCTGATTCAATCCAAGTTGAAGGTCGCCGTCTAATTTTCTCTTGATATCTTCAAAATCTGTGGAATATTGGATTATTTAAGAAAAAAATCAAGATCAAGTGATCATCCCCTTGTGACTTCAAAGCCACAAAAAAATCACTGGCTGAAATGTGTAACGTGTTTCTGAGTGATATGTGGGTTATATAAATGATGATGGAAGCTTTGTTTAACCATCAGTGTTTGTCTATATTTGGGGGAACTGACCAGGTGGGAATATGGTGCAAGATTCTGTTGGAACTTCTCCCCAATAACTGATCTCATTTATACTCAAAAGATGCAAGTGTCTTTACTTTCATATGTGGAGTAAAATAGGAGTTAATCCTAAATATTATTTTTGTTTCTTAGTCTTCCATTGAGACACAAAAATAAAGATTGAACACAGAAATGTAGATTTCACATATACAATCAAACACAAATAAACATTATTACATAGACTTATAACTATCTAATAAGTGCAGCTTCTTCAGGCAACATTTTGAAGATTTGTAATATATTTGAAACACAGTGGATCTTTGTTCTATGCTTGAACTTGAGTCCTTAACAGCCGTAGTATAAGACGTCCAATTAAATACTCCAGGTTTTATAGCAAAGTAAAAAGGCCATTTAAAAAGCAATATCACATCTGACAAAATACTATAAAATATTAACACAAATTTTATTTTATGATAAAGTACTTTTCACTGACATCTGTTCCTGTACAGCCCTGAAGCTGAACTAAATCATCTTTTCCTCCTCACTACATTCACAGACTTCTTGAAAGCAGCTTGTAAGTTTTTAATCAGATGTTCAAAAGTCCTCGTGCTGCACGGCCGTCATGAGTCTTTTTAGATGTCTTGTAAAATTAATTGACTGGGCCTCAGTAAGTTTGAAAGTACATTCATTCAGGCCTGTTTGCAGCGGCCCAACCGCTTGACAGTTCCACACAGGGACTCCACAGGGTAGCTGTGTCAATATTGACTGTTCTCAGATTATTGGATAATTCTCCAGTCACAGCCAAGAGCTACTTGTTAAATGGCAGCAGTTTGTGGTGACTTCAATGCAAAAACGGTCCTGATTCTGCCTCTGTTCATTAATTTCAGGAGGTGAATTTACTGAGATCACTCACCTCATTAATGCCAGGAAAGTGTCCTAATCAGTATCAGAGTGAATTAGTGCCAGCATGGAGAGTCAGTTTGGTTTAGCGCTGAAGCAGTCAGGATTGGTTTCCTCGGTGTGTGCTGGACAGGTCGGCCGTGGGCAGATGGTGAGATTGTACTCCGTTCCTTATCCCGCTGAGACGCGGCAAGGATCAGGAGGAGCCCCATTCAGGGCTTGTCTTCACTCATTAGGCAGCCGGGCCACAAAGACAGCCCTCTTCCTCTACCTGTGTCTGCGTCAACTGCCACGCGTGTCATCGTGTGTATCATGTCTGTGTGTGCATTGTGTTCTCATTTGGCCCTGTTTTACCCCTGCCCCCTCCACGCCACCTCGTCTGGAGCACCGGTCACACCATATGAACAACATGTTTGTGTGTGTTGACTGACCACGTGGACATAAAGCCGCACAGTTAGGTTGCTGATGATGCCATATGTCCACTGTTGCTTTTCATGCTAATAAAACAGAGGGCGATTTGAGTGTCACAAGCCAAATATTTTCTTTTTTCATCACTGCTTCCATGAGTTTTGAAAGTGGTAATATAATCCCCTCCTGGCTCCATAAAACCACCACAGTTATGTCGATGGGTTGCTGATGCTCCCATTCCGCTTATATACAGCAAATGACATTCAAATAAATGCTTACATTAACAAGCAGGGCTCCTGCAGCCACTGGGCACAAGAGATGTGATGGCTTGTGAATGTAGCGCATCACGGTTAAGAGCCTGCTTGGAGTGTGTCTCTCCCAGGTCATTAAGGAGTTATGGGGGCAGCTCATTAGCAGGCAGCTCCATGTCTGCCTGGCTCGTTCCCTTTGAACTTCCTGGAATGGTTTAATCCCTGCAGGTGGTGCGCAGGGATTAGTCGGACGCTGCTCGGAGTGCCCCATGTTGCTGCAGGAAGTCAACATAGCTCTGAACCATAAATCACATATACATTAAAGTGCGTGCTCTTTGCCTTTTGCATGATTCACTGTCGGATGGATTTGCATAAAGAGGCAGCAAAGTTATACATTAATATACACAAGATTATTTATTACCTCTGAGCATGTGGCTGAAATGTTTTAGCGGAGCATGTGTTGTGACAATATCTGGACTACTTCTGTACGGTCCTACATCAATGCTGCATTACTCCTGCCACTGTGAAAATAGTTTTATTTTAATATTATATTAGGTCACATTTGAACTGTGCCTGCTCCAAAACGTCTCGACTTTCCTGCCACGTAGAGACAGAGCATTTCCAGTTGGCATAACAGCAACATGGCAGAGGAATTACTTTTTGAATATAGTGACTAAATGTTCTATTTGGAGTGAGTTATTTCTAGGGATCAGATTTCAAAACTACAAAAGGTGATTAACAGTCAGCTGTTATGGGAACTAACACTTGTCTCCACTTGCGAATCATTTTTCCCTCCAGACGCTCGTCAGTCACACAGCAGGGCGCTTCCTGTTTGTTGATGGGTTTGGACTCACTTGTGCTTCTTCTTCATCTGTGTTTGTCTTTTTTGTTCGTCTGTGTCCTCCAGTCACGGCGCTGCTGAGGAAGCTGAAGCAACAGTCCAGAGAGACTGTGGAGGACAAGAGGCCCAAGCTGCTGAAAGCCTTGAAAGAGGTTTGTTAGTTCTTATTTGTCTGATCGTTTCTCTCTGATGATGCTGCCCCTGATGTTTTGGTGTCTTGAGTCTTTTAACATCTCCGTTCTGCCTCTTGTACCCAGTTTACTACAGAATCCGCATGGGTATACCCAGTTTTTTTTTAAACACGGGTAAACTTCCCAATAAAAGGCCAAACTCCCACTGCTAGAAGAAGAGTTTGCCCTTCTGTTCTCCGCTGGGGCATGTTTGATGTCACAACGTGTCGTGAAGCACAGCACACAACAGAACAAGCAAATCTTTTACTTAAGTCCCTCTTTCGAACCCAAAGGCGACTGAATGAGTTTAGATCGCTCCCATCTTACACAATATGAAGAAAATATCGCTATTGCAGTTTTCTTTCCAAGATGTGAAAAGTTAATAAGTACAAAAAACGTCATCGCCATTGATGTGCCAATGCCTGGAACTTCCAGGTGCGCCATGTAATTGTGCCAGAAAAAGTGCAGTGTCAGTGCCTGTATTCTATACTGCCACAATAAAGAAGAAGTAATTAGCAGGTTCAACTGGGTGTCATGTTTCCATCACTGCTGATCAGAGCTGGAGTTGATAAAGAGTCATTTGACCCAGAGGTGAAAGCCAATTGTATCCATTCTGACTGCTGACAAATCCAGATGTTAGTGGATGTTCTTTTGACCAGTGGATCCGGGCATCTAGAGCTTATAAACACTACTGCCTGAACTGCAATAGTTTCTATGTCTCATTAAAACCAAATAAACACACAAAGAGAGTTAAATATATATATTTCACACCCACAGATACACAATCTTTGTTCCCAGACCACAATGAAGATTCTCTTTCAAAAGGGATTCTCTTCACAATGAGGTAAAGCCAAGAGGGACACACACAAGCACTCACAATGGCCCCATGCACGCCTGGCCATTTACATCTAGTCAGAGATGTGCTTGTTCAGGGTTAATGAAGCCTCACTGTGCCTCTGTGTGACATCACATGCACACATACACTGTAATACCTCTGGATTTGTTGTGTCTGGCTGACATGATGACACACAGGCCTCACACAGACACAGTAAACATTTAGTCATGTGCAGGCTGTTGCACTTCATCTACACATTTGAGCTTCACCATACAAGATCCCTTTAGTAATAGTCATGCAGCCTGACATCATGTAATTGACTCTGTAGGTGTAATCATCTGGTGATTGTAGCTTTCAGGTCATCTGTGCTGCAACAACACCCCCCCCCCCCCCCCCCCAGGAGAGTCAGGGAGAAGGTCAACAGAAGGACAAACTATCTAAAACCATGTTTTTCAACTGTGTGGTATCGAGAACCTGTTTCCATTGTTTTATCACCTCCTGTTTGACGTCTTTAAAAGCACCTTGACATTGAAAAGTGTGTTTACTGTGACAAGATGTGAACCTTCCTGGATGTTGACGAGGCACAGGTGCTGCAGATAAATTGTCTGCGTCATCATCGCTCTGAGATGATAAAAGGTCTGGGAAGGGACGATCCGCTGTCGAGCCTGAGTGAGGGAAAGATTGAGGCCACCAGTGAAGAGATCAGTACCTCCCATCAATTGTACCGAGGGGTGTCAGTCAGGACTTGTTATGGACAACATGGAATCTGTTTACTTACATGATTACCAACTATTTTCAGTAATTTCTTCATACGCCCTCCCGGCACTGTCAAAACTTACTGGGCCGAAAAGTTGGATTAATGCGCAGCTGAAAATAGTCCCAAAATAATACAGTGTTTCTTCCTTTTGTTGAACTTATCGACAATAAGACCTGAATCTGTCTTTAAGGTATGCAGCGATTCTGTTGTGAATAGCTTTGTGTTTCGACTCGTATGGTTTAACCAGTGATTCTCTATCTTCATTTGCAGCTTGGTGACTTTTACTTGGAGCTTCACTGGGACTTCCAAAGTTGGGGTGAGTCAAGTTCCACAATCTGCTGCCCCATAATATTTATGTTAACAGTTATATTGACAGTCAAATTTAATCTCAGTTTCACAAACATCATTTCTTCTGGCAAGGAACCACATGTCCCAAGTTAGAGTGTCGTCTGGAACTCAGAGGACTGACACACTATAGTCAGTAAAATATGATGAGGTCAGAGTTTTCACCTTGTGCTCCAAGGTCCACAGCTGGAGTCAAGTTACTCCCCCTTCTGGGAATGAGCTGACATACCATCCTCTCATGTGGATGAGAGTCTCCATTTATGCTTAGTCAGGGACATCTGCCAGCACCAGGAGCAGAATGTGTTCTCCAGCTGGCACCACTACTTAACAATGCAGGGCCTCGTATATGCTAATGAAGGATATTGTATGAGAGTTTAATAAATGTATCTAATGGTGCTGGTGCAGGAGAATTTGCTTTGTCAGCAGAAATCTGGTCTGAGCCCTCTGGAATTCTGTGTCTTTGTGAATTATTTACAAGGTGGGCAAGATTATGTAATGGACGCTTGATGGGAACTGTATGTTCAGTGGTTGCATAACTGTGTGTACTCAAATTTTTGTTGTTGTACGAAAGTAAACGCTTTGCTGTAAAGACAGACATTGAGATAATTTTTTTGGGCTACAGAATTACAGATTTACTATTTTCCACATTGTGTTGTGTTTTTCCCCCTCATCACTCGACTCTTCAAAAGGAAAAACAGGAATATCACGTTGAAATTTATTCAAGTATTCAGACAAAGCACCTCTGGCAGCGATTATAGTCCTAAACCTGCTTATATGACACAACGAGCTCTGCTCACCTGGATTTGGAGATTTTCTGTCGTTCTTCTCTGCAGATTCTCTAAGGCTCTCTAGGGATGTTTAATTTGGTTCATGTCAGGTCACTGGTTAGACCACTCAGGGAAATTTACAGAGTTGTCCCAAAGTCAGTTTTTTTACTGTGTGTCCAGGGTCATTGTTCAGTTGGAGGATGACTTTTTGGACCAGTATGAGGTCCTGAACAATCAGGACCAGGTTTTCATTAAGGCTATCTCTGTAATTTGTTCTGCACCTTTCCCTCAATCCTGATGAACCCCCCAGTCCCTGACCCCGAAACCCCCCCACGGCATAAAGCCACCCGAATGTTTCACAGTTGGGATTAAATGGTCAGGAGATGGTTTCCTCCAGGCAAGAGTCTTTCCAAATAATGTCTTATCAATTTAAATCATCAAAGGTGGACTTTGATCAAGTGTAAAAACTTCTCAAAGAGCTTTGAGAGAAAATAATATTTCAGTTTTTCTTTTTCAATAAATTCTTTGTCATTAGGGGCGTTGAGTGCAGATTGATAAATAAAATATTTGAATGGTTTAAGTTTGATGGTGCAACACAACAAAGTCAATAGGTGACCGGGTTGGAATATTTAGTGAATGCGAAGAATCATGTTTAAACCAACACGTCCCATGGATCCGTGCTCACATTGCTTGAGGGATTTCTTTCTTGGTGCCGTTCAGGCCTGATGAGACCAACAAGCCTGTTATACTCTTCTGGGTTGAAGAACCCAGTGTTTTGTGTTGTTTTTTCCAATGCAGCCATTCAAAGATCTTCACTAGACTTTTAAACTCCCCGTTAAATTCTGTGCATCTGAAACAGCAAAGGAAAATTAAGCCTCTTGTTTCAGTGACTTAAAGCCTTGTGGGGGCTCTGAGTTATTAAATATTAAGCCACAGAACTAGACGTGCACATGGTCTATATGCTACAGGAGCTTTGAAGTGGTCGCCTTCATTGAGTGAAGTTTCTAAATCGAGGCCCCTCCAAGATGTATGACACGTTTAACTGAATCTTTTCCTGTTGCAGTGCCTTTGCTCTCCAGAATCCTGCCTTCAGACGCCTGTAAGATCTACAAGCAGGGCATCAACATCAGGCAAGTCCTCTCCACAAATGGAATGCATACATGTCAAAAATGTGGTAATTAAATTAGCTTTGGAACATTATATGTTATTAATTTTCTATTTAAGTAAACAAGGACCAGCTTAACGGAAACGGCATTGAAATAAACTGCAATTCCTCAAGAAAACCGATGCAGACAAAGATGTCAAATCAGAAAGTTGAGATGCAAGATCTTTTGACAATAAAGGCAGATGCTGCTGCTGCTGTAAATACAAATTTTAAAGCAGAATTTATACGTCACGTCCTGCCACAGCAGCTGACCCTCACCGGAGCGTGCCGGACATTTTCCTCTTCTTGTCAACGGTCCTGTCACGGACAATCTCCTGTATTGTTCCTCATAATTGAAAGAAAAACTCCGGAAAATATCCAGACCCTTAACACACAACTGTTAAAGTGTTGCTGAGCTTACAAACAAAGTGGTGTCAGCAAAACTCCAATGCAGCTGACACACACACAAACACACACACACACATACACACACACACAAAACAATGAAACTATAGTAGGAATCCACAATTCTGTGTTTTAGGCCGCCTCTGTAGCACGTGCACAGTTAGTAACCCACTGCTCAGTTTACTATAAGTTATTTTTGTTTGCTTGACAGACGAGGGCAGGCCCTTATCCAGCACATACGCGCATGCTTCTATATTTGGGCTCCACAACATATCAACGGAAAGTATTTGAAGGAAAAATTCAATTTGCGTGAGTTGGCCTTGATGCGGAGCTCGTCGTTACTCAGAATCTGCTCCTGTCTGATTTGGTATTCAAAATGCCCTCTGATTATCCTGGAGTTAAGGAGATGGTTAAAGAACTGTCACCGTGAGCTACTCTACTTTCTTGTGCTACAGTGTGTCAACCTGTCACAGCGACTCTCAGCACCCAGCACTTTGTTTCTACTCTTCAAAAGATGAATGTTTTTCTCTCTGCTATATTTGACTCCAGGACTTCCCATTCTGAAAAAAATATATATAGACTCTTGATATGTTGGTTTCCCGTGGCACGATTATTATACACAACGGCTCTCATCTTTCAGACCAAAGGTGTGACAGGTTTTCTTCAGCTCACACTTTTTCACAGTGTCTCCTGCAGAGTTAGATGTGACCCACAGTAAACCCAGTTGAGCTCCTCTGCTGTCATCTTCTGGTTACTTCCCCTGTTTTCTCCTTTCATTTCTCCGAAGTTCTCACACTAAACTATCTTAAATGTTTGTTTGTGTGTAGACTGGACACCACCCTGATAGACTTCACGGACATGAAGTGCCAGCGCGGTGACCTCAGCTTCATCTTCAATGGAAACGCCATCCCCTCCGAGTCTTTTGTCGTGCTGGACAACGAACAGAAGGTTTTCCAGCGGATACACCACGAGGTGTGTGAGACCCACACAGATATGAATGTGAAAGTATAAAGCCTCATTTACAGAGTTCACATTACAACAAACTTATTTACAGTTATGGATAGTGAGTGTTATTATTGATGAACCTGCTGATTTCTGTCTCAATTCATCGGTTTGTCTGATAAATGTAAAATCTATTTTCCTACAGCCATTTTCATATATACCTTGTTTTGGTGTGTTCTGTCTTTTCCATAGTTTTCTACTTGTGTTGATGCTCATGTTGTGTACCTTTTAGGAGTCGGAGATGGAGACGGAGGAGGAAGTTGACATCCTGATGAGCAGCGACGTCTACTCTGCCACACTCTCCACCAAGTCCATCACTTTCTCCAGGGCGCAGACTGGCTGGCTGTTCAGAGAAGACAAGACGGTCGGTGTCATGTTATTGTCCTCGATAGCGTTAGCGTGAGATTGATTGTCCGATTGTTATTGTTATTCCCACTGCTCCCACTTTCCCAAACGCTGCTCCGGGTCACAGGGTCTCACCAGCTCCAGGAATTCCAGGAATCTTCAGTAGCTTTTCCCAGACACAAAGTTGGAAATTTGATTAATTCTTTGGGAAACGCAGGAAATGGACTGGAGACGATGCACAGGGTCTCAGTAAACAGATTTCTATCAGCGTGTAATGTACACAATATGTTATGCTTTGAGTAAACCAGACAGTTGACCCCTGCACCTGTAACTTCTACGCCTGAAAACAAATCAAACAAACAAAGACTGATAGAATATGTAAGGCCATGAAAGGTCTTAAATGGGAAACAAGAGAAACCAAATTGTTCCGTTTACTCTTTCTGAACTGCTCTCCGTTTTGTTTGACTTTGCTTGATGGGTAAATGTTTTTTTTCTGGGTCTTCTTACTATTTTACCTTGAACTCCCTCCACTTTCCTGATCATATTTCCTGTGCTTCAAACCCACACCAGGCAGGAAAAGACAGTAAATGAATTGGGGGTAGCAGCAGTGATAACCCCAGGAAGGAACCGCAGGTGATAGGCTCAGGGTTAAAAACAACACAGACGGGGTTAGGGCGACGCGGAGGCGGTGAAAGAGATATGTGGAGATTGCTCCTTTGTCCTTTTGACGTGGGTTTAAAAGGGAAATTGGCGGCTCAGCGGGGGGGGACTTATCTCGCTGTTTCTTCTCTCTCAAGGAGCGCGTGGGAAATTTCCTGGCAGATTTCTACTCGGTGAACGGCCTGGTCCTCGAGTCCAGGAAGAGACGGGAGCATCTGAGCGAGGAGGACATCTTGAGGAACAAGGCCATCATGGAGAGCCTGAGCAAAGGAGGGAACCTCGTAGAGCAGAGCTTTGAGGTGAGTCGGGACGTTTGTCACTGGTCGACTCAGTAGAGCGACAGAGCAAACAGTCGCGTTTACAGCATCTGTCCACAGCTGGTGCGTGGTGCTACAGAGCCAAACCATAATTACCCATGATTGTGAATGATAATTTGGGTTATGGGGCCACCTTCAGCACGGAATCCGCAAACTCCCTCAAACGTGTACACACACACACACACATGTATTTTTATTGTTGGCTATGAGGGTTTCTGTCGGACCACGTCTGTAACTTTCCAAAATCAACGATCCAAGGATCTGCCAGCTGTGCAGAGGTCAGAGAGGAGTCGAGGGTTGAACTTCTCTATTGCTCTGTTTTTCCTTTTGTTACACAACTATTTCTATCTCCTCAAAACTCTATTTTGTCCAAGAGACTCAAAACTATCTCCTTCTTTTAGTGACAGCTGGATTTTAACTCCATGGTCACTTTGGGCTTTGGACCTTTTTGACCAAAAGGTTTTAATGAATTATGGAACAAGTGTGAAGGACAAGCATCTGTATGTAGTGTCTGTTTTTTACGTTTTCTGATATGAAAACTTTTATTTACAGAATAAACTAAACATACCGATCACTGATATATTGGAGGTTTTTTTACTCCCTAATATTAATACATTGATCCCCAAAAACCCATATAAGCAGATTTCTACAAATGAGACAAGTGCCAGATGAAGATTGATCTACACACAGTCATTCTGTTGTGTGTATTTAACGTTGTGTGACTGATGTTTGAGTTTAATGAAGGAAGGTAAAGTGAAATGATGCTGAAATGATAAAATAACTAACTCCTGTCTTTCTTATTCTCTAGTTGGGAAACTGTCAAGGAAACTAAACTTTGTTTTTATTGTTGATGAACCAGAATAAATGTTTGTCTTTCAGCCTTAATATTAATACCAGTGATCTCCACTACTCCCTTGTTTTTATGAATGACAAATGACCAATCATGTGTACTCCATCCCATAAACCAACAAAAAGTACTACAGGATTTTTAACTTAAAAGTACCACACCAACGTTTAGTTCCTGGTTCCACTGGTTTAAATACAGTTTTTTTTTCTCCATTTGCACTAAGTTCCCTTTATATACGTGGCTGCAATAAAACTGGCTATTATTCATATTGCTGGTTACACAGTGAGTGAGGAGAACTGTGTGTTTAAGCTGTAACTCATAGAGCTTAACAGACAGGAATCTCTGTCTTAAAGATAAGTGAGGTTTGGATGTCGTCTCGGGGAACAATGAGGATTAGAATGCAGCTAGAACAACTAGGAACCAGTCGGGTCACAGTTTGCTCTTTGGTTGAACATCCTGTTTACTTATACGTCCTGCAGCGTAACCACCAGTCCAGTCCTGAAACTGTCCTGTCCCGCTGGAACCTTGGGGTAGGACATAAGTCTCCGAAAAAATCCAATCCACCTCCAACCACCCCCCTGCTGTATGTGTTCAGAGATCAATCCTGTAGAAACCGCATGGCCCCTCGACTCTATCAATTCCATTTTGCATGGTTTATTGAAAAATTCCAGTCTCATTCCCCCACTGTTGTTTCTTCAATGTCTCCAACATGAGACGCTGCTCAGGTCACTTCTGTTATGAGGGAGGTTTGCTCCCCTCCTTATCCACTTTGCATGGAATCGAGTGCCCAGCACTGCCACCTGGTGGTGAAACACGGGGACGATCCTCCAGCCTATCACCTCTCTCTCCCTCCCCCCCCCCCTCCCCCCCCCCCCCCCCCCCCCCCCCCCCCCACTGCAGTATGTTCCAGAGTTTGCTTAGCAAGCCCTTGTCCACACACACGGAGCATAACGCTTTGTGAAGACAAAGCCTCCAAACACTCCACCGGTGCTTTTTAACTGCTCGCCTGTGTTTTTGTCGACACTCCCTTGTTCCGTGCTGGGCTTTGTCTCATCACAGTATAATACGATGTGTGTCAGTCTATCCGTAAAGATCCGAACCAGACTCTACTCATGTCTAAAGTAAAAAGCTGTGTTTTAGGTTGCCTTGCTGTCAGTGTGGAAATAACTTCTCCCTCACCGCTGCTGGAAAACGATACATGGAAGGGGCTGAGAGGGAAATGAGCAGCTGCCGTGACATAGCCGTGTTTACCACAGAGAAGGCCAGCGGATCAGCCCTGTGCCTGTCGACACAGGGAAGAGTGGGGAGGCTTTTCAACTGGGGCTAGACACTATTGATCTCACGGATGAAGGCTAAAACCCCTGGTGCCATGGAATGATGGAGGGGGGAGCGGGAAGCAGCATACCAGCGTACCAGGGCCTCCGCGGCCTGTTTGTACTCTGCCCTCGTCACAACAACACGCCAGAGCTGATACGCACAGTGTGAGAGCGAGCACCTGTCAAAGCTGCTGAGGAGAAAAAATCCCCGAAGCCTCTCTGTGATGGCTGCATGATATTGTCCCTGGTGTTTTTCTCACCTCAGACGTCTGACTCTTGGCTCAGGCCGGCGTCTCCTCACTCGCCACATTTCCCCACATTATTCTGCCGTTCGTTTTCAGGGGAAAGTGGATGGAGCTCATCCCAGCTCCAGGTCATGGTCGGCCAGGAGAGATCGTCCAATCTGAAAATAAACTTGCATAGGAGGCAGAGTTGATCGTTTTCCACAGAAAGTTTAAATGATGGATTTGTTTTGGAGAAAGTTTTCTTTAATGCTGCTTTGCTGTTGGAAGAATCTGTTAGAGCGCGACCAATTTATCGGCCGACATGAACCTTTCACAAACATATCAGCATCGGTATTTATAATTGACAATATGAAAACTTATACTTTACAGAATTAACAAATATGTACAAATTATTTTATTAGTTTTTTCCTTTTATACTTAGGTTTATATAAAAAGTTTTATTTCAGAAGTTATTCAGTTGAATTTGAACAAAGGTAGAATTAAATATAATAATGAAAAAAATAAGTTGCACAGGATTATGGAGGCCTTTCATTAAAAAGTACCTATATTTTATATAATTCATTCAGATGATTCTGATTAGTATTTTTATCACTTCAAAGTACTTCTTGTAGTGAGAGTAGATGCACCTAATCCTGCTGTAAATTTTTATCTTTCAGAAATGTACTTATACATCTTTGTGGTTAACTGTATCTAACAGGATGTTATGTCCTCAATAGATCATGATGTTAAAGACAGATTATGAGTGCTTTTATTTTGTTACTTCCTCTGGTCTATGTCCATTCATCTGTTTGTCCACCATCAGCGTCCTGTCCTCCAGCCACAGATACACATGTGATGTTAGCGTGTACGAAATAACTCATTCTTACAGAGGCATATTACTACTACTACTTTTATTTCTCTCGGTTGTATTTGTAGAAGCGTAAACCTGTTCAGTCTGAATGCACAAATGATTAAGATCAAGTATAAACACTGGTGCTCAGGAGGGAGAGGTCGGAAAGTTGGATCAGAATTCACATAAGATAAAATCACATGTTCAGTGTTTGACTGTGTTGGTGGGATGTGTGTTTCACTGTGAGGCTGATGGATAAACTGGTTTTACTGATCCAATGGGGCCCTCTAGTGTCCTGTGCTCTGTGGAAATACATTAAAAATACAAGAATAAAGTTTTTAAAACATATTAAAGAGTTAATCAAGATCCACCTTCCCTAGTTGACAGCTCACAGGTTCAGAGCCTGTTTCAAGAACATAGATATTATAAAGTGACAATATCTTATCTTTGTTCTTATCCGGCAGAGGTTTCGCCTGAAATCTGAATTCAACCTGTTTTATTTTGTTTTCCTCTGCTTCTCAGCCCATGAGGAGACAATCTCTAACCCCCCCGTCACCCAACACTATATCCTGGGAGGAATACATCGGTTCTGACAATGGAAGGTAGGTTTCTGATCACATGAAGACTGACAGAGAAAACCAGAAGAATAAGAAAACAAAATGTTACTGTAAATTACAGATGCATGTGGCCTGATGACTTAATCTGTTTAATGAAAAGAAATATAAAACGTTTTTATAGGAAATAGTTCCACTGGGGTGTGACTTGTAATTAACACACATGCTGCAGTTTCTCTGATCATGTAACTGCGATATTCTGTTTGATAAAGTTCATGTTGGTTAGTGTTCAGGGGAAAGATCACAATTGAGAATTAAGATTCGCAACCAATGGAACATTCCAACCAACAAACACTGCAGCAGAGTTAGAAGAATCCGTCAGTGACATTATCCTGAGATGAGTTTCTGACAAGCTGCCGTTTCTGTCCCGTGTCAGAGCTCCTCATCTGGGGCGAGAGCTGATCTGCAAAGAGAGCAAGAAAAACTTCAAAGCCACCATCGCCATGAGCCAAGACTTCCCTCTGGGCATCGAATCGTGAGTCGTCTCTTTAACTCTAACGTCTCCTGTGAGGTGCAGTCGAAGCTGTTTATGTTGTTTATGATATTTTCTTTCTTTAATTATCTATTTTCATTTGTTTTTTTGTTTTTTATTTGTGCAGACAACAGATGAAGTAGTTTTTCGATTTGGGGAGGGAGCCTGTAGTTATGTGTTAGTATGTGTGAAATATTATTGGCACTATGTTGATTTTGTAATTGACCCCCTTGAAAACGTAATTTTGCATCTCAAGGGGTTTTATATTTATATTAAATGTGTAAAAAAAAAGTGAAGTTATACTGTAAAATCTATCTAAAGCTTAATATGCACAAATCTAACAATGTAGGATTAATAACTTAGCTTTTATATTTGTCTGGATTTCAGTGTCTGTTGATCTATTTTCTGAATCATTTGTTGGTCTTGTTCTGTCTCAGGTTGTTAAATGTCCTGGAGGTGATTGCTCCCTTCAAGCACTTTAATAAACTCAGGGAGTTTGTGCAGATGAAGCTCCCCCCGGGTTTCCCCGTTAAACTCGGTAAGTAGATGTGAATAAAAGAAGAGAAATGAACCATCTTTAGGATTTTCTGACAGTTTGACTGAAAGATAAATGGAAACAGGGTCAGCCAACTGAAGGATGTGGTAACTTAACAAGATCCCTTGGAGATGTTGTGACTTCATAAAAACAAAGAGTAAGATATTGGTATGTTTTCTAATTGTGCTCTTGCCTCCGTGCAGACATCCCCGTCTTTCCTACCATCACGGCCACGGTGACGTTCCAGGAGTTTCGCTACGACGAGTTTGAGGCGCCCATCTTTACCATTCCCAGCGAGTATAAAGAAGACCCCAGCCGCTTCCCTGACCTTTAACCTCTCCATGCCGGGCAAAGGGAACCAACGTACAACCGGGGCAACATACTGCTACGAGACATGCTTTTATAAAAACACGAAAAGGAGAAACTGAGGGAAAAACAAGTTCATAGATTTCATCGGACGTCCAGACTCTGATTACAAACCAACGAGCAGAGTTTGATGAAGATGACGGCGCTGACAGAGACGTCGGCACCTGGTGAGAGTCTCATCAGTGAAGGGGCATTGAAGTAGAGATGAGTGAGGGCAGGGCAGTTGAGATTCCTGGTCACGGGGGCGTGAGTAGCAGACGTGAGAAGACGACCGGCTCAGCTGATTGGCCGTAGCTCCGACTGTACGTGATGTTTATAAAGCGACTGTGTTTACCTGACCTGTAGTGAGGCACTGATGTTACTGTGTGACACGTCGAGGAGGAGTTTCACTAAAAACCTGTTTTTTTAACTTCTTTTTCCTACTGAAGTAAAAAAGAAAACTCTAAAGGTGCAAAGTCATTTTAACTTTGTGATATTCGATGTAAAGGTCAACAACATAAAGCTGTACAAAGTCTAATCCATATGTTTCAGACAGATGTGGAGGGGAATGGAATCATCCTCTTTTAATTTTTTAACTCTCACTTCTCGAACATCATCAAATGTTAAAGTTTTCCCAAAGATAAACACTAAACATTTAGGATTCCAAAAAATTGAAAGTCTGTTCAAGTCGATCTTTTACTTTTGTAGGTTAAAGAACTTTAAAAAAAATCTTCTTTTTCTTCAGTTCCACTTTAACCCTGCACATTATAAAGTTGTGAGTGTGTGTAACGATGATTTTCGTGGTAATGGAATACTACCACTGAGCTCCTTGGCACTATTCAGATCCACTACAGTGACTGCGTTCAGTTGACGTTAGACAATGCTGCAGAATTTGTTTTTTAATGGTACCACAGATTGTTTGGTTTTCTCTGTCTGAGAAGCGGCGAGCGAAAGTTAGAATGTCGGGTGTTTTGTTTCTGACTTCACCTTTTTGTAAACTATGTAACAAAGTGTACAACGAACGGACATTGTACAGATGTTAGCTGTTAGGGAATGAATGACAAAAACATTCACGCCATTTTTACACTTAAACCACAACCAGGATTTTTCCTCCTGCACAATAAGTAAATACACGTTTTATTGCTTTTGTCCTTTTATGTTTTCTCATGACTCGTGCTGTCTAGGAACCCGAGGGAGAGTTGTGGAATTTCTTTTATGTAGCGTCCCACAGGTCCATTTACTTGGTTTGTAAACATGGTGGCAGTTGCTATTTTTGTACATGTGTTTTAAAGAAACAAAAAGAAAATCTGTCATTTCTCCTGTCATTTTTTTCCCCTCCTGATAAATTGTACGAGCCTCCTTCAGATGTGTGGATCCAAAAATCACCTCCACCACGTGTAAAGCACAAAGCACCGAGGTTCTTAGAGAAGTGAGAGTGTGTTAAAGGCTGTGAGGCGTTCACTGGAGGCCGGGGCAAACCGGCACGAGGTCTGTGCCGGTGCTGCTGTGGTTCATGAACTCTTGGTGAAGCTGAGACAAACAGATGTTGGAGGATGTTCTTCTTGCTCTCTGGTTCCTCAGCAGCAACATTAAAAGAGCAACATGCTTATTTATATCCATATTCAGTGCAGCCAAAACTGTTGTAAAGTTCTGCAACACTATTTTCATATAAAATGTACTAAAATAAAAATTCCACATATCTAACTGAATTTTGACTCCCATGTTTTTTCACATTCCCATAACTCTTCAGGATGTAGTTTGACGTTTTGGTAAATGTGTTTAAATGTAATAAGATTGAACTGATTTTTCAGTTTAATGTGGAGCCACAGCTAAGAGATGAATTGTATTACATTTGCTTTGTTAAAAGTTAAAGTTCTACAAACACTTTCTATTGCAACTGGCAATGACTATATGGAAAAACACTAATATTAGTCATATACATGTTTATCTGTTAATGTTACTTAAAACATTTTCTTAAAAATAAATATGATCAATATATTTTTTTAACTAAAGCCATTCCCATGGATTTATCTGAGTTGATTTAAAAGCTGGTGGAATAACTAACTGATCCAAAATTCATTGACGAGAAGAAGGAAACAGCTTCTGGACGTCACAGTTAAGACCAATTTGTATAATGCTCTAGTTCTGCATTTCAAACAAGTAAAAGGGAATTTAATTGTAATTCTAGTTTGTGTCATTTCTAATCTTATGATTGCAATTCGTACATTTCATATTGAATTACATATTTTGCTTATTCATTTGACAAATGAAATCAACCGTTTCTCTGCCTGTGTGGAAAATGTTCAAAGACAAAGCAGCAGCAGAAGAGTCACAACCATGAAACTTTTTCAAAAAAATGTCAAATGATGAAACAAGTGGACAGTCGGATCAAATTTTATTTGTTTCCTTTGGAAAACCTATTGCAGACAAAGTATTTCATTGCAACATATTCAGTCTACAGTGTACAATAACAAAGCGCTGTAAATAGGAGGGTCAGCTGAACAACCACTGGGTGCATAACAGTTGAAGCAAAAATGGTTCTGCAACCAAAGAGGAAAATAAAAGGAACAGGAAGCTGGTGCTGCGTCACTAACCGTCTGAGGGAAAGATTCAGACCTGACCAGTAAAATATTTACAAATGCAGCCGATCAGAGGAAAACGCTGCGTATTCTACTGTCAGGAAGACAACATCTCAACCCAAAGCAAAAATAAACAGGATCTTAAAAAAGTACATGAAGACAATTTAAAAACAGGTCTTGTGTTATTCATATTTTAGTCCTCGTTTTCTCACGTCTTTACAAAACTGAATGGACTGTTAACTCTACACACCCCTTCCTCCCCCAAGGCATCTACAGCTAAGACAACAAATCTTTTTTAACCTTGTGATCAGACACAGACATGTTGTGGCAGATATTAAAAAATATAAAAAGGACAGTGGGAAGAGAACGTTGCCATGATCATTCTCGTGGGGAAGGGGGTGGGGGGGGGGGGGGGGGGGGTGTTTAATCACTCATCTCCATGTCTTCCTGATGGTGATCGTCTCCGTTCTGTTTGGACTTCTTGGGAATCTGACCCTCGGAACGCTCCATCTCCTCTTGGCCTTTGGGAGACGAGGCCGAGTCGGAGTCGCTCTTCCTCTCGTCGTCATCATCCTCCACTTCTTTATCGCTGTCATAACCTTGTTCCTCCTCGTCATAGTCCCGGGTCACCTGTGGCACACAATTGAGTGTTCAAAACCAATGAAGGGAATTTGGAATCTTAATGCTGCTTTAAGTTCCTAAAGTAAAGTTGGGGGGAGCGTGGCCTAGGGGATAGAGCGGGTGCTCTGCAACAAGAAGGTTGCCGGTTCGAATCCCACTCTATCCCATCTGCATGCCTAAGTGTCCTTGGCAAGATACTGAACCCCTAGATGGCCCCTCATAAAATGATGAGTGTTCTAAAAAAAATGTAAGTCGCTTTGGATAAAAGCATCAGCTAAATGACATGTAGTGTAGTGTAGTGTAAAGTACATTTTAACAACAAACAGAACGTAGTCGTATGTACCTTGACGTCTCCCTTCTCGCTGTCTGACTTGCGTTCTCGGTCTCGGTCTCGCTCTCGTTCCTTGTCCTTGCTCTTCTTCTTTTTACTGGTGGAACGTTCCCTTTCGTCTCTAATGCGGTCCCTGTCCTCCTTCCTGTCTCTGTCCCGCTCCTTCTCGCGCTCCTTGTCCTTCTTCTTCTCTTTCTTGTGACTGCAAATATTATCAATACGTAATAATTATCTTTAGCTTTTTATTTGAATGTAACTTTAAGAAGCATTGCACATGACTCCACTCACCGTCTGGGTGATGGAGACCGGGACACCTTCCTCTTGGGGGAGCGAGACGCACTGCGGCTTCGCCTATGTCTCCTGAAAGCCAATCAAAGAAAATTAAAGTCAAGGAAATAAAGAACAAATACTACTACCTGTAATTCTCATCTGGGTTTAATTTGGTCCACATTTATTTAAATGATTGCTTCAACTCACCGGCTGATGCTTCGAGATCTCCTGGCGCTGCTGTAGCTCTTAGGAGGCGTTTTGGACCTTTTCTTAGACTTCTCCTCCTTTCTCCTGTCCCTGTTCAAGATACGAGCAAAGTCAGAAAATATTACTTAACAGATACTGCTTTGACAGCAAGTGGCAGATTTAAGAGAATATTATATGTAATTTGTTGTAAACAGGTATGTATTAAGGAATTTGTTTCTGGTCCTCAATACCACACTTTTACTATTTGAGGCAAAATGCACAGCGAAACAGAGGTAAAGTACCAGAGGAGAGAAATAAATACTATTCAGGGCACAGTGTTAAATGACCACCACATGCTTTGCATCATTGACTGTTGTTAGCTGATATTTTCCATAACAGAGTTGCGGACCTCGACCTGCTGCGGCGGTTCCTCTCCCGGGAGTGGGACCTCCTCCTTCGTGGGCTCTTGGTCCTCCTCCTACTACGAGAATGGGACCTTCGCCGAGACCTGCTCTTCGAACGTCTGCCAAAATAAAGAGAAGATCATTTTAAAAAGGGTAATAACACAACTGTATTCCATGTTTTGTATGTGGGCTCAGAACTCTTCTCAATAATCTAGTAGTAGGCATCTATACCTGTGTCTTGAGCGAGATCTGGTTCTCCTGCGCCGAGAGCGTGAACGGGAGCGGGAATGTTTACGCTTGTCATCTTTCTTATCTGCAAAACAACGACAATTAAATATTGACCATGTAGTGGAGACTAATTACTTTGACAATAGAACAAACAGGACACAAATTCACTTGTAATTAGAATTCAGAGTCAACTATTTTTGAGATTTAAGTTGGTTGTCAGCATGTATAGGAAACGACTCACTTCCAGGTTCGATGGCTGCAGAAATGAGAGACTGAGCTTCTCGGACTCTCTTCATAGCCTCTTCAATCTCCTTGTTGGAGGCGTCATTCTTCATCCCTGCATTCAAGTTCAGTCCGGCTGCTAATGAATTCAATCTGAAAAGAGGCAATCAATGATTACGATTTTTCTTCAATAAATATTTGAAATTACATCCTCTAGATGAGACTGTCGTTTCTTACTTGGGATCCATGGACTGCATGAGCTTCAGAAAATCTGCAGAGAGAGCCTGAAAGAGACGCACAAGATGTTAAAACATCAGACAAAGTGTTTGGATATTCTGTAACTAGGAATGGGGCTCACTGGGAGCTCACCTGGGGGTTCATGTTTGGGCCCTGCATTCCCATGGCAGCCATTTGCTCCATGTTGGGAGCTCCCAGACTTCCAAATGGAGTACCGCCCATCTGAAATATCAAACCATTGAAATTGAAGGCAAAGCTCGATGAACAGCATCACACACAGCACAGGTGACTTTTTACTGACGTCTGGTTGCTACAGCGGCTGATTTGTTTGTAGGGAAATTTATCAGCATGTTAAGCTTCACTGGACAGCACAGTGCTCATCCTCTGCTAGAAGATACTAAGCTGACCATATTATGGACACATGTCATTTAACACATACAACTTTCCTTAGATAGTCAGCGCTCATTTACAACTCTAATGCATAATTTATTCATGTGGGCTGATTTCACCGATCATTGATATGTGAGGCTGCCCGGTAGGTACAAAACAATCTAAATCAAATAATAGTAGACAGGTTTAACATTTAATTATCTTACAACTAGTAGCATATGTGAGGAGTGTAAGTGTGATGTGAGAACTCACTGATGCCAGAGGATTGGGTGTTGGGAGAAGGCCTCCACCAGGCATCATTCCTGCCACGGCATTGGCTGGAGCCAGCAGCGACATAGCTTTAGATTCATCAGGAATGACTCCTGGTGAAAAACAGCAGCATTTCAGTATATACTCAGAGCATATGATCAATAAACACTCAAGACTTGCAGACAAGCCTCCTTAGTCTAACTACACTTTTGTGAAAAATAAAAATAAATAATAATACCACTTTGTCTCGTCTGTAAATCTTGATCCCTGACTTTTTTTTGTGTCAAAGTATGATTGTAGGATTAGCAGCTATGAGTCTAAAAGTCACAATACACACTGGTCAACACTGCCAAGATTTTATCACCTGTACTTGTTTTTTAAGTCATGAACCAAACGTAAGCAAGCACAGCCAGTTGTCCCGTGGGATGTGCTCTCAACTTTCATTAGATGTTTTATGAACAAGCGACTCGCGCCGGCTGCTTCGCTATAAAGTACACAAGAACATTGAGATACAGAAAACAAAGTTCATGATTTGGGTGTAGACACAAGGGTACATTTCAACATCACTTACCACTACCAATACAAATAAAACAACAGAAAAGGTTGTCATTTTACCTTTTCTGGGATTTGATTGTGGTTACTTTGTACAATACCACCAGAATAACAAAGACAAAAAGGCTGATTTGCAACATGATAAAATACTCATACTACTAAGCTTCAGAACTGGTGTTAGCCAACAGTATGTCACAGTATAAATACACAATGTCCAAGATAATCTGCACTAAACAGTCATGGGCTTGTGCCTGCAAAAATCATGGAAAATGTGCCCAAAGCTGAAGAAAGACTGAACAGCAAAATCTTAAAAGGAGACGATCATCCATGGTTGTGCAATCTGAAAACGGCCTATTTTTAAACTGACATTTTTACATGGTTTTGAAAAAAATGGAGGGGAGAGAGAGAGGGGGGGAGAGAGAGACACGCTCACACACACGCGCACACACACACACAACAGAAAAGACACTTGAGAACAGGATAAGGCTGCAGAAGACAAAACTGTTGGTGGCATTTTCAGCAGGGCCTGGTATATAGGGGGCTGGCTGAACCAGGAAAAAGAACTGTAAAACACAACAACAAAAGAAACACCACTGTTAAACGTGAGATTTACTCAACTCTGTCAGAGTTATGTGTGGAGAGGGTCAATAAAAAAAAATGCATTTTTACTGCAACATCAAGCAGAGGCTGATAACACTTCTTTTTAGCTTGTATGTTAGTGGAAATTTGGGAACACAAATGCACAGTCTAAAATACTATGATGCTTTGGCACATGAAGCAAGTAAAAGCCAAAGGCAGCTTGTGCGCTTATAATTAATAACCAAATTATATGCTTATTTACTTCCACAAAATCGACTGTGTGATCACACTTTGGAAATCTAGTCTTGCATGCAGGGCTGATTAGGTAATTTATCTTGCATGCGTTGTGGTGTAGGGAGGTCCCGAACATTTCCCCTTTATTGCCAGTGTAAGTTAATAAAAATCTCCCAATACCAAGCCTTAATCCAGTATTTATATTTTTTCTTTTAGCTTGTATTTGTACTGTATACTCAGGCTGAACAGTCAGGGGAGTTCTGAACAGCTCTGCATTAAGAAGAAGAAAAAAAAAAAAAGGGATTCCCACAGTAAAGTCACAGGTTTTCTAGCATGTTTGGCTGATTGCATCCCCCCTCAGGACAGTGTGGGCCTGTAAGAATGATTGACATCTCCCTCGCCTGCTTAGTTTTCTTGCACATATTTGAGCAAGACACCTGGAGTTGATTACATCAGCAAACTCCTCCATGAGCCCGGTCCAACTTGAACCAAAAAACAGCTCTAATCAGCCAGTTACTGAAAATACCTGTGTGTCAGTGCAGAGTACTTGATGCTTTCCTATTATGTGGCACAAGATATCAGTGTCAGTGCTGTGTGATGGCAAACTGTGGCTGAAATAGAGGTGAAGTGATTGTTAGTCTGGTTTTTCCAGACTAACACATTAGACAAAGGTTGAAAAATATAAATACAGGATAAGAAATGGTTCAAGCTTGACAGTAGATCTATTTTTTTTTTTTAAGGCCTTGATGGGATCTCGATTCAGATCTGCTCGGGGCATCCCTAGGTCGCTGCATGGCTACTTGTCCACATTTAATTTGAGGAAAAAATTGAAATACTTGAACGTGAGGAATTGCGATTGCCCTGCACCCTGTCCCCAACCCCCTCAATTGACTTAAGAGTCAAGTGCCTATTCTTATTTTCAAAGAAAAGATGCCTTGAACAGAGAGAGAAAAATAAAGAGTTAATATTTTACTGCAGAACAAGAGAGAGAAGGCAGCTTGCGAGCCTGGTGCCATTATTTTTTTCTAATCTCCTGATGGCAGCAGTGGACCACTTTCAGCCAGCAGGGAAGGGGCTCTCTGCAAATGACTTGTCCACTATGAAAACCACAACACAAATAACAGAGAGAGAAGTTTACAGCTAGATTGTAAGACATGGACACAAATGCACAAGTCCCTTTTTACATACCTAGAAATGCTAAGCAGTGAAAAGCTTAGCTTAATTTGATTGGTCAGGAAAAACTCACAATGGCTCAGATAGCAATGCTGTTTAACACACCTACATATTGTGATGTTACCTTCAGAGATAGCCAAGTGAGTGACATGAGAACAAAACTGGGACCCACCTTCAGCGAAGGGGACCACGATCAGGGCTCGGTCCACGAAGACGGTGTTCGTCAGGTGTTGAGAGACTCCCACCGATTCAGACTCAAGGAACTTTACAAAACAGACACGTGAAGTCACAGGCAAGGGAGAGTCACTGGAAAAAAATACAGATATGTTGTGCAAAGAATAGAAACAAGGAGACCCACCAAGCCATGTTTACACTGAGTCTGTGTCCCCAGGGACAACTGAGCTAATGATGGATTATGAGAGAAAAGGCACATACTGAGATAAGACTGGGTTCAAACAATATCTTTAGTGTGTTCAATAATTTCCACGTGTCCACATTGTTGAGAATTAATGAATACTGTCAATCACTCATGTTTAGACCTTCTCATTAGATGGTTGTGATGTCTTCATCTTGCCTGAGAAGCAGGACATTTCCTACCTGCACAGTGGCCAGATGTAATTCAATAGAAGAGAATACAAAGCAGAGGACAATTATTTCCTAGTCAAATTAAAAATACTTCAATCCAGGCATCCTAGAGGGATCTGGGTCGTCTAAGGGAGGCACTGATCATGAGATTTGCATTTATTCCTCCTATTTGTCCATTTCAATTTTAGCTTTTTACTACCTCAGCTCTTATCTGCCGTAACACACATTTTACCAAACTTGATAAATCTCAGTTATACATATTCATTAAAATATCAACAGGAAAAATGTGACCAATTTGTCATAATATAAAACAGAAAAAAGGCAGAACACAGCTAATGCTTGGTATATTACATTTGTGTGTTTATTTGTAATGGTTGCAATGATTCTATTATTGATTTCACTTCTGATAATTGATTATTTTGAATCCACGTTACTTCTTGGTGAATTGACATCCTCTAGTTGTCATAATAGTAAACTGTACATTTATTAGGTTTATAGTTTGTCACATTGGACATTAAACCATTTTCTCAAAATTCACACAGTCACTGGTCAAATTATGTTTTTACCAGACGATGAATCGACACCATGATATTTCTATTGGATGATGGTCTTGATCAGATCAATTATCGATTACTCAACCGGAAAAAACTATACTGCGTATTTACAGCATGATCATATCCTTGATTATTAATGATCGTTGTAAAATAATGTCAAATTTTCTGGTTGCAGCTTTTCAAAATAAAATGTTACTTCACCATCCACATATAGACATAAGATGTTACCCGTTAGATTTTGATGAGGATTTACAAGTGTTTTATTAAAAACACATGGGAATTAACCAGAACTGGTCGGAGGATTAATCCCTAATCGGTTTTTTTGGCCGAAAAGATGGTTTGTTCTGCGGGGAGCCGCTCAACGAAGGCGCGGGCAAACATTAGCATTAGCACTAGCGAGCCGTGCAGCGGGGCCTGCTCGACGCTACAGGCCCGAGGAGGAGCCAGACCTCGGCGAGGCAAAGACAGACGCTTGACCCGGGTGTAATGGAGAATACTCACTCGGGTGGAAACAGTTTGAGCTCCTCTATGTTCCCGAGGAAGCCGAACAGAGTCCTCATCTGCTCGGACGTCGTGCTCGGGGAGACATTAGTCACCTGAATGACGTGCGTGCTGGAGTTCATTTTTGACGACTGGTTAGCAAGCTGGCTAGTTCGAGGCTAGCGACGCGCCTGGGTTTAAAGCCAAAAGAGACGAGCTGCGAAAACGTTCACGAAGAAAACCACATTAGTCGAACAGAGGAACCAGCGTCTCTCCAGGAAGTAGACGGTGGTTGTTGTTAGGGACAAACAACGAGAGCGCGAGCGGCCAGAGACTCAACCGCGACCGACACTGTCGAGGGGCAGAGGGGTGCGTTCAAGTCAAGCGCGTACTTATCACTCTTTCCACAGTAAACACGATTGGATCCATTACATTGAGGCAGCAATAAAAATGGTAATAACAATGTTTTAACGGTGAAATAAATAAAAAGTGCACTTATTTCTCACAGCCCGTCAGTTTACATGTTTTTACCAACAGCTGAAAACCCAAAGGTTCTCAATCTACTGCCATGGCTACATTCAAATGATCTCCTCTTAAACCCCCTCTTTCCATGCCCCTTTCATTTTGATATCCTTTTCTTTTAAATTTAATTTTAACATGTTCTTGTGTTTCTTAAAATCTCTACTCTTATGTGAATTACATTTTAACAGGTTTTTATTTGTATCTATATCGTATTTAAAGCACTTTGAACTGCATTTCCTGTTTGGAAGGTGCTAAACACATAACTGGTGACAAAGTGTCAAAGGTCACACCTCTACACATACACGTTACTTTACTGTGATGTAGTGCAAATCTTCTCATGATCATGTCATGGCATTTTAAATTTAGGAAACAGGTGTAGGAAAGACAAGCTGATGTTCATTTGGCACATGGTGAGACAATAAAAACTGTCACAGTGCAGCATCTGTTCAGAAACAAAGCAGGAGAGGGAAAATGACACAAGAGTCAACAGACACCATTATTTAATTTATTTTACGGCACTTTTACACTTGGAATCACATTCCAATACATAAGAAGGAGACAACTCGAGCCCACGTACTGTCACTCAATCTCACAAACGAGGAAACAAGAGTCCAACAGAGGGTGGACAGGCCTCACGCTACAGTATCTACGTCTCCATGAGTACCGACATTGTTGAGTGACATGAGTCCATTAGGGTTGAGGCAGATGGATTTGACCAGAGTTAAGTGGCATTCCATTTACCCTTATCAATGCTTATAAATCGAATGCTTTCACCATGTCGTTGCTCAGTGCCCGTAAAAAATTGGCGCCCTAGGCGAGATTTAAAATTGGTGCCCCCCAAAATACACACGCAAACTGTCATGTATCCCCAAGAACTTTTGAACTATAAACAGATGCACACACAGGCAGACAAATTTGTAAGCTATAAAAAACAATAAAAATATATAATAAAATATATCAAAAGAGTCCTGTACTGATAGCATATCATGTCATGTCGACACAAATAAACATTAATGATGTCCACAATCGGGGTGATTCTTACCTATATATTGTTCTTTCTTCTCCTCCTCTACTTTGTGGTGCTTTCTGAATTGTGCACCTGTTAATTTAATCTTTTTTTGATTCATCTTTGACTCTAACTGCAGTCTATAATGTTCCTACACAACAGGAAATTAAAAGTAGAATATCTAAATAGTTGTTGGTAATTTTCTGTTGGTCGACTTATCAATTCATTTATTAAAAGCTAATTTCCCCCTGCTACTTAGTCTATAGGGTTTTTATATTGTGTTTTATTTACATTGTTAATATTTGTTTATTTTTGTTGTGCACTGATTGCTGGTTGTACATCAAATTGCCCTTGAAGGATATTAAAGATTTTCTTTTATGGACAACTTTAGTTAATCACCAGCTGCGCAAACCAAGCTAGAGCAGCAGACGAACCCAGCAGCCAGCAGGGCGCAGCCTCAGGACATCACAGCAGATTGTGATTCTTTAAGGTGTTCAAAGACAAGGTTGGAAAACGTACTGGGTTATTCTCTAACAATCATCCAGTATCTAAAAGGCAAAAATCTAAAAATAACTTTTAAGTAAGGCTGTCAAATACATGTAGTAAAGTACAAAATATTTGCTTTGAAGTGTTCATCAAAAGCAGTGTGGCCAAGTTTGTAGAGTGTCTGTTCTTCAACAAGAGGGATCTGGGTTTGAATCCCACTCCTACCCTTCTTTAGGCGAGACATATGTTGAACTCTTAAAATTGGTTGGATATCACTTATTAATTGCAAAATATCTTACACTATTTAAATTTAACTTAATTAAATATAAAAAAGGGAACAAATTTCACACTTTTAGCGTCTTTACCCACAATAACCTGGTGCACTACGTCACACACTACAAACTTTCCTCAAAGGGGCAGGCCATACCTGCAACACAACAGCTCTCGGTCTCATATACAGATGGCAAGAAAAAGCAGAAAGGGATTTTATTACACACTGTCTGATAAAGATTCCAACAGTAAAGGCAAGGAGTAATGATGAATAAGGTTTTCTTTAACAAGTTAAGTCTTTCATTCTCACTTTCCACCTTAAAACTATGACTTGAACTGAACTATGAACTAGTTCAGAATTTAAATGGTGAACTATGAACGTGAACTATTCATGTTAACTTGTATGAACTGAAATTTGAACTAGTTCATGAGAGGTGTAAACTTGCACAACACTGGGTGGAGGTGGCTTTTAAAAACACCAGACGCCGTCTTTTCCCGACAGTCCACGAAGGCATCGGGCCGGACCACGTTTGACGCAGAGTGGGTGTGGTTTCGGCAGCGTCACAGGATTATGCTGCTAGGCTGTTAGCTGCAGCTCTGAGCCTCCAACTCCCCCCGCGGGTTTTCCTCTTTAAATCACACGTGTGCACGAACGCTCTGGTTTCTTCAGGTCCACGGAGGTTCGCACGTGTCAGTTTATTATTTCAAACATTCGAACTCGGCTCGGTTCGGCGCAAACTCAGCGTCGGAGGGAAACTCGAGGAGCCGCATCTGGGAGCAAAGTCGTCGCTCGCTAGCATCCTCGTAGCCAGAGGTGTCAACAGGTCGCCGCCGCCGCCGCCGCCGCCGCTGCTGCAGCTCTGTCCCTGCGGAGGGTGTCATCCTCTTCGGGTTTTCTGTGCATGCAAGTGGAGCGTTAAATGCACGTTTGACGTTATTAAAGTCCAGTATGAAGAACGTGTAATCCCGGGATTACCTGAGAGGATGTGACTGCACGGGTCTGCAGCAGCAGGAGGCAGGCGAGGCCAACACTTTATCTGCAAAGGTGAGTTATATCGTTTATATACTGTGCATGGTGGTGATGAGATGTTTGTCTGTGGAGCAGCCAAGTCAGAGAGCGAGAAATAAACAGCCCAACAGTATCACGAGGGATCTTAACCGTCACAGTTGAACTGCAAGGGAAACATATATTGTGCAATTTATCAGGTTTGGATCCAAAGTTAGTTTATAACGTCTCAAGGTACTCCAGAAAGTTTGGTTTTTGAGTTGTGACTCATCTGAAATGGCATAACATAACTTCGCAATGTTGTTGTACTAATAATACATGTCAGTTGATTAGTATTAATTACTTATCAACTCCATTCTGTCCATTCTCTTACAGGAAAATGCTGACAGGGCATAAAAAGTGACCATGACCCGGACGGACACAACATGGTGAACGTTTTCCCGTTTGCTCCCCCGTTCTCATGAGACCAGCAGGAAGATATGGGCGTCCTCAGACTGGTGCTCAGAATCATGGGTAGGATCAGTACGTTCAGGTCCTATCAGTTCGTGCTTCTCCTGGCGGCCGCTCTCGCCGTCGTAGCTTTCTACTATTTTGGCTCTGAGAGGCAGAACTTCTCCAGCACCACGAAGAGGATCAAGCAGAGCCAGGCCAGCCACAACAGCAACCGAAACGACGCAGACCTGACCGTGGACACCAGGCTCTCGCACGCGGGGGGGTCTGAGGAGCAAGGAGATGCAGGAGGAGAGGGTGAGGTTTTCAGGTCAAAGACGGGGCCTAGTGAGGCTGCTGACCAACGCTACCACGCACTCATGATGTTCACCAAGGTGGACAAGAGCCGGAGCCTGCAGGACAAGTTCCGGGTGGCCATGTTGTCTATGGTGGAGCACGGACACTTTCTGGAGGGAGAGGTGTTGGTGCTTCATTTCGTGAGCGACCAGGCCAGCAAAGAACTGGGAGAGAGGATGCTGCAAGAGTTTCTCCTCGACGCAACGTTTGAGTACGAGGTAAGCAATTTTAAAGATGTGATGCATTGTGCCGTTTGTCAATCACAAGATTCAAGATTTGTATTTGTCAAATGCACAATAATAACATTAAGCAGTCGCTGGCAGTGAAATGCTTGAGTCTCAGGCTCTCTTCTAACAATGCTCAAGTAATTACACACTATACAATAAAATAAGAGAAATAGTATGACCTACTGATTTCAAAGTATAAAAGTCTGTGAAGTTGCTTTGAGTATTTTATTTTAAAACATTCAAAAACTAGAATGGTCCACAGTAGTGGATACCTCCACCAACAGTCCTTTATAAATCCATATGCCATGAATATCAGTTCCCTGAATATGCCACATTTCTTTCATCAGGATTCTTAAATTATTTTCTAAGAAATGCTTGCAATGTTAAAGATAGCAAACATATTATGATAACACTTCCTGGATCTGCCCCCTGATCCAGATCCACACACATCATTTTATGGGTTCTTTCTTGGGTCATGCTCATCCCCTAGGCAAAATGACTAACTAACAATCAAACACAGACGAAAACATAACCTCCTCAGCAGAGGCTATTAATTCTGATAATAAACAGTATATGAATAAATAACAGTTATTATGAATGATGGTTAATCAGTGGTTTTGGGATCTCAGACAATTGTCCTGTCAAAAGATTTATGAAATTGCTTTTGATTATTATCACAAGTTTCTTACATTTCAAAGACCAAACAGTCACAGTTTAGTTTTGCAACTAAAAAAGCTATTGCCAATTGATTAATCCATTATTACTATAAGTTTTTATCTAAGTTATGGCAGATGCTAACTTTAAAGCCCTAAACCAACATTTATAAAAGCCTCCTTGGTGATGTTGGAGTTGTCTATAGATGCAGTTTGAAGTCTAAACACATGGAGGCAGTATTGGTCTGCCAAACAAGTCCCCCAGCAGCGGGGGTATCCCTCCCCAACTGTTCTCTTCCTGCCAAAGCAAAGGATTATGTTCCCTCTCTGTTGGTCCTTCTCTGACATGCAATATCCTGCCTCCTCCTTTGTATTCTGCACAGAGAACATGATCACAAACTTGCTTACAAATGACACATCCCCTCCTAAACCCGCCTCAGCAGCAGCAGCAGCAGCATCTGCTGTGGAGTATCAGCCCTCTATTAGCTCTTACTGATCTCACTGCTCTGCATTTGGTCCGAGATTTGTTCAGCTTGACATCTCTTGGCAGCTTGGAGCCTGTGGGTTAGATGCTCACTATTCATTTCACTCTCTACACTCAAAGTCTCTTTTCAGAGTCTTGTACGGTAAAAGACAATCCTGTGTAATGATGTGAGGTCGGCCACACTCATTAGAACTGGGTCTGTTTTGTTACCAGGGTGTGAGACAGCACCAGATAAGGTGTCTTTCTTCTGGCTGCAGCTCAGACTGGCACGCAGAGATGATTCCTCCACCTCTTCCTCTAATGCACCACTCGGCCAACATTAATAATCACCGATTGCTCAATAACGACTGAAGCTGGCCAAGATACACAACACATCCGTGGGACGGCGATAGCACAGAGTAGTGGCAGTACAAACAAGACACAGATATGTAAGAGTCTTCTTTTTAAAGGATCACACATATAAAAACAATTTGGCTTTAAGAAACACATGGTTTGGTAATGTTTATTTAAATTGTCAACAGAAACATGTCGGAGGCATAACTAAGAAGTGGAGCTAAGAAAAAGTTTTGATCTATTCTAGTTTATAAGAGATAAGAGATAAGTCCATGTGTTAAGACCAACCTATAAGGCGAGGCGCTGCTAGTCATTAGTGGTGTGTGCTGGCCGTTGCAATACTGGATATATGAGACTGAATATAGATCAAATCTCATAACATGCTGTCCAACATCTTTGTTTAAGTTTTGGTCAAGACCGACAGTGGGTAATACTGGCCTTTTTGAAGCCTCCAGTTTCACATTTTGTCCAGGGCCCCTTTGGTTTTTTGAAAGCAGCTGTATATGGAGGTTTGGGGGGGGTGAGCCCCACTGAGAGCCCCACTGAGAGCTTAAGGACACTGCACACAGCACACCCACCTACATCTGTGACCTGCATCCATTGGCTGGTCACTTTCATTCACACTGTATCCACACTCACTTACACTAAATTGGATCATAATTTACTAAATGTTGTAGAAGATTACTAATGTAAATCAAATGTGAATTCGACTCACAATCTTGTTTGTGTCTTTGTTGAACACGCACACAACATTCAGTGCCGTTACATAAAGTAAGTAAACTTTGTATTTTTTTTTTTAATTGGTCTCTTCATATCATTCCAGTCCACTGCTTTCAAACATGGATTAAGATAATGACTCATGAAAGAATTGTCTGCCACCACCAACACTAGTCTCTCATAATGTGCACTCGAACACTCACTCCTGACAAAGTTACAGCTGGCGAGCCGACTGCCCAGAGGCTGACGCAGGCGGTGTATCCGAGCATGTTGACATCCCGAGTCTCATTCTCTTTAATTATTTATCTTAAAGGAGCATAGTGGTAAGACAGTGGTTATGCAAGAACTTTAAATTCCATGTCTTCCCGACAACTCAATGACCCACTTGACAGTCGACAAAAGGTCTGTGGAGTCACTGCCCCGGGGCTGTGCTCATTACTGCTGACCAGCTTTCTCACTACATACTGGAGTCTTTCACACTGTGTGCTCTGGTGCTAATCACTGGAGATAGATTAGGCAGAGTGTTGTGTCACGATTCCCAGTTGAAAATCCTGTGCCTTTAAGCAGGAGTGCCTGAACGTCATGAAACTAAGTCAAAGTAAATCAGACTTTCAGAGTTCCTGAATGTGGGTCCTTGATACTTCACATTTGATCAGACGATGTGCACAAACCTGAATATAATGTACCCAATAAAATATGAGTAAAACATTTCAGAGCCACAAGTCTGAACCGACTTTTCGTCTACAGCTGTTGCGTTGACATTGTTTAACTGCTTTGTACAGGTATAAACCTGTAGAGACTTTGAATGATCAAACAATGTGGAATTTGTCAAGTTCGTGAGAAGACTGAAAGCTGTACAAACCAAAAGACTTCTCAAGAAGTGCTACCAATGTTCCAGCGGACCCATGGGAGGGATGGTGCATTTTAAAGGCCAAGAATAGAAGGGTCATTATCTTCACCTCTATATGAACATCTCCTGATATAAAGGAATCTGGTTTGTACAAATTTCCAACCTCCACTTTGTGAACTTCCTTTTTTTTCTTTCTGATTTGTTTCTATTAAAAGAATCGTACAATATTTTTGAAAATCTGCCCTCACAAAACACCGTTACCGTTTCTGACAGAGAAAGAAATGTCTAATGAAAACAATAATGTTGTTTTAAAGTCAACTACATATCCATCTTTAGCGTGTAATATGTCTCATTCTGTGTTAAAGTTTATACAGGCTTAAAGGTCTTTCTTTCTCCCTCTCATGCTGTCTTCAGTTGAGATTATAGGCTGCAGGTCCTACCATCAAAGTCAAAAAAGGAAATTTTCTTGCAGCTGGCCAGCAGCTCAACGTGCCAACGACTGCCAAACAAGTCCTGTCTCTCGGCTTTGTGCAGCTAGTTTTGTCTTTATGCCAAAAACAATATTTTGCCACATAGACTGGATACCAGTGGTATCAGAAGTATAGGTTATAAACACAAAAGTATTTATTTGATCACTTAATAAAAATGCTGATATGCTTTTTGCGAGTCGTCATGTCGTAAAGTCTGATCTGAGAAATCTGGGTCGGAAAAGTGGGCCTATTGAATATAAGGGCTTTCTTACACTCTCTAGTCTGTAAGTGTTTTAAAGTTCTTCTAACCTAATAGCAAGGTTTCAAATAACATCATTACCCTTTTCATGTTTAATTATTATTTATGAGGTCCTAACCGTGGCAGGGATTTCATGTGTCTTTACATCGCATTACCAGCTGCAGTCCAGGAGATGACTGATATCACCATGTGGTCGAGGGTTTACCTTAATCTGTGAGGGATCATTAAATGATATTTTCCCCACGAGGCTCGTGGGTCTGATTTTATAATACAACATCCATACTGTCTATGTTTTATATGAAGCTGCTAACATATACACTTACTGACGTCAGGCTTAACACAGAAAAGTCTTGATCGTCCTCTGGAAATACTGCCTCGAATCAACATAGTTTGTTTTTCTCCTGCAGGGAGCTTGACTGATTATCAGCGCTAACTGTATTTAAAAAAAGATCCCTTTTCATTAATCTGGTTAGATATCTCCTGTACATGGTCAGAGCAGAAACTGCTGCCTCGCTGCTATGGAAGGATTAAAAGCTCTCAGGAGCACACAAAACGACGGAATAAAAACAAAATTGGGTTGTAGTTTAATATTAGACCTTGAAAAGGACATATGATAATATGGCACAACTACAAAAGACCAGTACTCCTATTAATACACTGGTCCTTTGTGTGAGCTTTTAGGTGGTATGAAGTTTTCTGTACTGAGGCTGTCAGTTATGAGCAATTTCTCTTTCCATTTTGTCAATACATCACAAAATCCCCAGCTCATTAAGCATTGAAATCGAAAAATAGCATCGATCAACTTTCTCAACACGATGGAGCTAATTTTCTCATGGCTATAAAAGTCAGGAGAGCAGACTTCTCCACTCAATTCTGTGAAGGTTTCTCATCGAATTATTAGAGAATAGATTTAATGTCGTCTCCAAGTGACTCACTCCAACAGAAATCTGCATCAGCAAAGACAAGGATGACATTAAATCGCTGTCTAACTTCTCTTCAGAGCTTAGGTGCAGTCGTGAGCAGTGACCTGGAGGCGAGCGTCGGATTGCTTTGAGTCACTTTGGTTACTTTTGCAAACTTCAGAACCAATCGTTCTCTATCTGTACAACTCACCATTTCCTGCTTTTCTCTGGTTTCCGTTGTATAAACATAGAAAAGGACAAAATTGGCCTATTCAGTTTCAGTTATTTCATATAAAAATATTGTAGTTGGCCCCAACTTGTAAACTTGGATGATGAAAATTCCACATCAGTGGCTTTTTCATTTTGATCAATTGTGATTTCATTACTTGGTATTGTGGTCGTCGTTGGGATTGGGATAAGTGTGAGACATTAATTATGTTGTTTACCACATGTTCTGTAAAAGTCCAGATTAGTACTTATCCACAAATGAAGCCACTGACCAAAATCTGTGACTGTGATGGTCTAACGAAGCAATATCTGATCTAGCATCTTAAATACTTCCCCAGCTCCTCTGCAGTTTGGTGATTGTTGAACTGACCTGATCTCACTGCTGATCTCTCCTGCAGGTGTTATTTCATGACGTGGTGGCCCTCACACAGAAGCTCTTCCCTATTGTGGAGGCCATGCAGAAGCACTTCAGTGCCGGCTCCGGAGCTTACTACAGCGATGCCATCTTCTTCCTGTCTGTGGCCATGCATCATATCATGCCCGACAGTAAGAAAAGCCCTTTTCTTTTTAGCAGTGATTCAGCTTCTTGTACAGATTACTTTAGAATAGCCTGCTGGTGTGAGTATCAGATGAAATCCTTTTTAAACAATCTAACGTTAAATGTTGCAGATAACATTCTATAATTTTTATGATTAAAGGGTCATCGCACCCTTATTTCAAAACAATGTAAAATCTTCCCTGCCATGCAGATAGTTTTGGTATTTTTTAACCAAGTTTTGAGATATCTATCTCTGGCAAATCTGTCACCACTCCAACGTAACAGGGATGAAAGGACCTTCAAGCTGGTCAGATGTTTAAAATCGACACTGACCGCAATGCATTTTCAGAGTCAAAGTTCTATAGGTGGTATTTAATTGTAAACTACACCATCAGAAAACATTAATAACTCCGATTTTGACATTCTTTTGTATTTTTTCTAGTTCTAAAGGCGGCATACTCAGATACTGATCCTTTATTTGAGATATTTAGTATTTAGGCTTCCCCCTCTATATTTATTAAATAACTTTATGGTTTCTCAATTCTGTACCCACTATCTATTACATATCTGTTTCTCCTCACTGAGTGATCCCTCCTTTGTTTGGAGGTTCTTTCTTGTTTGAATTACAGAGAGGGGGGGGGGGGGGGGGTCATTCCTGGTTCAGCAACTTGCCAAAGTACACTTGGAAAATTTGATTTCACCATTTTTGTCACTATATAGCTAAAGTTAACTTGCACTAAAGGACAAAAAGTTTCCAAGTTGTGTTTGGGTGAGATGCAATACAGCCCCAGTTCGGTTCTGCCCTAAAGAGGTTCATGCATTTATTTCTACTACATAAGAGGTGTTTTTAAATTCACTCAGAGGCTCACATCTCTATTCTGGCACAGTGCACAGCTGGAACAGCCAGTGAGGGCAGGTATCTCACAGACACGTGGCGTGCTGCAGAGGTCCTGGGGAGTGCGGAAGGAAGACGTGCTCTATCACTGCCACCCACAGGAGTGCCCCCTGTGTTGGGCGCTGACTGATGGCAACGATCTCCTCCGGGGCTCACTGTTGGGGTTTAGATGGGCGTGCAGCATGGGGCATCAGGCCACAGATGCACCACTCCATTTGGCTTTTTGGGTTTCGATCAAAACAACACGGGTACATATGAAACCGGAAGTGTGTCTTGCAGAGAGCAGGGCATCATCACATTGAAGGTTTTTAGACCGTAGCTCAGCGTGCAAGGCGAGGAGTGATGTCAGAAGTTTGGATCATAACACAACAGGGGGAAATCAATAGTCAATTTGTGTTCAAATACTTTCCCCCGTCCAGGACTATTTCTTCCTACCTTCACAACCCCTGTGTGTTTCCTATGACAGCGGAACTAGAGGTGTGTGTCTGCTGGTGTCTCGTGTTGCTTCCTGAAAATCCTTATTGATCAACCAAACTTATTGATCAGCCAAAGTGCTGCTTGTCTTCTCTCTCCATCCAAGTGGTCACCCGTTTCTATTAAAAGATTCTTTCATCTATAAAGGGCATAATGAGTTTGGCTTGACACAGAGAGTGGGGGAATATGTTGAACTCAAATCTAAATCAGTCTTATTCTCTAACTTGTGAAGTGGGAGATGTTGTGATTTCAGCATATTTGGTTGTCGGAAAAGGAGGAAGAAAAGGAAATGGTCACAACATCTGTGCTAAGCCAAATACCCAGCATGATACAAGTCTTTGCTGAACATTAATGGAAAATAAAAAAGTTTGCAATGTCTATTTAATTTTTTTTAATTTAAAACTTATTTTAACCTAAACCTGAATAGGGGTTGAGACCATCAGGCAGTTCCCGACACATGATTTTGCTCATAATAACAGTGTTATTTTAATTAACAATAAAATTAGTTCAAAATCTGATTCTACATTTTATGACATTCATCTAGTCTTAAATGGACAAATTTAGCTTTTATTGTAAAGGTGTCACAGACAGATGAGACTGAACTGTGTACTCTCATTTCAAAGAGAACCGGTTTGAAGATAAACCTTCATAAAAGTTAAGTATTTAAGATCATTGTTGTCCTTGGACAAAGCAGCTCATAGAAAATAATTTTATCTCAATGATTTGGAACTTTTAACCTCGTCTTGTGGTCTTCATCAGCAGATGCACTGTGAAGTGCTTTATAATTTAAACATTGAGATACTGTTGAAAGCTCTTTCTAAGTGGACCTTGAGATAGAGTAGTTTGGTCAAATATTAGTGAGTAATTAACAGCAGCTTTCTGTGACACCCCTAAAGCTGTGACAGGCACTTACAGCTTAATGAAAGCAGTCATGTGGAGAGAAGACTATGTTCACACCATCTGTCTTTAGAGGACGGTAAATAAAACTGCACGATGGAACAATGTTGTAATTAACGATAAGGTTCCTAAGAAACTGTTATTGTTAGTGGAGACGTGTTGCGTTTTTCGCATCCCCTCCAGAGGTCTCAGCATGTCGGGGCATGAGTCTCTTCCACAACCCCGACCTTTATTTTCCACCCAAGGTGGAATGTGTGACTCGTATTATATAAATGAGAAAAGCGATGCAGCAGGGAGGCCAAAAATAACATGGCAAATAAACAGTATGTCAAACTGTCTTTTATTTTCTTGACATTTTCTTGACATTGAATAAAATCTGCAACATGAATCTCAGAAAACAGAGACCTTGGTCATAAAACCTTTTAATCACTTAGCGGTTCTAATAAACAATGTATTCATTTTCTTTTAAATTTAAATAGTTTTATAAGACATCGATGCTATAGTCAAACCTCTCACACTTTGTCCTACTTTTTCTCAAGTAGTTAGTGATGTAAAGTAACTGGTTCGTACAGTATTGAGTAAAAGTTTCATACACTTCAGATTCGGGTGACAATATTGGACCTCAGTAAATCTTTTCTTACCACTCAGAACTGATGCTGCATGGAAATATTGAATTTAAGATGACTATCTACTGGCATAATGGACAATATTGATGCACTTCTCTCAATAAATATAACCTGCCCAGCTATAGTATAAATAGTGTTTATACTAGAGTAAAAAACAATACATTTGTCAGTCCTTTTTCCTGTAGCTCACCCTCTGAGACCAACACACAACGCCTTTTGTTGCACATATAGCGTCAGTAAAACACCAGACTTAACGTAATTGCCTGTGTAGACGGCTAGATATCAAACAAGAATCTAATCTAATCTGCGAGACATATGACTGAAAGACACCATCAGTGTCTAACACTTGTTGAAGTGCATGTGACAGCTTCACATGGAGATCCCCTTGGATCTGCAATGAAACCCAATTAAACGAGTCACTGACGTAAATCCCCACTTTGTTTCCAAGAACAAGATTAAACTAACAACAAAGTGATGGATACCAATTTGATTCAATTCGTCAGTTTGTAGTCAAATCACTTTCTTGAAGTAATGTGTCAAAGCAATGAGATCCGACTGTAAACATCAATTGTTCTGCTGTCTTGAAAAAAAGTTAACATTAAATTAGAAAAAAAGCCACTACTTTGAGAAATTAAGGGTGGTTAAATAATGTTTTACCCACAAACACTAATTTGATTTTTATTTAATCGTAAAGACTCAAAATATGAAGCTTATTTCTTTCTCTATATTTCATCCTGCAACTTGTGCCCATGACTTGAGGACCCTGGTTAGCACTGTACTGTTTTTTTTTTTTTTTATTATTCTTGCAGCAGGAAACACATCAGAGGTTGGACACATGGGAAGTGTTTGCCAGTTTAAAATAAAAGCAGCAGTGTGTTTTTCATGAATGTTGTGGCAAAGCAGAATACAATGACCCTCACAAAGAGGCTGTAAGTGTTCACATCAAGACTGATATTAGGCTTTAACAAGGTTGACCCACTTTTCTCTCAGGAAAAAAAAGTGATGTTGGATAACAGTGTCTGAGTTGTGTTGTTCTATCCGGAGCCTTGGGCGAGCTCTGAGTCGTCGTAACACCCCCCCATGCACCTGTCTGAGACTGACCTTCTTTCTATTCAAGCCTTTCCTTCAATGGATCCTGTCGATTCAGAAAACATCAACCTGTTTGTGGTTAAGAGCTTATTGGAAACAAACATTGGGCTTCTACTGGGTTGAATCCTCTTACATATATATGTGCATTTAGTTTTCTATTTCTATTTCTCCTCTGTTTTCCTCCGTCCCCCGAAGAACGTCCGATTCTTTTAACGCTGCTGGAAAATAATATATAAGATCAAACAATGAAAATCTCCAACAATTCAAAAATGATGTGGATCAGCTGCACCTGCAGTCATTGAGTTTATGTGACACCTTTCTGTGGTTTTACTCAAGTTTTTTTTTTTTATTACGTTAAGATATATTTTTGATTTAAGAGTTAGAAACCAACTCTGTCTAGTTTTAACATCTCCCATCATGTTTCCCACTGGAGCTGTAGAAAGAAGAGACAACATTCTGTAATTTTATTTTTCTCATTACGGCCACAACAAGTTGAACAGAACCTCAGTCTATAAATGACTAAGAGGATCTATCTTTACTTCCAGGTGATTTTCTTTTATTTATCTATTCACTTCAAACACTCATATATAGTGTATGAGCAAGTCACGCAACATTAATGTCATGTTTTTAAAGGGACGTTTTTTAATACATTTCATTGCAACTCCCATTTTCACCATTTCACACTTGAACAGTCCTGTCAATAAAGGCAAAATGCATTATTATCAGCTGGATTGTAAACTCTGATTCACAAGTATCAAACCAACTTGTTTGTTCATCACCAAGCTGAGGAAATAATGGAGAAAGACATGGATTGGGTGGAAGCATAATAACCCTCTGTCTCCTTGCTAATTATTACAGAATCTTTCTTGCACTTTTACGAGAAAATAATGTTTATTTTTTCGCTTTACATATCTTGAAAAGGAGAGTAAGCTATGTGAATGGAAAGTACTTATTTCCATCCAAAACAAACACCACAATTCAGAACTGTTGCTTCAGTAATAAACTGATCTCTGTTCTTATAATGAGAAAACCCAGCAGCAGTACAACCACTGCCCTGCATCCGACTGGACTTTCACCTCCACAACTTTGTGTTGAGTAACTGATCTAACATCAAAGGCACCACATCACAATGTTCTAATAATGTAAGACCCTCTTCCTGTTGTAATCCCACCAGTTAAGCCTTGTTAGTGCAAACAAACAGCGCCCATCACTCAGGGATCACACTTGGTGCCGCTCTCTGTTGCCACAGCATACGAAGGCATTGTCACGACAGCTTCCTTGTTTGGAGAGCACAGAAAACCGGTCGCTGCCGTACTGCTGAGTCTTGCTTTTCTGTCGTTTGTTTTGATGTGATATTTTAGCGCATACTTCTAGTCCACCCACGGTCTTCCCATAGCTTCTCTCTGGATTGATCTGAATTCCAATTTTCTTTGTTGGGGCCAAGATTGTGACTTTTTTTTTTCTATGTCTATGATTCCCATCCTTGTTGAGTCTGGTGCTTTGCTGGATTTTGACTTCTTAGTAAGCTGGTGATTATGATCCAAAATAGCAACTTTCAAACAGATACTACCTTCAAGATTTCCACTCTGTCTGTACAAAATTAAATCAAATAACAGAGGTGAGACACCATTGCATTTTTTTTATGATTTGAACACTGATGTACATGAGGAAACTGAGATGCAGTTGCCAGCTTCAATTAGACAAACTTTTGGACCACCTCATATGCTGACAGGTTGATAATCATTGTGGGGAAATTCTACGTAGTGAAACAATATGTTCTGTTCTTTGCTCCCACATTAGCTGTGTCCGATTTCAGGGGCCGCCTTCTTCAGAGGATGCAGTCTATGTGGCCTACAAAGCAGGTGGCCTTCATGGGCCACATAGACCAAGAAGGACAAGCCTAAATGAGACGCCTGGTCTATGGGACATTTCTGTTATTTCAGTCACCACCTCTGTTGCGTCGCAACAATGCTACACAGGGACACTATGAGAAAAATGCATTGACCTTTGTTTTTTTTACATATGCACCATTGGCCTTATACTAGTTTGGCCTTGAAAGTGTGACCATCAGACGTTTTGGTCTCATAAATTGCCAGCGTCATTATTGCTTTGCAAAACTATTTGTCACCGAAGTGCAATGAATCATGGGATAGGTTGGCCTGAGAAGGAACCTGTGGAGCCTTGGTTGTTCAGGAATGGAAGAATGAAGAATTGTCTGAGCCTTTGAAATGGGAAAGCCAAGTCAGGCCACTGTGATGCAATCACTCTTCATATACAGCCTCAAGGTTGCAGCACTTGCACTGAGACACAGATATTCAGTGAACTAGTTTCCTCTTTTAGCCTCTTTCTTTTTAGATCGTAACGATATAAATTAATTCTTTCACACAATGCTGATTGGATTCAATGTATTTTCAAGACTCATGTGACTCTTATGCAGCTCATAATTCTTTAATGGCTCCATCTTGTAAGTCCTTCAGCAGCAGCTGCACAGATGCGTCAAACCAAGCTTTTTGGTCGCCGATAAACATTTACTGCAGTAAAACTCCAGGCCGTCATCTGACATTGCGAGTGTTTTCGTCTGTCAGTTGTTGCCGCGGGGAACCTTTCCTGAGTATTTCCCATCCTTTCATCACCACGGCAACCAGCAAAACAGAGGAAGCTGGAACAATGAACAGATGAGGGCCTGAATATCCTGGTTGTTATGATTTCTCCACCAACAAGACACAATGTTAATCATTTACCGAAACACAAACTGCACTTTGTGATTTTTTTTAAAGTATTCTCAGCCTTCTACATATTTCGCTGCATAATTTTTAGACACATTTTTGCAGTTAAAATGTTTAGGTTAATGGCAACATCACAGATAGGTAAAGATAAGTACACAGCCACATAGTCAACCATATAATCCTGCTGCTCCTCCTTTCTTTTAAGGAGTCTTTCCTTATTTCCTCTAACTCTGTCTTCCTGGAATGACTCTTAGAAGTGTTAGCCAAGCCATTACTAGATGATGTGCCACTGGTAAAAAAATACTCTCTGAACACAGCTCACTCGGATGGGGATTTACACAGTGATCAGTTTGAAGTCTCATCAGTTTAATGTACATTGGATGTTTTATTTAAACAAAGTTCTCATCTTTCAGGTCAGATGCGCATAGTGCAGCTAGACCTGGATCTGAAGTACCGGACCAACATCAGAGACCTCTTCCAAGAATTTGACCGGTTTCCTCCGGGAGCCGTGATAGGCATCACCAGAGAGATGCAGCCAGTCTACAGGTAAACAACTTGCACACAACATACTTGCTACTGCCGGGCTTCTGCTGCTCAGCACATTAAATTCAGACTCAATTTAAGATTGTTTTAACTTAAAATTAATTCAACACTCTTCGATACCAGTCAAAGAATGACAGAAACACAATAGGGACAATAACGTGTACAGTAGTTTAGGTACAAAGTTATTTGTAGCACATTTTTGTCAGTATTTGAATGTTACGGTCTCTTTGTGTTGAATTACTAATCTCACTGACCACAGATGGATTTTGTTATTCTGCTTTCAGGGCCTCGCTTACAAATTCACAGTTATTTTCTATGACAGTTTCTAAGTGAGAAAGAACATCAGTGGTCTCTCATACAAACTGATTCACAAGAACCTCAACAGTGTTACCAGTCCGTCATTTCTCATCAGAATTATAATGAAGCATTTGAGATAAACCATTAGTAGCCTACCTGATGATCTACGTTTCCTGCTTTATCCTCCTCTCCCATTAAAAATCAAAATTACTAAAGCAACCAGCCTCAAAACAAACTGCTCAGTCGTGCCCTTTTTACCTGCAACGAGACCCTTGCTGTGAGATAGTTGCTTGATAGTGCAATACTGACAGACTGATTTGATGTTTTCGTGAAAGTACTATTTTAAGTCCTGCATGGAAGATGAATAAATGAGGATTCGGCAGGAACTAAGCAGAGCGGCGTCTCTAGTCAGGAAATGTTTTGTTCTCATCGTATGAATCAGACGTGCCTCCAGTCTTTCCGTCAGACTTGTCTGGTGCCAATAAACAAACTCTGGCAACACGCTCATAGCACCAGTATAACCTCATATAACTGGTTGCATTGTTTATCCAACGTGTCAAGTTAATGGAAAACTTAAAATCAATTAATTAAACTCAATTCAGGTCACATCGCCCCTTGTTAGCAGTGCAGAGCACAAGATGAAGGGATGTGTGTGTTAGAGTGACTGCAGCAGTTACTGAAAGATTTCGGAGTTTAGATTTTTGCCTTTATTTCTTTTCACTGGCTCATCTTCACTCAAACCAACATCAACAATGTTTTTGTATCTGCTAACTTAAGTCCCTTCCTTGCCCTTATATTGCTGCTTTGTTCAAGAGTTTTACTGATGGCAGTGGTATCATTATGCCAAGAGTTTCTCAGGCAACACAAAGGTCAACTAAAATGTTGCTGCCCAAAACTCCAAATTTCCAAATAAGTAAATATCTCTATTGGCTTGTTGGTATGCAGGGGCTGTATAATTATGGGGAAGAACACTGAGGTTTGTAGAGTTGAGATACTGCTGACCAGTACTTCTTCTTTTACTGGAACACACATCAAATCTCCCTATTATCTATTTTCCCCCATACAGACCCAGGTGGGAGTTTTTAAGTAACAGCTGCTTACTGGTAGAAACATATTATGCCAATGCCTCACTAAGATAGCTTTACAAACGTGTTTGTGTGTTCTTATATATTTGTGAGGACCATTTTGAGCATAGACCTTACGGAGTGAGGACATTTTGTCCAGTCCTCACTTATTCAAAGGCTTGTTAGAGACTCAAGACTTGCATTTAGGATTAGGTAGGTTTAAGTGTGATGGTAAGGTTAGGGTTCAGGGGTTGGCTAATGCATGCCAATGAGTGTACTTCCTCACTAAGATAGAAGAATAAGAATGTGTGAGTGCATGTGTGAGTTTTCAAGTTCAGACTTTTGAACCAGATTCCAGAACCAGTTATTGATTTTTTCTTATTTTTTTTAAAGAAATTAAAAAGTGTTGACAGCAGTCGAGGGTTTACATCACTGAGACTCTCAAGGATATCACTACCCACCCAGACGATATTTGTCTACAGCTTTGCTTTGATCCGTGGAGTCTTGTCATGCCAGGTGCAATTACTGGATAAAAATCCAAACATTTCATGTGGATTGAAAAGATTATTGACTGGGTTTAGGGTTTTCACTGGAAGAAATTCGGATCAGTCGTATGCCTACCCCAATGTCCTTATCTAAATTCACCAGGTAAATGTATCCACGCATCTACAATGTATCCGAAAACAAACCAGTATAGTTACACTGTCTGTGCATCAAGTTCTTTATTTATAATAATAATAATAATAATAATAATCCCGCCAGAGAGAACATTCAGGAACAAATCTACACCAGCCCTTTAGCCCAGGAATATGGCCTGTTAGCCATTACCCATTAGCCAGTGGCCAATGGACAATGTCATATTGTAATTTTTGAAAGCTGGTATTACCAAGCCTTTTGTGTGCATCCTCTTCTCGGGAGTGTATTCCTGTGCAGCGTGTGGATGGCTCTCGGCTCCCACTCTGTTTTGGTGCTAATGGACAGAGCGTTCTGCAGGAGAATGCGTCCTCCCACCAGCCACATCCTGCCATTGAGAAGTTCATTATTGGAACAAATGCCCCGTGTCTTTTTTTCCTTGCAGCGGCGTTGGTAATGTTTTAAAAACCCAGGAGACAAGACCCCCTTACGTAAGTGTCGTATTTAAAGCCACAGATACAAAGACATCACGTTGAGTCTCCATTGTGTGATTCATCCCTCGTTCTCCCTCCTTTTTGGGCTTCAAATATTCAATGAGAATGCAATTTCATTTTTAATCCAGTGGATGTGAATCTTAGTATTTTCAGTTGGATGGTTGTGAGTTATTTTACAAATTAAAGTCTTTCTTCTGAGATAATAAATGATTTTTTTAAATGTGGATCTTATATCTACAGGGCCACCATATGCTTTCTTTAACCCTCTTTTCCATGACACTGGACTTGTCTTTACTATATCCTCAACATGTTGCTAAACTACTGTGTGATGAACAACACCAGACATTTCCTTTGGGTTCCCCAGAGCCAGACTCCCCTCTTGTCAGAGTGTTTGGCACGACTTTCAGAGAGCAGCCCGTTGCACCTCCTGAACAAAACGGAGGACACATTTGGACAGACTGTCCCTGTCACCTGCTAATGATTCTCAGTGTAATGCGTGTGAGAGACGTTTCACTTGAAAGGGTGGAAGGGAAAATTGCAGGAAGGAGATGATGGAGAGCTGAATTGGCAGAGCTGGAGAAGAGGCACTTGTGGCAGCGATCCCAGTTACTGTAAGAGGTTGTATAGGTGTAGTTTGAGTGGAGCAGAAACTTGCAGCTATCGTGACAAATGACAGAGCTGCATTCTGTACCCGACGTTCAAATCTCACAGGAAACTGTCCCAGCATATGTTGAAGTTGACCCATGTGACTGATTTGGGTTATTGGGCTGGATAATGTTGGCCAAACTCTTTCCAGGTTTTTTTCTTTGTAATTCCTTGAAATAAGCCTGAAAAAAACTATGAGGTATTTGATATAGTATGGGAAAGTTAGAGGCTAGTGAACATTTAATGAAATATTTCCTGATGTTATTTATGTGAGAACATGATTGGAAACATTTTCATTCATGTGTATTTTAATGCTTCTGCTAATTTCCATGACCTCATTCAAAGTACAAGCTAGAAAAGTCCAGGTTGATCTGACTTCCTGTTAAAATGAACAAAACCTAAAGTTAAATCTATATTAAAGTACATTTGCTGTGAAATTTAGATCTTGTGAGTGGATAAGACGAATCAGTCAGAGTGTAGTGACTTCAGGAAACTTTATAAAAGGCCAAAGTCGAGCGTGATTTCCTTTGTCTGATGGTTAGAACTTATTTTAATGAACACGACTGGTGAGCTAGTGTTTACTTCAACTATCGCTATCCAGATCCATGTGATATCAACTGTATCAATCACTGATCACACAATCAGCGGGCCATAGTAGCCGCTATGTATGCATCATGCAGAAACAGAAGTATCGGCCGGATCTACCAATGAGGCATTTCAAGAGAAAACTGAAAAAGCATAATATGTCCCATTTAATCTTTCCTAACCCTAAACCAGTGCGGTGTCAGTTGTGTAACGTGAGCGCAGTGGCATGGGAAGTCCAAACAGCCCAATGGAAAAGCCTGTGTAAATGTTCCCTCACTGACCGTGCTCACCCTGAATGTGTCTGCAGGCACGTAGCCCCAATGTATGTCTTTTAAAGATGATAAATGCTCCACAGGGGCCACCAGTCCCCAGCTACTAAACCCACACACTGTGTAGAACAGTGTGGACGAGCAGCAGCGGCTGAATGTAGGTCAGTAATAATATCAAAGTGTGAGTCAGAGAATCCACAGCTCCCACTGGATTTGTTCAAACTGCACAGAGAGAAAGAAAGTACCCTCTGCTATAACAAGCATAATTCTTCTACACAATTTCCCGTGTGTTTGCAGTGTGTTTAACTGCAGCAAAACAGCAGGCAGAGCTCAGCTGATTGTACATTTTTAAGTTTTCGTTTTTTTTAACCTGCCCTCTTCCTCTCTGCTATCCCCTTGTGTGTGTTTTTAGCGAGCAGCATTTACCATTAATATTTAATCCACAGGTTACTTTTAGCTGGGCCAGTGCTAAGAATAATCCTGTGTGTGTGTGTGTGTGTGTGTGTGTGTGTGTGTGTGTCTACCTACTTATTCATGTGAAACAACCCTCCACCAACTGTTAGTCAGAATGTTAAAAAAATAACATCTCGTACTCTATTAAAACAGTGCAGCCAGTGGCCACAATGGATTTGATAGAGAGAGTGAGAAAACATCAGACTTGGACCTATCACTTCAGTGGAAAAAGCTAAATAACACATATATGCTCAAACAACAGAGCATTTGTTTATCTGGATGCAACAGGACGTTTCCAGCTTCTGGTCAAGTGAACTGGACCTCATCCAAACCCCCCGCTCCCTCTGTGGCTTTAAACTGCTCTGCTGCAGCTCAGTATTCTTTGAACATCTTGTCCCGCTTTAGAAAACATGTGTTTTACACACACGTTCAGTATAATCCGTTAGTGACATTGCATCATCTATTTTTTAGAGTGAATTATCTTGCCAAGTTAATGTCTTCCTCTGCGTCTTCTTGGTGATTTCTGAGATATTTGTGTTGCCTTTCTTGTCTACAGACATCATATTATCTTCTCACATGGGCTCTGGCATTATCCAGAGTTTTTACTAGGGGGGCTGGCAGGAACCAATCCAGATATGGTCCAAAGCAACTGACTTTGATATTATCTGAAGTTGAGTGCATGTCTGAAATCAGCTTTGTGGACTAAGCTCCAGCGTGCCCCTCTTTCCCTCTTCCTCCAGACACACCTTTTGGCAGTACCGTAAGGAGAACCCTCAGACCAGAGTTGGCGAACCGCCTCCTGAAGGCCTCCCGGGCTTCAACAGCGGCGTGATGTTGTTGGACCTGGGAGCGATGAGGGCCTCGGCTCTCTACAACCAGCTGTTGCAGCCCGGTAATGTTGCCAAACTGGCCGACCAGTATCGCTTCAGGGGCCACCTCGGCGACCAGGACTTCTTCACCATGATCGGCATGGAGCACCCTGAACTCTTTTATTCCCTGACCTGTGGCTGGAACAGACAGCTGTGCACATGGTGGCGGGACCATGGATACGGAGACGTGTTTCAGATGTATTATCGCTGTGAAGGACCTGTTTACATCTACCATGGTAACTGTAACTCCCCCATACCAGATGACTGATCTATGTAAACATCGTGACTTGCCTGATCGTGCGCCTCTAGCCACAGACTCTGCCTCCTGCTGGTCAAGGGGCTGGTGAAGAGACCCCCAGACTTACTACAAGTATGGGTTTCATCTGTGTCAATTTAGAGAAAACAGCTTGAGTTAAAGCACCGCAGAGGGCTGCACTAATCATGTCCTGTGGTACAAAGATGAAGAAATATGTGAATTTCAGTTTCAGGAAGACGTATCAGCTTCTCAAGACTAAAGAAGAGCTGACAACATTATCGGGATGGATTTTTCTGCCGTTGAAAAATTAGTATGGTATAAAATATCCTTTTCGAAAATAACAGGTAATCTACCATGAATGTGGTCTGGATTATCTGGGATGGGCCAAAGATGCACTTTGCAGGGTGAGTCCACGTTTTTGTCAGAGCGAGCTGCAATGGTACCGAGTCAGTGTGGCCCTCGTTCAAATGATGGTAGGGTCGTTGTCAAATTTCCTTTTTTTTTTTGATTTGCCATCGTTAAATTGGTGTTTCGGTTGAGGAGAGTCTAAAAGACGATTCCTTTAAATGGAAGATATCAATTTTTTTTGTTTAGAATTCACATTAATTGATGTTGCCATTGGGGCTGCACAGATTAATTCAACAAAACAATTAGTCACCAAATATTTTGTAGTTTTTATCACTTTATTTTAATCGTTATCAAATGATGGTTTGCTGTAGCTTCTCAATTGTGAGAATTGAATACTTAGTAACACATGACATGTGACGATGTTCCCTTTTGGCTCTAGAATATTCACATTTTCTGACGTTATAGACAAAATAATTCACCAATAAATCAAGAATATAATCAGAAGATTAATGGATGATAATGGATAATGGATGAAAATAAATAAAAATTGCCAACAAATGTTGAAATATCAGTACATGTAGTCAGCAAATGTGTTAATCGCCGCTTAAAAACAAGAGACGTTTTTTTTTCCATTTTCCTTCTATGAGTGGGACGAGTTCAGCCTGTGTCACTTTATCTTCCTGCAACACCAGGTGAAGGCTCATCTGGTGCCATTTGCTTTCCACCCCTGTGGCTCGTGGGAGAAGAGGGAGGAGTATGTTTAATAGCAGTTGACTCCAAATTTTTTAGCCATGTGGGCGCAGGGCACAAACACTCTTTCAAGCATATCTTCCTGCAGCTTGGAAGATAGGAAGAGGTGGAAAAAAATCACATCAGTGGGTGGGGGGGGGGGGTCAAGTAGATAACGGCTAACAATAATGTGACTGATGGCTGTTGTTAGCGCTCTGCATTTATGGTTCAGCCAAGGACAAACACACTTTACCAGAGCACACGTTTCAGAGGGAGGGAATGTTATTGTTTTGCTCAACATAATAAACGGCCCGATTCTAAGGCATGTATACACTCAACATTCAGTCTGGAGAATGTTTGAGGTGGTACCCAATTAGGCGCACATGCACACACGCTCACACACACACACACACACACAGAGTGACAGTAAAGCTGCTGAATATCCTGTGGAGTCAAATTGAGGCTACTGACGACACTTGAGAATAAACATCGCTCCAAATCAATAAGCTTCTGTTCAATTCACTCTGAAACGGATCAGTATGGTTTCTGCTTCTTTCAGAACGATTCTCTTTAGGTTGAAAACAAATTGTTAGTGTGCATGCTGAAAAAAATATTTTTATCCTCCATTCGTGACTGCACTTTACAAATTCAAAACACATGCTTTAATGTGAAGAGTTTAGTACCATAGGTTACATTTATATTACCAGATTTATTGATAATAACTGTTGTTTTACAGATAGTGTTTTTGTACATTTCAGCCCATGACTGTTACTCTTAAGTTTACACTGTATCCTTTTGATTGATACCCGACTCAATAACTTTCAGTTTCTTTCACAACGGAAACTGCAGAATTGTAGTTGCTTGTGAAAAGTAAAGCATGTACATTAAAGATGCTGCCTTGCAGTCGCACGTTTGGAAAACCAATGCTTCATAGTTGTGCACTCATGGACAAATATACATTCATTGAAAGTAGAGTCATCTTAACGTATCAAAATTATCCTGAATATAAACACTTGGAACATGAGTGTGATAAGAAAATTAAATCTTCATGTATAATGTGTTGACGTGTGTTATGACATTTTGGTTTGGTCCATGTCCCATCCACTAACATGAAGAAGCGGGATTATGCCATAGACTGCAGTCAGCCACCAGGGGGAGATCAGGAGTATTTGGCTTCACTTTGTAGGGGGGCTGTGATGTCGTCCATCTTCAGCTACAGTCTGTGGTTGGCAGTGAAATATTGCTGGCTTGTAGTTAATGGGCTAAAATGTGCAAAAAACACTAATGTCATCATTTAATAGTTAATTATCTGTCTACTTCAAGCTTTATGTGTTTTTACTTCTTACTTTTATGTGCTCACACACTCTCCTGTGTATAACACGGGGTAGTGACAATAGGTAGAGATTTAAGATGGAGGGCGACATGAATGAACAGGTGCAACTTAATAAATGTGCTAAAGGGAGTATCCTTGTTTCAACCCATCAGTCACATGTTTTTGTGCAATGATATTTTTAAAGGGCTCATAAATATTTGTTTACTAAATGGGTTTGTCTCCTCTCTTACTCAGAATCCACTTGATTTAGAAAGATAGTGTGTTAAAAACTCCAAGTAGCTTAATATGATCTTTTTATAGTCGAGCTTCCTGGTTGTAATTCTTCTGTATGTGTCCCAGTTACAGATGATTTTCATGTTGTTTCCTACAAAAATAAAAGACAAACAAAAGATATTGTGTTCTTGTTCCAGTTATTGAACTGTTCACATGAGAGGCAGGTTTTCTCTGTGTATGTGTGTGTGTGTGTGCGGGGGGGCGGGGGGGGGGGGGGCAGAGCTGACAACACTCACGATGAACATGACGTGTGTAGTCACTTAAAGATTAGACTGAGGTGGTGAAATCAATGTGCGTTGATGGGAGCGCCTGTACGTTTGTCATCGTACGCACCTGTGGCTGTGTTCTTGTCAGTCTGCCAGGAGCGAGACGCGACCTGCTTCTGTCACTCAAGCTTGCCAACGAATGATGTTTGCTCTGCACTTCTTTTAATAATGCAGCTAAGAGATGAAAACAAAGCTGCTTTGTGCTTTTCTAGATTTTCTTTTTCTGATAGCAGATATTGTGCCTTGGTGGGATTAGACGCTCAGACCGTTCATATCCCCACGAGGCTTTATGGCCTGTTTATCTCCATGTTGCGAGTATATATATTGTATTTTGAATAAAAAACAAAAAAGATCATTATCCAGATTTGTACAAAAATTCACCTCTTCAGAGATAATAGCACTTTACACATGCTCTTATAAAGATCTCTGCACTACTTGAGAAATCTCTCACATGCATGACTTCATGGATCATTAGGCATTTCAGTACAGGTAAACAAGAGGGCAACACTGTTCATCTGTTCATCCCAACAGACCATTAACAAAGTCAATTTTCACACTTCCTGTCTCCCCTGGCTGTTGGAGTTTCCAGAGCCTGGCCTTGTATCACAGCTCCTACACTGATGAAATTATAATAGCTCCACCACAACAACCCTGGGCCGTCCAGACCATCAGGGTACTGTAAAATCCCTCAGCCTGGATTCATCGACATACAGCTCATTCACCTCCAGGGTGAGCAGCAGCAGCAGCAGCAGCATCGATGTCCAACACAGCTCAGTGAGAGTAGGAGTGTTTCTCTGAAGCTCTGTTTCCTGCCGATATAAAACCCTCCTCAGGATCTATCGCTGCTTGAACTTCTAATCGTAGATGACTCACTTAATCAGCGTTGCATTAGAATCCAGCGGAACCTTCCCATGACGACACTCCTACATACGAGGTACTATAGCGACAAACTGGGATTTCACTATCGAGAGATAAACACGAAGTTCTGTAAAGTACACGTTGGTAGAGATGATTTGCCTAAAGTCAAGAACTGAATATCTCTCTTTCTTGGGAAGGGCATATTTTTTTTTGTTCTGTCACTTGTACTATTAGTTGGAGAAATGCTTTACAGAAAAATGACACTCAGTCGAGCACACATCTCCCCCAAGACCCAGCAGTCGCTTAAAATTCACAAACTCATAGATATCAGCTCCCTGAATAGGCCTGATTTGTTTCATCAAGATTCCTCCACTATTATCTCCACCAAGGAGGTTGTGTTTGTTTTGTTTTTTGGAGGATGACATTGACACTTGGTGGAAGGATGTGGTTTGATACTTGTCTTTCTTTAACATTGTGAGACCTGTGTTTATTTTTTTATAACAGAGAATAATTATGAATCTTGAACTAATATCTTTGAGTTTGTATTATTTGCTGCAGCTTGATTGGATCTAAGGGGACGATTGGGCCATGTTGCAGTTATGTGCTCTCCTGAGTGACATTGTAGTTCCCTGGGGAATTGGGGAAATGTCAGAAGGAGGCAAAGTAGAAAAGTGGATCCTCCCCTTTGTCTGGATCCATTACCAAATTTAATCAAATTCTTTCTCAGCCTATGTCCCATTCTTCCATGGAAATCTGTTGAGTAGTTTTTGTGTCATCCTGCTTACAAACAAACAAACCAATAAGAAAACACATGGGCGAATAAGACAAAGCCTCCTTGGTGAAGGTAGACAGGAAGATCCTGCTCCCCACATCCACACAGTTCAGTTTAGTTAGAAAACCAACAACGAATCAAGTCTGATATAACTTCAATAAATCCAATTCAATAAAGGTAAAATTATTATATTATATTGAAAAAGGGTTGATTCAACTTTATATGAGCATTGAGGAGGATGTAGTCTGTGATGCTTTTTTTTAAATGATATTGATTTATACAAAGAGGTGTGTCTGTTTTTTAACTAGAATCTGAATCTATATCTATATCTATATGTTTTAGCTTCGAGCTTTTACACTTTTTGTTCGTCCACAAACATGTAACTTAGCAACGCAGCAGTTCCAGACTCTTTGTAAATAACTTACTGCATTTTTTAACCTTTTTTTTTTACTTGGGTCTGTGGGTCACCAAATGTTGAAAAAAGCTCGTAGAAATGATTTCTTCAATCCCGGCCTCTCTTAGTGACTCTCTCATGTGGCGTACTCAGCCGTGACTCACCTTTACACAAGTCAATGTGCATGAAAGTGTTTCATTCAAGAGGCCGTCACGAAAGCTGCTGAGCTCCTTTTATTTCCAATCCGTCGACAATGGTCGATATCAAGGTGAACATCCGCACTCAATAAACGACAATACGTGTTGCTGCTGCTTGGGTGTGAAATGCATTTCTCCAGCTCGCGTCTCCCTCTAGGATCCAGAGAGAAAAGAAAAGACGCGTGATCATGTTTAATACACCCGACTCCATCTTTTATATCAACAGAAGCTGAGCTACTCTCTGTCCATTTTTCATCATCATGCTCTTATCTTCCTAGGGCTTTGCATATTCATTAAGAGCCAGACAGAACTTAAGATGCACTCACACACACCAGCACCATCTGCGGCCTTCAGAGATTGCTCTGTTTCTCACCTCCCAGTGTCACAGCAGCCATATCTCACACACAAGTGAAGGGGATGGTAATGACAGCAGAGGGACATTTTGTGAATCACCGACAGATGAAACATCAACGGCTGGAAACTGTGTCAGTACCGGTCAACATCATTTCTGTGGCTCATTAGTTTGAGTGCGAGGAGCTGATTCATGTGTGTGACTTAAGGATCTGGCTCACACCCACTTTGCTGGTGCTGATATCCAGACTGACATCCCAGGACTGCTACGAACAGTGGAATAACCTGAACTCTGTGGATTGACAATATTACAAAGTATAGCAAATGAAAACCCAAGCAGGAGATGAAATAATGCGGGCACTCCCGATCGATTGGTTCCATCCCTGAGCTTCTACGACCTTTGGAAGAGAAAAACCCAATTTGTGAAGTGTTAGGGTTAGGGTTATGGGTTAGGGTTAGGGTAATGGAGAAAAATTTCGTAGAGACTTGCGAGTAGGCTCTACCCCAACTAATGCGTGCCCTCCCGATTGATTGGTCCCATCCCCGAGCTTCCATGACCTTCGGATTGGAAAAACCCAATTTGTGAAGTATTAGGGTTAGGGTTGCAACTAGGGTTAGGGTTAGGACTAGGGTTAAGGGCTAGTGTTAGGGTTGTTGATAAAAAGGTCATAGACTTGTGAGTAGGCTCCACCCCAACTAATTCGGGCACTCCCGATCGATTGGTTCCATCCCAAGCTTCTAATACCTTTGGAAGAGAAAACCCAATTTGTGAAGTGTTAGGGTTAGTGTTGCAATTAGGGTTAGGACTAGGGTTAGGGTTAGGGGTTATTACCTCAGTCTAATATGTTATGTTTTCACGCCTGTCCGTTTGTGAGATGACCCGTCCTGATTGAACTCTTGCTATCTGTTTTATTTAGTTTTCCAGTCTGGTCATGGTCTCCAGCTTCCCTTCCTTCTGTTGTTCAGTTCACCCCAACCCACTTTACTCACAACACCTGCACCTCATCATCATCTCACCCGGTATAATACACCTTGTCTCACACACACACACACAAACACATACACACACTCACACTTCCCTGCCATGTTGTGCTTCACGTCGATCTGTCCAGCATTCTGTCTTCACATCTCATTTATTCTAGTCGTGATCCAGGCTTTATTTGACTTTCTAAATTGTAACTGATTTCCCAGGGAATGATTCAGTGATCTTGATGAAAAAAGGCTCATATAATGAGCTGATATCTGTAAGTGTGTGTAGGTTGTTGCTTCAAATATACTGAACCTATTTGCACCAAGTGTTTTGCATAATCCTACTCTGAAATAAACAAAACAAAGATGGAAACATAGCCTCCTTGGTGAGTGTGACAAAGCCTCTGTGAAATAAAGTGTTACGTAAAGCATCTCAGGGATTATGTTTAGGGAGCACAGCACAGTTAAAGTACAACAACAGGAAGCACACAACCCCAGACACGTAAGCTCATTTCCTCATATGTTGTGCATATTCACCTTTAATCATGTGAATGACACAAGGTAAACTACGTGAGATCAGGGGATACAGGCTTACGAGTGGCATCCCAAACCGCAGGGAAGGCAGCGTCTCACAATGACCAGACAGTGAGATATATATCAACAGAGGGTCTCAAGAGCAACACCGAGACACATTTCAGTCATTTATTCACAAGATATGGAATCACAATGCCTTCTGGGAGGATGCAAACTGTGAACACTGGCTGGGAGGCTGACCCACATAATATATGGTTCCATCTCACCGAAATTAGGTCTCTGTGTCGCCCTACTTCAAAGTCCACGGGGAGAAATGTCCAATGTGGACATCTAATCTTGTATTTAGCTTCAGAGTCTGATTTGAAAACAGAGGTGGCAACCTGGGGGATTTCTGATTGAACTTTTCCCCAGTGCAGTTCACTCCCTTTTAATGGATTATGGCTGAAATGTGGCTTTTTTGTTGGTAAGTAAATGTATTAGCCTCAGTTCTGAAAAAGCCAAAAGCATCTGAAGGATAAGATGACCGGAACTCTTACGGTAACATTGAGATTAGGATCATCTTGCTGTTAAAATACTTTAGAAACTGTACCCCAGGTAATTCAAAGTCAATGTGAAAAAAAAAGGTGGAAACTAATGTCTAGTATAAATTGGTTTATTCATTGATAGACAGGAAAGTACAAGTGAGTGTACAGGGGTGGGTACTGATGGAAGTAATTTGAATCAGATTGTACAAATTGACTATGATCTCCCAAGACTACATTTGAAAAACAGTAAAAAATCTATGTGCAATTTGTGCGAGTCAAAAACAAGGTCTGTTGCAAGATTTCAAATATCACACGTGTCCCTGGACTCTGGTGATAAAGACACAAAATGGCTTGATGAAGCAAATAATGTGAAGTTTCATGTATTAAAAGGGTTTAATGGCTTTATTTTTTGTGATCATCTTTAATATTATTGACTCAGTTTGTGTTTTCAACAGTTTTGGACTAAAAACAAAAACATGGATAATAAGGATGGATTAATTCAGTAGTGCTAGTGTTCCAACCCATTTCACTAAATGCACTTCTCATGTAAACTCTCTTATCAAACTCATGTCATAACACCTGCATACACAGTTCATGTGCACAAATCACTGAAGTGATTTGATTTTTTCATTTACTGTGTTCCCCTGATTCTCCCTTAGATTAATGAGGGATTAGCTCTCTCGAAAGAATCCACAGCTTCGTCAAAAAGCAGAGTCTCTTCCACGAAATGTATAAACTAAATCTCCCCCTAAACCCAAAACCCACGTGCTGCTCTATACAAACTGTAGAATCCTCCACACAGAGTCTCTGATCGAAATCCTAGTTTATCCTCTGCTGCCACTTTTGGCTGCTGGGTTGAATGTTTTCACATACGGCCGTGGCCTAATGCAGTCAGTCCTGGAGAATCTCAATGGATTGTTTTGGTAATGCCTAAAAGCTTTAATTTAGATTTTGGACTGAGACACAAGAGGCAGATTGGTTTTAGCTCTTCAATCAATCAATCAATCAATCAAATATTATGTACAGCATATATTCACAATTCAAAATTTGCCTCAAAGGGTTTAATAAGGTTTGATATCCTCTACCCTTTAATCAAAGACACCTCAGAGAGAGTCACATGTGGTGGACCCCTCTCCCAGATCAGACAGAACTGTAATAGAGGCCACAAGGAGCAGAGCACATCAACAAAACAATATTTACAACATTGATGAGAAAGACAGTGTCTTACATGAATGGAGAGGGTGTATCATTGTTTCAAGTGCTTATGCAAAAGAAGGTCTGACAGAGATGAAGGGAAAATAATTGACAATCAATGATAAAGGTATTGCCAATAATTGTAGTTTAAGTGAGTAGAAGAATTGTACATCCAAGCAATCTAGTTGTAATCATAATCCATGATCAGCTGCCTCCAGCATCACGATCCATCATCAGAATCATGATCCACCTTAACTCATTCTCACTTTAAATGTTTTTCTTTAGACATTAAACCTTTTTAATTTAAAATGAATTGAGATCAAACGCGTCTTTAGGGGAACTAATAATGAAAATAGTCACCTTCCAACAGCTTAGAGGAGAATTGATTATCTTGACCTACTTGTTCTCTTATGGCTCATCTCTGTTAATTGTCAGGTGATGGTGGACATGAGTAAGCAGAAAATTAAGCTCCCATATTAGTTATCGAGCATTGATTAAATGAATAAATCAAGGACCCAATGAGTCTACAGCGAATCGGGCCATCTCCTCTCCTGCAAAGACAATATCTGACTGTAAAGCACTTCAGGGACTTGGTGTTGGCTGAGAGAGAAGTCTACTCAGGAACAAGGAGGAAATAAAAACAACTCATTCAAAGCTAATAGCAGAACTTGTTTAGTCTTGAACAATCTTGGATTTTATGGCTTTTATTCTTTCAAAGTGTGAATGACCCAGATGTTAAAACATCAAACGCTCTGTAGGTCTTATGACGTTTCGTGGGCATTGAAACGTCTTCAACACCCAACAGCTCATCTGTTATATGCTCCATGTGCGTCACCATGTTTGAGCTTGTTTAGGTTTTCAGCTCCTGACATGTCAGGTACCTGACAAGACCTACAACCTGACCCCATTTTGTTGTAATGCTTGGGGTATGACGTCTGTTTCACAATGAGGCCACACGTCACCTCTGGCAAGATCGTTAAATGTGTGTTTGTGTTTGTGTGTGTGTGTCTGTGTGTGTGTGCGGGTGTCTTTGTCAATTTAATGGTAAAGGCAGCGGAACTTACACATCAACAACAACAACAGTACAAGTACCGTAACACACATCTCTGTCTCTTCTAACACATATACAGTATAATGGCCCTATCCCATATGTGCACCCACACACTCTGATAATCACACAGTGAGGAAAACACACACACACACACACACACACACACACACACACACAAACACAAACACACACACACACACACAGAGGCGATCACACACATGTACAGAGAGGCAAAGGCATAAATTCCACATGCACACTGGTTAATGGAAATACTACAGAGGGAAAGGTTTGCCATAATGAAGCCTCGATACGTCGACCCTCTCTGGTGCGTGTGTGGCAGGAGAGATAGTGCATAAAACACAAACAGCAGGGCTCACAACTAGGTCAGTGTGCTACAGTCCATGCAACAGGCTGGCAGCGGGGAAGCTCCAGTGTGTGATTAACAGCCACTCAGGCCCTGCCGGCGCGTCTATTACCAGAGTGACACATTAAGACAGGATGTGCGAAGACCTTTTGTGGGTGATTCTATTCAGCCGGGATGGCATCCCCCTTTTCCAATCAATCAGGAGAATGCATTTACGTCCACATTACAGAATAGCAGCTTGGTATTTAGGTCCCACCCTTATGGTCACCTGATCCCATTGTGAAGGAAAAGATATTTCCTATTCCAGCAAAAGTTGAGATGAGTTATTGGAACAGTTGCATTTTTGTTGTTAAGTTCAGCTAGTGTGCCTGTCACAAAGCGTACAGTTACAGAAATGTTCCAAAGCCATAACCTCCATATTGGTCAGGCTGTTATTAAAGAACTTGCCAATTCTGTGTGTGTCTCTAACCCTGTGGCTAAACTTTTGGGAAAGTTTGTCCCTCTTGCCACTTCGTATAAAAGAAAGCAACAAGCTAAATGTTAGGGTTGTAGAGCCTATTGAATATTTAATTGTAGACCAAAAGAGGTAATTTCATTACATCCCTTTATTGCAGTCTGTGCAGGAAATACTTAGTCCCAGTAAATAACTGAATAGTGCAGTTCTAGTGGAATTCTTTTGACAACATCATCTCCTTTGGCAAAGGATGAACCTTCGCTGTACGTTTTTCAAATTGCACCTACAGACTTTTTTGTTTGTCTGGTCATCATACACCTGTGTATCGATTTTTGTGAAGATCGGTCTTTGTGAACACATTCCGGGTGTCTCGGGGGGGCACCATTGAGCCTTTTTTCGACGCCCATTGAAAACGTTCTGCCAATTTTGGTGAGAATTTGAGCATGTTAAAGCCCTCAAAAAGCCAATTCATTTGCCTGAATAATAATAATAATAATCATTACAATTTCAAGAGGGCCTCCCACTGTCAGTGCTCGGGACCTAATTAGTCACAGTCGTCATCAGAATCAGAATCCGAATCAGAATTCTTTTTATTGCCATGTATATTTGCACATACCCGAAATTGCATAAATATAAAATATATATATAAAAAACAACAACAACAATATCGAACAACAATATATACAGTAAGTAGAGTTACGTGCGGGTCATGCAGGATGTAACCCTGTCTTCTTATATCAGCAAATTACTAGCTTTTATTTAAAAAAATCAAGCTTATCAAAAAAGGAACTTATGAACATACATCAGCAAGATAAGAAACCATCTACGGAAAAACATTTAATTGACTTTTAAGTTAGACCAATGTCCCGTCCTCTATGGAGTTGAGCAGGGTCTATGACCAATAATGCCGCTGGCCTGCAGGGGGCGATCACAATATTTTGGCCTCACTTTATTTCATCTGTAAACAAAGTCAGTGATGTTTCCCCCTTTTTCGCCTATCTTTATTTCCATCCACAAACAACAAGCATCGTCATGGCAGTAGGCACACTCTAGTTTCTCAACAAATCCCCTCTCTATTGTTGAGAGCATCATTATAAGCCTCCATCAAATGACTGCAAGCCCCGCGGGCAGTCTGTGTGTCCACGGCTCTGTCCTCATTCCTTGGCCCAGATGGCCAGCGTCCGCGCCCTGTGCCTCCTCCAAAGCAGTGGTGGTGACTCACTGGTGTTTGGAACAGAAGAGTCAAATATTTAAAGCCTTCTTAGTGGATGCAGATGTTGTTCCCAGACAGATCACTGACGAGGTGGCATCTTGATCACAAGTTCCTTTTATACACACGCCGGATATGACAGCGTTAGTGGTGGGTTGATGTCCTGTGATGGTTTTGGCTCTTGTCTCTTCACATCAATCAGAAATGAACCATAGTATAATGTAACGTAAAGAGTGAGGTGGTGTCACCTGAAAGATTTTTCACTCGTAGATTTCCAATGGATTCTGTGCAACAGAGTAATTGGCACAGATGTGGCTTTGAGGAGCTATTTCAACAATCAATGTGGTAAACAATGTTTTCACTTTCAGGGTCAAGAAATACTTGATTGGCGGATGTTGATGGACATACTGGCTGAATAGTATAACTTTTGTGTTTATAGACTATTTCCATTCAATTCAATGAAGGACAAAAACCCTTAGATTGCAGGTCCATATCCCACCAATTAACATGGAGGAGGCAGGATTAATACCTCTTCAGTTACCAGTGATCAAGATGTTTTGGCTTAACTTTTCTCGTGCCATTTATCTTATGATACAGTCTATGATTTACAGACAAAGCACCATTATCCTTAATTTGGGGTCACATCCAATATTAACTCCTATTTTAGCTTTTTTTTGTTTTCCTCCTAAGGGAAATATCTGTCTCTCCTACTGTTAAATGCTCCTTCATGTCCACCAGCAAGACAAAAAACTTTGTCTGTTGTTAGTGTAGAGAAACTTTATCGGAACTTCTTTGCTTTGAAAAAAAGTTGTTGAAAGTGGAATTTTGAGGCAGAAAAAATGTTTCACTGTCTGTCGGTTTGTCGAGACAGTGAAACACTACTTTCATCCACTGTTTTCCTCAGTTTCTCTCGCTCTCTGTCTCTCTCATGTGACCGACCCTGCATATATTACTGATGACTAAGTATTTGGGTCATAACCAGTGACCTTAATAATATGCTGCTAATGGGCAGCTAGGGGAAAACTCACTGGCATACTAATGAAAATGAAACCTCACACTCAGTTCTCTCTGTTCTGCATTTATATCTTTACGATACACACAATTCACACATAAAGCGTTCATGTCAGGTCTGACGAAACACTTGAGTTGCAAACGTTGGTGACTATTACAGACAGAAGGAAATGACAATTTTTTTTTGTGCACGCACACATTGATAGAAACCACACACCTGACTGTTGCAACACATTACCGTGCTTCCCTCATTTGACCTTTGCTACTTCCTGTGATGGAGATATCAAGGTAAAAAAAAATGAATGGGGTTAAAAAAAACGGTTGGTCATCCTGCTCACTTCTGAAGGTTTTTTGTTTCAAAATTCTTTTAACGATTTTGAGCTTTATGAGGGTCCGAACATTTCTGAATACCAGAGATTGGACATAATGGCCAAAACTAATTTGATAAATGGATAGAATTAGGTTGGGGAGGGCTGAGTGTGTGTTTGGAAATGATTAGTGGATTTGAACTTCCCATGGTCAGACTGAGATGCAAACAGAAACACGTCTTTATACGGGGGGGTCAACCACACAGCCAGATGTACAGGCTGCAGAATGAATAATTTCTATCAAGTTTGACCCACATTCTGAGTCCCTGTAACAAACAGGTGCTTCTCTTCAAATCACTCCCCTCTTGCTCTGCGAGTGCACTTATTTTCTCACTGATGTTTCATCAGTTGGACTATTCAGGGGGAATATTGAGTTCCATGTTGGAATAAGGGATGTGATTAAATTCAACTCAGCAGCGACGGTGGACTGATGAATGACATCTTCAATCCAAATTCAGCCTCACTCTCTGGCAGCTTTTGTGTGTATAGAAAATAACAACCTTCACACACACAAAGCTGCCTGCTGGAACTTGAAAGCAGCAAGAGGAGTTTTGCTGTAACCTGCTTTCACACAAGTGACCTTGTTGCATGCAGGGTCCTCGGACCACATGCTGCTCACATTATAAGGAAACGGTGACCTTGTCTGAGTGTCTGTTCACTTTCAAGTTGCCCCAGTCTGGCTCCTGTGCTTTTTAATGCTGTGAAGATATGTTTGTGTATTAGTATGCATTTCAGTTCTATTATCCATGTATCCAGGACCCTGAAGCCAAGTAATTCAGTTTTTTAAATATTGGAGTATGGGTGATTTTGAAAATGTTGCATGATTGCAACAAACAATCTGGTTTCTCTCACATTCCACATGTTGTGTTCGTTTGCAAACTAAAATAAACTCCTTTTTTAAACACAGTTAACAAACTATGACAGTTTCCTTCATTTCTAAATCTCTTTTTGTACTTTCCCTCAGAGGTCAGTAGTATTCTCTCACCCCCTTGTTCCCCCTATCCCCCTCTCTCTCCTTTCTCACTCACCTCTCTCACTCATTTCTCTCCTCTCACTCCGATGGATCGAGGCAGATGGCCGCCCCCCCACAATCTGGTTCCGCTCGGGATTTTCCTGATTTCCTGTTAAAGTGATTTTTTACCCTCACCACTATCACCAAGTGTTTGCTCGTTATTGGAAGTGTTTTTGTGATTTCCCTCTACAATATTGTTTGATATTGAGATAATTTATGTTCTGATTTGGCTCTACTCAGAGTTAAAAAATTTGCCCTTACAGGTGTATTCAGTTATGAAGGCAACCTTGAGAATCTCTAACAGTTTGGCTGCTGAAAACTTCCATATAATATTATTTGATTGTCAACAGATGTTATTTTAACTATACTTTCTTTAGTTAGTTTGATTGGAGACTCTAAATTGTCCGTAGGTGTAAGTGTGTATGTGAATGGTTGTCTGTCATCAACATTTTCTGTTTTTGTAGCATCCAGGGTAACTAAACACATCTTTATAGTGAAGGATGCAGCAGTTGTCAGTGGCAGTGGATTAAAAGATGTGGGTGGTTAGGGAGGATGCTGGATATCCAGTCTTGCTCATTCTGTCTGTCTTTGAATCTCATGCTCGCTCTGTGCTTCGCTGTCTCATCCGTCTATACACATCCAGCGCTGGTTGAACTAACACCTTCTTTTTCTGCTAGTGTGTTGAAAATACATCACGTGTGGAAGTGAAATCTCTGCTTTGTCTGTGTGTGCGTGTGTGTGTGTGTGTGTGTGTGTGTGTGTGTGTGTGTGTTTGCAGGGTGACAAATAAATCTGGTGTTGACTTGATCTCAAAACTCAAATATCTTGTCATGCAGGTCTGCAGCATCAGCAACAAACACAACCTCTTCACTAAAGATTACAATTAGTGATGTGAATGAGCTTTTAAGTGCATATAGCCTTTAGATGTATGGCATAGTTTTTTTTATATATATATATTTTTATATATATATATAACACACATCTGCTGATAATTGCAATCTGGATCTTATTTATTAATTCTATGAACACATACTGGATCTCTGGAGGATAGCGGGCAGCTGATCCACCCAGCGCCCGTCCCACCTCCATGGCAGTGCCACTTCCGCCGTCTGCCCCACAAGGGCTGCCAGTTCAGCTCTGGCGTGCCGCCCCGTCCTGCAGCCTGGACCACCCACTCATTTCTGCTGCAACTTCTGCTGGAGTGACAGCGGCCACAGCAACTCTGATTTACTATAACTGTTACACATACTGTACATACTGTCCCACTTATACCATGTGTGCTAACACACATCCACGTCATCATCATAAAATCTTGTCTGCGTGTGTTCCTACTGGGATTACTGGGATGTAAGCATTCATATGTACAGAACAGTAGTATTATACATCCCCTAAGGAAGAAACTGAAAAAAAGAAAGTGAACATGTAAGAACATAGAGGGAGGATGAAGATTCAAGGAAATTATATTGACCTTGATTAGTGATATATACCTTTCCTAGGGAGGTTAAGTTTTCACTGCTGTTTGTTTACATGTTTGTGTGTCTCGTAGCAGGATAAGTGATTTTCTGACTTGTCTTGCACAATTATTTCAAAGTTATGGTGATAATGTGGAAATGAGCCAAAGATTAAGGATCTGGTTATTTGCAAAAAACTTAAGCTAAAGATTTGCCGCAATTTTCATATGCAAGGGACAGGCTGATCATATATGTTTTTCTCTAGAATGACCCCAAATTATGACATTATTTTCATAAACGTAACTTTTTCTCTTGTTATAAAGGCTTTATTCTCATAATATAAGACTTAGATATCATACATTTTTTGACTTTTTCTTGTTATGTTATGAGTTTGTTCTCGAAATCAATGTTTTTTTCACTCTGTAATAGGTCTATGGTGTCCTAGTTACTTCCAGTATTAAATATATATATTAACTTTTAACCTATTACCTTGACTTCCTTTCTTTTAATCCACCCCTTATTTAGAAATGAGGCTAAATCGATAGAACAATACATAATTTTATAAAAGGAAGTAATATATATATATAATAACCTTAAATCATCTCAAATAAAACACACTGCACACACTTTATTGTGTATAATAACTGACTTTAAGATGGTTTTATGTATTACCTTTTTAATATAATAGGCATGTACCATATTGTTTGAACTTTAGGAGACATGGCATTAAAAACATATGATTGCAACAAGCATCTAATGCACAGCTGCTCCACAAACCAACAAATGCACACGTGCACACACCTGTATCCATGCAATATACACATGTGCTCATCCACCACAGCGTCTCCTGCACACTGAAGCTGTGGCTAATTATGGCGTGTGGCCCTTCTTGGAATTGCAAATAGATGCCGCTGTGCTTCCAGTTAATTGTGTTGTGTAACTTTGGTCACGGCTCATTATTTATGGTTATCACTGCAGGGGAAGTTTGATTTATCAATGCCAGGTTGATCGCAGCTGCTCTCGATCCTGTCCACGCCAGCTCTGCGGGTTCGGGCGTCCGGCCTCCGTGTCAGAGGTGCAGCAGAACATGATGTTTGTTGTTGGGTTTGTCGTTTGTGCTCAACTCGCGCCCACAATGTTCTCTTTGTTCAGTGGTGTGTGGGAAAAGCTGGGTGGACATTTGATCGGGACATGCTTAATTTTAAGTAGACTGCTCTTTTGAAGATTTTTAAGTGTTCTACAAAAGATGAGACAAAGTGTTTTTCCTCCCCACAGCTAATATGAGGCAGTCGCTGAGCTCCCACTGTTCCCTATTACAACTGGTAAGATTGGTAACTAAGGGTGGCTTGGTCTCTCCCATCACAACCTCAGGCCTCTGGACTTTCCTACCTGAGTAAATTAGACTTGCCTGATCTTGACCTGTTTTTTAAATAACTGCATACAGCATATTTTTTTACAGGAATGCATTTTAACGCCAACATTTAAACTTATTATTAGTATTATTGTTATCATTGTTAATAAAATGAGAGTTAAACATTGTAGAAAAACATAATTCTGGGGGATTATCCTGACGTTGAGGTCACATCACACATTACAGGCAGTGCAGTTGCAGATTCATGCTTGATTTTATATGTAACAGATGAATTGAACTGTTTTTCATCACGTTATTGCGAGAGAGAAACAGAATGCAAACTGCAGATGGTTCACACACAGTTTACTCTGCTGTACATGATGTTCCATTCACACGGAGAAGACAACAGGCTGGACAGATTCCGTGGGCTGCCTTCAGGGGGCGCTACCGCACTCTGAGGAGGCAGCATTGATGCTGCTCATGAAATGGGACAAACCCATTTGCATGCACATGCATGCACTCGCTCACTCTCAGCGCAGCGATTTGTGGACAATAGCATGAGGTCTGTGCACAGCGCCATGTAACTGGTGTTTGTTTAACAGTCCGCTCAGTAAAGAGCCGTGATCGTTGTTCAATCCAACACACAGGCAGGACAATATCAGGAGAAATGCACTGATCTGAACTTCTCGTTTCTCTCTGTAACACACCTCTCTCCATGTTTTATCAATGGCCACCTTTGTCTTGTGTTTCAAATGTTACGGTATTGAACAGTTGACGGACTGCAGGACTGTTAATTGCATGGTTACACACTGTGATCCCTGAGCAATCCAGGTCCATCGATTTGCAGTAAAATACATCACCTTCACCTTTTCTCTCTTTTTATTTCTCCATTGCATTGAGCCTCCTCTCCTGTTCCACTTCTTCTCCTCTTCATGTTTCTCTCTTCTCTTTCCAGCTGTTTTTCAGTAACTCCTCCTCCCATCTCTCATCTAATTAACTGTTTACCTTTGTTTGGCCGCTAGTCTCTCATGCTCAGCTCTCTTAAACTGTATCCAACACACTGACATTCATTTCTGAATTGATGACCTACATTCATCTCTAGGCTTCCATCACTCACTATAGCAACCTCCCTCTCTCCTCCCCTGCTTGGCCATGCTGCCTCTCCCTCTCTCATCCTGTTTCCTCCGTGGAGTAATGGTTTTATGTATGGGTCCCCAGTTGACATCACACACATGCGCACATGATGCATATAGATCCACACATACATGTACATCATTGGTGATGGTACACATCCCCACTACTGTTTCCACACGAGTGGCAGTAATGCCCCATGAAACACATACAGGAGCATTTTAATGGACGTTCGGGGCCCCAGTTAAAAGGGATCCTACATTTAACAATCGTACTGGGCATTCCCATCAATATTATAATATTATTACATGCAAACTCCCACTAGAATATGATTTGGGCTGCAATTTTCTTTCTGAGTGCAACCAAAGCCTGAAAAAAATATGCAGAGCCAGACTGTCACAGTCTGCTCATCTCCTGTCTGCTGGTATTATTCCACTCACCTGTCTCTGCTCCAATCTGCCAGTCAGCCACGCCTCCTCATCAGACCAACTCCCTACACCTGTCTCTGCTTCAGTGCCAGATTGTTCTTGTGTTATGCCTGACTTCCAGCGGTTTTTCCCCGGACTGATCACCTGTTGCCGACCTGCCTGCCTCGTCTCTGCCCTAGATATTACCTCAGCCTTCTGTCTTCGACCACGAGTCTCCCCTATTCCCTCCTGGTTAGGCACCTGCTCGACTCTGTGGCTGCACAGCTCACCACTGGACCTGTCTGCCAGCTGGGTAATCCACCTGCTGTTTACTTTGCCTTCAGTCAGCAACACCAGGCTCACTCCTTCTCAGATCTCGTAGATGATCACTGGAGCCAAGACTTTTCCCCCTGGCACTGTATAAACTGTTAAAGACTGCAGTGAATAATAAAGGGCATTACCGACTGAGAATCCGTCTGCCTGTGCTGCTTTTGGGTCCTCCCCATACCCGTGACACAGACCCTAACCCTGTTCTTCGTTTCTGAACCCAACCCAAGCCCGTAAAAAAATCAAGGGGATCAAGCAGTTGATATATCTGAACCCAACCCGAACCAAATGCATTCCTGACGTGTCCCGACAGGCTCAGGTTAGGTATCCACACTCTTACCCAGCCACTATTCCATATGATCCGTACTCGGGGGGGGGGGGGGGGGGCCCTCTCAGCTTGGGGCCCTGGGCAATTGTAGTCAGTTGTCAGTAAGTAAACACAGCTGCATCAAAAATCCCCCATATCCTGCACTACATTTCAAATGTCCACACTGCAATGAGAAAAGAGGTGTTCCCTGACATTTACTTTAGAAAAACCAATCCTTCAGCACCTGGAATTTTTAGAGATATAAAATGATGTAATATCTAGATTTACTGCTTACTATCGGGTGAACGAGTGTCAGTTACATAAGGAGGAGAGAAAAAACATAGAACCCAGAAGCTGCAATCACAGCACAACAGTCAGAGGGAGTGTTTCTTCACTCCTGCTCAGGATGCCATTATACCAGTAAATCTTGCTACAAGGTTCAATGTTGCATAGCTTCTAATTTGTCTTTTATGGACCCTGTAAAATATCCAGTAATTGCAGTATAAGCATTGTGTATGAACGTAGTTGAAGAACAGATGCAATATGTCCTGAAATCTTCTCTCTGGCTTCCAGCTCTGGCTCTGATCAGTTCCAGTGATTTCCCTTGTTTTAGCAGGTAAATCTTTTTTTACAATGTGCTGGCTTGATTGACGTGTTTATCAATTTAGCCTCAGGCAGCTGAGGTGGTTATAAGATCAGCTCAGCTCCACACATCATCCCCTGAGCCAAAACCTGGATATTCTGGCTCCGGTAATTGACAATGATGAAGTTGTTATACAGTCTGACAGCAGTTGTGTTTTTACACTGGGGAAGCCTAACCACAGCAACTGAAATATTGTTTCAGAGGGTAAGGGTTAGTTTTCAGTCCGTTGACAGAGCTAGGACAACGTTGGGTCTTTCTGTTAAATTAAGCCATGCTAATTTGTCCAGTGAAATTTCATCATTCAATGTAAAAACACTTTCATCAGAAACTTTTAAGAAGTTGGTTAATAGTAATAGTTTTGTTTTTCCACACATTTGAGACTGTGGATTGTGCTTTGGGTAAATAAAGGGATGACAGCCTGCCCAGTAGATGTTGGGACATGCTGCAGCCTCTGTCTACTTGTATGAAAAGTGTAATTGCACAAAGAAAAAAATAATTTTATCAATGAAGTCTCCCGTCCTGCGATCTCAGTGCTCACGTTCATTTAGTTCAATGCACCACTCGTCCCTCACTCACTGGACTGACAGCCCCACTGTGTAATCAGCAACGTTAGAGGGGCCTCCATCATCCCATGAACTTGATGAAAGTAGTTTCGTATCATGTTTTCGTGTCTCCACCTTCAGACTGCAGCGTGATGTTGGTGGAAAGTACAGTAGTGTATTTAGTCTTTTATATCTAACCCCCTCCGTCTGACTTCTCTGTCTTTAAGCTCCATCTCTTTTCTCTTTCACTCTCTCTTTATCCCCTTCTTTATTTCCTTGTTTTATATTTCGATCCTGATCTCTACATCCTCCCTCTCCTCTTTTTTGCCTCCACCATCTCTCTCTGAGGACTCAGGACGACTGCTCTCTGATGCCCCTCCGTGCAGCAGGTGATCAATCGGCCCTCTTTTTTTTCCTCCCCACAAGGCACCGGGGGTGGCACAGCAGGCAACCATGACACGTGCTTGTGGGTTGACTTCCCTCCCTCCCTCCCTCCCTCGCCATGCACTCACAGATGAGCAAACCCTGTCCTCGCTGTCAAGCTATCTGTAGTCCCTGGTGTAGTCCTGACTTTTCATGGCGGGATTGTTGCACCTTTCTGTATAAAAGGCATGAACATGGAACGGGTCGGCATTGTTGATCCGCCTCACAGCCAGCAGAGGAGGTAGTCCAGAGCCAAATCAACGTGTGTGTCAAATGGAACGCTAGCATCAGAGGACAGATGCCAAACCTGGAATGCAGACATGCTATTTATAACCTCATGTGGGGGCAGCAGTGAAGGTGACACAACAAGGATCTATTTACAGTTTCCTTCACTTCTTTAAAGTACCCTTTGCATTTTCATTGGCTATGTAGGTTCCATCAATGCTGCTTAATTTCATTTTTTAAAAGCCAAATTTTCAAACAGATTTTTAAAAATTTGTATATCCGTCACTTCATAGAACGATTACATTTATATAAAGGTGAACAACTTCACAATTGTGACAGCCTCACATTATTACAAGAAAATGTAATAATGTAATACCCACATAATTATAAGGTTATAAATTAAATTTCATAAATTCATCTACATTTATTAAATTTAAGTAATTGAAAAAAAAAATACATAAAGGATGCAAAGGATGTCTTCATTGTTTGTGGATCCTCTAAATTCTCTGCAGATGAACTTCACTCAGATCAAAACTTGCATTAAGTTGCAGCAGGTTTAGAGCATATCCCAGTGGGGTGAACTGTGCTTCCTGGAATAACCCTTCAGAAAACCCTTCAGAAACATCCCATCTTTGGTGGAAGTTTTCCATTCTGCTGCTCTCAACGACAATCTTGCATCACACTGGTGGGGCTGCAGGTTCAACGTGTATGTCCTCAGAGGTCTGCCAGGTATGAACTGTCGGGGTTGGACAACATCGACACCTGTAGGCACATCTTGCTGGTTCTTCACCGCTGACCCTGTGAGAAATCTGATGCAAGTAGTAACATGACTTGAAATAACAATTCACATACCAAGCCATTCAGGCCCCTTCTCTACCGAAGTTACTCTGATTTCTATTTTGTGTGTGCGTCATGCTCACTACTGCTGAAGGAACAGCTTCTTTCACACTGTGGATGAGGATTAGCCGACTCTTAATGTAGGTCAGACTTCTGCACCCCTTGTTATGAGTGGGCTCAGTGCGTCGTTTACATATTTGGAGACTATGCAAGGAGCTGAACGGGTGCTACAAAATCTGAAAACACAAGCCAGAGTTCTAAGGATGTTCTAAGGCAGTGAATAGTTGCAGAGAGCGACGCATTTCAAATGCTGCTTCACTTTTAAAACATGGAGATGTACCCAGGCAAAATTCAGTTTCTGAAGTATTACACAAGTTACAGTACAGAGACATGTTGATAGAATTTACAACAACAACTCTTAGACAGCAAACCAATTCAGAGTAAGACTTTTCCCTGCAGTTTAACTTCCACTCTTTCTCAGAGATAAGCGAGAGAATGGAAAGTATAAAAAGATCATACATCATCGCCTGGCTGCCACGTTCTCATTTGTTGCTATGCTGTTGAATTTTGCACCACTTTGTCACTGACTCCTGAGGTGATCTGTTCTCACAGCAGTGCTGCAATATCCAGCTTTTCTTCTGTCTGGGTGAGAAGCTAAAAATACACTTGTGCAAACATGCTGAACTCATTTCTGAACTGGCCGACAAAATCCTCTGGCCACTATTATTCATCCAGTTAAGATCTTCAGCCACACTGGCAATATGAACACTGTTTCTGAAGGAAGTTTAATGTTGCACAGATGTAATTAAAAATGATTCTGGGACAAACAACACAAGCCAAAAAAAAATGTTCACACCTAATTTGTAGATGATATTTGTTTTCTTCTATTTTGGATACTAGTGCAGCCAGTTCTCAACAGGTCTGTTTGTTAATTCTCTGGAGCTACTTCAGAATGAAAACTTGTCATTAGTGAGTTCTCCTCAAACAGTTTCACAATATAATTTCACTTTTTTGTATATATTATTTGGCATGCTGGACGTTGTGTTCATCCTTTTATGTACAGTGTATGGTGCAGAGTGAAAGGAGAACACTTTGTGTTCAACCAACCTGGTTTATCTGCAGTGAAGCAATTGTTTGTCCATGATTTCCTTTTTTACCGATTTTATAGTCAGTGTTTTTCCAATAAAATCAAAGTGTTTTTGCTTTATTACTGTTCAAGTCTGTGGCTTATTTATAAGTTTGCATTTCGGGTATTTCAGACAAAGAGGATTACAGCAAGAAAACTAACATGCACCCGTGAGCCCCTGTGAATGCCTATTTCAGTCCGATATGGGGAATTAAGGTTAATATTATTTTTTGCTGTGGGGCCAGCTTTGTGCTGTGGGCCACAGTTGCTGACCAGTTCTAAAGTTTATCTGAAGACGTAGAAGAGGACATGGTCAGGTCGGTCTGCAGACTGCCTGTTAGCATGCAGTTTATTCACAAGCCAAGAGTGAAGCTTGTTTGATGAACGGTTCCCGAGATAGACATTCCACATACGGACTGACAGACGTTTGTGGAATAAGTAGGTCGATTCATAGGAAGAGTCCCTAAGCATTATTGCCCATGACAGGCTCGATAACACCATGTAAATAGTTGCAGAAGTTGAGTAACAGTGCTTATTCTACCACAGGCATTGATCTCTGTTAAGTCTCTTTATGTTCCTATGCACCAGAGAATTGAGTAACACCAAAATCCAAAGCTGAAACTTTTTCTATGTTGGTAAGTCCATTGGTATGTGCATATTCGTTTTGAGCATATCACAAAGCTTTACATCCGATGTGATGCATATTTTCACCATCATTTCCTACCGGACCAGGAGGCGTTACCTCCATGCATTCGCCTTAACATCACTGCTGATGTCTCGTCTGCAGTAATCAATCAATAAATGATCAAAATAAAATGAATAAAAATCTTCTTATCTTCTTCTCCTTCTCTTCCTCTTCCTCCCTCTGTGTAGGGACAGTTGGATGGATCTGCTCTGGCTGCCTTCTTGCTTCTCCTGCCACATCAAATAGTCTCCTCATTCAGAGAGTTATATATATTACCTGCATATTATGTGAGTTCAGCAGTTGCATAACTATTTCTCATATTTTTATTTTATGACCGCTCTGGCAGCTCCTTTCAGCTGGGCATCCACGGGGTGTTAGTGAGCACCGCAAGCATAAAATATAAAAGACAAAATATATAAATAATTCTAACAGCTGTTGTCAGATTGTCAGTGGGTGCGAGAAACCTGAGTTTCCCAATTTTCTTTGATATTATAATTTAGTTTCTGTGGTGTATGTGGTGCTGAACTGCAGGGTAGTTGTGCTTTGTTAAACTGAGAGGAAATTATGACTTAACGAGCAAAGTATTGAGAGAAAAAAGAAAAGAGAAGAAGAAAGGTTTAATCAGAATCACAAAGGATTTATTGCCAAGTAGGTTTAGATCTACCTAGAATTTTCTTTAGTAAAAAAGGTGCAAACATTGAACATAAAACATAAAAACACGATAAGTACTACAAAAACACAATAAGTATTTCACATAGGAAAGAAATAACTATACATAAAACAAACAAAACAAATACAAGGTATAAATGCAAAACAGGAGAGAATGAGGATGTGCAATGTGCAATATACTGTAGTGTGTGTTAATGTAACCCAGAATTGAGGCGTGGGGGCGGGATAAGAGTCAAAGACAGGTGGGGGTCCCGGGCCTTATTGACAAGGCCAGTTGCAGCCGGGAAGAAGTTGGTCTTGCGGCGGGAGGTTTTGGTCCTGATGGTTCGAAGCCTCCTGCCGGAGGGAAGAACCTCAAAGAGCTTGTGACCCGGGTGGGAAGGATCAGCCACAATCTTGCCTGCACACCTCAGGGTTCTTGAGGCAAACAGGTCCTGTAGCGATGGCAGATTGCAGCCGATAACCTTCTCAACAGAAGGGATGATACGCTGCAGCCTCCTTTTGTGACTCAATGAATTGGGTTTTTATTGTGTTTGGACCAAAACACAGATCTTGTGAATAAGGAATTCTCTTTTAATGTATCATATAGGATATTTGATGGTAAAAAAGATAACTATAGGCTTAAACTAAGGCCATGCATCTGCTGATGCTAGGAACTGTTACAAAGTGAGCTCCATCATCAGGTAACCATGTTAACGTATATGTGTCAGCATATCAGAAAAGTGATTATTTACATAGTCATTAAAACATTTTTTTAATATGTTGTTCTAAAACAATCACAATTTCCCACGGTCAAAGCTGATGTTTCAAATGACTTATTGTTGTTTGTGTCTGACATAGATATTTGACAGTTTCTCATTTAAAAGTGAGCGTCAGGTAGAAACCACACTAGTTGCAGCTTAACAGAATGATTGCACCTCTTCAGGGAGTAGCATCTCTAAACTGTCAGATACGATATCTCCTTCCTGTTAGTCTTAGCATTACTGGACAATTTCCTTGATTTCATGAATTTCTACTCATAATCAAAGTTGTTTGAGTCATTGATTACTTTTGTGTATGTCCCATGTTTTATTCCTCCGAGGTGGAATGCCTTTAGCACCATTATGCAAAAACCAATGAATCCACCAAACCTGATGGGGGGATGGGGAACATATTAAGTGTTGGGGCTGAAAAAAGGTTAAGAGGCTGATCCACTTTTCCTAATTTAGGATATTTTTATCACCAATAATTAGGTTAGCAGACCACTTCCATTTCTTATGCAATCTCTATGTGTATGTGTGGGATTATTTGGCCTTGGTTGGTGTACAACATTCTTATAATAATAATCAATCTTTTTGCCCTGACTAAACAAATGTATTAAGATATTTTATATCATGTTGTACATCCATATAACATATTAGACGATGCAATCTTATCTTTGCTCTCGGCTCATCATCATATCTAAGAATTGCCATGACTCTTTTCTCTGTAAATCTTTAAATATCATAATCCCTGAAGTCCCCAGAACCAGACGAGTGACTGATAGATTTTCATAAATATCCAACCTACGTTCGCTGTAACAGCACATGTTAATGAGGAGCGGAAGCTTACAGCTATGAGCGGGCCTTCGAGCTGAAGTTGCCATTAAAGGTTCATGACTTACAGAGTCTCACATGGCGTCCTGTGGGGGTCACTGTGGGAGTGGTCCTGCTGGTCCTTTTGCGAACCCCATAACCCAAAATGATCTACCAGAGCTCATTTCTAGCGAGTAGATTGCACTAAAGCTCTGTCCTGAGGGATGCAGGGTGCTTTATACCCTCTGATCTCATTATGGTGTCATTGGCTGGCTGTTAAAGTACAGTGATGCCAAGGTGAATGTCAGGTCACAGGACAGACTCAGAGAGGTTTCCTAAAGCCCCTCTCGGCGGATGTTAATTGGTGCTCCAGTCAGCCGGGGGCAGCTCTCTGGCTGCACTGTAATTGGGGAAAGTGGAGCTTTGGCCAGACTGGTCCCTGCTCACCCAATTTCCCTGTGTCTGTCTGTCTCATAATTAACTTGCACTCAGTCACTGCTTCACAGATAATTTGACACGAATGGAAGATGAGCCACAGAGTGTGTCAGAGGGGGAGAAATGAAGAAAGACTTTTCGAATTATGTCTGCAGTTTCCAAGGTGACAAAGAAGTGGCACTAACAGTATGTTACTGTTCTCCATGTTTCATTCATGACAGGCCCTTTAATCTGCAGTCTCATAGCATTTGTTTGCTTTAAACTGTTTTTTATAAAATACTATAATAAGATGAAATGTTTGGGATATGCTGAATGAGCAAATTAAGGAACAACGTGATCACTGATATGATAAAGCAATGATTACATCAAAACTTATTGTTTTTAAATCAATGTGAATGCTCAAAGTGCATTTGTATGGATAGAGATTGTTATTCTGATACTGCTCCTTTTTCCTTAAGTCTATAAAATTCAGTGAACCCCAGAGTTCAGAGTCTGATAACATTAATAAATACATGTTAATAATAAGGATGCCTCTCAATACACATTGACACCAATATTACAATATTAACTTGATGAAGACAATAGTCTGAATAAAACACTGTCATGTAAACACCATTCAATCGTGACATTGTGAGTGTTCGAACCTTAGTCACATAATGTAGAGTTCACAACATTTTGTGACCTCGACATTCAGCAGTAACTAACTGCTTGAGCAAAGTATGCCCTGGGTTCGAGGGTTAACATGTAGTCGGAAGTAAAGTTCAAGCGAGTCAAGAGTCGTAATGTTGCTCTACTTGTAAACACGTAAACTGTCGTTGTGATATGCAACATCAATCCAGATGCTGTCATTGAAATTACAAAAACATTTTCCAAGTCTGTATTTTATACCTGTGCCCTTTATCCTCCCAAATACCAACCTTCCTGTCTCGCACATACAAACACACACTGACAAACACAATGTCTAGCTGCAGGGCCGATCATCCAACCATTCCCCCCACCCCACTTACCCTCCACTCGCTTTAGATTTGATTAATCAAATCAGTCAGGGCTCTTTAGAGTATTGCATTAGCCCATGGCCGGCTGGACACTGCAGCGACTGGTTGATTGGCTGAGGGCACCGACAAATGGTGGATGGCGACAAAAGACTAATTCAGCAATGGGAGGACGAGGTGAGAGAGAGGTTACTGTAGGTAGAACGAGGACAGAAAACTCAATGGGGTTTGTGTGTGTGTGCGTGTGCGCGTGTGCGTGCGCGCGCGTGTGAAAGTCAGGCCAATTGAGATACCAATAGGGAAAGTAGCATGGCTGTAAATGTCAGCATTTGAATAGGTCAATACTGGCTGCAAAGAGTGGTATAGATACAATGCACCAAAAGAGACTGGTTCATAACACTAAGTCTGTAAATATATCTGTAAAGCTGCAGTGATTTAGTCTCAGAGACACAAGCTCCATGACTGGAGAATCTGATGTTGGGAAACGTTTTGAATGTTTAAATTCAGATCTAAGACACGTAGTCAGTGCATCCTCCACTTTGTTGTAAAAATTATGAGGAACCTTCATCAATCATTCAAATTCCACCTGCAAATTTAAACACGTGTGTGTCTTGCTCTTGTTTTGTTGTCGCTGTTCTTCTTCTTTTAACTTTTTGATTATGACAAATGTGTACTCATACATATTTGCATAGCAGCCAGAAAACACCTAAAAATGAATTATTACCGAATTCCACAACAGACCTCTGCAGGCGCTTTTTTCAATTATCCTTTACCTCGAGTTGACAGCAGTGTTTCCCTTTTGCCTAAATTGATTGTCCTATTATACCTCCGCACTCGCCGTGCATACAGGTCATGGATACAGAAAACCGTTACCATAGTTTCAGTGACGTTAGCTCAAGCATTTTCCCGGCTTAAACCACAACAAATGCTTTTGTCCGCATCTCTTTTCCCTTGACGTCTTCTCACGCCAACATTAAGGACGCACAGGGAACAACAACAAGAATGAATAAACTCTTGGCTCCCTTTTCCAAAACTACCTTGAATATACTTTGCTCCTTAACTACAGAACATTCATTTGAAAATGTTGTCACCGTGATGATAATCTACACCACCACTGCTGTGTGTTTATTTTTTTTTAGGACATAGGAGAAGACAAGTTCAACTCGCTCCACAGCCAGAAAACACAATGTTATTCCAATTTTCATTAAAATTGGCATGTTGCACCAAACTCTGCACTTCACTTCCCTACGATAAACTGTGTGTACAGTATAGATACTGAAAATATCATATAGGCTACTATAAATTACATTTATCCCTGTAACCCCTGGGTAAAAGCCACAGAGTTCAAATATATTTAGCAGTAGAAATCCTAGCAATGCTGAATTAAAGCTATGTCAATCATAAAGGGTATACTAATGTACGATTTAAACTTTTCTATAGATTGATGTTAACTAGACAACCTTTAACAGGAGGTGAGACACCGAACCTTGCATGAGTCTCATTTATCTAGTTGTTCCTCTCAGGGAGTCCGTCCATTTCTGACGATGTGATTGGTTAAGGGGTGTGAAGCAGAGAGGAGTGTAAGTGCAGCACCTGCGAATGAAGGATGCACTTTTTTTCTAATGAAGCTAGCAGCTATGAAAGAAAGCCAGATATTAAGATTCAAATAAAGTCATGAAAGTAGCCTGACTCCTTTGAAAAAAATGTGTGCAAGGTGTTTTTGACTTGCAGTGTTATTTTAGGGATCTAAACACAACCCTTTGAGCTGCTACTCCGCTGCACAGCTGTCCGTTAGCATCTTCGTTAGCGTGGTGTTAGCAGTGTATGTATTGATTTCGGTTCAGCTCTAGCCTCCAACTAGCATCTCAATTAGCGTGGTGCTAACTTTCTAAGCATGGACTTTGAGGACGCACAGAGCGTCAGGTGACTGGGAAAGCATGGTTGCACCTGTGGCTCAGTGGTGGAACCACAGCTATTCGTCCTCCTCGCCTTTGTGACCCAGGAGGACAGTGTTTGTTTCTTCATCTTGTAGGAACTGAAGACTGAATGTGGACTTTCTTCTCTTCTGTGAGTGGGACCACGTTTGGACAAAGTAGGAGAGTCAATGGACTGCTTGTCCTTGGTGAGTAACCCACTGCTGATCAGTGAGAGAGGAATTTATCAGCTACTCTGAGGTAACACACACACACACACACTCATTAAAGCAATCAACAGAGGTTTTTTGGTGCCATCTTTTGTTTTTACTTTCTTCAATGGGCCCATATGGCCCCCTGTGAATCGCTGTTGATCCAGTGTTTTATCAGTTTTTTTTTCGGAGGTCATATCTTTTGAGAAATCCTTTCAAAGTTGAGGGGAGAGTTATTGCAGATGTTGAGTCTTATGGCTAAAGGTTGCCAGAAGCACTCTCTGTCAAATTACATGGTACTTGTGTTATTTCAGTTTGCTTTGGACGAGAAAAGGGCCAGTGAACCATATTTTTGGTTTGAATTTGAATGCAACCGTAAGAAATGTTTTAATATTATTCTATACTGGCAAATAAATGATTTAATACAAATACATTTAATGTTCTTCTTGGTCAAAGGGTCAGTGTGACTGCATATTAGTTTGGAAAGAAATCAATGTTGATTAAAACTCCTCTGGTTGGTTGAGGCATACGCCCACTGGGCAGTAATTCTAGTTCACTATTACTTTTCAGCATTTACACATGACTGATGAGTTGAAGACAATCAACAGATGAATCATTAATTAAAAATAAAATTATCCCTTGGTGTAACTTCAGACTTTGAAAAAACAAAATGCAGAAACGCCTGAGGACTCCTTGCACCGGTTGTCATGGCTTCTGATGAGGCTCCTCCATTAATAGAGCTGTATTTAGAACTGCTATTCAGCCCAGTGTTTGATTTGTCCCAAACCGCACATGTATTACAAATATCTGCACGCTGACATCCATTTCATGAAAATGTGTGGTTGCAAACAATTGGGAATAAATACTGGGGATAATCACAGAAAACAGCCAACAGAGCCAGCTACACTTACATTTAACTGTGACTTAAACAGAGGTTTTCTCCAACATTTAGTTATGACCGCACTAGTCACTGCTCTCATAAAGATGAGGATTCTTGGTATGACCGCTGTTCTATACAATGCAGTGTCAAATTGGAAACGAAAAGGTGTTCAGCACCACTCAGCATTAGGAAATGCTGAGTGGCTTTAGGAAAACAAAAATGCCACTGTCGCCTGTTTGCTTTATTGACCCTTATGCATTAAACAACAAATGCTTTTGAGTAAATAGTAAAAGGTCAATGGCTTTGTATTTATATAGCGCTTTTCTAGTCTTGATGACCACTCAAGGCGCTTTACAGTACAGTTCTACATTCACCCATTCACACACATTCATACAGTGCATCTATTCGCAGCACTTAGTTATTTTAAGGGTGGCCATTCGGGGTTCAGCATCTTGCCAAAGGACACTTCCGCATGCAGATGGGTCAGACTGGGGAACGAACTGCCGACCTTCAGGTTGGAGGACGACCACTCTACCCCTCAGCCACAGCCGAAAGGTGTGTTTTAAATGGGGCTGACCTGAAAGCTTCGAAGGTGTGATTGTTGCCATGACAATTGACATCCGCATCAGTACTTTAACGCTTGTTTCCTAATTTGTATCATATTTAACTTTAATCTTTTATTCTTGTAGAACATTTCCTGATAGCTGTAGCTCAGGCAGCAAAACATGTCAGTAGAGAGAATGTTGTAGAAGGAGTGTTGTCTTCTCCTCTGAAGCTGTGGTGTTATGGCAGACGACAGCGCAGAGTTTACATTCCACAGCAGCATCTTTTGTCCCCATAGAAGCCACTTCTCTCAGTGTAAACTCCCAGAGGTCACAGCGGCAGCTTGACAGTTAACATGTTCCTTCAGTGATCTCGTTCCATCGCAATAAACACTGTTGGAAATCAAAGGTTTGGTTTTGGTCCTTAGCTGTAGGTTTGCAAGAACATTAGAATGCATGCGAGTGGCCTAATCCACAGAGGAGTTATTTTTTTTGGTCAGAGTTTGTTTTCTGTCAGGATTATGCAAAATCTGCTGGACGAATTTTCACAAAACTTGCTGGAAAGATGTGGTGAGGGTCAGGAAAGAATCCATTAAATTTCCAAGAGCATCTAGATCAGTAAGTGGATTCAGGAACTTTTTCCCCTTTCTTTAACATGCTAAGAGAGAGCATTTTTGATTTAAAAAATCTGGCATGTTTAGTAGACTGATATCTATGACATCTATATCTACAATTCGGGGCAGCTTCATTTGATTTAAGGACTTTGGGACTTGGTGGAAGTATGTGCTCTAAAGACAGCAATTCTAGTTGTATGTGCATATGTTTGAGAAACTGGAGTGACAGGTATGACAGACTGACAATGAGAAAGTCATGGATAAAAAGACAGGAAATAGCGTGCGAGGAAATGCATAGAATTCTTAAAATGGCCCTAGAAATAAATATATATATATATTTAAATGATGAGTTTGATGCTGTTGGTGTTACTATCACAAACAAAAAAACAGAATGGTTTAAAAATTAGCAAAAGGGGCAGAAGACCTATGATTTACATCACAGCCCTTTGTGACAGCACGTGTTGTCGCCATCTGTCCTGCAGACGTCTTGGAAATGAGTTTGTTTGTTCACGTGCTACAGTGAAACCGATCATTACCTTCCTCTCATCGCCCCCTGTATCTCAAGGCAGCAGACAAAATTGATGACAAAAAGAGGACCCACTTCGGTTTTCCACTCTCCCGAACGCGCCAGCATCATTAATGTCACAAGCTACAGGAAATAGAGGTGTTAAAATGGGACGCTGATGATGTTCGGTCACACGTGAGACTCTAAATGCTTGACGAGTGACAACTGGAGTTAATAAAAAAAAAATGGACCTTGAATGTGCTATCTGAGACAGTGGAAAATGAAAGGTTAGATTCTCAACCTGTTTCCACTTGTGTGTGACGTGAATTAGTTTCCTCTCTCTTACCACCAGATTATGACCTGACTTCCTGAAATTCTCCATTCTATCAGTAATTAAACAAGATGCAAGCACATCTGGCTTCTAAAAGGAAATAATAATAATAAGTAAATTAGTGAGTAAGTAAAGTCAAAAACAGCGTTACACCATACACATATGAATACAATTACACACATACCAAAAAAGTATAATCTGTCCCTAGACAGACAGATCAAATGCACATAAATCACTCCTGCTTAGAATCATTCCAGATGTAGATAATGTCTCAAAAGTTAGGGATGGTTCTGCTAAGGTGGCACTTGGCACCGAAGGGCTAAACTTATGATGAAATAGTTGACAAAACAGCAACGTGAATCTTGCTTATCGACGAGTCTCCGCCCTAAATCAGGAATTAATATAATAATCAGGCTAATAAATGGTCTCAGCTTGATCTATTGTCATATAAAGCTACTGAGGCTATAACAACATCTGAAGGCTGCAAAACTGGAACAACCTTTTAAGAGCTCTGTCTGTAAAAAGGTAAAATTCTCCTGAAGAGCAGCTTTAAATGTAACTTCCCTTTCAGACAGCTCTGGCAACTGGCGACATTACTCCTCCGTGTCCTTCTTTTCAGTCCCTGCATTCAACCTTGGGAGGATTATGTGAAAGCTTGATGGGTCGATCTCACAAGCAATTGATGTCTGCCGCTCACGTGGCCTGTGCTCTGAGTCAGAAGACACACTAGAAAAGTTGTTCGGGCATTTTCTGTGCTTTCGTGGTTGTGATTATACAGATTATAAAACATTGCTGAGTCAATAATGTGTTGAGGAAAGTGTTAGTTCTTTTGGATCTGCTTTGGGTTTTGTCCTGTTTTTACAGTTATCACAAAATGCACATAAGATTGAGCAGCAAGAAGAAATACAGACATTATTTCTAGCTTTGAAAATTTCTATTGATAATATCTTGAAAAATAAGTCTGCACAAGAGGAAAATCTGTAATAGTAGTTTTCTTTATAACAAAAATGTGATGAATGAACATATTTAGTACCGGCAGTTCTTCTCTTTCCCAGTCATCTCGCTGGCGTCTTGTTAACAGTAACCACAAAATCCACACCAATTAATCTGAGGCTGTAACCGGGGATTCATCTAATTTGCCTGAGGATGTGATGCACAGACCATGCATCCAGGGTTCCATGTGATAATATCTAAAATGTTCCATATCTTGTGTCTGAATATTTCTGATGAGATTACGTTGATGTTGTAGTGCTGAGGCTGTGGAGGTTAGGTATTTATTAAAACCCTTATTGCTTCTGATTATCATTTAAGAAAATCTGACAAAGCAGAGACAAACTTCCGTGAAGAATGGGGATAAACTTGGCAAAGCTCACAGAGACTTACCCAGGAAGACAGGAAGATATAATTGCTGCAAAACGGGCTTCAACAAAGGATTGAACTGATTGAGTGTGAGAGAGATAGAGAGATATAAGGAGGTCAAGTATTTTCAATTTTAATAATTTACGCATGCCCTTGCCTCGCTCTTCTGGCGCTCAATCAAATTATCCCTTTAAACCTGAATACAGCTGCACATCTCACTGATTGCCATTGTTCCTCTGTCTCTCAGCCTTAAGCCGGAGCCAGGTGGGAGGACTCTTTTTTATTGACTTTCTGTCAGTGTCACTTTACTTTTCTCTGCAATGAAATATACATTGGCAGAATTAAAATAGTTCAACCTTTAAACAAAACAGTAACATCTTTTTATTCTTAGTACACCACTGTCGCAGCATCAGTGTGTATGAAGTTAAGTTCTATCAGAAGTGAGTGAAGGTAACTGTTGGAAGCCGCTCATTTCCACTTGGTCATTAGTTAGTCTCATCCCTTCACAGCATGACATTTTAATCTCCTATCGCACAGTCAATGGCAATCTACTGCACAAAAATCGATAGCTGAAGACTGCCGCCCACTGAGAGCTTCTCTGCTCAATGCAACCTAATTTTGCCAGTAAGTCTGGTTTTAAATGAGTTATTTGAAGTTTAAAAAAAACAAGGTGATTGACAGTAAGATGATTGACAGCACAGACTGACCGAGAATTGGTCAAGCACGTGTATTGGTGGGACCTACTGTGCAGACTTTGGCTCCAAATGTGAGAGATTGCAGTGAACAAATCTGGGTTATTTTAGCTTCATATTTGGATAGTGGGAGAAAGTGGAGATGTGTCATCTATCTTTATTTAGAGTCTTCAGTTTTTCTCCTAGTTATGACTTGGGAGTACAGATAAAGTGGGTCAATGTGGTATCTTTTTTGTAAGTTATGATTCACTTTCAATATTGTTACCTTAAAACACAATTCTGATTATTTACAGTTAAGAACAAGAACATTCTGCATTCATTCTGAGTATAACACCTCATTACCAAAAACCTTTACCGACATTTCATGCTTGGATCAGGGTAAGAAACCAAACTGAGCTTGATATTTATTTTATTTTATTCTATTTGCATGGGATGCATGTTTTCACACATGGCTCAGATTGTTCCCCGGCTGCTGCTGTTCTGCCCAATTTGGTCCCATTTATTTCACGTCATCAGTGTTTATTCAGACGACGTTAGTCTAAAATCCCAGCGTCAATAAGCAGTGACAGGGGGGGAGCCAGATTGTGTTTGAGCCTCGGGATCAATATTCTCTGGAATACAGCAAAACCCAAGAGGAGGTGAGGCAGCTCAAATAATGAGAAAGTGACTTACAGGTTTTATTGGTTTTCATCATCTTTATGAGTTTAGCGTGACCTCGTATTGAGTGACAGAAACCTAGGTCCTCTATTTCATTAAGTTGACTCTGCTTAATAGGACTTTGGTGTATGATGTAGTGAATCTTTGCTTCTCTCTCCGTTGGCTAATTTATTGAGCTGTGACTCTTTTCTCTCTCTCTCTCTCCCCCCCCTCTCCCCCTCTCTCTCTCTCTTTCTCTTTCTCTAAACGAATAGGGAACCAGGAGTGTGTAACTGATCTCCTGAGCCATCTTTATTTTAGGATGCTGCATTTGAAATGATCAGATGCTTTGGTACTTCTATAACAATTTGTGCTTAGTTGATCCTTTTTGCCAGCCTGATGCGTTAGCATCACATGGAGTTCCTACAGGCCCTTGGGCAATAGACAAGGAACAAATACAGGGACTGCTGTCGCTTGAGGTGTTTTGGTTTAGTGCACACGCATGGAACCTAACAGTCCCCGTTATGTAAGTGCGCTCGGTAAGTTGGTTACGTTCAGGCAAACACATTATTCATGCTCTACAAAGTCCTATACGCAGCCTCATTACTGCGGACTGGTCTTGCATAACAGACTCTAATTCTGTCCAAAAGTTGTAACAGAGCTCATTAGTTGTGCAGCTCTTTGTCTGTTTGATGGATGTTTCACTCACTGTGATGTGAATGAATGGACCTGCCTTTACACACAGGTTTCCATATAATAAAATAATGTTTCTCTTTTGTCACTTACAAAGAAAATAACTGGAGCTCTGTTCTTCTTTACAGCCCCTGCACACAGGCCTTATTTACCAACAGTGGGGGGAAATATTTTAATTGGATTACAATAGTTGTAATGGTAACTGCGGTTAACTACACTATAGCTATGTAATGCTCTGCAATATGTTGAGTTTCTCTACTCTTCTCATTCGCCAATTAATCCTACAATCAAGTGATCAATTTAAGTTTTTACATCATAATAACTGATTAAAAAGATATTGTATAGCATTTTCTGAATACCAAATATTTTGCATAAACATAACACTGTTTATTATTAACCTTTACTGTGACCACAATATGTTTTGTGCAAGACAGCAGTAAAAGGAACTTGTCGTTTTTCTCCATGGGACAAGTATTTAATAAAGACACTGTGTCTGAATGACATATCTTTGGAATTTATTCCTGACATGTCTGGAATAAACCAGGTTCTGCGTGGTTTTAGCTTCTAATAAGTAGGACTTTCAATGCTTTTATTTGACACTAATGACAGTAAACCAAATATATTTTCTAAATTGATTTAGATTTTGGTCCAAGTGTTGAATGTGACCCACTACAATTGACGTCAATCAACACAATAACTGGCAGATTAATAAGAAATTAATTTGGTTGGTTGCAGTAACTTCAAAACTGACTCCAGCGCTCCAGACTAGGTACTCTGTCATGCCTCATTGTGTGCACCAGGATATTATTAAGGAACGCCCACAATATTTCACTGCTCCTTTTGACACTGCAGAAATCAATTTGAAATGCCACAGTTGTTTGGCTGTTTCATTGCACCTGAGCCAAGGAAATAGGGTAGGCTCTTCTTTGCTGAAGGCACATGTTAATCTTTTTATATCTTGTCGGCTCAAAGGCTACAAAGAACAAGCTTGGCCAAACTGTATGTGTATTTATATATAAGTACAAAGACAGCAATGGTAATCTGGAGTCAAATTCCTCATGTGTACATATACTTGCCCACTAAAGCTAATTCTAATTCTAATGATTTTGGCCATTTAAGTTGGACAATGTGAATATCGAACATCTACCACGTATTTGATGTAATAAAAACTTTATTTCTGGAGATGCTCGAATCAAACCAACCATTTAAAATACGAGATATTTATTTAAAGCATAAACATGACTTGACAAAAGCCAGAAAGCCATCATTTCAATGACTTTTCATTTCTTAGCCGAAGTATCACTGACTCTGGACCCAAATTCTGTTGCTCAACTAAAATCACCTGGGAAACTAAACAAGCACCTCATTACAGAGATAATAAATCCCTGCTGTGTGCTTGACTCAGGTCTTTCATCTCCACCATGTGCAGGAGCTGTAACCTGCATGTGGCTGGGCCTGCTCTTCTCTCTGTCGAGACAACGAGCAGCAGGCTCTGATACTGGCTCGCCTCCTAAATGAGACCATTGTATCCCCTATATCAATGCTGCCTCACAACATCTTCATGTTACACCGCCCTATCATGCACTATGATCTGGGAAATTACATCTATAACCCCATAAGGATCTGGCTGAACCTGAGCACACAGCAGGCTTTGTGCTCACGTTACTCAAGACTGCATCTCTGTAAGGGCTCAGGGACACAGATTTAGGATTAGAACAAGCTAATGGATGTGTGCGAGTGTGTGTGTGTGTGTCCTGTAAAACTGCATAAATCTGTTGGCACCATCATGGTATTACACTTTACCCTGTACAGGCTCTCATTGTCTTACCATGTATAAGGTGCGTTGGTGTAATATATGAGACATTGACACATCATTTACATTACAACTGGCATTTTATATTATTTTTTCCAGATTTTTTTCTTTAAATTTACACATTGTGACTCATGACTGTTTTAAGAGCAACCACGAACAGTGCAGATTTCTTTGACGCAACTTAATAATAATAATTGCGTAAATGCAGCAACGTGCTTATGCTCTGATGGAGATGAGGGTTATGCACACAACACTTTAAACAGGTGAGAGCCTCGTCTATGAATAAATGAAGTTACATGATAACAGCATTACAGAGACATCCAATGCAATTTCAGGTGTTGAAGTTATTACACAAATAACCATGGTATTCTAATCAGATCAGTGACAGTACAATATCATATGGACCTACAACGATACAGAAAATTTGAGGAGATATACAATTACACATTAATGCCGTGAATGGTTGATATTTATTGTAAGGAGGTGATTCATTTACCAACTATGAATGGCTGCAATATCAATTATTAGACAAACAGCAATGTAGTAAAATACAGAGGAAATTCAGGGTCTCAGATTAAGAGAGAAAAACTTTGAACATGTAAAGTACCTGGATCAGCCACAATATATACCAGACACCAAGTTCTACATAACCAAGATGGAACAAATAAATCAAGATCACAATTAACTGTATATTAATGAATTTGAGATGGTGGGTTGTCTTTCTTCAGTACAGTCAGTCCTTTGCTCAACAAAGACAGTCATCACAACATTCACATTATAATAATGATCTTAACATATTTTTGATAAATGAAAACCAATTTAATTTGTTAAATTTAATTTCACATTTATGTCTTGACCATCAAACTGTGATGAATGTAAACATATTTTGTTCATTTGACAACAGGTTGACCAAACAATGATGCACTACTGCTAAATGCCACAATCTATGCATGAAATGTATCTTTAAATTCTAAAAATATTTTTGACTGGCCAATTAAATCCCTTTATCCATCGTGATGATCACCTGACATGACAAGTGCTGAAAGAGATAATTTGTCAGAAAGATATTTTGTCTCATCAGATGAGAAGCCCACGTGAACACCTGGTGAACATCTTTGCTTTTCCCCTTGAGACCCAACATTCCCTTCAAGAGCAAGCACCTTTTGATTGGGACATGGACAAACTCTCTTTCAAAGAGGAAGAATCCTTGAGAAGCAGACAGAGGCTGCGCGGCTATCTGCCTCCATCAGTCTGGACTTTCAGTTGAAAACTTTGTGTTTTTTTTAATGGACTCTAGGTTTTATGAGACAGGTATGTATAATGTATAAAAAACACGTCAAAAAATATTATGTGGGCTCGCAGTTCACCTGCCACACACATCGCATGTCAAATTATCGATGGAAATTTAAAGTTTGGAGCCTGTAAGAACGAATTCCGGATTATGGAGCCAATACAGCTTCTTTTTCTCAGCTTCTTTTTTTCTCCAACATTTCGAGAAAATACATCTTTCTACATTTTCCTTGATTTCTCAGAGAATGATTCTTGTGGGGGAAAAAATCAGGGACTGATATTTATGTACAATGTGGCAGATCTAGTGAGTTAAAATGTGGTGAGGGAAGTGTTGGCCCTTGGTGGAGGTCTACGCTACACTGAGTGCCAGTCTACTTCCAAATGTGTGTTTGTTTGAAACCAAAGTTGATCTTCTAGCTGCTGAGTCCTTGGACAATAGAGATCAGAATTCTCCATTAAAGGTTTTTTTTTATATTCAAATTATTTATTTTGAAAAGTTTGTTCAAGTTGCAGATTCCCATGATTCATTTTTGTAAAGCTGTTCAATCACTGTCACTCACCTCAATGCTTCCGTATGTTCATTAAAATATTCACGTTGCCTCAAAAGGCTGTCTTGAGGATGCATTTGACAAAATTATTATTTTTATGCCTTCTATCCATCAAGTAATTTGGCCAGGCAGCTTCTACTTTAGCACATGTTGTTTCATTAATAAACAGGTTTAGAGTGTGTCCTGTAACACTCAGCATACTATTGGGCAGAACAGTTGGTTACATGTCATGGGGTTCAACTGTATGAAGTGATTATATATCAAATCAGAGCTTAATTGGATTATAGTTTCAAAAACATGAAAAAATACATTTATGGATATAAGCGATTAAAAAGAGGATATAAAAACAAAGGTACAAAACACATAATGGCTGTGGTTAAGGTTGCAGCCTACAGAGGTATCATGGCTTTATAGTTACAATGTTAGAAATAACACTCTAAAAGGTAGTGTAACTAAAAATGATGGACATATAATCTCCTGTTTTGTTAATATGGTGATTATTTTTTTCTTCAATCAACACATTGTTAACACATTCAGCATTATAATTCAATATTCATTTTCCTTTACCTCGGCTTTTGAGCTCTACAAACTCCTGATGGAACCAATTGGCTCTGCTTTTTTAACCAGGTTATCAGTGACAATTTATGGGCTAATTAATCTTAATATAGAGATATGATCATATAATACGATTGAGACCTTTGTTAACCCTTTTTAATTTTTGCGTAACATTATCTACCTTCTACCTGATTCTCAGATCACATTTGTGAATGTGTTTGTGTCTACATTTTGCATCATGTGTACCAAATTTTACCTTATCCCTGGTAAACAACATGCACAGACAAACAAACACACACTTGCCCAACCCTAACGATAACCAAACATGTTTTCACCCTAGAATTTACGGCAAGTCCCCGTAATATGACTGTGTAAACAATTTAATATAACACACCACACACCACACACCACACAAACACACATACACACACACACACACAGCTTCATGTCAACACCTAGAACATCTAACACAACATAAATGCTGTTAAAGGTAATTTATGGACTGTCACCACAATGTTGTGCTCTCAGTGCTGTTGTAACACCGTGCCGCTAAGTGTAGATGTGTGTAAGAAGGTACAATTACCTTCTCGCCTGGTTTGGAGAAATAAGATTAGGTGTTGTGCAGCTAAATTTAGCCCCAACACTTAAAAATACACCTACACACACCAAACAAACAAGAAAAACAAGCAGTGGCCGAAACGGTCTGAGGGCAATAGGACAAAGTTATTGCCAAAACGTAGAATGATTTGTGCTCATCTCCTGAATTACACTCTTTAGGGGATAGGTTTTCCTCGGGCCTTGGAGCCCTGACAGGATGAGATAAAGGAGGATATAGAAAAGCATCAAACTCGAGATTGACACTTGAAATGAACTTTGCTACGTGACTTTATTGCTTTCAGGATGAAGCAGAAACCTGATAATAGGAATGTGTGTGGGGGGTGAGACAGATATTTAATCTAATCTAGAAAATCTTTTCAAGTGCATAGTATTATTTTAAAAACAAAGATCGTAGGGCAATTTTTGTTTAGAAAGTGCGTCAATGTGAAGACAACTTATAAAAAAGACAGTTACACGTATGGACATGTTGGTTTTGAATCTACGTGATATTGAGGAGTAGGACAGCCTTTTGAAACGTAAGCCCAGTGAATGTCAGGATAGGAGTTTGTCATTTTCAAGCCTGTAGCTGTAGAATATGTATTTTGTACTTGACACACCATAGATATGAGTGAATATTTGATAATAGCTCCTCGCTCTATTGCAAGGTGTTAGCAGTCTTTTGTTTCAAACATGAAAGGTGATCTGCTTCACTCTCTTGTGCTGAAACACTATCTTGTCACACAGTGTAACAGACCCTCATCAGCCAGGCCACCAGTTCACACTGAGGAACAATCGTATTTATCACAGAGACGAGTGTGAACAGTTGGTTTTGTGTTTGTTTCGTTGCTCACTTGTTAATTTCTCTTTTATTTACTCTTGAATAATGTGCTTGTAAACTATCTCCACGAAAGTCAAAATTGATTAAAACTGGAACAAGCACGAAGCTTAATCAGTTGAGTGTGGTTGGATTTAGAAACCAACGGCAGCTGCTACGGCACCATTATATTGGGTGTTGTAGGAAAACATTGATACACTCGAGTCGCGTGTATTAGTTAGTCAGTATCAATTCTCAAAAACAATAAAATAGTTAATATTTTTAAGATTTGGGGGGGACAGTGGTTCATTTTATTATATCTTAGGGTCATGGTTGGCAGTGTTGTCATCAGTCTTCTGTAATTTTGGGGGTGTGTTCTTTATATTATAACATTTTTTATTCAAACAAGACTTTTTTAAATTGCAATATATTGCCTCACTCACAGAATTGCAATATATCGTTGTATATTGAATCATAATCCATATATTATGAGTCATGATTATCATGATTCAAAACCGTAATTAACTCTCAGCAGGTAAAGCATAAATATTTTAGGTTTATTATAGTTTTTTATGTAAAAGAAAAAAAAACACCATCCCTTATATGTAACTATCGATCGTGTTCTCAAAATCATATTTGTATCTGACCTTAACTCTGTGGAAACTGGATGATGGAACTCTGTTGTAGTGACAGAAAACTTAAAACTCTGTTCATTCTATAGAACTGAACAGTATGTTAATTCCCTTGCTTCTTGTTGTGACCACTGGGAGGTGATAGTGATCAATGATGGCTTGCACACTTGTACAGCTCCATATAGCCTAGATATGCTTCTGAATATGTACAGTAAATAGAGGGAAACCTTCTACAGCTACTGCATTAATCAAAGTGACAGCTAATGCTAATTCTTTTGGCGAGCCTGAAGCCTCCAGTTGATGGAGTCACTCACCCTGATATTTACTGATCGAGGAAACTTGGCTTCATCAACACCCAGGCTAAAAGCAGGGTGAGATAACCAGGACAGATTGGAGTGTGTGTGTGTGTGTGGGGGTTGTTGTGTGTGTGTGTGTGTGTGTGTGTGTGTGTGTGTTTGTCCTATCTCAGCCTATATTTGTTAACACCATCACTCATCTTTATACAACTACTTGTCCTCTTCCTCTAACTCAGTAGTTATTAAGCTTTTGTAAAACCATTGCAGCCTGTTCTAAAAACAAGCCGAATACAAAGGCCCACTTTTAGCTGTGGCCGTGTGGATATACACAGGATATTGAACTTTTTAACACAGGGTCTCAACAATATGCAAACAACTTCATGTGTTGCCTCTGTTACTTTAAGTGTCCACTATACTGTCTGTTTTGTCTCTAGAGCTCCTATTTGACAGCTCTGTCACTTTTAACAGATATTCTTGGCAGCTGAGAAGTTTCAGTGTGGGGCAGTGCAGAATTGATTTATCTTTTGGGGCTAGCTCAGGTTTGGATCTCTTTAGGCTGTTTTGAGGGCTGAGACTTCTTTTATCACCTCACAGTGGCTTTTTCTAACTTCCGTGCAGCTGAAAATGTTGAGATGTTGGCCCTAATCATTTCTGTATCTGCATCTTGACTGAATATTTCCATCATTATCTATCATGATTTTATCTACACTCAACATCAGCACTTTTTTAATAATGGACATATAGAGGATACTGTGACTGCTAATTTCAGCTTTAAGATCCTAAGAACCTAAACTAACCTTAGCTATTACTGTTATGCTAACACAAACCTGTGCTTCTAATAACTGCCTGTCCCATATTTCCAATCAGAAGCTGTGTTAAGCAGTCAAACTCGTGGTTAATGTGTCCTCTCTCATACATTGCAAGTTTCAAGGACACCCTAGCAGGTAACAACAGAAACAAAAGCAGCCATTCAGAAAACACTGTGGTATGGCTCCTAATTCCTAACAGGGTCATTCGTGATGAAGGGGCATTAGAAGTGCCAGCTTTCACTCGGCAGATAAAGTGGGCATTTATCGACAACAGCCTAAGTCAATCGTTATTACATAATTACAGACAATAAGATTAGCGAAATGTTTTGTTATTTAGGCTGTGAAGCTACTGACGAATGGCCACAAACCTCACTAGATAATTTCTGTGGTATCATACTTAGCATGCCTGTTCTATGAGGGCCTCAGCTTCTGAGCGGCCATAATCCAGAGCCAGCTCGTATCACTCAGGAGCAGATGCTGCAGGTCAAGAGTCAGTGCCCGGCTCCAGCACCTCTGCCTCATTCATCCTGTCTGTCGACTCTCAGAGCTAAATATATAACGTCTCTTCTATCTGGAGGAAGCTGAGCCTTCTTCAGATCTTTGCTTAAATTATGTGCTTGACTTAAAAAAGTATTACCTCATGCACGTGACATTCTTCAATTCGTACATTCGATAAATCCTACAAGTCAGATACATGGAAAGTGCAGAAAGATAAGTGAATCTATCTTTCCTTGTTTTGCATCACTCTCAATGAAACATAAGAAATAAAAGCCTGAATGAAAAGTAATTATTACAATTAAACTTGAGCTCTGACAAGAAAAGACATCCGGCAGATGTATAGCCAAAATATAAGAGCACAAAACACTGATAAGTGTTATGTTGGAGGTTATGAACTAAAGATGTGTTGTGTTATTAATTATATATATATACATAAATACAACTAAAAATAAATAATAAAACCACAGCACCACAACCCTGCGTAATTTGAACCAACACAGAAGTGTCTGGTGGCTCTACAGCATTGAATGTAGAGGTCGGACAGGGTCGTATGTTTTATCTTTCTCTGAAGCCGGAGTCAGGTGACTGTTGACGTCTTGTAGAGTTTCCCACTACATCCGCCCCCCCCCCCCCCCCCCACACCAAAAAAAAAGAAATGAGGTATTAACCCAACCTGTTTGTGTCACAAATTAAAACCCAGATAGAATAATTAATGCTTTTTTGGATTGGCCTTAGCTTCTAGGTTCATTGCAAAGGTGATTGGGAGATGGAGGTGTTAGCACGTTGCTGCATCATCCTTCCCCATCCTTCTCTCTTTGTCTAGCCCTCCTTCACGTGCTAATGATGTAGCATGATGTTAACCTGTGTGTGAGGATGCATATGTAACACTATATAACACTGCTCACTGCAGCGAGGAGCAGTCTGTCGGGAGGAGATGTGTTGAGAGATGATACCATGGACACCCTGTGTTTGTGGGTGTTCCCATTTTGGTCTGTGTGAAATCTACTTGTTAGTTTATTTTGTGTGTGTGCGTGTGTGTGTGTGGACTGGAGAAGTTATTGCCCACTTCAAATATTTATTAGAGGTTGTTCCCGCATATTCATATTCCTGAGGCTGAGAGCAACGCAGCAATTTCTCATCAGCTCTGTTCCAAGGTGAGAGGGAGAGGAGGACCAGAGAGAGAAGAGGAATAAACTAAAGCGTTAAGATAATTAAAATACACATATGAAGGCAGAGAGAAACAAGCTCAAAAGAAATACCAAGCATTTTGAATTAGGGGAGAGCGGGGTAATGTGGGACATTTTTTACATTTGCTCCCCTCTAGGCGAGCTAAAATGATATATCAGTAAAATTTATACATTTCCCATTAATTCAGCATGTTTTTCTCTGCGTATTCAATTGCCAGTTCACGGCACTTAACTGGAGCAAGGCAATGGAACTGGTCAGCTAGTTGTTTCAAGTGTTTGGCAAGCTCCTCCTCCATCTCATCTGTGAAATATTTTCTTTGCCTCAGCTACTGCTCCCATGGCTACTCATTTTACTTTCCCTTTCTCTTTTTTCTTTGTGAATCTTTTGAGGGTTGTGTTATCAATATTTCCATCCCTTTCAGCTTTTCTTAAGGAATTATTTCCTTGCATGACCTCACTGGCTGCACTCTCGGGCTCTGTGGGGAGAGCGTGACCTAGGGGATAGAGCGGGTATTCTGCAACAAGAAGGTTGCCGGTTCGAATCCCAATTTCTACAATGTTTATGACATTAAAAATAAAACATATATAATGTAAAATAACACTAAAATATGTTGAAGACTAATCTTAGCTTGTGCTTCATGGTGAGGTAGAGTGAGACAGTGTCACACATACCCTATAGCCACTGTTTTAGAATCTCTTAGCAATTTAGGCTAATCTTCAGCTAGCATCAATCACATGGTTTTATGTTGGAAGTTCACCAAGATGTATGATATAAGTTTTTCTACCTGATTCAATTTGTTTTGACACAACAGTTGATTTAAGTTCAAAGCAAGAAAATTTACTTTTACATGCAAAAAACACATTTTTTCCACAGCACCAGCACCAACTTCTCCTTCATGGCAAGGTGGGGGGGGGGGGGAGGGGTTTGAAAATATAATGGTCAAATGACCACAAATGTGTTCCATTGCCTAGATACAGGTGGTGTCTCACATTACCCGATGTCCCACATTACCCCGCTCTCCCCTACCATAACAACCAGAATAACTGAATATTAAAATCTAAACATTTTATTCAGAAAAGTTTTAAGGGTGTTTCTAAGAAACTTAAATATTTCTGAAACACTGCATGACTTTGCAGGTGTTAGGGGCTACCAGCGGATGTTAGGGACATAGGTCTTAGGGTGGTAGTGACAATATGTGATAGGACTGTAAGTCGGTGGCCCACATCCACCTGCATCTCCCAGTCTCGGACTTCGACCAACTGACCAAAATGACTCGAGTGAAACTGATCTGACTTAAATGATCTGATTATTTTACAACCTTTTTTTTTTTTTTTAGAAAATCAAAAAGATTTACATATATGTGTTAAAAACTCCTAGATTAATTTAGACTCCCAAATCGGAGCTATAATCAATCTAATTGCCTTCCTGTGAGAGGGGAGAACAACTGTCAATACCTCCTGATTGCTAATGGTGCGGTTCTTGTTCCCACTGATTTTCACGCCATGTCTTGAAGAACTACGTGTGTGACACAGGTACAACAGAAGCATTCATGGTCGCACTGGCCATCAAGCATAACGGGATAAACCTGGGTGGACGGCCAACGGAAGGAAGCTGAAACATTGGAGTTCTAGGTTGGTTTACACGTTGGACTTTCTTGCCTGTAACTTCAGTGTTTTTGTTCACTGCAAATTCTCTGAGCATCACAAGCTGTTTTCAGGACAGGTGAAAACAATGGAATACGTCAAAGCTGAGTAGCCAGTTTGAAAGAGCTTCAAGGAAATGTCAAACATACCTTTGAAAATACTGTAGTCGTCATTTACAGTGACTGTAAGAATAATTTCAGTCGGTTCTAATTATTCTTATTTTTTTATTCTTTGAATATTACATTTCTGTCTGGCAACATTGTTACTTATTTTGTCAAGGGGAAAAAAAGATCCTGGACTGCTTTCTCCGTTTGGCGTTCGGCTGTGTTTTTCTCAGGAATGCTTGGCTGTGGTGTTAATTACATCATAAAACAAGAAACCCACTGTGAGGGAATTAACACTTTGATGGCCCAGTTCTTATCCTTCAGAAAAATGCATCAAAAGTTGGATATTAATCAATCAACACAGCATCTGCACTCTAATCTGCACAGGCAACCTGCACCCAGGGCCGCCTCCATTAACACACAAACCACTGGACACTAATGGGTGGACACACACACACACACATGCACGATGTACTCACATGCACTTAAGTAATGATTATTAACAGCTTTTAGCATTAACCTAAATCCCTGAGCCAGCACCTGAATGAGGCTCAGGTCGTTTTATCGTTTTGTCACGTTGAAGGATTAAGAAAACCCAGATAACAAGGTGGATTTCTGATGGAGAAACCTGATAATTTGGAAAATAAATTTAATTATATTGTTATTACCTGAAGCTTTAAACCATTTCATCTCAGCAACTACAAAATCGACAATAATGTAAACAAATGCAACTATTTCCTGTCATCATGTGTCAACTGAAAATAATGTTTATCTGAATTAAAATAATAACAACTAGAAAGGCACTCAGTAGATCGCATACCTCCAGGGCCCAACTGTCCACTTATGAAACCACTTTTAAATTCACTATATCAGGACTTTAATTTTTATTTGGATTTGCACCAAATTGCACACATTCCGAAATCAGTCCCCTAAACATGGTTGATTATTTTCCATTGAGAAAAACTTCCAAAAATTTTCACAAAATGGGGTATCCTGGATCCAGATTTTGAGCCACTCCAAAGATTGATAAGTTGTTCCCTGACCCATCCTTCCACCAAGTTTTGTGGTAACAGACAGAGACAAACAAAAGAAAAGCACAAGAGAACATAAACCTTCTCAGTAGAGGTCAAATTCAGATCAAGTTCTAACCACCCCCCTGACCATTTCTGCTTGTTAATGCTGATATTCATCCCCAGAGCGAGGGTGAAGGGCACATTTTCTTTCTCATGCTTCAGAGCTGTAAACTTCTGAGAACCACATTATATTGTTTCTCCCTCCAGATTTCAATGGAGATTTGATTTGCATCTTCTAGGAACCACAAACCTGCTGAAACCACACACAGTTTATTTTCTGGAAAAAAATTTCCCTGATCCTGCTGTGAGAGCCAGCGTTCAGTGCCTCGTGGCTTCAGACTTGGCCCTTTATGGATAATATAACTGGTTCAAGATGCTGCCCCATGTCAACTCAGCACTACAGCTAATGTGGACACATGAGAGATGGATGTCATTATTGATTTCAGCATCGTCCACGGGATGGAAACAAGTAGAATCTAAGTTGGGACAGCGCCTGAAGAGATTTGCTCCTCAGCTACGAACCGAGAAGACAAATTGAAGGGAGGGGGGGCTACAAAAGGCCACACACAACCCCTCTGGATAGTGTGTATATAGGTCAGAAAAATAAATTCAATTCAATTTTATTTGTGTGTTCAGGACTCACCTAATCCAGCCCTAACTATAGGCGTTTTCTCAAAAAGGAACGTATTAAGTTTAACCTTAAATGTAGAGAAGGTGTCTGCCTCCCGAACCCAGAGTGGGAGCTGGTTCCACAGGAGAGGAGCCTGGTAACTGAAGGCTCTACCTCCTGTTCTACTCCTACAGACTCTAGGAACAACAAGAGAGCCTGTGTTTTGGGAGTGAAGTGATCTATTGGGACAATACGGTTCTATGAGCCCTTTGATGCATGAAGGGGCTTGATTGTGAAGGGCTTTGTATGTGAGGAGCAGGATCTTGAACTCTATTCAGAATTCTACAGTGAGCAAATGCAGAGAAGCTAAGAGAATGCAACCAGATTTAGCAGATTCCTCTAATTGTTTTCACAGACACAGATGAGACCGGCTTGTTAGAAAGCGAGCTCCGCTGTGTGGCTTCAGCAAAGTCCTATAAAAAGTCAGAGAGGAGCCTCTCAGTGGGAGGAAGTGATGCTGCACTCTATTGTTCAAGGACAAGCGGGGTTCGGCATCCGCTGTAGTTGGTTGGACATATTTCTGGAAGCGTTCTGCAGAGAACACATTACCATGTCTAATTATTGTCTCAGCTGCCCATTGTTAGCAAGCTAATGATTCTGTATGTACACAAAGCTCAATTATGCAGGACACACAATGAAAAATGAAGGGGGGGGAGGGGCGGGTAACCTCCAGCCAGTCATTATGAGGCTGCTCAAATCAGTGATGATAAGTACAAACGAGGCTCTATATATGATCAGTCAGAATGGGGCCGTAAAAGCAACACTTTCCCACCGATATGTGGAAAGGTCATGTAACCGCCCTTGAAAGACATTTCAGAGAATCTGCTCAACTTTTCATGCAGTAATGAGGCTCAACACACAAAGCACAAAAAAGAGACCAGAAACATAAACAAACAAGATGCAAAACTGTGCCCTGCTTCTGACCTTGCCTGTTTGTCCCCGACTGCAAGCTGTAAAACGACACCAGAGTAGTTTATATGATAAAAAATGCAAGAGGTAATTACTGTGGAAATTTGATCCACATTCAGGGACAACAGCAGCAACAAGAGGAAGACCCCAGCCGGGACTTCTGTGTCTTCCTGTCAAATGTCTTCAGCGAGAAAAATCACAACATCAGCAGGATTTTGGGGCTGCCCTCGTCGTGGGCAGCACGAAACTTCAGCGGACCTTGATAATGTATCACCTGATGATCCCTGATGCATGGCTTAGACACTGATGTGTTTTAGGAGAATGATACATTTTCCAAGCTGTTGCATCACACACAAAAAGAATGCACGGTTATCGTGTAAACTCTGGCCTAAATCAACCTCCTGACGGTGTTATCACCACTCCCTTGTCTCTGAATACAAAATGACTCCCCAGTGGAGACATTTCAAGGATTTTGCCTCCTTGGCAGAGCAGCAACTATTGTCTGCCAAGTCAAAACATCTGGGTTATAAAAATACACTTTCTTGATGTCACCGTAGTCTGGTTTGGACCACATGACTCTCTTCAAACCGGGTTATTTGGAGTGACAGCCACAGTTCAAAATGAACTTCCATCAGTTGCCAAAGGTTGGCTCTCTGCGTCTGATATTTTTAGTCCAAACCTTTCCGACCATGGCACAACATTCTTGCCGTGAACAGGAGTTAATTTGTTTAACAGATTGTAAAGTTGTCGGACTTTTCTCTTTATAAAGAAAAATCATATCAAATCATTTCAAATATTGGAAGCTACATAGTCAGTGGGTAGAGCCCAATCAATGTAGATTTGATTTGGCAGAAGAGGATACTGGTATTAGGCAGTTAATCAATACTGATAAATATATCTAAAAAAAATCCCATTTATTGTGAAGAAGTCACTGTCAACTTTTATAACAAAATGTAATAGAAGCTTAACATTTGACAGTATAATCTGTTCTCTAAGTAACTATAAATAAAACCAAATATAAAGAACTACTATGTAAAATGTAAAATGTATGCATTGTTTTCATAAAGTCAAAGTTTCATATGTGGTGCAAACATGTAGATACCTATATGTCTGTGAAAGTCCCATCGCCCGGTTTTATCGGCTTACTGTTAAATCAGTCGAGCTTTGCTTGAGGGCATTATGACCTATAATCACTCAGACTGTTTCACCCTCACACTTTCTCCAGGAGTCAAAGATGGACTGTATATTTTTACCCAGACATGTGCCAGTTCAAATCATTGTCACTAAGAGAGCTTGTGTTTGGGCCTGTGACATCGTCAAGGTGGCATTGAAGAGATGATCCCGTCTTGTTTGTTGACAGTCTGCATCCTCAGCCAGTTCTCTCTCTCTCGCTCTCGCTCTCGCTCTCGCTCTCTACTCTTTGCTCTTTGAAGTCCGGCAGAAAAGTACCATAACACAAGCTTATCGTCCAGCGGGAGGAAGAGGTGAGCTAACTATATCACAAGGTGCGGCTCGGGCTACATTTAAATGCATCCCTGAATGGGCTGGTGACGCTTCCTGGCTGCGTCCTGCTGCACGCAATGTGCCTGTGACTCAGCCCTCATGTATACTTCATGATGTGGCGATGAAAGAAAGGCCCAGTAACTTCTCAAGGAGACACAAATGCTAAAAACAAAGTCGTTTGTTTTCCTGTTATAGGACATGTGAGAGAGCTGTGTTCTGTTAGCTTTTGAGAATTAATGCATGTCAAAAGGCGGTGATGAAAGTCATTAGAAAATCAATTAGTGCAAAACATGGTACAAATGATACCATTGTTAGCAGTCTTTTCACAGGGAGAAGGTTTGAATCCCAGTTTGATAAGCAGCAAAATCGCTGCAATGTAAACACTCATAGCTTCGGAGAAGTCTGTACATGTATTACACTTCACAACAAGCTAGTAATAACAGAGTAAATAACAGTGTGTAGAATCCATAAATAATCCATTCTCACTTCTATGTCAAATCTAATTTTGAAGTGACAAATACATGTTTAATTAATATGAATAATGGCTCTATTTCCTTCCCTCTGCTTCAGGCCTCACATATTGTTGTTGCCAATTTTTCCATCATTACATCTGATGATGACAACCAAGAAGGAGCAAGTGTGTGACCACAGAGAAACAGATTTCAAACATTAATTACTAGCAGACACTCCTTTCTCAGAAACCATTGCTGATTTAAAAGTGACCTGAAACCTCAAAACAACATCTGTACTTTGATTGAAGTTACGTAAAACAGAAATGTGTCATAAATGGTTAAAGCTTCCAAGACTTTGATATCTATACCCAAATTAATCATGAGCATGTGTACAACCAGCCAGGAGTCTTCATGTGACACTGAAATATGGGTTTACATCATTAAAGGAACTGAAAACATTAAGAATTAATTCAACACAGAAAAAAAAAGTTTTTCCCACATATTTCAAGCTCACAGCTGTGACCTCTTGGGACGTTCTGTTATTGACAGTGAATAATATCACTGATTTATGACCAACTGTCCTGAGAATGTCTGCAGGTCTTAGAGCATTTCTGAAAAATAAGATTCTGAAAATCTATCCTGTGTCTAGTAGAACCTATAGTAGAACCTTAAACCTGATCAATAACTCCCACAAATGCGCAAATACACCAAATAAATTGGTAAATAAAAAGCCAGTTTGATCATTTAAGCATTGTTGCACTCAGGTCTTTATGCAACTCGAAAATGATCTTAACACTAACAAGCTCCCTTTCACCGTTTCTTTTCAGACGTGAACGCCAGACCATGTCCAGAAAATTGGGTAAATCTCTTGAATCTTGTCTTCCAAGTTTTTGTCCACATCCTCTTCGTGTATGGCACATATTTTTCATCCTGAGACATTTAGGCTATAACCAAACTTTACCTCAGCCTTAATAATTATCAATCAATCAATCAAATAGTTTTTTAATGGCCAATATTCACAGATCAGAATTTGCTCGCAGGGCTTAATAAGATGCAACATCCTCTGTCCTTAACCCATCCATGGACACAGAGTGAGGAAAAACTACCAAAAGAAACCATTTTAACAGGGGAAAGACAAGTAGAAACCTCTGAGAGAGCCACAAGTGAGGATCCCTCTCCCAGGACGGACAGAAGTGCAGTAGATGCTGCATGTAACTGAACACATCAACAATTGGCAATATTTACAACACTGATTAGAAGAAACAGATTTTAACATAATGGAAAGCTGGGTCAATGTTTAAAGTAGTAAAAGTCTGATAGATGCAATTATGAATCAGCTGCTTGAGGTAAAACAAGGGTGTTGTAGGCTACACAGTCTTCATTGTGTGCAATGTTCATAATATTTAAAATACCCATTAATGCAAAAATCCACCTCATCCTCACCTCACCTGTACATCTAGCATAACATGATTCCTATTCAGTGGACTACACTCTGTCTGTGTAGTGTGGCAATCTTATTTACAGTTTTTTAGGCGAGGCTGAGGCTTAATACCTGCTGTGAGGTAGTCTGGACAAATTGCTGTGTGTTTCAGAGGGATTAACATGATTTACTTTTATTAACACTGGAATGTTTGGAGCAAAAACTACTTCTACTTCACACTTTGTGAAGCTGTGAATCAATCAGTGAGCAAAGTTTTCGTTTTTTAGACAAAAGGAGGCTGCAGACGTGATGTTGTCTCAATGCTCTCATCTCTCAGCAAAAACCAACGAAGCTCTTTAACAAATAATTATCTCACTGCTGCTGAATGTGATCCTCACTTAGTCTGATGATGTACTGTAGCTCTCTTAATCATGTGTACTTAGCCATAAGTTCTGCTGAGTAAAAGCACCGTCAAAGTATTTAAAAAAATGTAAAATTATTTAATTGGCTAACAGATCAGCCATGGCAAGTGGCTCCACTACAAGCAAGAAGTTGCAGCGTTTAGAGATTCTAAGTTTTTTATTGAGTCAAATTGGGCAAGAAACTTTTTTCTTGCTTTATATAGAATTTGTTTTGTCCAAATAAAGTTTTGTCTGTGCAACAACAGAATCACAAGACACATTGCTGCACTGTGCTCAGTGTTCACACATGGTAACATCCCCAGAAGGATGTGTTTCCAGTGAGCTGCCATGCTGATAGGTGGAAGTTTAGTTCTGTAATGGTATGTTGACTGTAGAGCGTGTGTGGCTCCATGATGAGGTCACCTTTTCCTCTTATCAGTTAGGTCAGACCAGAATAATATGCATCTTATTTTCCACGCCAGCTGTCTTCTTTCCCACAGAGGCTTTGTAAACACTTGTCAGTGACTGCAGCAAAATATTCGGTCAGACTTAAGTTCACAGTCTGAAGTGACCCAGCAGCTGTGGCATGCTGACAGGATACATTTGTACAGTGCAAGGATACCAGGCCTGTAATGTGTGTGCAGTGGGCCGTCGTTTAAAAATAAACGTGGCTGAGACCCTGTACTTATTTAATTTCTGTTGAGTTTGCACCTCTAAGTGAAGACACCTCCACTCAACTCTCCCACTTAAGAGGATATCGGCACCCTGTGGTAATCGTATCTTTATCATTCAGGAGCTAAATTTCCTCATGGCTGAAATGCAAATGAACTACTGGTGTGTGAAATCCTCCTCTTTCAAAATGACCATGCAAGCCACTCGGTGGGTCAAATTGAAACGGGCTGTATCAGGACTCCTCTGGCAATCCACTTGAATTATTTCCACCTTTATAAGGTCCATCCTTTGGCTGTAGCCCTCTGAGGAGGGCGGACAGGCAGCCTGCCTCTGACTGATAGAACTTCTTATCCTTGCAGGGCGACTTAACTTTCATGTTACTATCTCTGTCAAGAAGTCAGGAGATTTCAGAAGTCATCAGGATTTCAAGAAGTCATGAGGTGATGGGTGCTCTTAATGAGTAGATGTAAGATCAAGCTGTGGTGTGGGTGCATTAGGGCTGAAATGATTCTCTAACCAAAACTAAAACTGAAAAATGTTCCGGACATCCAAGGTTTCAGTTAACGATACTTGAAGACGGAACCGCGACACATCAAATATCAAAAAGTCGATTATTTATTTTCTATAGATATGTTTTTTTATAATCCTTAACCTAATTGATCACACAATTCTAAAAAGTTGCTGAAGATTATTTCTGACCATTTCTGACCCTGGCTTTGTGTTTACAGAGCAGAGTGCAAAGCAAATTACAGAGAGGCCGCTGTATCTCTAATCTGCTTCCAGCCTTTTTCCTGCAGAGCTGTCTTATTTACTCACACCATATCACGGCTGCCATTAGGAGACTACCTGCCATGTGAAAATGCCATCAGCTGCGTCAAACATAACCGCTCTGCCTCAACATGCAGCCTTTAAAGGTCTGCTAACATCGTTTCCTGCAGCGATGGAATACCATGTCACTGTGTAACGTACGAGGGATATGTCAGGGTAAAGGAGAGAGTGTGCTAATGTCGTCAATGAAGAATATCACATGTCACAACTGATATTCTTTAACTGTGAGAGAAACGATTAGCTGGCAACAAAGAGCAATTAGAGGAGGCAGAGATGCGTTTGTCTGGTCTGATTCCGCCTTGTGTTCACTATTGAGTACGTATATAGCAACAGTATAAGATGATGAATTTATCTTACAAAGGCTTGCGTTCTTTCAGCTGCATTCATCATAACAATGTATGCACATAATGGCTGATCTGCTGCATGCTCAGCTGTGACAGTTTGTCCTATTTGAAAACAATTGATAAACCCGAAGGTCCTTGAACAGGAGTCAGGTCTGAATCTGCTATTGGCGATCCTCTGATTGGATGGATGTTGCAGAGTTAGGAGACTGACCCCGTCTCTTTAGTGAGGGCTGTTTTTCTACTTCATGTTCAAGGTGACCTTGTTCGCTCCAGAAATCCTGCCAGGATCAGTAATGGAACCATCCAGTCAATGTGAGCCTATTGAGAGCTGTTGTACTAAAAGCCTTATTCATTACAGCTTTCTCCCTCTTTGTATCAAATCTGAGCAAAGGCTGATGCAGCCCTCTGTGATTGTCTTAAAATGGACCATCTGGCTCATTGAATAAATGAAGCTGCTTGGTTTAATGGCCAGAGAGACTGTAGAAGTAGAAGCTCGGATAAGATGCAGTTGTTATAATAAAGAAATACTTAAGCAAACTGTCACATAAACCTTTTGATTTGACATATTTCTTTAATGTAGATGTGTCTGGAGAAATATATTTTTGCTTCATGTGTTGAATCAAACAATAACCTAATGTAGTTTCCTTCTTTTATCAATTCCCAATTGCACTTAAAGGATCCATCAATCAAAGCCTGCTTGAATTAATAAATACATCTGTTTATTATTCAGTCGGTTATCAATCTTTGTCGTTTGTAGTCAATATGAAAAATACTTAGGAGTGTTTCTCTGGGATCTATCTTATCACTGTTTTATGTGAATAATGTACTATGAGGTGAGGCAGTTGTAGTTTAATGTTTACTTTTGGTGTGTAGGACTGCGTCTAATCAGTATTTTCCTCATGATTAATCTGTACATAATTGTATTGATTAATCAATGTTTTTCGAAAAAGATTTAATTAATACAGCCAATTATCATTTTGAGAGCTGCAACAGTTATTGACTAATTGATCAGCCCATTAATTGGTTGCTAATGAAAAATCTGTTTAGTAAGTTTTTCATGGCCAGATACCGAATATTAGATGGGTCCAGGTATTTAAAAGTGGACATTTTATGCTTTGTTGTGCTGTGTGTCTCATGCACAGATACTGTAAAGATATAAAGATGGGTGACATGATGGCTTCCCAAAAGTGAAACCCATCCTGGTGACGGGTTATAGTAGGGGTCATAATCCCTGCCTCCTCCATGTTAGCGTTAATGACATGAACCAATCGAAACCTTTTAAGTACATGTTTCAAAGATGGTTGTGTCATTTTAGGGTTGATATCACACTGATGTTTGTTAAATTTTTTAATTGTTCGTTATTCCAGTGAGTTTGGTTAAATTAGTTGATGCTTTTATCACAGGTTGAAACATGATTGACAGCTGAGACTGACTTGCAACTGATCTGGCATGTGTCTCAATGGAAACTCAAGGCTCCATCCTGTGATCGATTCTACACAAACCAGGATTCATAGCCAAGAGAGTCTCATGTATTAACATATAGGCCGACAGCATTGAGCTATGTATCAGTAATTAACTACCAAAGGTATTTAAATCAGTTACTGCTGTTCTTAAGTTATTAGTTCCTAAAGACTCTTTCACCCATCTGTTTGAATAATGAAAATCAGCACCATCAGCACCATCACTGCCCTTTTTGTTTATTTTCGATTGCCTGCATTAGTTGGGGTAGAGCCTACTCTCAAGTCTCTACTACATTCTCCAACCCTAACCCTAACCCTAATTCCAGACACTGATTTAACGATGTCGTACAAACGCGTAGATGGTACCAATCGATCATGCCTGGTGTATGTTAAAGTCATATGATGCTCCCTCTCTGAAAATGGAAGACAGCGTATGTCGGCCACAGGAGGGAGGAGCAGAGGTTGAGAACATGGTGAATAGGTGGGACATGGACATAGAAGAGCTCCTCCCCAGACAGACGCACACTTCTTTCAGCCTCCATTGTTACTGTGGTTAGAAGCAGAAGTAGATTATCAGATCAGAGAGAGTAATGACTTCTATGTTGATTTGATGTTTTGGCTGCGACAAGTTTTTTGATCTTGAGCCCTGGGTTTAATTTAGCTATCATTAAAGGGTTCTTGAAGCCGTGCCAACCTTTGGCAAGATTAAGATCCAGAATGTAAGATAAACAAGTCGCAGTTTTCCTCGAGATGCCACCACTGATTTACGCTGCATGTATTGTCTTCTTTTGGTCCAGTCTACTTCCTTGCAAGGTTTATCACAGTTGCACAAATGGTGTCCATTTTGTAGTTAGTTAAGAAATGTAGCGCTGAGCTTAATATTATGTTAGGAGTCTTTATTTACAAAGACTGGTCCAGTGCCCATTCCAAACATGTCTGTTTCTGTTTTCTTGACCTGCTGTAATGCCCCAGACCTACTTAAGAATTATTTACTGTCGGCTGAGATGTTATTTGCTGCAGGCTACCAGCTACAGACTGCTGCTATGGTTGTTTTTCTATTCAAATTATACATTTTGAACGCATCACATGTCCAAATCTGACTAAATTCAGCACTGCACTTCCTTGGACAATAAGGAATACACATACTAAGTGTAAAGCCGGTAAAAATAAAAGTTTGGGAGATATGCATTCGAGAGACAGACAGAAAGACAAAACTGGTTAAATGTGTGCTTCAAAGCACCATGATTCCTGGTTAAACTGGAGTTTGTGTGTTTTACCAGTGCCTTTGTGTGTTTTCTCTTCAAACTCCAGGTTCCTCCCACAGTCCAACGACATTGGGGTTAGGTTAATTGGAAACTCAAAATGTACTGTTTTGAGTGGGAATGGTTGTTTGTCTCTGTACGTTGGCCCACGGTTCACCACACCTCTCACCCAATGGGATTGGCTAAAGTTCCCCTGCAACCCTCAAGAGAAGATGTTGGAGGGATGGACACAATTGGTCAAAGTCTCACCATCGATCAGTTCTGGATGGAGCAAGGTGTTAACAACAGCATGACTCCATTGTCCATGCTGACCTACATTTGCTGTGCTTCTTGTGACATGTATTAACCTGATGCAAAGATTACAGCTGAAATGTCCAGTGTGTGATCATTAGTGATGACTCAGTAACCCAGTAACATGCTAACCCTCGGTCCTGCAATATAAAACATGGGATTATTCGTACATTAAGGTTTTTGTACGCCGAAAAGATAACTGGTGGAGAGAGTAGTCATTTCAAGGTTATTTTGATTGTATTGTTAAATGTGGCTGTGTAACTGTTTCTTGGCAGTTTTTATTAATCCAGATCATTGTATTGAGGCCGAGATGCTCGCCCGAGGTAAACCCTCTGTGTCTTGTTTCCCCCATTTGTGTGCTGCAAATTCAATCAAGTTCAACCTCAGGGGCGACGTTTATCTGCCTCAGCACTCACACAAAGGGAAAGTGTATAGTCAGAGGTGAACAGTGTGGTGCTAACTGGGGCAGCTCCACTTTAATTCAACGGATGTAGCAGCTGACCAAAGGATGACCTGTCTTTTGACATCTGACTTCTGGCTCAGAAATAGTGGGCACTTTAACGGTGACACATTCACAAAGAGAACAAGGCACTTATATAGAAATAAATAATATATAGTGGTAGACATCTTGAATTATACCAGACAATCTTAGATATTTATTGTCTTATATGATCAAATTAAGCTATAATTAGATCAAAGATTTATTTTAACAGATGGCAGCATTTGAATTCAGCTAGTTAATATATGTGATTTTTATTTACATTGAGTAGACACATGGGCGCATGACCCTTGACACAAGGCTGCATATTAAATGAAGATTAGAAAAATTCATCATCCGACTCATTTCACTATATGATAACATTTATGATACACGTATTTTTAAAGGTTTGACTAGTAGCAGGAAATAACTTAAGATATAGCAGACGTTATAAAAACATCAGATGTACCTTGACAATAAATAGAAAATAGTTCACTCACACATTTCTCTTTTTCCAATATTTTCTTGACTGTCTTTTTTTATTTTTTGAATTAAGACTTCTTAAGTTACCAAGAAGTAATTGAAGAAACAAATAACCATTTTGCATTTCTTGCCTTATATAATTTTTTATGTAACATTTATTTCATTAGATGTTCTGTCTTTAAGATGAGAAAAAAAACAAAAAACATTTGTGAGTCATCCTCCATGGACGGAAATTCCACCATGTGACACTGACCCTGTGTGCAGATGTTTCCTCTCTCTGTTGTTGTTGTTGTTCTCCCTCAGCACCCTGGGGGTCTCTTCCACTCAGCCTGAGTCCAGGTCACCAAGGTTGTATTGACGTTCTTTATTAACGGTGGGCGATTAAAAGGAGCATGTGTGAAGCAGACAGATTTTGGCTTGTTACGTACAGTACATGTCATGACCAGATGAAGCTAGCAGGGGTTTCTTAGGATTTTTGAAACATAATAGCATTAAATCTTTCCAATTTGCATGTAACTGCTGAAGCGCAATTTCTAAACTCCATTTGTAAGAGATAAAAAGCCTTTTTACTGCTGATATTTTTCAATAATGTAGTCCAATAAAAACTTTATAATGAGAAGGGGGCTTTCATGAATGAGAAAATCAGTAATGTGTAGAAGACAAATGTACCTGACACTAGCTTCCTTCCTTTATCTCCCTGTTGTCTACTTCTTCCCTGATCCACATATTACATGATGTGTTTGCCTGCTGCATGTGCATGACCCAAGTGTGTGTGTGCCTGTGTCCATAGAGAGGACATGTTGCCTATTTCCTGCCTCATCTTTCTCTCATTCTTGAACATCACATGCATGGTGCACACAGAGGGACGGTGTTCTTGTGAGAAACAAGGCTATAAGGATCTGAATTTAAACCAGCGACCCACACGCGTCTCTGTGTCGGGGTACATACACATCATGTGCAGGTATTTATAGGAGTCATGAATGATTTTCTCCAGCAGCTTTCAGAGCACAGGAGCAAACGTCTAAAGATAGGGTACCCCGACTGTGTCTGACTAATGAGATGCTCTGATTTCCTCTCAGAACAGAAAGGGAGGGCACCGCTGGAAGTGAAAAGATCAATAAAAGGCTGATCACAAGATGTCGGGTTTCCCTGAAATGTGAAACCACCACACATTTGAAAAATTCCACGAAAACCCCTCTTGATGACATGACAGAATGAATCAGACCTTGTTCATGCTACTGCAATATATTTGAGGGGGAAATGATGCTGTGCTGAATGTTGTGGTCAACAATCGATGAGTCATCCTGACAAATTCACAGGAAATCATCAGGAACCAACACATTACTCAGATCATTCACAGTAAGTTCTGTGAGTTGGGCCTCCGTGGATCAGAGACGCTTGATTGGACTGAGATCGAGGGAATTGGGAGACCAAGTCAACACCTTTGAACTTTCTGCCATGTCCCTCCAACATTTCTTGAATGAATTTCGCAGTGCAGTAGAGCACCTTGTCCTGCTGAAAGAGGCCAACACCAGCGAGGACCATACCTCTGACAGGAAGGAGTGTACTTGGTTTGCCACAATGTTTAGGTTGGTGGTCAAAGTAGCAGAACACTGTTTGGAACAACTTGCTACTTTCTCTTGTGAGAAAATAGGATTCATCAGACCAGGTCCTCCATTGCTCCATGGTGCATCGTAGGCCCAGTGGTTGCAGCGAGGGCGCTCTGACCACAGAGCTGTGATGCACAGAGTGTTCTGACATCTTGTCCAATCCCACCTCATCTGTTGGATTGGACCACTTTTGGTAGTTTCTAACCACAGCGCACTGTGAACACCCAACACGTCATCGAGCCATCACAATCTGACCCATGTCAAAGTCACTCAGGCATTTACACAAGCCCATTTTTTTTCTGCTTACAGCATATCAACTTTTCACTTCACGTCACTTCACTGTCAGTACTTTTACCTATGTGGCTGGTTTGTGAGTGTCTCAGATTTGTTTTTGGACAAACACTGGATATGGCTGAAGCTTCTCTCTCTCTGTGTGTGTGTGAGTGTGCGTGTGCGTGTGCGTGTGCGTGCGTGTGTGTGTGTGTGTGTGTGTGTGTGCGCGTGTTATGTAACACTGACGCTGGTATTAAACAGAGTGTGGCCTCAGGCTACATTGTTGCAACCCAGGACTCACTGAGTCTAACCAGCACATTGTGCTTCTCTCTCCAGCTGACAGTTTGCATTAGACAGTGACTTGTTAATGCTGTGGCACTTCCTCCAACCTCGACCTATCATGCAGCCTTGAGGGCAGAAGTAGCAGGTTTACGGAAATGATTGTTTACATTTGAAGTTGCTCAACCAACTGTGAAAACCTGGAAAGTGAACAATTCACACTATAAAACAATAGTTGTAGACAGAGAACATTAAATAAAAGAATAACTAGTTATATAAATAAATGAATTATTACCAAAACAATTCATTTTAAATAAAGCTGTTGTACAACTTACAGCAAATATATAATCATAAAATATGAACAGAGCTTACAATGCAAATAAATAAATGAATGTCTTAGATTAACTTCACATGACATGTCACAGTAAGAAAAGAAAACGGGCCAACAGAAAAAAATTATCATGGCTTAATTCCATATCTCCACTTCTTCCCACCATCCAGAATTGAAGCCAAAATATCCGACATACAAGCTCTTTTGCAATTTGAGCTAGTCTAGTGATCAAGGGATGGAGCCAGTGTATTGAGCCTCCTCCGATACACACCTATACTGACCTTTACTGCAGCAGACCAGTATGTGGCCATCAAGAATCTTTGGCTTTACTTTGGTGGGGCTGTACTGACTATCTTTATATACACTATATAGGTTACATGCACAAAAGCAGAAACTTCCCTAAGCAGTTACTGCCACAGTGATCCAGAACCTACAGTTGTGCTAAAATAATCCTCTCCACTTTGTCCATCATTTCTGCTCCAGCCCATGAGCCGTGGGCAAATGGGCATTTCATTCAAAACTGATTAAGTGGAATTATGCTGTAGTTTTATTTTTAGATGAATGAAGCTCGATAATAACATCAAGAAACAGACAAAAAGCGAAATAATTAAATTGAACATCCTGGATGGAGTCTTCATCTCCAGGTGTCTTAGGGAGTGTGTTTTGACACTGATGCTGAGATATTATATTGCTGGGTTTTGCCAGAGAGCGTTCCCTTCTGGTAGTAATGAGATCATTGTGTTGAGGTCATACGTAATGTGGTCGTTGAAGAACCAAAGATCGATAAAATCCTGGAAAGGCACTTCCAGCTGTCTGAGACATCTGCCATTTAACTGTGATGTCTCTGGTTCTCATGCAGGTTGGCTCACTGACAACTGACTGGTTTGAGATACAATACAACAAAGAGACTATTCTTCATCTTTGTGTTTTGCTGAGTTGTGCACTGTTAGATTTCTGGCACGCTCTAAGACTTCCTGCTAAATCTTTTTCTCTCTGTATGTTTCCATTGTTTATCTCTTGGTTCTTTTTCCTACAGCTGTGGGTTTGATTTAAAGCCACCAAGCGGCTGAACTCGCAGCAGAGAAGACAAGTGGCCACACTCATACTAGCTGGACGAATAAAACACCACCAGGGGACTTCAAGTGCTCAGCAAATGTTTTGACATGAGAACTTGATCCGAGGCCAGTTTGTAACCAAGTATCCCCACATGGACACAGGCCATGACCTTTCCTACTGAAAGTTAAAAAGAGCCTTCGTTTAATTTTAAGTTTAATTGTTTTTGTGCATTTTTATTTATTTGTATAGTACGATTCGGACACAAGGAAATTCAAAGAGCTTAAAAAATGCAGAAAAATATATTTATACTAAAACATAAAATTTGATTTAAATGAGAATAAAGACAGGGATATATAAAGTGTTTAAAACTATAAAAAGATCATACAATAACATGCCTTAGCAGAAGGCCTGGAAGTAGATGTTCAGCTAAGCCAATCAATCAACTCTCTGTATGGTTTACCACAACTCCTTTATAAACACACTCCCTCTGAATATTTCATTAGTGCTGAGATGCAGACAATCTTCAGAATGCTGAAACTTGTATGGCTCTTAACAAAGTAGAAACACTCAGTTCCTTATCGGATCCTGTACCCACCTCCTCCAAATGCACCTGTTCCTTCATTTTGTCCTAAGACCTGTGAGGGCTCCTCATAAATTGCGAAGAGCGTTGAGATTTCAGCAGTTTGCATCAGACACAGCTAGTGTGTGGGGGTGGATTTGTAGGCAGTGTGGGTTGTGTGGATGGCATGTACTGTCTCTGAGGGCCTTGTAGGTCTGCAGCAGAGACTAGAGCTTATCAGGATGAAACGGTTTAACCAAGTAGATGAGGATATTTGAGATTAGATTTGAAGAATGCGAGTGTACTCAAGTAAACCCCATGCTTCTATCTAATGATATGCGTATCACAGTACAGTGAGTGTGTGTGTGTGTGTGTGTGTGTGTGTGTGTGCGTGTGTGTGTGTGCGTGTGTGTGTGTGTGTGTGTGTGTGTGTGCGTGCGTGTGTGGGCATGTGTGTGTGCGCATTTACTTGTTGCAGTATTCACTTGTTTTATGATGATGCTGATTCGTTTGCATTGTATCATGTGCTGACATGTACTAAAAGGTGCTGCTCTAGGCCCATTACTTTTCTGTATTTGCATTCTGATATGATCAAATATAAACTTTGTTTATTTTTTGTTTCCTTGATCATTCTTAGTATTGAATGTTTTATGTTAAACATCCTTTTCATACACATTAGCTTAGGGTCAGATTTGTTGTTCCAGATGTTATTGTATCTCTATTTCCATCCACTTGTATCCTCGAATTTGCTCATTCAAAAAACCTGGGGAAATGCAGAAATGCCCCCCAAAAAATCTAAGTATGGAAAATAATATAAATTCTAATGGCTGACATGGAAAGGTTGGTGTATTGTGAAAAACTAATTATGTCAAAAAATGTGCTTAGTGCAGTGTTTACAACATACTTAAAATATGTAACCTAAATGTTGGTTAAAGATCCAGCTCAAATGAAGAGATGCATGACATAAAAATTTGATCTGCAATGAGGCGACTATTGCTTTCCTCATGGTAATGAAACAGTCCTAAATACCACATTTACATAATGTTTACTGGATTGTTATCCAATGCTGATGCTCTTTTAATTGTGTAATTGTGTTGTTTAAAATGAACACCACCATCATCAATAAATATAACAACAGACCAAGCAACTCTTTTCTGTCGTGTAAATTTGTTGACAAACCTCTATTTCCAGTGTTATGTTGACTCTGTCTATTGCCTGACTATGTTTTTTTACGATTAGTTATTTATTTATTTTCAATTTGGGGTCATTTTGATTTGGAACTTTATGATTTTAAGGCCGTTTTAATTGTTTATGTATTTGTTTTTCACCTCTTTTGCACCATAGCGTTTGCAAATTACAACATTTCGCATAATTCTCCCCTTGCAGTTATTAGTCGTTAACGTCATGTCTTATGACAGTATTATTTCCTAATTGGAGAGACTGCTCTTTCATCTCTAGTGCGTGAGCCACTTTCGTCATGTACTTATAATACAATTGCATAATAGTTATGAAGTGACTGATCACCACACCCTCAAATTACCATTACACTCCACTTAAGCGTTTTGCACAAAGCAATAAAAACAATTGGATACACAGTTATTACCTGCGCACACATGACCAGCCACATTCTACTGGTTGTTGTAAGGGTAAACTACAGCCAACTAAACAGTTTTGGAGTTTTGGGTGGAAGGATATTGCTGCTATTACTGAGGCTCAATGCAGAGAGCATGGTTTTATAAGTATAGTGTGACATGTCATGGTATTCGTATAGTATTTTAGCTTCAGCTGAAATACTTACTCATTCCTCGTCCATTCTGTATCACAAGCACCGACATCTCTGTGTATTTTTTTGCTATAGATGCACACATTATTACACTATTACCTACTGCTTTTAAAGTATATCTGCTTGTGCCTGTTGTCTGTTCCTTGTGTTCAAGGTTGAACACTGCTGCTCCCTTCCCTTGTCCAACGTAACCAAGAAATGTGTGCCGTCCATTCCATGAATCAGTGAAATAGGTTTAGCGTTGACTGCAGATGGCCCTCTGTTTGTCAGAGTCATAAAAATACGGGTGATAAAACTTCCCTGGACAGACATCAGCAAAGCTGATGCTGTTGGGGCCACATCGGCGCTATGCTCCCCTGGAATATGGGCTGTCCGCTGAGCGCCTCAGTGGAGAGAGCGGCAGAGTAGTCATTAGAGTAAGTATACCCTCTTTAATGTGACCTAGTATTTCCTGCATAGAAAGCTCAGGGTCACAGTACCTCCCAAACAAAATCAAACTTAGTGTGTTTTCAAAGGGATTCCGACTCTTTGAATACAGTGTGCAGCTCCTTCCTTTGGGCATGAAACACTCACCCCCCTGTCGAGCTGAAGTGTAGCTTGCTTCTTCCCAGAGGACGGCAGCTGTAGTCGGCTTGGTTTCAATTTTGAGTGGATTCCCACAGTTACACTTTGCTGGAGAGAAAAAGAAACCTTTAACATTCAAAGGAACTTCTTAAACACAGAGGCCATAAGGCCATAGATCGAAATTAGCAAAGCTTCATTAAATTCGCATTTAAGCAATTAGTCCAAGAGGCCTTTATTAAAAGCTCCCTGACAGAGCCAGTCGGTTGTTTTCATGTTATATAATGATAGTAAACATACGTAGCACTGAATAGACACAGGCAGAGGCCAGTTAATGTCTTGCTTGTATTCATTCTAGACAAAGAGGTGTTACTAGGATAAACGTTCAATGGTAGGTGTGTATATTTACAGTAAACTTAGAATTTAAACTGCAAAGTTTAAAAACTTCCTGCTCATTCTTGTTTGTGCCCCTTTGATCATTTGGTCTACATGTGACAGAACTATCAAGTCCTCCGACCTCACCACCGCTAACGGCAGCACTTCAACAAGTTGATGCTCTGTTTTTTGGTTACAAAGCTTTATCCCTTTTCAACGTTACTCATATCTTTACACCTGTCTATTTCTTCTACGTCAAACATGTTGGGCTCTACTTTAAAAAACGAAGTCCATGATGTAATGCACATGGCACGAGTTTATTTTAGGGTATGTCCAAGTGAACAAAATGTCACAGCGCAGAATACATGATTCAAAAGGGTTGTACCCAATGTCGTTGTTAATCATGGGTGTGGTCTGAACATAACGTGCTGTAAACCAATCAGAGTTTGGTTTGTGCCTGAACACACCTTATTTCATTACCAACACACCCATGGGTGATTCGATGGGCACAATTGCATATGGTAATTAAACAACATGGGCGCTGGATGACATATGACCACGGCATCAGTGTGGAATGAGCAAAGAATTTGTGTCATGCTTGGTGACACTGAGAGCTATTATAAGGTCCATTACCTACAAGGACTGACTCACTCTGTGTCTAATATCTCTCAGACGTGAGAAGATTCACATTATTCACTTTATGTGTGAGTGGTGCCTAAAAAGTTAATATATTTGTAAATTATAGGTGCAGCGAAAAAACAAAGGTATTATGTTGTAATTCTGTATTTGTCACTTTTTGTCAGGTCACACTGGTTACTTAGAAATGATACATCAGTTTCACTTAAAACTCATAAAAGAATCTGCAGAGCGACACCTTCTCATTATCACAAGACAGTGACTCATTATTGTGTGTGTATGTGTGTGTGTGTCTGTGTGCGTGCGTGTGCGTGCATGTGAGGAATGCTGGATTAGTCAAACAGCGTCCACTGCCATTGTGCTGCCATGAGAGTACATTGCTGTGTAGCAAACATGCAGTACATTTTCCTGCAGTCAGCAGAACGTCATGGTAGCTGACAGAACCCAACGATAAAAACTCATCAGTAAAAGCTGATTTTGTTTAAGGATAGTCTCGTTTTATTTCCTTTGCTTTAGCTGGCACAACATATATTATTCACTGTGCGTATACCTATTTCTCTGCGCAAGAGCAATAAAGCGCAGGGATTTGGTGCTACAGATATCATAATAGTTATATTATATACATTTCTTTTCATGAACAAATCCCACACAAACGTGTGTTACTCTGCTTGAGGTGTACCTAAAGTACATAGCTTTAAAGCTGTGCACATAAATTGACATTTTACAAAAATGTATTATTCTGTTGTGTGTCATGTAGATCATAGCCTTTAACTTACTGACATGTTTATCAACACCTTGTTCCTCCCTCACTGACATGATAAGCATCAGTGTCAGTCTAAAGTATGTTTGTAAATAACTGAGGTGGAATAGTGTGTATGTTTCCCAGGCGTCAAAGTCAGTCTCCCATGTGTCATGTTTCAAAACATCTGAAAATATCTAGACACCTCTTTTCCAAAAATGTGAGAAAACATCATCCATCCTGAGTGCACTCTAAAAATGTCAGGTTAAAATCAGGTCAGTGTCTTCAGGGCAGCATATCTACATATAACTTCCTCAGACGCTGATTTATTCCTGGAGTTGAGAAGCCAGATCTCCTGTGCTTAACTTTACTTTGAATCTTGGTCCTCTACTTTGACAGGGCTGCCTCTAAGAATACCACATGTAACGGTGCACACACCACTAGCATCACACCCTACAGCAGCACCACATGCATTGGATTCTTGTGAGGGCGTTGATTACTGTGAACCCAAACCACTAATGATAGGTGCAGCGCAAGGTTTGACTAGACACATACGTGATGTCAATGGCCTGTGGCGACGGTGGATCAGGGTGCTGGGAGAGTCGCCGGTTCAGTGCTTGAGAAAAGAAAATGTGGGTGAGGGACGATGAAAAACAAATTGTCTTTTTCCAAAACAACACCTCTTGAGGTTTCCTTTATGACTCGGTGTGACTGTTAAACAGAGCATCATCCACCCATCAACTTTACCGCTTCATCCTTTTGAGGTCTGCGGGGGGGCGGGAGCCAATCCCAGCTGACATTTGGCTAGAGGATGGGTTCACCCTGGACAGGTCACCAGCGTATCACAGGGCCCACACGCAGAGACAAACAACCATTCACACCTTAAACATAGGAGAGAATGCAGTTAACAGGAGATTTAAGAAGCTCAATCTCAGGTTAGTTAAACGTGTAAGAAGGCACGGCTTCCTGCAACATCAGTGGCCCTTTGTGTTTGCTTCTGATCAAACGGAGTCATCCATTACTGTCCTGTTTAAAACAGACCTCTAGGGTTCACGAACAGGTTGTGTCTTCAGAGGCCATGAGGATTCAAACGCCTTTAGAGCCCATTTTCCGGAGCGACTGAGGACACGAGCCAGAGACAGGGGTGGATAGGATCCTCTGCTTTCTTTCTTCTTGCTCTGGGCTGCATCCTGAGGCCACGCAGGCGGCGGCTGGAAATAGCTCAGACATACAGGCCAAGTTGGAGCAGCGAGCTGTTGGTGTTGTGTCCTGTAAGACTTCCTCAGCCATGCTGCTAATCAGCACAGACATAGGAGGATGCAGAACGGGAGCCAGACAGAGATCAGGCTCCACTGGGTGAGGGAGGCGACAGGAGCGTGCACGTGTGGAAGTATGTGGGTGTATTACAGAGTGCGCATGCAGGTAAGCATGTACAACTCTGAACATGTGCGGATGTGCATACAGGAGACAGGGGAGTGGCGTAATCTGACTTGGATTCTTTCATCAGACACCTTAATTTGGAGGTGGTAAGTACATTTAGTCAGGTACTGTACTTAAGTACAAAGTTGGGTACTATTTACTCTCCTCTACATCTATGTCACAGCTATGAGTTACTTTTATCATTTATTATCATCACCTTCGAAACACATTTCTAGCTTCTGCAGTCGACTTGTAAATGTAAACAACCATAATGCACCGAATGAAGACTAGATTTTCAAAATGTCCCTGAGGTCAGATCATTTCATTACAGTCAAGCCAGATAATTGATACCTACTTGCAAGTCAATATATGGGTCAATATGGCCCATTTATGACACCTTGAAAATGAGATAAATGAGATAAAGCAATGTAATAAGCCACAGGAGATAATGAGCTCTCTGGAAAGCAAGTGGCACCTATCTCTTAACCCAGCAATCTTTTCCAAAACTGCTTAGGCATCAAGAAAACTCTTTAAGGAATATAAGTGTAAGTTAAAGGTCTAAATTAAAGGCAGAGGATTTCCTTACAGACTAAAGAATAACAATAGTTTTGATATTGTAAAGACTGACTTTTGAGAAATGAAAAAGGCCACAATTAGAGAGTTCCACTGAAAAGGAAGGAAGACCTCAACAGGGAAGGATCTGGATTTCAGGGACTTTCTTGCTGCTTCTACTCATATGATAACAGCTGATTAACTTACACTTTAAAGTCTAATGAACCTAAACTTAAATTCTTTACTGTGTATGAATCAGATGTTAATATCTTTTGAATCATAAACATATTTATGAGGTTGATAACATTTGTATTCTGTCCTTTTTTACTTTTGACTGCGGCTCATTCTCAGTCTTCTTCCCTTTATTTCCGTCCTTATCGGAGAAAACACATACGTTTGAGTGACTGTGGCATTTCAGCATTTTATTTTTAGAATGATACTAATTGGCCCAGTCTTTAAGGTGGCACTGCATCGTCTGTTCATTTGGCTGAATGAATGTCAGATATGATAACAGAGCTGGAGTGTATTCCCCCGGCAGCACTCTTTCTGAGATAAGAGTGTCAGTTTAGTGATTAAATGTAAACACAGGACTAGTGTTTGGAAAACCCTCACCCTTCCCTACTGGCAGCTCTCCAGAAGTCCCTGCTCTGTTTTTGCATTAGTGAAAATATTTGCGGAGGTGTTGCTCATAGTAACCGTGAAAATCAGTTAATTATGTCCCTGCAGCCATTGTCTTGTCTTGTTGACTGTTCCCCTGCAGTGTGTGAGTGGAAGTTCACTTTATAATACCCGAAGGTTACGGCGCCACCTTCAGCCGACCGTGTTGTCCTGAGTGTGCAAGGGTTCATCTGTTCTTGGCCGAGGGAGTTCAAGACACACGCACATGCACACGCACACAGACACACACACACACACAGTCTGAGGTCTTTATCTACACTACAGCGAGTGTGTGAGTTGATGAATGGGCTGAGACAAAGAAAGAGAGATGTGGCGGCTGAGAGGACAGAGGAAGTTAAAGAATCACACTTCCCCAAAACACACTGAGTCAAAACCTCTGTCCGGTTTCCTGTTTACAGCGCTGTGATGGCTATTTGTGTCCACTAGCTGTTCGAAGCGAGGCCTTCGGATTTTAACAATAGACCATGGCTAAGAGAGCGACCATCTAGACTTAAAGCTACAACACTCACTCCTTATGCATTTCCTGTTTGTTAGCTCAAGTATGTTATGTTAAGCTTGATTTAATTTGTGCTTAAATTAAATCAAGCATCGTTTTACTACCAGGATAGCTGTTCTCGCTACGTTCCAGTTTCTACTGTAAGCTAAGCTAACTAGCTTCTGGCCATATCATCTTACATATAATGTAATATAATAAAAAAAAAATGTATTGTGTAGATCTGATGCAATTACTCTGCAGCAACTCCTGACTAATTACAAGTAACAGAGGCTTCACACAGACATTGGTTGAGGGTTTACTATTTCTTTCTGGTAGACGGAAGGAAGATGTCCTCTCTCTATATTTGGAGGTGGGTCAAAGGTGATGTCGGAGGTTGAAGAGCGCAGGTCGAGGAAAATATCTCAGTGCAGCAGTCTGCTCTGGCCCCACAGCCATCTGCCATGACGCCTGTTTATAAATCACGTTTCCTGTGTGTTTGTGTTGGACCATTTCAGCTATGAAACACTTTGCTCTGTCTTAATGTCCCTGTCCTGTTTTTACTTCTATCTTAGTGAAGACACTCATTGAAATAATACACTCCGTAGACCCTTACCCTAACCTCAACCATCCAAACTAAATACCAAACCCTAACCCTAACCCTAAATCTAAACCTAAACCTAAACCTTACTAAATATAAATGTAAAAATCTTAACTTTGTGAACAAACCTTAGCTGCTTTCCATAATAGAGAGCTGCCAGCATTTTGTAACCAGCTGAATGAAACAAAGCGTTTTGACTTTCCACAGTGTTCAACTTCAGATTTTGCACATGAAAAGCTCATTAATAATTTATGATTTGACCTAGTCTGGTTTTCACTAAGGGAAACCTTAGCATTGTGTTGCTCCTGTGTTGTTCAGTTGGCTCAGTTTAGTTAAACCACATTCCATGTAACTGCAACCGTTCCAGTCTGGCTCGGTCCCATAGTCACGTGTAGGATCCTTGTCGAGTCTGTCTATTGTCTGTAAATGTGGTCAGATGGAGAGAAATAATCCCATATAGCAAGTCACCCTGTCTGCCACCAGAGTTTGAATGAAAGTGGAGAAAGAGAGACACAGACCCAGAAAACAGAGGGGATCTCCCTTGCACCCGTGCAGTCTTTATTAAGCTCCGGCAACCACAGCTTCCACCCCCATCTCATTTTCCCACACAGCAGCCAGAAAGGCAGAAGCTGCAGCGACAGCCGGCTGCAGATACCCTGTGTTGGGGGTCTATTTTTAACCCCGTGCTTGTCTGTTGGGCAGAGTTAGCTTTGTAGGTTTCTTTGTGCTGAGCTCTGGCTCCTGCAACACAAACGCTGTAAACCCGTGTTTCCCATCCAGCCGCAGAGATAAGAGAGTTTCTGCTTTTCTAGCAGACAGGGGGCCTCTGCACAACAACAACGAGCCCCGCACATGACACACGGAGCACGGATACATGCAAAACAAACATGCACATTCTAACACACATTCTTTCGCTGGCTCTGTGAGCATGTATGTGTGTTCATGTACTTCTTTTTTGCTCTCACTACACACAAAAATAAACAAGCGAACATAGTCGGCAACATGCTTGCACGGCCTTGGTTATTATTTTTAGATGGCAGCTGTTGATATGGAATATTTTTAAAACGTGAATCCTTACCGAAATTTCAACAGAATGTTCAACAAATACATTTTCACTTTCACAAGAGGACATTAAAGGTTGATGAAACCATTATGTAAGTATATACCGAGTGCATACTGTCACTCTAGCATGAATAATAGATTACAGGGAGCCCTATTCATACACATTTTGCAGACACACACATGCGCCTAATGTACACATACGTTTTCAGCGAGTGACATGACAAATCTGGATAATCGGCTATGGAGTTTACCCGCTGTTTGCCTTTCACACATGTAGAAAGCAGGAGAGAGGTTTTCTGCACAGACACAACAGCAACAAATCCTCCCCATTATTCAGGCGAGAGGCGGAGCAGCCGGCTGCAGCAGGCCGAGGCAGAAAGTAACATATTACCTCTGCTGCAGAGATCACTTGATTTTCTTGACAACGCACAGTCACCGGCGTCATCTCTTATCACCACAAACTCTCCTGATGACTTTGTTGGTGTCTCCTGAATGTGGGTCACTGCTTTTTCACATTTGTTTTGTTTTTGTCCTTTTTGCATCTGTCATGTGTGATAAGCGTTTTCAACCCAGCCATGCTATCTCCAGCTGTGATCACACATCGAATTCTTCAAAATCTCCACAGACTCTATACTAGGAGGTCAGGTGGATAAAGTCTTCAGAAACTGTGGAGCCTCTCACTCGGACATTCACAAGTGCACCTCCTCTAGAGAAATACGGTACATGTCTGAAAGCAGCTGTAGGGAATGGAAACAAGCATATGCTGTGCACCTCTCCACCATCCGAAGTGTTTATTAAGGTGTGATAAGTGACACCAAACCAGGCACAGCCGTAAAAACATCTTGTCTGGGGGGCACGCTGTCCTACCTGAGCTCAATCTCTTGCAGGCTGTTGTTAGCAGGGCACAAAGCAGCTGCCGCCGTTTTTTAATAGTGTTAATGCAAATGCATCAACATGACCTATATTCACCCTCTGCATTTCCTCGTTTCATTCATCTTTGACTCTCATTGATGTGTCTCACTCTTTCAGGTTAGGATGGAGGGAGTCAGGGGAGGGAACAGAATGTGAGGAATTTGGCTCAAAGAGAATAAAGATAATGATGAAGTACGTTCCTTGTAAATCTAATCAAAGTGGTGCCATGTCTGTGCTGTTAGGTTGCTTTTCAGCAGGTCGGTGTACGAGGGAGTCACCCTGATAGCTTGTCCTGTATTGTGTCAAAGAACTGCAGATGTTTTCCTTGAGCTTTTACAGAGTTTGCACATAGGCTAATATCTCAAATACGATCTGTTTCCCTGTTTGAGTCATCACAGCCCTTTTCAGAGAAAGGCCACTGTGGCTAAAGTAATTTGTCGTGTTCAGCTTCTGGTTTTGTCTTTAAACATCACTTTATAAACTCATCATACCAGTTATACAATGTGAAATTATTATAATCTGACACATCCCTGGAACCGGAAGAAAATGACAATAGTGATTTCAGATGGAGTCCTCGAATCTCTGCAATTTGAAGATTATATAGGCAGAGGATTATACAAACCCATTTCATTAATTAGTTTGATTTAAAGCCCCTTGTCTGTCCGGTTCAATCTGTGGGTCTGTAACAAAGGCTGCAACTTGAAAGTAGCACGGCAGGCAGACTCACATGTTCCACATGTTTTCAGTCACATGTTAACTCGAGGAATATATTCACAGAGCTTCACAGAGAGTTCAGAAGTTTTACTGAAGCTTTGGTGCTGACACAGTCTGGTCGAACAGGAATTTGGAGATCGGAGATTAATCTAACTGAATAGAATGGCATGTGTTTAGACGGCTACAATCAAATACAATAATGCTGCAGATTGAAATCAGAAAAGAAAACATAGTGTTTTGCTAGAGTCTGAATAAGAGCAGGCCAAAAGTATAAGGACCACGACACGAGCAACATTGTCTCTGTTGGCAGTTTACACTTAGCATTTACAACGTGTTTTAGCCTAAATGTCCTCTGATAGCCTCTGCAGAGCCAAGTTCGAGTACGCACTTTTTAATAACATATGTGGTGGTGGTGATGACAACAGAGCACGAAGACTGAATGTCTGGTGAAGGGCTTCTGATTGGACGGGTGAATGGAGAGGATGGGGTAGTAGGGTTGGGCGATAAGACTTCAAATCAATATCACTTTACCTCGATTACAATTAATGAATGATTCTTTAATAACCCCCCCCCCAATGAAGGGGGGGGGAGGGGCTGCAACACTGTGCTGTGTCATTGTCTGCTGGACGAAAAGAAAGAATAAGCTGATGGAGCCGAGCGATGACTGCAGGTGACTTTAACAGATGTTTGAATGAATAGTGATTCAGTGTATTGATAACATACATGCAAGCAGTGATATACACTCAATACCTACTTAATATCTGATTTGTTTATACGGTCTGATGATGACCTTTGGGTAATCACTGTCGGTGTCTCTTCAGTCTGTACCTCGTTCCCTCCTGTCCTCTTCTTTGAACTCACATTTTTCTGCTTTCATCTCTCCGTCTCTTAGCCCATTGGAGGACTGCCAAAGTCTTCTGGGGCCAGGCCAGTTATGAGCGGCTTTGCATTCCAGTCTGATCTGCAGCGTTGGGCTGGACAGATTAGACAGGCGGGCGGAGGCACGGGACTCCTCTTGTGACAGAGGGGAACAAGACCCAGAGGAATCAACCTCTGCCCCCACATCTTCCAATCCTCAGCTCGGCTTTATCTCAATCGAGGATTTTACTCTCTCTTATTTTCGTATGGCCCCATTGAAAACACACTCAAGGTTTAGCAATGTTCTGTTTTCTTACAGTCATTGATGATGTTGATAGTCTTTTTATTTATTACTTGAAGGCTTCACAGCCACTGTAGTTTTTTGTACAATCAAATATTGTTATCAATGAGCATTTGTTGAAGTAAATGTTATCGTTTTTTGCCGTGGTATTGAATTGGGTGTTGAGAATCATGGAAATTTCAGGATATCGGGATCGACTGCAGTTTCCTGCTGCAAATTTATAAATTTAGAACCAACTAACGAAAAAAAAGAATGTTTCAAATTTGTTTAAATGGTTGTTTTGGTTGTATTTGTGCGGGGGGGGGGGAGTGACATCACAGGGTTGGACTGTTTGTAAACTTGTGGTTTGATACTTTTGGCAAAGCAAGCACATAAACAAGCTCACACAAAACTATGTCCCGTTCACCAATAGGTTGTGAAGTATGGCGCGCACACAGTCACACACACACTCTCTGTGTAGACACAGAGTGCAAGCCCATTTAATCACAAGAATCCTGACTGGGAGCATTCCTGTCGCAGGGAGTTAGCACAATTTGCTTATTAGAGCAAACAATGGTATCTGTCAATTTCATTTTCATAAGCTGAGAGATTACAGAGTGTTGTGCTTATCCTCTGTACCCAGCTCAGCGCACTGCAGTTCCTCTGTGTTCCCACGTCCGATAGGCTCCTCGATGTATGGACTTCAGCAGACCTGATGTACTGCATGACCAACTCACGGATGTTTTATTGGCTGCTACATAACACTTTCTCTACACATGTTGAATACATATTATAAAACCACGGGATGGGTGTATGTGTGCTTCTTGTTGTTGTCTGAAGCCCACCTTGCTGAGGGCATCTCTCAGCTGGCCATGTGTCACCAGGGTGCCATTATCCATAGTAAAGAACTCCCTCTCAGGTATTACTGCTGCGGTGATACAGAGAGGCCTCTGTTCAGACCTGCTGACTCCCAGTTCAACAACCCGCTGCACCTGAAAATCTGCTGTGTCACTCACAACCTCCACTAATGACACAAATCCACACGGGAATAGTTGTAAGCATATAAGCATATGCAAATACACACACAGACTTATATAATTTGTATAATATGTTTGGCCTGTGAAAAAGTATTCTGTTTCTGCTTCCCAATCCTATGTACTGTGTTTCCATGTGTAATATTGAATATGAATGAATGTGAGTTATATTCATGAGTGGACATCTGCTGCAGAGCAGGATCCCTGTTAATTTGTTTTGGGAAGAAACCTTGCAGATGCACCTGCGTTGTGTTTCCGTGCTTTTGTGCGTTTTTAAGAGAATGTGCATGAAAAGGATTTTGTGAGATTGTTTATGCGGTGTGTCAAACTGTGTGTGTGTGTGTGTGTGTGTTTCCAGGTGGAGGAAAGAGGGGGCAGTTTGCAGCAGGGGACCGGAGAATGAAATGAAGGAAACGGGAAGGAAATGACGAAGGCTTATTCTCTGAGACTGCAGAACTGCCACTCTCTCTCTTTTTCGTCCTGTATGGAAAGCCTGACACACGCACACACACACACACACACACACACACACACACACACACACACACACACACACAACCTGTTGTTGATGGGACTGTGTTGAAAACAGGATCTGACACACGGGATGGTAAACACAGATTTTGGTGAATAAAGTCAGAGAAAGAGGACAGAGACAGAGAGAGGGAACAGAAAGTCTTGTACATTGTTGATAAATAAAGAAAAAAAAATACTTAGTAATACAGATTTGTACAGCTAAAATAAAAACTAAAGAGTTGACTGTAGTGGACAGGAACATTTTGTAAATATCAATGGTTTGAAAAAGGTTTTGATAACTTCCATAATCTGTCCTTTTATTCAGGATCCAATTTGTCAAACTGTGGTCACCTCATAATAAAATACATTAGATCATTATATGTTTCTAAATAAAGAACTTTCTTCACATTATAACTTTAGGCCGAGGGAGCGTATGGGAAGTCAGTCCTTCCACAGTGTTAACCCTCAGGTCAGCGAGCTGCAATGGCGACACAAACACCTATGTGCCCCGACACAACACCAACAGATCAGGAGCGGGACGTGTTTCCTATTTGTTTCTGCTGTGGCCGAATAAGCAGTAAGCGGTGGTGTAATGGAGATTTTTCCTGCCACTCAGGAACAAACATGATTCTTCTGCAGGAGCCGAGAAAAAAACAAAACGTGAAAGGAATGTCACAGGAAGGTCAAATGTCACAGGAGGAATGTCACTGGCTTGTTTGCTCTCACGTGTAATCATTCCTGCACCTTACACCAGGCTGATCATAAACATGTTCAATAAAGGTTATGTTTGAATAATTGTTCTGTGAGTCAATTTCTATGTTTGCAGAGTCTTCCTTTCTTCAATAACGGGTTTAGTTTGCATGTTTCTCAACAGTTTTTCCCAGAGTGAGCCTGATCTGTTTCGCTGGAACCAAACTAAATCCCATGACAGGTCAAATAAAAGCAGCTCAAAGCATTTTAAATGAGATCTCAACTGCGAGAGACAGAGTCCCAATGGAAGCTGCATGGATTTATGAACTGTGGTGCTTTTACAAAGAGAAATTTGCTCTGCGAGTAGTTCATAGAACCCAGTCCAGCCTCTTCATGAAAACTTGCTGTGGATGGTGGCTCCATCACAGGAAAAATCCCCTGGTGAACAGGAACTGATGTGTTTCATGTTCTTGGCAGCAGCAGCAACAGGAGGCTGGTATGAAGAAAAACTTTGAATTTGGCAGGATGTGCATTAACAAGCCGGACTTATCTCAAACGCCAGTGGAGGGACAAACAAACCGCAGCACATGAACACACATTAAAATGACTGTTCAGCACCGACAAGCACAAAATCAAAGATGACACCCGTGTGTTGACTCTCTCAGGCCGGCCTCCAGGTAAGCCAGGCGACTGAGGCATAGCAACAGCCAAGGTCAGTGTGTGTTTCCTCCATGGTGAGTGGCTGATGAGGGCTGATGACATGCTAATTCCATGGAGACTGAGTTGTGGGTGGGGCCCAGATTACAGTCTGGTAGTGGAAATGCAGCGAGGTTGCTCTGTTGTTTCCTGGAGCTCACGGCCTGTGTCTTAAGAGGCTTTCAGGGGCTTGGGGGAGATGAGCTGCCATCTGGCTAAATCCCAAGCAGACAGGGTTGGGGACATGTTGACGTCGCTGACGTGGTGCGGCGCAGGACGGCTGCTGCTGTGGACCACTCAAATCCTACCTGGGAAGACATGACGCACAATTTGAAGTCATGTCTTGTATCCAAATCAGCCACACTTTGCATATCTCCTATTTTGTTTGATTTGTTCCTGCACATTGCAAACTGTGTTTTTGACCTGAAATATCACATGTTCACGTATTTTAATGGGGGACACAGTGTAAAGAAATATCAGCCCAGTCTTACCACCTCTTAACTTGAGCTGCTGAATTTGCAGTGAGTTTGGCTTCGTTCAATAATACATTAAGTAACATAAGCTTAAACCCTCAGATAATTTGCTAATTTAAAGTTCTGTAAAGAGAACACACAGTGTATAGGAGACTTAATAATATCCTGGTTAGTTTATTGTCATCAGCATCAAACGTAAAAGTTAGTTAAAGTTAGCATGGTTTGTGTTAAAGTGAAATCTATTGTGGTCTTAGTTCAAAACTGTGACCACAGGCCTTCGTCTTAACCTGAATGCTTTTTTGCCTCAACCTAACCAGACGTGAAAGACTATATCTGTTGTAAAAGTCGTTTTTCCTAACACGTCTGAGTCATACAAAAACATTGGTATCCTTAACATGGAAAAATCTGTGAAAATGAATTTGTCTCTCACCACAAACTATATTTCTTCAGACAGGATGGCCCATCCCCAGAACAACTTTAGTTTTTTGTCAATTATATAAACCTAGACTATGAAATAAGTGCTGAATATGACTGAGTCGTGCAGAGAGGTTTTGGGTGTTCACCACATCTGTGTTTGGTAAAGTACAAACCTGCAGGAAGTGCAGCTGCTGGCACACAGCCTTCACCATACCAGTCTGCCGAGCTCTGACAAAGCTCTTCACACTTAGGTGACTCTATCCTCCTCTGCTGTGGTTCTAGCCTTGTTTCTGCTTCTAATATAACAACTGTTTGAGATCTTTAGAAGTCACGACAGCGTCAGTCATTCTCCCGTCTGTCAGTTATGAGTCACTCGAGGGGATACTTGCAGTAATATAGATATTTATAGATATTAACTGACTTATATATAACTTTCTCATTGGATGCACAAGACGATATTTAAAGCTACGAACCGCAATGTGACAGTCTTTTAAATCAACAGCCCTGCAGTAAAGTCTCATCATTATCAACCATCATCTACTGCAAGTTACTGCACTTAAGTTATTTTCATCTTAGTACAGGAAGTGTGTCTTCGATAGTGGCAACAGATCGATATCACTGACATTTCTATGTGACCTAGTTTTGTTAGATTCCACTAACAGGAAGCCTCATGGTTCGGACTCTGCCTGGGGCTGAACGACTTCTGATGCTCCGTCCTCAGACCTCCTGATCCAGTGGAACATGTGGCGGAGGTCAGAGTGGACACCAGTGACCTCAACCTTACGAGCCTGTTACGTCATACTGTCAGGGAGAAAAATGGACATGAGCAAGTGGGTCATGAAGACAACAGCATGGATGCTCTGTGGCCAATAAAAGAAGAGTGTTGGTCGGATTCTAAAATGCCCTGACAGAGTGACAATACAAATTCTAACACTGTTTCTTTGATTTCAGGGCTGCATAAGGAAATATGCTGAAGTTCATCTGACAACATGTTTTCCAGCATCGTGCTTAATATGAGCTGTATAGTTGATTGTATCCTCCAGCCCCCCCCACATAGTACAGTGCGTCCAGTGGCAAATATATTTGGATAATCATTAACACATCTGATCTACCCGAAAAATGAATTGTCCTAAAATCGTAAACCCACTAGAGATTGATGACCTGCAGAAACACAGACAGCTGAAGTCCTGACTGTACCGATGCTGGTTGTTAGTCTCTTACCGATCCCAGAACTCACTGGTTCTTTCCCACTAGTCTCTTTCTTTAATCGGCTTATGATGAAGTTCATTGAACTGCTGGAAGCAAATGTTTACCATCTCTCGCACCTTTTCATTGACTTTGAATTCAATCGGGCTGCCTCTTAAATTTCTCACACACATTTTTTTGTTTTGTCGAGTAGAAACTCTCAAATCTGATATGGTGACGTTCATGTGACCATTTCGGGCAAACGATGTTACGATCCACGTAATTTTATGACTTGAAACTATTATAGAGCCCGGCCATATAACAAAATAAATTCTGTCAATATGACCCCTTTCCCCTGATGTCGGCTGACGATATGCAGAACAAAATGCTCTGAAGCCGTGGCTCGGTCAAAGCAGGGGTCCTGATCGCTTCTCACAGCAACAGTTTGTCGATACCAGGCGACAGTGCAGCCTGGACACAATGACCTGCAGGGAATTGATCTCCATGCAGCACAGCGGTGACGATGTATCGGTCAGTGATGAGGTCCGTCTGTTGCAGGTCATGTAATGGAAACTTCCGATTTGATCAGTGCAATCGAGGCCTCTGAGCTGCTGGAGTCTGTCAGTAAACATGTCGCTGTGGTTGAAACCCGAGAAGCTTCCAGGTGTGGGGACATTTTACACAAATAGCAAACAAGTCCAGCCTGTGGAGCTCTGGTAGTTAACGGCGTGTGTGTAGATAACAGCCACTTGTAAAACCCTGCTAGGTGCAAAGTAGATAAACATAACTGAGGAATCTTTATGGTCGGGAACCTTTACACTTGAGTTCGGATTTTTTAGGGAAGCCTTTCTGTCTGTTATTTAAAAGCACCTCTCAACTCACTCATTCATGAACACAAAGCAACATGGACATGAGGGGCTAGACACTGCATCTGTTTCCTGTCCGTATTTGAAACGGGGCAATGATACATGTGGATTTCACCACTGTTTTCTTTCTTTCGTTTTGTGCTTATGTAAATAAAGTAGGCCACAGCATCAGGTGAATAGAAGACGCCTAAACCCCGAACGATGAAAGCAAAGACAAGCGAGTGTTTGGGAGGCAGAGATTGGCTTTCAGGTGTCCCCCCCTACACAAGACCTGCTGATGTGATGAGCGTCTCATTAAAAACACTAAAAAGCCTCACAAATCCAATTCCACATAATGAATCAGGCCGCCTGTCTGTCGCAGGGTCAGCCCCTGATTTTCTCTCTCTCCTCTGTTATTATTCCATTTCCTCCCTGTTAACGGAAAGACCGAAATAACCCAGCTGAATCTATGGCTCTCCAGGGGCAAAGCTTTTGTGTCGGAGCAAGTGGAAAACAAGAGCAGTGTTGGCTGAATGGGACACTGCGAGATATAAGGTTTCCCGGGCTCATGGGGCTCGGCCCACCGTCACGGCTCGTTACATGAGCAGACTGTATTCAGACCCAGCGAGAGGTGTCGTGTGGGATGCTCCGCGTGTGTGACGGGGATAGTGTGGCCCAGACTCTTGTCTGAGGCTGAATGATGGCTCAGTGCACAGTGATGAAATAATCTGTAGGTACCTGCAACAGTGTATTTAGTGAACTGAGCCTGGAGAGGTTATGATCCCAGCTCAGGGAAACTAAAGTTCAATCCCACGAAAACTCTTCTCCTTCTGATTCTCTGATTTCTTTATCCATGATGTCAGAGGAAGGTTCATCATTATTTTTGTCCAGACTCAAATTTCTCAACAACTTATAACCCATTATATTTTGCCATTCATGATCCCCAGAGAATTAACCTCAATACGTTACCATAAGGTCAAAGTTTTCCGTTATCCAATGAATTATATAAACATCTCCATGTTGGGTTGGTATGTTTTTGATATTCATGGTTCTCAGATGATGTATCGTTATGATTCCGGTGATCCTCTAACTTTTCCCCAGGCGCCACCATGAGGTTGGCATTCTGGGTTTTGGTGTCAGATCTCTAGCATGAGTACAAGTTAAACTATGTTGGTGAACGCGGTACTCACTACTTACAATACTCACAGCTACATGGAAGTCCGTCTGACATAATTGATTGTATTGAATCCACGTTCTCAATAATGAATTAAAGTCTTAAAGTAATTAAAGTCTTTGTCCACTGATGTATCTGTTCAGCCGGGGCGGCACCTCAGAGGACACAGCCAAAAAAGTGTCTCCTCAAACAGGTGACCATGAAAACAACCTGTGCCTACACACAGAGTGCACTTACACGCATAGATACTAACACAACTCCCAGCAGACGGCTGTCAGACTCAAACTAATGAGAGCCGAGGCTTACACCATAATGCAGTTCTCTCTCTCTCTCTCCCTCTCTCGCTGTCTGTCTGTGTCTTCCTCGCCCTCAGCCATCACCCTGATGTCTGCGCTGGACTCTGACACTGACACAGACTGACACTGGCTGTCTGTGAACCATGGGGTCCATACACATCATTGTCTCCTAAAAAACTCCAGCAAAGTTCCCCTCAACTTAGAGGCTCTGCATAACTGTAATCCCATGTTGGGTGTATAAATGACCCTCGGCGTGGTTTGTGTAATTGTAGGTTGTGTTGATTACACACCTCCACCCTACAAATTGTAGCGTTCCATGTCTTCCTCACCTGCCCGCAGCTCTGAGCTACAATTTGCATACAGCATCTGATTATGATCTGAGGGCTTGACGGGACATGCTGCTATCTTCTTAGACATTGATTCATGCGTTTTTCCTCAGAAGGCCACTGTGCCTCCGTGCTCTGACTCAACCTCTCTGACATCTCTTGTGCAACCGGTGAAAAAATCAAGTCCAGGCACCGTCTCTGTTGTTTTCGTCATTCAGAATGAAACTGCGTGGAAGCCTGGAAGTGGAGCTAATGAGGAAACTCTGCTCTTCTGCCTCTGTGTCAGGTCGGGTCTTGACCTCCAGGTTCAAGGGGGCTTCAGTCTGAAAGTAGCTCTCTCTCTATGTACTATGAATGTGATCAGTTTGGATGAAGGGTTGTCATGTGTCTGCGAGTCATCGCAGTGGAGAAACCTTGTGTTCACTGAACCCTGATACATATTTGTATATAGTGGCCTGTATATACATTGTTAGAGAGCACATTGACTCAAGCACTGTGGGCTATACTTCAGATTCCATGCCTCATTTTTTCTTCTACTTCACTCGGGAAAACATATTAAACTTGATGGAAGATATCTTTGTTTTTTGGAATAAAGAGTCCAATGGCTCACCTGATTGAGTCCTCCTCCCCCGGCTTCAGGTCCTGTTTTGACCCTGCTCTTTGCTCCCCCCTAAACTCTGTCAATTATTGGATCAACAGAAAACTCTATGGAAATTATTTAGATTATTCATTTTAGTCTTTATTGATCAGTAGTTCAAGCCTCTCAGTTTTGAAGGATTGCTGCTTTTCTTTGACTAACGTGACAGTTAACTGAAAACCCTGGGGGGGAGGTTGAACTGCCGAATCGTAAAAAAATAAACATGATAATAATCACCAGATTACTAAATAAGAAAATGATAATTTATTGGAGCCTTTCAGAGCAGAGTTGTTGCTTTCAGTTGTTTTTTATATACAACTAGGTCGCGCACTCATCCTGTTTTAACTCCCTTTTACCGCTTGAAACCTGTCATTTCCAAGAAAGGGAAAAATGAAATGCAAAAGCAAAAACAGGCTTCTTTGATTGACAGTTGAATGTGTAGCCTCCTTCCCTGTGACTCACACACCTCTGACAGTCGGTCGATAAACACCTGAGTGTTCGAGACAAAAGTGAACGTGACGTGGAAAACCCACAGCCCCCCCCCCCCCCTCCCTTTTTTTGCACTTCTCTCTTATCAGTCAGGATCTCTGCTCACTCCCTTGGCAGCGTGAGAAGCGTTCTAGAAACACTTGTCATCAGCAAACACTTTCAGACACTTTAATTCTCAGAATGAGCTATCCGCACATGTGGCTGATTTCCAGGCATCGCCGGGAGACTGCGAGACCTCCGTTGCTTGTGCAGAGGTGGGGCACCCCAGAGAGCCTGAATGAAAATGTAGGTCAGGGAGAAACGCAGAGCTGTAAATGCGTCAAGCAGCTGCACAAAGCGGGAGCAGCAGTTAAATGGCCTGTTGCTACGTCTTTGTGTTCATGAGTCCTGGTCGTCCACTAATTACATTAAGGAGGGCCTATGCTGATGATGTCATGCTGTCTTTGTGTAATAAGCTTGACCGCCCTGGAGCTGCAGCTGGTGTAGGCAGGGCACCAGACCACATGAGGAACTGAAGCTCACTGAGTGGGTTTCTGTGCTCAGCTGATGTTTCAGTCTCTGTGTGTGTGTGTGTGTGTGTGTGGGTGTATGTGTGTGTGTGTGAGTGTACTCGTGTTGTGGGGACCTAAATCTGTTTACATTGTCACATTGTGGGAACGTGTCTTCCTTGTGGGGGCAAGTTAAAGTTAGGTTTGATTAAGGCTGAGATTAAGGCTATGGTTATGTTAAGTTAGATTTAGTTGGTTTAGGTTAGGTTAGGGTTTGGCAAGTAGTAATATGATTAAGACTTAGGAATAAGTCTTAATGAAATCAATGGAGACATGTGTTTGGTGAAAGCTATGAGTTTGTGTGTCTGTGTGCGAGTGTGTGTCTCCCCCAAAGGCACATCAGCTCATAATGCGCCACTGTGAAGTTTTTGATGGGATCCACCCACCGCTGGCTGAAACACACTGACCCCCCCCCTCACTGTGGATTTTCATTCTAAATCCACGCCGGGAATGTTTTTTGTTTTTAGTGAATACCTCAGCGTGGCGAACGGTTTTGTGCCAGCTGGTGAAACACAGTTTGTCCACATAACGATCCCCATATTCAACTCCTCTGGGCAACGGAGAGCCGGTTTCCTCCCTCCTCTGGCTTCACTCAGCCCTGTTGGTGGGCAGCACCAGTGGACTTAGTGAGGCAGAGCATCTCTGCATGGTTCAAACTGGACTCTGGAGGTGCAGCCCTGACACAATCATCCAAATTCGCGTGTCGGAGATAATACTGTTATATTCAACTCAGCCAAATGAGTTGTGAGCACAGCCTGGTTTGTGTGGAGGCCTGCGGCTGTGTGCGAAAGTGAAAGTGACAGGTCTTCCACTTTTAGATCAGCAGCAGCAGAGGTTGTAACAGTGCTGATAGGTCACATCCCTCACTGACTACAGGGTCTGTTTCTTTTGCTGCAAAGACCACATGTGATGTCACGACTTTCAACATGAACCAATTTAATCGGTTATTAGCTGCTCTGCCACTTAAAAGCTGACATCTTGATGAAACTGAGCTGACATCCATCACCACTTGTGCATCATTTCCTGGTTTCACTAAAAGGGGCACACGTGGAGGAATTTTCACCTGCTGGATCTATCGTATATTCTCTGAAATGTCCAACCAGAGGAGGACGGATAGCAGATGAATAACTGACTGTTGTTTCAGGGCATCTGATGTGCCTGCTGCCTTGTCATTAAAGGATCCATTTAATGTTCTAAAAGCTTGTGCTCGTGCTGACGTCCTCCTGTGGCCTGGCTTCCCCCGAGGCCAGTCTCAATGAATGGGCCTTCAGTACCTTAACTGAATAACTTTTACAGCCTGTTCCCTGAAAGCACATCGGTAAAAAAGAAAGTGAATAAATCCAGCCGAGAATATTGAATCAAAAACATAATTACAGAAAAACAGACGTCCTAGATATAAAATTAATAGAAATCTGAGAAGCGTCCTTGTGAAACCAGCTTCGGTGACTTGTGTTCACCAGCAAAAATCTGACCTCGATCTCAGACTCTCTAAATCCCCTCTCATATTAAAGAGCAATGGAGGGAAACATGGCCCCCTTGTTTTCCAACTCACATCGAAATAAAACTTCAACGTTTTTGAAATCATTTTCTTTTTTTTTATTTATAATTCTATGAGGTTCACATAACAAACCACATTTTATTCTTTTGAAAAATAACATATTTATACTTAAAACATCTTACTTTACATAATAATACATACACGGTGTTTTTTTCTTTTGCACAGCAAAGATATGACACTTATGTTTCAGACAACAACATATTATTTACATGTAGTCAACATAATACTTGAATTAATTCCACAACAGTGCAAAGTAAAATAATGAGCAGGCTGTTACAGGGGAATTAAGGATGCCTGGACAGAACCACTGAGGGAAAACGTGCTTTAAACCGGAATGTTGCTTGGATCATTATGAGCATTGCTCAACAGAAGAATGCCTTTTTCACGAGAGAGAAAAAACGGTAGGTAAACAAGTTTGAAGCTACAACAAATCCTCTTAAATAAAGAGACGGGTTTAGTGCCTGCGCCCTGAGGCGCGCTGGGATTTCGCCGGTCCCACCAGTTGTTTCTCAGACGGCCATGCACTTGTTTTTGCACTTTGTCCTGTGGTCACACGCTCTCAAACTTGTGTGTCCGTGTGAATTGTCCCGGAACCTGAGAGGATCTTCTGTGGATCCTCTCAGTGAGTCGCGGAGGCACAGATCAGACGAACTCTCCCCAAACACAGCGATAGAGGAGATGTCTCTTTACAAAGGAGACATCGTGGCTCATCAAAACAATCACAGGCGCACAGAAATACCAAAGAACATTCAGGCAATTTCCTGCACCTTCACCTCCCCGAACCCGTTGGAGAGCGGAGCGGGGTCCTGGTTGCTCTCTATGGAGGACTCGCTCCCCGTGCTCTCTCCGGAGAGGAGTCTGGTGACCCTCAGGTCAGCTTTCAGGGTCTGCACGTCGTTTCCTATGCTCATCTCCCCCAGGTCATTAATAATCTGAGTCAACTCCTGTTTACCGTTGGTAACAGAATCCTCGTCCGTCTCCAGAACGTCCTCGCACTCAAAGTGCATCGCCTTCTCCTCCTCCTCCTCCCCGACCAGGTCCTCCGTGATGGAGCCCAGCTTGGGCGCGCTCCGGCTGCGCTCCACTGGGGGTTTGTAGTAACACTGTCCGTTCAGCAGCTTCCTGAGGGGGACCAGCGGGATGGTCTGCTCCCCGATGAGCTGCTGCTGCTGGTGCCGGGCGTCGTCTCTCCGCTTTAGCCTCTTGAACTCGGCCAGAGCCGTGGCCGAGGTCTGGTACAGGAGCAGCGCCATGGCCTTCGCCTTCTCCGGCTTGGACACCAGCACCGCGTGGCAGCGCAGCATCACCGCCTTGTGCTTCATCTCGTGCCTGTAAATCCAAGCGAACACCTTGGGAAGCCTCGGGTCCGCGACGCAGTAGGTGATCCGGTGCAGCAGGTACAGGTGTCCCGGCCTCTTGGCTTTGTCGTCCACATGCACCATTCGGATGCCCTGCGAGCTGATGGTCAGGCGCATCTTGGTGCCGTTCTTGCCCATCTCGCTCTTGCCCCAGATCTTGCTCACCGCCACGTCCGTGCAGCCGTCCCCCTTGGACTGGATGGTGGTGGCGTTGCCCAGGTAGAGCACCGTGTACGTGGGGTCCTCGCTGGTGATCTTCACCTTTTTCCTCTTGGTCTTGAACATGCTGCCCACCCGGTTGAGCGCGCTCTCGGGGCAGGACTTGGCGAAGGAGGTGAGCGCGGAGTAGTTGAGACTCACCGCATAGCCCTTCTGCTTGGACTGCTTGTCTTCCTCTATCAGGTCGAACTTGTTCTTCTTCCACGGCAGCATTTTAGCGCTGGTTCCAGTCAACAGCAGCACTGGGAGAGAAAGAGAGTAAACTTTTGATTATTCTACGTCTCGATCCTACAGGTGTTTGCTGCCTGTCACGTCATAGGAGATATTCTGCAAGAGCTGAGCGCGGAGCACCGTACGTCATGTGTCCAGTGCGTAAAGTGCTCCTTTCCATAGCGTGGCTCCAGGTCCTATCTCATCGTAGAGCAGTGAAGTGAAGGATGCAGACGGAGGGGCTGAACGAGTTATATACAGGGACAAACCATCTCTGCGCCGCTGCAGGGGTGGAGGGAACCAAGTGTCAACAGATGCGTGTTGGTTTGTGTTGTAAATGGTCATTGATGGAAACGCTGTTTTCAAAAGGCTGCAGGAACTGTTCAGTTTGGGCAATTTTTTTATTGAAAATATATAAACGCAGCAATGAGTATATAGGAGTAACGATGACCCACAAGAATCACATTGTTGTTATAATTTCAATGTTGTTACAAATAAAATGTTATCATAAAAAAGTATAGTTTTACATTTTGTGTGTCAAATAACACATGACATTCATAATTACATCATAAGATATCAAGTGAACACAAGTAAAATAAGTTCATGAAAGGTGTATATTAATTCATATTCTGTCCTTTTTCATTTTACTTTATTTGTTCTGTTGACTTATTTTAAATTTTCATTATTTCTGTCTATCTATCTATCTATCTATCTATCTATCTATCTATAGATCTTTCCAGAAAGTAGCTGACAGGAGTCACTCTTGTTAATACCGTTGTTTTGCACTGCCATCTACTGGTTCACATGAGAAGTGCGTGTTTTAAGCCTGTGTGTGTGTGTGTGTGTGTTTGTGATCACTGTTTTTATTATTTTGTTTGCAGCTTTTCGAAACTTTAAAGTTCTATTTACTACTATTAAATTCTCTTCTATTTTATTACTTCAATATATTACATTCATGTTGCTGCTAACCAGGTGTTGCCAGGAAGGGGGAACAAAAGAGTGACACTGTCCTATTTTCTTCAGGACACATTTAAGAACTGGACAAATAAGCGGGTTGTACCACAATTACGTTGCTATGGGTGGTTTAAAAAAAGCCCAATTTTGTGACGTTGTATGCTGTTATAACTGTGGTATTTAATTTGAAGCACTATTCATTGAATACTTATATTGAATTCGCGTTTATTGAAACAGACCCGTTCGGATATCTGTCTTCCAAATGGTTTGGTCCACTTCCGGTTCCTTACGACAACAACGTTGGGCACATGAGGAGCAGTGGTTAGCGACGGATCCTGAAGTTGTACTTTATCGGACCAGTTTAATTTGAGCGCGTGTGTGAAGTGTGCACATCAGGAGTTGTTATGGGCAAGAATAAGCCAGGAGGAGGAGTGGGCAAGTCCCTGATCAAAGAGAGGCTCCAGGCAGGCAAAGGAAAGAGGAGAGGCGAAAATTGGGTGAGCTACAACCGCTAGCTTCTGTTCAACATGTCGGACACTAACATGTCTGACACTAACATGTCTCAAACTAATAATGACAACAAGTCCGTACTGAAAATAACAAAGTAAACATGTCTAAAACTTATAATGTCACCATGTCTGAACAGAAACTAATATTGTATAATACTGTGTGGTCGTGATGTCGCTAATAGATCATCATATCATTAATGCTGCAGTTATGGTCCTGGACACTTTGCTCCTTACCTGTACGTAGGCGTCGGTTTAGTTCTGACCAAATTCCCATAAGAAAATGTCAGTTTTCAGAAGAAGGTGAAGCTAATAAACTGATATCTCCTCCTAACAATTAGGTTCCCAGGCTATGGAGACAAATTAGAGTTGTGTTTTGATTACATGATTTTGATGCAGGGCAGCCATGGGAATTCAGCATGCCAGAGCTTGCAGTTGCAGTGTCAATTGAATGTGATTTTATCTCACTCCCTTTTTCACCTTTATGTTTTTCAGCGCCACACCAGTGAGCTGAACGATGGCTATGACTGGGGGCGGCTGAACCTGCAGTCGGTGACAGAGCAGAGCTCCATGGATGACTTCCTTGCGACCGCTGAAATGGCCGGAACTGAGTTTGTTGCAGGTTTGTGGTACCTAGCTTAACTAGTCTAGCTCTTGGGTTTTAGGTCATACACATGGTTATACATGCTCTGTCCAATGATTGGGAACAAGTTTAACTCACAAGCATTTAGAGGTGTACTACTACATGTACTCATGTATGTTTAAATCATATCAAAGTGAATGCAGACGTTCTATAAATCGATGTCTCTCAAACCAAATAAAGATTCTCACTGCACCTTCATCCTTTCATTCGACTTCCTTATTCTTGCTTTGTTTTCTTAGAGAAACTCAACATCCACTTTGTGCCAGCGGCGGCCAGAGCCGGTCTGTTAACAGCTGAGGAGAAAACCAAGCTCAAGAAGCTGCATGAAGACAACAAGCATTTCCTCAGAATTCCCCGACGGTAGACACAAGAAATCTTGGTATTGTCATACCATTTAAGTGTATTCTGTGTTTTAATAGTTGAAATGTCTTTTGATTGTTTTAAGCCCCCACTGGGACGAAAACACCAGCGCAGTTGAACTTCAAAAGGCAGAGAAAGAAAGCTTCTTGGAGTGGAGACGAGAGCTTGCAGCGTGCGTATATTTCTGTCATCTTTGCTTTTATCAATTATTAATGTTATCCAGTTTGTATTTTTTAGTAAAAAAAGTCCCAAAAAATTGCACTGTAAAACATTTCTATATTTTTATATATATTATATATTTGTGTTGGGTTATTAGTGTCAATAATGTAAGAAAATATATTTTTTGTTTCTTTAAAAGGCTGGAAGAAGAGCAGATGCTATTTCTCACACCGTTTGAGAGGAATCTGGAGTTCTGGAGACAGCTGTGGAGAGTGATCGAGAGGAGGTACAAACCAAATCTCTGTACAGCTGCTGGTTTAACCCTGTTCTCAATGAAGCGCTGCAGGAATGAGTCCTATAGCATCAGTTAATTACCCATTCATGCTTGTTTAGTATTTACATGTTATTAAAATGCCGGTTAAAAACAAGTGGCTAAAGAGACTGCAGAGTTTTTGGGGAAATGATACGTACCAAATATGAATATCAATCCAAACATTAGCCCTCATACAGCCTCTTTTTTTCTATACTCATGTCATTTCAAAATATAACTAACTTTTCAAAAAGCCAAATCAAATTAGAGGTTTTAAAGTTGAAGTCATAAAACTGTGATCTCTAGATCATTTATAGTCTAGAATTAGCTTGGCTTTACATATGGAATTGTATTTAAGCAGAAAAAAATTTAAATATCCCAGTAGCTGTTTTTTGCCCTACAGAAATACATCATCCCTTCAGCACCAATGTGGAATATCTTCATTTGACACTCAAAGCAAAAACTTTTGTTTTGGTTTCCTTTAGTGATGTTGTGGTTCAAATTGTTGACGCCAGAAATCCCCTGCTGTTCAGATGTCCTGACCTGGTAAGAACATATCTTTTAGGATGGTTTATTTATGAAAGGAGATTACTTCATTAACCTTTGTGTGTCACACTTTTGAATAGCCGTTGTTTGATTTACATAACTTAATCCAAGAAAATTAGTGAACTCAACACATCACTATTCTCTCGATTGATTGTCTTCTTTCTTGTTGTGCTTTTAGGAGTTATATGTGAAGGAAGTGTCCAGGGATAAGGTGAACATGCTGCTTGTGAACAAGGCAGATCTGCTGACCAGGGAGCAGAGGCGAGCGTGGGCCAAACACTTTGAGAAAGACGGGATGAGGGCGGTTTTCTGGTCGGCCCTGGCTGAGAGCAACAGGCTGGATGCAGAGGAGAAGGTGAGGGGAGGGAGATTCGATGAGCTGCTCTCTGAGTGTGTTAATACATTTACAGTGAACGTATGAAATTTCAAATGGTTGAGACATTTATAGCCGACGTAAACCCCAAATGAACGTGATCAATTTCTCTTTTCACAGGGTTTGGAAGTGGAGAGCATGGAAGTGGAGGATCCGGAGTGTGAAGAGAGTGACGAGGAAGAGGACAGTAAGCCGGACAATGAAGTCTTGAGCAAAAAAGGAGCAGATGGAAAGGAGAAAGTGAAGACGGAGGAGGATGAGGAGGGAGAGGAAAGTAGTTCAGAGGATGAGGAGCAGGAAAAGATAACCGTGGCTGATGAGGAGTGGTTCACCTGCTCAGAAGACGGGTATGATGAAGACGAGAAGGCTGGCGGTTCATCCAGTGAGTCCTCATTCCACAATTCCAGCCGCCTCCTGCATAAAGATGAGCTGCTGGAGATATTTAAGGCTGTTCACAACGGGCCCAGGTTGAAAGAAGGAGAACTGACCGTGGGACTGGTGGGTAAAAGTTCTTGCTCTGGTACATTTGTAGTCATCTAAAGGAATGTTAATGTGTTTTTTTCACTGGAAAATGAATGACAAATGCCCCTTAAGTGAAATAATCTCTAAATAATTTATACTGGAAGATAATTTGTTATAATTGAGTGATCATATATATATCATATGTTTCTATCCTCAATTTTGACTGGTGATGTTTTAATAGTGTTCGCCTCAGTCACCTATTTTCATTGATTAACGTTTTGGAACTTCGTCATGGATAACGGTTTATGATTCAGGACTTTGTGAGACACACTGGGGGGGTTCTTTCTTTAAAGGTGGTTGATTAGATTTACCTGTGGAACTTTGCCGAACAGAGTTTACAGAAAACTTTGTTTGAGAAATAACTGACGAACGACGGCCACACTACTGACATGACTCCCTGTTTGGGTACCAGCTCCTGATCTGCCAATCTGCTAACTGGTTACATATTTTTGACAGGTTGGATATCCTAATGTGGGCAAGAGTTCCACCATCAACACTATTCTAAGGAACAAGAAGGTGTCGGTTTCTGCTACTCCTGGACACACAAAGCACTTTCAGGTGAAGAACTACTCCACACACCATATGAATTCAGATCATGTGTAACATCAACATCTGACATCTGAAAGCATTCCTTTTTTTTTAACATATATTTCAGACCCTGTTTGTGGAACCTGGCCTGTGCCTCTGTGACTGCCCAGGTCTGGTCATGCCCTCCTTTGTCTCCACCAAAGCTGAGATGATCTGCTCTGGGATCCTCTCCATCGATCAGATGAGGGACCACGTACCTGCCGTCTCTCTTATATCCTTTCAATGCTTTCAGCACAGCGCCAGCAGAATTTGACTACAGCTTTTTTTTTTCCTGTAAGAAAAGAGGTGTTGATTTAACTTTAAATTCACTGTCGGGATAAATAAAAGTCCTTAACAGATTCGATACATATGTCAGTCAGTCCCTCGGCATGTGCTGGAAGGCACCTATGGCTTCAACATAATCCGACCACGAGAAGATGAAGACCCGGACAGGAACTCGTCCTCTGAAGAGCTGCTGATGGCTTATGGATGTGAGTTAGACGTGAATTACTAGACACAAACATTTACATGTCAGCAAATGACAGAGAAGGCTGATATCAATTAAAATGATAACAATAATTATTTCAAGCAGCAGTAAAAAAAAGCCCAGTATATGCTGGTATAGTTTCCATGAATTGCAAAGGCACAGTTAGAGCTTTGACCCATAGAATTGTTTTAAATTGTATAAATTATCTAGCTCAGAGTTTTAAGCTTGTATTTGCCATTTTCTGGCCATTAAGATTTTTTAAACCACCGGTAACAGTCAGGTGTCTTCAACTTCCATTCAGGAACAAAAACAATTTTTTAAACCTGAAAAACAGAGACATTTATCGTGATGATTATCGATACTGACTGAAATAACATTTTAATGACTGAACATTTTTCTGTATTTGGAAACATGATGTTTTTAGATAAGAGCTAGATAAAGTTTGTTATTCTTTGTTTATCTGTTTCCAGACATGAGAGGTTTCATGACGGCCCATGGCCAGCCTGATCAGCCCAGATCATCCCGCTACATCCTGAAGGATTTTGTCAACGTAAGTACCAGACCAGCATCCAGATTTAAGTCTGTTAATGGTGGGTTAAGAAAATAAGGGACCTTTTTAAAGTCAATATAGAGCCTCTCTCGCTTGTAAAAACAAAAATGAACATTTATCGAATTGAATGAATGTATTTTAATCTACTAGATGCAAAACGTCTCTATACCTGCTGCTTTAAATGCAAAAAGTGACTTTCCTGTCCTTCTGCTGTATTTTTTTTAACTCAGTGGGGAACAATGGCTCTCTAGCTGCATGTTGAAGAAGCTGTTAAACACATTTATGTTGTTTCAAGTAATTGTCCACAGAGAATGAGAAATGTAGATGGCCACATATGGCTTTACCATCCAAACAGTCATTTTGAATATGTACATCTGTGTGGAGCATTGACTTTGTAACATGCTCTCCCTCACACTCTGCAGGGAAAGCTTCTGTACTGCCATCCTCCTCCACATATAAATCCTAAAGACTTCCAGCCACAGCACGACAAGTTCCAGAATACAGCTTTAGAAGAGTGTGACTTTTCCACGTCAACACACAAACATCACAAGATCAAGAGAATAGAAAATTCGGTTGACAAGAACTTCTTCAACCAGGTACAGTAAATCTGCTGCCCTCTTACTAGTATGAACAATTCACGAGTGGTAGTTATTTATTATTAATAATTCAAAAAGAGAGGCTTTTCATTGTTGAATTCAGAGTTTGAGAATTGAAGTGTCTTCTGTCTTTAGGACAACGTGCGGGCTCTCACCAAGGGCGTTCAGTCCGTCATGGGCTACAAACCAGGCAGTGGACCTGTCAGCCAAAGTAAAACCGAATCCGAGGTGCCGGTTGGCAAACCCTGGAAAAAACACGGCAACAAGAACAAGAAGGAGAAAGTACGCCGGCTCACAGGCCATCTGGACGCCTGACAGTGACGTAGAAAATGAGCATTCTCACTTGCAGATTGTTTTTAAGCAAGAATGGGGGGGAAATAATCCAATGTACAATTCACATGTGATTCCAAGGGAATTGAGCAGTATTTGTTTAGATTTACACGTTGGCCACTTAATCCTGTGAGAATGGAAAGGTCAGGTTGTTGTGATATTAACTCAAGAGGAGCATAATCTGTCAAGGACTGTTGTGTTTGTTAAGATTGTATTGGTGCAGTGCATTCCATCATCTGGATCACCAGTTGAACAACACATCTCACCACAGTGTTTGGAAATCATGTGAAATTAGTGAAAAATAAAGACATTTTCAAGTCTTTATGAATTTACTGTATGTTGGATACATCTTTTAACCACATGTTGTGATTGACAAATGTAAAGAAGCTGGATCATAGATTAAAATCAATGTTTTCATGCTATTGTGTTGCTGCTTCCATTTCTATGCGGTTGTTGATTGGTGCTTCACAAAGTGGAAAGAAAAGTTACTTTGCATTTACAAATATAAATTATGGAATTAGGCACAGGGATTGATGTCATTCAATATAAAAGATAAGACACTGACACATGCATACACATCTGCCGATCATTTATCTGGTCGCTGGTCAGTCTCTCACCTTTTGTTGAATAAAACAACTCACGTGTGTAGAATAGTTGTAGATCGACATCTGCTGTAGTTTGTTGTTTTTCACTGAAGTTGAAGGAAAAGTCGGGGAAAAGAGACGGAGTTGAACTGAACGCAACTGTTACTTTATTAAAGTCCAGCGAACACATCACACTTCTTTTCGTAACTCCGACACTCCTATCATCCACCACTGTATTCTTCACTCCCCTTCCTCATAATCAATAAAAATATATAATAAAATATATCAAAAGAGTCCTGTACTGATAGCATATCATGTCATGTCGACACCAATAAACATTAATGATGTCCACAATCGGGGTGATTCTTACCTCTATATTGTTCTTTCTTCTCCTCCTCTACTTTGCGGTGCTTTCTGAATTGTGCACCTGTTAATTTAATCTTTTTTTGATTCATCTTTGACTCTAACCGCAGTCTATAATGTTCCTACTATACTGCAAAAGTGAGTAGGTTTTTATACATCTCTTTGTATGCATCATGCTTCTACGAGGAACTGTTGTTAAGTGAAATGAAACTCCCTTCTTTTTTTTCTGTTCATGCTGAAATAAAGTGGATTCACTTGTTCTGACGTTTTCGATAAAACACCTCATTAGCTTCACACTACAAACCCTATGGGGCTGGGGAAATGTTTTTTGAGAGAAGATTCCAGATTCATTCACTAGACTGGCACTCAGTAGAGCTCAACAGAGCCGTATAGGTTCATCTCTGATCCATGCAGCTTCCTTCTAACAAGTTGTGTGGTTATTGGTCCAGCAGTTTATTACATAAACCTGTTGACTGACAAATCAGAGATGAAAACATAACCACCTTAGCAGAGGTAATAAAACCTCCACCCATTTATCAAGGAAATGTCACCAACATTAATAATTATTAGAATCACAACAGGAAATTAAAAGTAGAACAAAATGTTTCGAGAATATTTAAATAGTTGACGGGTAATTTTCTGTTGGTCGACTTATCAATTCATTTATTAAAAGCTAATTTTCCCCTGCTACTAAGTCTATTGGGTTTTTATATTGTGTTTTATTTACATTGTTTATATTTGTCGTGCACTGATCGGTGGTTGCACATCAAATTGCCCTTGAAGGATATTAAAGATTTTCTTTTATGGACAACTTTAGTTAATCACCAGCTGCACAAACCAAGCTGGAGCAGCAGAGGAACCCAGCAGCCAGCAGGGGGCAGCCTCAGGACATCACAGCAGACAGTGATTATTTAAGGCGATCATGACAAGGTTGGAAAACGTACTGGGTTATTCAATCATCCAGTATCTAAGGCAAACATCTAAAAGTAACTTTTAAGTAAGGCTCTGAAGTATTTATCAAAAGCAGCATAACATGACACGGACACACACACATGACCAGGCCATCTTCTTATTGTGTTTAGTTCTTCACGGAAATCATCAGGCGGTATGGCCTAGTTGGTGGAGCGTCCATTTTTCAACAAAAAAAAATGAAAATGACGAATCTGCCACCGGCTCTGAAAACAGCCTAAACATCTGGAATGTCGCCAGAAGCCATGTTCGCCAGTTAAACTGGAACACCGGTAACCAGCCGTCCGGACCGCTCCGTGAAGAAGGAGGAGGACATGTTTCTTTACTTGGAATGCGGCCACACTCTATTTCTCGGATATGCAGCAGGGGCAGCAGGGGCAACACTGGCATCACCTCCAGTTGGTCCGTCACTTCTCGTTATACACACCATACACAGACTTTAAGCGTCTTTACCCACAATACCTTGGTGCACTACGTCACACACTACAAACTTTCCTTAAAGGGGCAGGCCCTACCTGCAACACAACAGCTCTCGGTCTCATATACAGATGGCAAGAGAAAGCAGAAAGGGATTTTTACACACTGTCTGATAAAGATTTCCGACAGTAAAGGCAAGGGGTAATGATAAATAAGGTTTTCTTTAACAAGTTAAGTCTTTCATTCTCACCTTCCACCTTAAAACTATGACATGAATTGAACTATGAACTAGTTCAGAATTTAAATGGTGAACTATGAACGTGAACTATTCATGTTTACTTGTATGAACTGAAATTTGAACTAGTTCATGAGAGGTGTAAACTTGCACAACAGTGCCTCTCACCTACATTTGTTAACATGCTGATGTTGGACAGTCAAGCCGAAACAGGTTTAAAGTTTTCTCTTCTTTTTGGCCATCAGAGACAAAGATGATTTCATTTTTGTCAATGAATCTGCAAATTAATTTGTACATTTCTAGGGGACCGTTTGGAAAGTGTCAGACCATCTAGGTCTCTTCAGGATAATTCTAATAGCGTCATCATAAGCATTTTGAAGTTTCTTTGAGCTTGCATTTTTGTAGTATGACCACAAGTGGGCGGTATAGAGAAGTGAATAGATGTTCTAAACTGAAATCAAATATAATGACAAATAAATATGTGTTTACTGTTAAAAAATAAATGAAAAGTCTCATTAATTACATTTCTTTAATTGATTTTAGAAAAACGTTTAATTGTTTGTCTTGCAGGTGCTCCCCCTCGCCTGTAGGAGGTGCGGCAGCCCCTCAGCTCTCTCACTCAGCAGGTGTGTGTGAGTTGTCTTCCTCTTGTGACACAGTGGATGTCTGCGTGTCAAACACGACTTGACCCGTGCTGATCATGGATGTTCACACTGGACCAGGATGCAACTCTTTCTTCTCTCATCTGTCTGCTTTTTGCATGGATTCTTTCTCCACCTGTTTCTCACGTGACTCAGACAACCCCTGCGTCCTCCTCGCTCTCAGCTCTTTGTCCTCACTCGCTTTACTTCTGTCCTCTCTGCTGTAAGTCCTCATCGATGCAGACTGTTGCTGTGGTCACTCCCTGAAACTGTTCTGCATCACACCCGTGTTCAATTGTTTAAGGTTAATGTACCAGAGGTGCAGATGTCGTGGGGAAGATCTTTCAGAAGCAACCATCATTTCCCTCTACTGCCTCTTGGGTGACCTGTGCAGCACCGTGGGAGCCATTCTGTCCACACAGCTTTATGTTCAGGTGACTTCTTCAAATCCAGTTCACTTGTATTTGTAAACATAAGTTTGAGACCTTAAAGATCAGAGAGAAACCCAATAGTTACACGTCAGGCTGAGGAGAGAGGAGAGGAGGGGGGAGGAAGAGGGGACAGAAGAGAGAGGGAGGTGGAGAGAGAAGAATGATGTTTATGGATGTAATGGTGTTAATACAGTTTATACAATAATAATAATTCACATTAGTTAGATTATTTTTTATTATAGTATTAATAATGGTGATAAACATAACAGTTATTGATGTTGATGTTGAGTATCGTCAACATCAACATCAACTGAGAAACCTGCAGAATGAAATTAATCGTACTTTATTCAACTTTGCAGGCACTATTAATTAATGTGTGCTGCGCCCCCTGTAGGTTCTAATGGGCACCTTTGCAGCTGCTGTGGATGCTGTCAATGTGATGTGTTCCTGCTTCCCAGTGTTGCTGTGCTGGAACTCAAAGACAGGTAAGCTTAGGGTCGTATGGTAGCAATTTGTTTAATACAAAGTGCAGGTCGGCCGCTCTTGGGTTTTAATACTAGCACCCAGCTGGCCAACTCCTTTAGGCAAATGAACAGCTTATCAGAGAATGCTGCAGATAAGCAAACAAAACCAACCGTTTCTCTTCTCCTCTCTGTGGCGTCCATCAGAGAGGAGGCTGAGGGTCATGAGGAGGCGGAGGCGACAGCACCTCCTCGCGATGTGCGTACTGATGGTGGTCGCAGGAGGTTTTATGAGGTCTCCGTTCAAACCAGCAGACGGGCTCCTCAGCGGGAGGAGACTGCTGCACGTCACCCTCCAAGTAACCACTCACCAACTCAGTGGACGGTCACAGTGTGGTCGAACAGACACACGTCTACACATATTTATCTCTTTCAGTTTAGTCGAGTATCCTTACTAATATACGTTTTCATATATAATGTTTTATCACATTTTTAAATGGTTATTCTCGAAGGACAACACTGAAATCCTGGGTTACACACTTGGCTTGATCTCTTTTGTCATCGTCTGTACCTCCAGGTTCCCTCCAGCCCGCAGAGTCGTAAGTGAAAATCAGCCCATGGGTGTTTTAATATCCAAGCTATTCCTCTCTATAGTCTGGATTGCTTTCCTCATATATGCCCACTGTTAATGGAATGACGTTACTTTCCCCCCTGTAGTACAGAGGACGGATGTTGACCCAGGCCCAGGTGTTCTCAGGCCTGCTGTGCTCCCTGGCTGGTGGCCTCTACGCTGCTGTCCTCCTCCTCTACGACACTCAGATGGGATTCCTCCTGAGAGTCATGCCGTGGCTGCTATCAGCCATATGCGGAGTCACTCTGGATCTTCTCGTATCCCTGTTTAACAAAGTGTCTCTTACGGAGTCTTCCATCTGCAGGGTTTCAACTCCCAGAACCCAATGCTCTAGCCAGAGATGTACTTTGCTATTGGTGACATTTATAGCACAGTATTCAGAAAAAATAAGGTTTTACATTTTTATAAAGCCATCTGGTTTACAATCTGAATTACAAGAGCTGGAGCGATAGGTGTAATGAAATGAAAATACATCCTAAGCAGTTTTCAGACATGAACTCCAGAGGATTGTGTGATTATTGGGTCTGTACTTTTACCGGAAATTGATTGGTTGAAATTGGATTGATTGATTGACACATGAACAATACAGGAGCTTTCCTTCTCAGACACGTTCACAACAACACAGAGATCTCTGGAACGTTCAGGTGACGGGTGGTGCAGCAGGACCCAGCAAATTAACACTAGCATCTTGAAATGTGTGTGATTTTTCCAATGGGAGGGATGTGTTGACCTTTTACCCAACATCGTCAGATTCTAATCCTCCACTGGTACAAGAGAGGAACCAGTCGGCAGCTCATAAGCTTGTCTCCGGACACAGAGCGTCTTTTAGGCGGCTCGGGCATCTCCACTGAGGAGAATGTTGCCATGAAGAACCACGGAAAACAAAAAATGAATTCATCACCACGAACAGAAGTAAGTTTGCTTCATAAATAATGCAGGCTATTGGCTTTGTTTAATGGAATCCTGAATCATGAAAGTGCTAATGATATTTAACAGGAATCCTTTTGTCATCTTTTTGTACTAGTCAATGATTTCTTCAAAGACAAAAAATGTCCAGAAGATGTCTGAAATGGGCCGTTACATGGACGTGAGTGTTCACCCTGCAGGGGAAAGTCATCAAAGCATCTTTTGTTCACACTAGCGATGTGGTTTCTGCATGTGAAAATATCAGCATATTTTCTAATCTTGTCAGTGGTTGCTGTGTGTGATATGTTAAGTGGAAACTCTTCTGTTTGCAGGTTTGCCTGCAGGAGGCGGAGGGCGAGCGTCTCGACGGGGCAGGGCGAGGGGTCAGAGTTGAACGCCTGTCGGATTCGTCCTTCGACTCCTCAACAGTCAGCTCAGATCTGGAGGTGCGCAGGAAGAATCAAACATCTGAATTTGATATTTCCATTTTTAATTTGTTGCCTGTTTTTATATGTTTTTTTGAATATTGATACTTCCACAACCACACCACTGCAGATTCCTTGTATGTGTAAACCAATTAGGCAATACAACCTGATTCTGTTTCTGGGTGTTTAGGTAGGTAATGTTTAACTGGTGCAGGAGCCGTGTTACATTTTCCCATAGAGTGGCGATGCGTGGCAGATCTAGGATTTTCTAAATCAGGGGCGATAAAGGGTCACAATTTACACAGAGCTATAGGGGCCAATCAGATTTCCGCAACCCCTCTGACCCCAGCCCTTGATCCACCCCTGGAGTCAGTCACGACATATGACTGAAATGTTTCATGTCACAAACGGTACTAAGAGTATAGTATTATATAGTGTATACAACTGTCAGAAGGATTATTACTGTTATTCATAGGGTATTTTAACATTTAGATATATAGTAAGTTACAGCAGGAATAGTTTGGCTGTGCAACAATGATGGTTCAGCTGTCAGCTTCAGAGTCCTTTTATTGTCATGACTTACTGGAACACTTTAATAGAAAAGAGGCTGTGATTTAATGTTTTTATTCTTTTTTATAAACAATGAGGTCTTAAAGTAATATTTTACGTTGTATAGCCGACCACAAGTTTTCACCTGCGTGTCCGCTTAAACAGAAATTGAAAACTGGTTTTAACAGTAATCTCGGATACAGAAGTCATGAAGTGCTCTTTTGAAAGTGTACCACTAGGTGGTGACAGCCAGCTGTGGTAACTTGTGTTCTGTCACCTTGTGTGAACTGCTGAAGACCTGTGTCATTTCAGTTTACTGCCTCTTAATCTCGCCTCATATAACTGGTGTTATAGTTTTATACATTCATGAAGAGGATGAAGTTGTCTGCTCTGCTGTCCAATAAATGTTTGAGAAGCTGAAGGACAGGAATGGAATTAAAATGCTGCCAGCCCATTTTGGGACATTCAAATTCAAAAATACAAATGGAAGGCTGTGGCCGTCAAAATTTACCACAGCAAAACTTTGATATCTGAGTGCATGTGAATGCAGCAAGAGTGGACGCTCCCTGTAGACTTTGCGGTTGTACCCATCACACAACAGGAGCTGTTTTCAACTTTGTGTGCATTCAGTCAGCAAACCGTGGGGTGAAGGAATGAAAACAGCTTTTATTCTCACAAGCTCGTGAGGATGGAAAGGAGATGTGGTATTGACCAAGGTTCAGAAACATATTTTATCCATCATTATAGACACAGGGTTGGTAACAGAGTTATTTTACTCTCTCCAGAAACCTCTAGTTTCTCCTGGAGCCAGCAGCTTTCTGTGCAGCGTCTCCTGGTCCTGGCTGTGGATTTTTTTGATGTTCTGCTAATTATATGTGTAGGGTTTCCAACTTCCACCAGTAAAACACCATATGGCTGCAGATGGAGAGTGGCAGGGTGGTGGCACTGGTAGTGTGCGTCCCTCACAGGAATGAGTGAGTCACACATTAAACATGACTTTCAAACATTTCAAAATAAACATCAGGGAAAAGGACTTTTACGGTTTAATCAGCTGAACATCCTGACCAAAAGTGTGGCTTAACCAAATGTGAGTATCCCAGTTAAATATCACCTCTTTTTTTAAGACAAACTTAAAGAGTTTGAGGCTTTACAAGCAAATATCGATATATGTGAGTGATTGTGGTTGTATTTCTGCTACCTCCCAAAGCACCCCCCCCAAACCATGAATATTTCTCTAGATCCACTCATGCTGAACCGATGTGCTGCTGTGCTACATGAATGTGTTTCAATGGGTTTAAAGTAAACTCTAGTAAACTCTGAGGCCCAGCAGTGTCACAGAGCGAGATGTGGCTCTGTCCCTTCATGAGGAGAACACACACGTGGAGACAGCTAGTTAACGGTGAAGCCGACGCTGGTGCAGACTTTAGTTTCAGTGCTTTGGCAATTTCTTATCTGAATCAATGTTTGCTCTGTCCAAGTTCTTAAGAGTTGAACTCAGAATAACTACCATTGAGAACAGTGTGTGTTTGCCGCTGGAAACCAAGCTTTGTTTTTCACGTGATGCTCACGGGAAGTAAGTCAGACAGTTTCTTGTGAGGACAACAGTCAGCAATGTTTTTTTAAAGCATTGATGAGTCAAACTATAGAGTGATAAGCTCATCTGGACAGAGGCTTATGGCTAAATGTATGCATGTCATTTACGAGGAGCACGGGAAGCAGGGCTTGTATTTGAACCTCTCCTCAGTGGACAGTTTCCTAAGAGCAAAATTGGCCTTGACGCTTCACATTTATATAACTTCCACTGCTCTGAAAGGCCGAGTTTGAGTTTGCCAGCGGAGTGAAATTACAAGCTTTTACTTTCTCATGCCGGCCCTGATGCTAACAGCCACAAGAGCAAATCCCTCATTATGCTGCTGCTGAGAGCCAAGCTGTGGAGGATGTCATTTAACCAGAAACAAAGGCAAATGGTGTGAGCCCAAACAATTGGAGCTTGATACTGTTCACCTAACAGGAAAAAGCAAATGAAGGGAATGCCTTTAGCACAGTTAGAGTAAGAGGACTCTGAGAAAAGCATTCAAAATGTCTGGGTTACATGTCTGCAGACTTGACTCTTTTGTGGTGGATGTCTGTCATCCTCCAACAGGACTGCAGCTGTTTTTGGAGCAGCTCAGATCAGAGTGAAACATGATAAGCTTGAATATGTGCACTTCTCACAAGAACAGGTACTCTTTGCTGAGGAGTACTGAACAGATCTCCAATCTGTAATGTTTAACAACTGGAGAAGTCATGTATTACTCGCTTCCTCCTGAACTATCTCTCCACTTGTCAGTTAGAATTAACAGAAGCCGTTTACTTGGTGATTTAACAGGAGGATTGTTTCCCTAGAAGTTGACTCCATGTCTAATGTATAATCCATGATACACAGAACTCTAGATGTCTGTGGAAATGTATATGTCTTCAACTGTAAAATGCAAGTAGTGTCAGCAAGGAAGAATTGTTACATAGAACATGAATTAAATTTTTTCCTCTTGCTTTTCATAATAACTCCATAATCGCTGATCGTGATAAAACCGCTCTACGCTTTGGAGAGTGCTGCCTGTCTAAACCGAGCAGTGGGAGCTCACTTGGCTCACCGCAGCTTGAATTGTCTATTGTGCAATTTGTTCCGTGAGCGTTTCTGCTGAGTGCCGGTTCTTATTTGTTTGGGTGAGGCTGAGGCAGGGGCTGGTGGACGGAGGTGGGGGGGTTGGGTTGACCGAGGGGGTACAGTGAGGGGTGGAATTGTTTGAGTTCTGCCTTATGGCCCAATTGTTCTGCTGTAAAGGATCTTTGATTAAAGACCGAAAACCGGGCTGGGCCTGTCTGCCTAGGAAGTCGTGCGAGATGTTTGCCCCGTCTATAGGGGGGCAGTGCTACCCTCTGCTATTCTGGGAGATGTTTATAGTTTCTGGTGTGATGGCTCCTGGCCTGGAATTTAACTGTGTGTGAACACTGCTGAACCTTTCATGTTCTGGGTTCAGTTGATGTGGTCATACTACAATGGTCATTAAAGTACACTTATCTGAAACATAGACAACCAGTGTTGGAAAAGGACAAGGGACAGGGCCTCAGAACAAGTAGTAAATCGACTTGTGTTTCCAAAATAAAATGAATGATCTGTTTGTCTGGTTGTTTGTAAGCAAGATTATGCTAAACTTGGTGGGCGGATGTTGTGTGGGTCAGGGAAACGTTCATTACATTTTGGTGTAGATCCAGACCAGAGGGTGGATCCAGGAACTATTTCATCACTCTCTTTAACATTTTGAGATTTCTGTCCTTTTCACAGATTTTACCCAGGGGATAATTCATGCATCTTGATTAAAAAAATCTTGGCGGAGGTATACGTACTCCTGAGTGTCATTCTAAATAAGTATGAGGCAGAAGAGTAAGATGGTGTCGATTCACCAAAAACTTTTATGCCTTTTTAAATACTTTTTTTTTTTTTTTTTTATTGATTCCATGCTGGATTAAGTATGCTGATATTAGCTACTAAGATGACTCATTATACAAACATGGTTTGACATTTCTTTATCCTTCTGCTGCAATTATCCAAATAATATTTTGACATGTCCATATTTTTCCAGTGGGATTTTGAAGAGGCAAATGTTCAGTGGAGAGGACCAACCGCAAAACGACCGGAGGATGATGAGTTCCCCCTCCAGCAGTGTCCAGCAAACCCCAAACCCTTCACCATCTGCACCTGTTCCATGTCTGGACTCCTACAGAAAACTCTTTCTGGTAAACACGAGGGTGTGAGATCCACAAAGTGATGATGAAGAAGAGAATAAAATCTGCTGAAAAGAACCTGTCGTCTGTCTTGTTTTGGTACACAGCTTTATCATTTAGCAAGTATGCAAAATGTGTTGTTTTTTGTTCAAGGATGAGATTATAACCATGAGTCTTTTGGCTGGTAACAGTGGATATTTAATTTTAGATGCATTGTGCAGCTTTGTCTAGAAGTTGGGGCCATTTCTCAGAGCAGAGGAGCAAATGCATTTACTGTCGAAACTCTGTCCTGACAGCATTCATCAAACCCTCTGACAACTGGGATCTGTTAAGGAGGTTTACGGAAAAGACCTCCCCTAATAAAACAATATTGCTCCCCCGCTGGCTTGCAAGGTTATTGGGTCATATCCTGTATTTTTCCAGTCGACCTGGGTTATCAGGGCTGGACTGGGAAAAGGGCCGACAGAGCAGATAAGAGCCAGACTAGACGGCCCGAGCTCGTCCGTCCTCTCCATCATCCATCGGACTTCTGTCCATCTGGCTGCTCTGGGGCTTTAAAGGATGATGAAGGAACAACTAACCAGGCCATTTTAACTGAGGGGGACTTCCTAAAAGCCTGAAAACCAAACAATACACAGATAAGAGCTAAGTTATGAGGCATGTTTTCCTCCTCCCTGTTACATTTCCTCAAGTGACATGTCTTTCTGAGACAAATGAGTGGGAAACCACTAATGAAGTGTAACAAAGCGATGGCCGATTTCAGCAGTCGCACTCATGTTACTCAACACCTTGTTTTTCCTGTAAACACGACTCAATAGATTGGCCTGGGAGATCATACAATTATATTGTTTACAGAATTTCACCAATGCCATGCTGAGATGATAAGATCTTAACTTGTTATTGTTCTACCAATTTAAGTGGCCGATGAATTAATAATGTTGAGACAACTGTAATTAGGAACTAGCAAATTTGGCAACTGAAGTAATTGGATGGATGAGAGGAAGAAATGACTTCAACACGACTACTAAAACTACCGAGCGGATTTTCATGAAACTTGGTAAATGGAGAAGAACCCTTTGTTAAAAATGTTAGTTTGGCTATTTTCTGACATTTCCACTGATTACCGAAGGAATACATGGATCTTAGTGAAAATAATCTATCATATGTAGGGGACTGATAAGTGGTCAATTTGGTTCAACTTGATTGAATTGAGGGGACTTTTGGGACTTGCAGAAGTATATGCTACTGTTCAAGTATAACATACTGGTATATTACTGTTTTGAGAAAATCAATCGTTTAACATTGATATAATTGTTTTAACCATATTGTCCAGAGCTGCTGATAGTGTCTTATATGCTTTATAATCGATCTACTATTAGTTTAGTCTGTAATACCTTCTGGTTTTTGATGAATTAACCCACAACGAAGAGCCTCACCGTCTTGCTGCTCATAGGCCAATCTAATGTTGCTGATGAACAGCGATAACTTCATCTGGTGCATACAGGTGCTTTTAAAAAATAAACTTACTCTGGAATTTAAACCAGAGAATCTTCTTGAAAATAGACCTAACATGAGTTATGGCTTTTAATCTTTTTTCCCAATATATCCAACAAGAAAGAAAATTGCATTTGCACTCCATTAATGTCGTCTGTAGTTATGATAAATGCTGAGCTAGCATTGCTCCATCTCTGGGCCTCATCTCTGTCTCTTCCGAGATCAGCTGAAAGGAAAACCAACAGCGTGTCCAACATAAAAAGGTGGAATTCTGTTTGCAGAAGTGATCAAGAGCCAGGATTAGCACATCTGAAGCAGCAGTGGGGAATGGGCCTTTCTGTTTTTCTTGGCCGTGCGTCAGTGATCACTCCAGAGAACAGGGAAGATAGTGGATGATTTGAGGCCGCAGGACATTTTGTTCACCTTGCATGTTTGTAAGAGGGGGAGGGGGGCAATGTTCAGGAGAATTACAAAATCCTGAGTAAGCCAGGAATGAATGATTACCCAGTAGTTACTGAAGAAAGAATTGTAGAATAGTTCATTGGGAATTTCTTAAGAATAGTGATTTGACTCATAGCTCAGTTTACTTGCCACAAATGGTAACACTCAGCCTGTGAAAACATTTACACGTACCTGATTGCATCATGAGAAATGAGTGGATCTGTTTTGAAAAATTACTCACCTGAAAAGAAAAAAATTATATCTAAGCTTCTGGTGCTTTGATTTTTCTATTCTTTAGTTAAATGTTTCTATCGCAACACCCTCAACTTTGTGTTTGTAGTTTAAATTCACCAGAGAGCTTGGAGCACCAGTAACGTTTGTTTCACAGTGTTTGTAGGTTTGCTGAAATTAGCATGATTGGAAATATCCTGTTTGTGGGCCCGGGGACAAGGAGGTTATGCTTTCACAAGTGTCTGTCTGTGTGTTTGTTCCTCTTTCTGATTGTAGCATTATGCTTAAAAAACTACAAAACCCGTTTCTGCCGAACCTAGGAGAGCATTGGAACCTGGTTCTGGGAAGAAACCATTAAACCTTTGTGAGGCAATGGATTAAGAGGTGGATCCAGGATTTGTGTCTCTTTCTTAAACAATGACTTATTACAAAACAAGTAATTTATCTGACCACTTCCTCTTATCTTTTAAACAGTATTTCTACTATGAGAACTATACACTCATGTGTAGTATTGCTGGGTCTTGGAGGAGGTATGCGCTCTAATGAGTGCCATTCTAGTTACTTGCTTGTGATTGTATCTTAACTACTTTTCAGTACTTAGTAAGTACATCTGTCTGATAAATGTAAGAGATTATTTTGTAATGGAAATACTAAACTGGTCTACTGGCAAATGGATCAGGTGGCCCCAGGTCATCACCTGATCATTTCCCCAAAAAGAAACTCTAAACCCCCGACTGCAGAAACATTACTAAGAGGCACAAATCAAATACTCAATGACAACCACAAACCAAAAAACCTGAGAGACTCAAAGCCCCCCAACATGATGCTATAAGCCACACAAAGACGAAGAATGACACCATGGCTTGGGTTAAGAAATGTACTGTGTCCACACATAACACACACAGTAACTTCAGCTCTACCCACAGTCCGCCTCTTTGACTCTGATGAGTCAGGCGCTGGCAAAATGGTAACAGCTGACGGATATACACACTCAAGCAATTGTGAATCAGTCTCATCTGTCCACCATGACATTTCACCTACTTAAAACCAGTCTTACAGGGAAAATAAACATACATTGGGGTGACGAGAATAATCTAAAAGGACAGAAACCATGTTTGAGAAAAATTAACTGTGACTAACTCTGGCTCTTTGGTTTGGTCAGCTGCTGTCTGCTGACATTATGACTTTCACCTCAGCAAGCCAATAATTTGGACCATGTTCCATTTGCTAACATGGAGTAGGCGGGGTAAATGGAATTTTACTTATATAAATGACATAAGTAAACACAACATTATTATTAGCTGTTAGACTTTTTAATTTGGTATATACACTACCATGGTGGAGACAGGGTGTATGAACTGTACCTCAGCCAGCAAACAGGTGGCGATCAAGACAATTTGGCTTCACTTTTGCAGAGGGAATACATAAAGTAGCATAAAAAGTTAATACTCAAGTTAAGTACCTTGAAATTGTACTTAAAAACATTAGTTGAGTAAACGCACATTGTCATCATTAGCTGTTTTAGAGCGGTTTTTGACCTATACCTCAGTCAACCATAGAGACCATTTGGCTTCACTTTAGCAGAGGTCCTGAGAAGCAAAACAGATTAGCATAAAAATGAAATCCATGAAATCCTCAAGAATTTTATTATAATACTTGCTGCAACACACATGTTATTACTATCCGTCAGTAGCCTACCATCAAGGCTGTCAGTACCATCACGACTGTCAGTACCATCATGGCGGTCAGTATCACCATCATGTCCCACTAGCGGCAGGTGAGAGACCTCCCTCCCTCCTATGAAGCACATTCTCTGGGTGAGTCGTGGGCGGTGTTCTCGCTCCCGTGATTTCAGCACATGTCACTTCCTGCCGTCACGCAGCCAGTTCGGGCCAGTTCACCGCCGCTGTCCCGCTGAGCTGTCAACACACAGCGGCGTCGCGCTCCGCTCCCTCTCTGCCCGTCCGAACGACCGTGTGCCGGTTTCCCCACGAAACCCCGGTCCTCCGTCCTCCTTCAGCGACGTCTCCCCGCAGATAACAGCCGCTCTCGTCTCGCCATGACTCGGAGGTGATCTTCAGCGTGACCAGGTGGCTCTGGGTGAGTGTCTGCGCCTTCATCGCTGTCATCCTCACCCATGTGTCAGTCGCTACCCAGCCGAGCTAAAGCGGCGACGTTAGCAAAAGCGTGTGTGTGTAAGTGTGTGTGTACGCGAGTGTGTGTGCGGACGTCCACCGTCCTCCTTGCCGCGGTAGGTGCTTGGAAACCGGGTCAGGACTGCGGTTCGAAGCCCGTTTACCCCCTCACACTGTCTGGAGGTAGAAGCACGAGCCAACGCTGGGGGACACATGGAATTTGTTATGAAGCTAGTGACCGAGTAGCAGGCTAACAATGAAGCCAGGCTAGCGTTAGCCTGCTAGCCAACATCCAGCGAAGGTCTTCCCGGCGAAGCGCTGACCTGCTGCCCGGGGCTCGTTCCCACGATTAGCAAGATTTGACTTCTGCGTGGAATTTTAACATGTAAGCTAACGAAAAGACAACACTGTGTAACTGTAATTGATCTTACAACGAGGCTACACCACCACACAGCTGTGAACGCGTGCTGGTGTCTGTTTGTTTTCTAAATGGCAGATAATTGAGAGGTTTATTTTGCGTGGCTGGGATTGTTGGAGCTACATGTCATACAATATCCATAGATCGAGTCATCACAATGAAATCCTGCTATAATAGGGGTTGTAAATCGTCAACACGCCACCTCTCTGACAGCTTCAGTGCCTGTGAACACCTGCCCCAGTGGTCTGTTCTCTAGTTAAGACAACTTAAAGGATAACCCAGACTTTTCTTCCTCTAACCTGCTTTTAAATGTAAATGATTGCTAGGGGGGGGGGGGGGGGGGGGTTGAAATCTTGAAATCCACCCTTGGGCCGTATCAGTATGTTTGGCTGCCATGATTCAGTACTGCAGTGTAATCCAACACCAGCAGTTCTTGTTATTTGTGTCTCTTTCTTTGATACTTTCCAGATGATTATCAGAATCTGCCCGATCGAACCCTGAGACCTGTGCTCAATAGGCTAAGTCGCTGTTTTTGTCAATGGAGTCTGGTGTTTTGAATATTGCAACCTAAAGGCGTGTCTTTTTTGGGGGTTAAAGAGAAGCATGGTACTCTTTTACATGAAGAATTAACTGTAAGGGTCTGAGTTAGTCTGTCTTGCAGTCGCTGGGTATATGTCGCTTTTGCGAATCAGGAATTTACACCCACAACATGAGAAAACAAGTTCCAGGTTAAAAAAAGCACAGTTATCCTTTAATGAACTCATTGAAAACCAATGCCATGTTGTTTTTTTAGGTTTATTTTTAATCTTGTTTTTATGCCTGCTAGAACATCAGTTTAAACGCCTGCAGTTCTTGCACACAGACAAAGACTTTGGCATTCAAAAACATTTCTAATCTTTGGTCACAGTGGGTTGCCATTATTTTCTCCTTAACGAAAACTGCTACAATTTTTTTTTTTTTAACGTTTAACTTTTTAAAGGAACAGTATAGAAGCAAATGTTTTAAGAAAGGTAAGTTCAAGTTATTCCAGTCCAAACTCAAAATCTAAAGGTAGGATACTAACATGGCCAATACAGATTTCCGACGTTTAGGCAGTCCATTATGTGCTGCGTGACAGCAACTTAAATGCATAATAAAAGCAATCTATCTTGCAAAGAGTAAATAGGAGGTGATTAAAACTATTTACATTGTAGCATCTTCATTCAGATGTCTCTCCAGTTATTGGTGTCTTATGTAGTGAAAATAACTCAAAACTTATAATTAAAGCAGTTATTGTAATTAAGTAATGTCTACTTTTTAAATGAATAGAGTAATTAAACAAATAATACTTGAATGTCTGCCTGAGCCACAATTTGTTTATGCCTACAGAGCATTCAATTGCTGAAAGACGGCCTTTTCAATGATCTGAAAGACAGCAGGTACCAGGCTTAATCTGATTAAGTCTCCTGTCATGGCTGCATAGTCTTGGCGATGAATATGTGCCAACGTAACCAGAGCTCTTATCTAGAAGCACAGGTGACATAACCATTCTGAGATTGCGTTACAGACTATGTCTATCTGACTTCTGGGATTTTCTTAGACCCTTATTTCCGGGTTTCCCACAATCCCCTTTAGATTAACACCTGTGGAACTTCATCACTTTTTTACTTCTGTCTTCATGATATAGGTTTTATCCAGATTAAGTATATTTTATATTCTTGAATAAATGAAAGAGCCAATATTGTCATTGTAAACGATAATACAAAAGAAGGCAGAGGAGTGAACAGTGGAATGCTGCCTGTGGTGATTTCCCTGGTTCTGCTTGGGCACATGGAGATGTAGACGTCTTCCAGGGAGGGCAGAAAGCAACAGAGGTTTTTTTATATACTAAGCATTGCTTTCCATAAGTGCCAGCTGTCAGCTAAATAACGGACTGCTCATTACTGTATTTCCTCAAATAGGTCAAGGGCCACCTCAACTGCAGAAGGTCATAGGCCTTAAATTGAGAAATGACTTTCTTCCTGATTCCGTGTGTTAGTTTGGCCACATTTTAATATAAAGTTTGGATCAGCTCACTTTTGGCCGGTTTCTCCATATCCTTGTGGAAAGCCCTGATATGATGTTGTTTAAATTTATACCATTATATTTGACATGATTGAAGCTTGTCACAAAAGAGGAATTACTACTTTAGAAATGCATGTATATTACATTTTAGTTGGTTTAGATACATTTGTGGAGATTCATTTTCACCTAGATGGTAAAAAGCCTTCAGGGCTGAACAGTGTGTGTAATTCTGAATGGTTGGGTTATGAATTTATTGCAGTACAACCTGTGATATATATTTATTGCCTGTGGGAGACAGAAGCCATAATTGTATAATCAAGTTAAATCCATGTGTGTGATTTGGGATACTGCCGTACATAACACACCTGGTTGTTGTCTGAGAATAACCAACGGTATGTAACACTCGCCCAAGTAGAGCCCTATGTGTGAAAAACACTGAGATATTGTAAAGACTGTTGGCTGCTTATGATTAAGTCGTGCCATGGTTTCTGTGGTCTATACCCGACAAGAAAAGCTTTCAGTGAACAAATGGTGAGAAAGGGATAGGAGACGTAATCAAGCCAACACCGATGAGTTAAAAATATCCGGAATAAATATTAAATATTAATTATACACAGCAGCGATCAGGAAAAAGCATTCATTGTCTTCTCTCTTTTCTGTTTATATGTTAAAAGAGTCAGTGGGTTGGCGGCCCATGTGTCTTCTGTAGTGTCAAGGTGAGACTGAGGAGATAACTGGTTTGCATAGAGGGATGATATATGCACTGACTTTTGCAGATTCTTAGCACGGTTAGGGTGTTATTAACTTTCCTAATTCATGTTACGTATCCGTGTTAATACAGATTCCTGGACTCAAGAACTTGAACTAACTGTTTCACCTTTTGAAGGTCTCCGTTATTGTGAGAGGTCTTGAAGTCAAAATGGAGATTTGGAGGTAGTTGAGTCTCAGTTTAAGAAGTCAGGTGCCAATATTCCATTGGTCTTTGAGCCTGGACCTCAAGACTTCTCACAGGTGAGCTTTAAAACATCAGGATCTGATGGAAGGCCCGGCAGTGTGGATTCAGAGTGGAGAGGAGAAATATCTCGACATGGAAAAAAGTCCTCTCCACGGCCCAGAACTGTTTAGTGTGGGTGCCCAAGTGCAGTGTGATAGAGAAACAGACCTTTCTAGTGCTGGCATCGCAGTTTAGCTCCAACAGGATCAGGACAAGCCAGCGACCCACATCAGTGGAATCAAGAACACATTCAATGTAAATACGAACAACTGTGAAATGTAACGCAGTGATGCAAACCTGAGAACGCAGTTGAGCAAGGTGAATACAGTGAGTGTTGCAGATGGACTTAGCTAATTGACTGTAATTCCCCTCTCTGATTTTAAGTCATGGTCAGATCAGATACATTTTTAATTTCAAATAAAGAAAATAGTAAAGAAAACATGTTTTGACAGTTATGTAAAGGTTTGATATAAAACATCCATACATATTTATTTAAAGATGTTTAATTTGAATAGTTTACAGTGTATATAGAAAATATGACTTATTTTCTCATGAAACATAGAAACTGAATAATTTGATAGCGTGTTCCATCTATGTCACCCAGGGTTATTATGCACCAATTATCTGTTTTATGAAGTAAAACTCCATGTTTTAATCTCTTGCAAAGTGGTATCAGCAGTTCCCAGACTGTCAAGAATTGCCGCTGTTAATCCAAAGCATGTGCTGTGACTTAAAACCCAGTAAACTTTTGAACTGTAAGGTTCTTTTTTTCCAGGCCTTTTACTCTTATTTTGTTGTCATACCATTCCCTTTTTCCTCTAAGGTACAGACTTCTTCTAATGTTGAAATATTCAGGAGGACATAAATAATTTTTGGGACTCAATGAAAACATATCAAATATAAACACAATATAAAATTAGTTTTCCATAACATTAGGACCCATTTCATTTAATTATGTTATTCTGTGTGACCTTGTTTCAATCATTTATTTCAGCTGCATCATTGCCACAGAGACACAAAGTAACCTCATATTGGTGTATTTGACCAGTTTTTCCAGGGGTCAAAAAGTAAACAACTTTGTGTGTGATGGCGAAGGAAGTGTTGTAGTTGTTCAGACAGCAGCGGGAGGGGAATTGGTCAGAGATTTGTTTAGTAAGTGATAAACAGTGATTTAAAGACTTGATTGGTCCATGATCTGGAACAAAGCTTGGCTATAATACCCCATGAGTAGGAGGGGAAGTGATAAAGAAAGGACATTGAGTGCAGAGCATGATGGCAACAAAACACTTTTTCCTCTTAATGCTTCCATGAATAATAGACTTCTGTCATTAGGTCATGGCTCATTGTTCTCTTTTTCCCTTTTGTCTGTGTTGAAGACCACGACAGAAAGGGAAAGGAGAACATGTCCAGTCTTGGCATCCTTTAAGTTAATTGTTTGTATACTTTGGCTTTACTCAACCCTGTACAAATGTCTTGGCTGATTTAAGTGGCTCGACCTCTTGTAGAAACTTTACTTCTGCAAATCACACATAATTGATAAGGGTCCATTTGCTTATTGTATTACCTGTAATAGTCGGAAAGCAGCTGATGCATTGGAGGGTCAGAATGCTCATTGCACAAATAATCAATAGCTACCTCACTTTTTTTTTTCCTGTTTGTCATTTTTTTCCCCAGGCCGGCATTGTTTATTGCTACAATAGAAAACAAATGTGAGACAACAATGTGGCTTTAGGCTGGGTTTGAGGAATCTATATATATCTCTGAAGTCAAACTGACCCCTAGACTCTGGGACCTACAGGCACCAAATATGGTCCAGTATGAACATTGGTTTCTCCTTTTAATCCCCCTATTCACATAACTTACATTAAAATATATTTACCCTTCCTTTTCAATGTAGACTACATCAGAGATAAACCTGCAGCAGATTATTTAGTTTTAAGGTTAGAAAATCTGGGCTACATTTTTTTTCCGTCAGGTAAACCTGACCAGTTTTCAGTTTAATATCTCCCCACAAAAGTTATTTCTGACATATTTAATACAAAACTTTGTCTTAGATACAGGTAGACCGGGAGAATAAAAAAACTAAACTGTGATTTTACTTGCCAACTTTTTGTTCTGTGTAATAGTGACCTTTGAAACCTCCACTATTGGTTGACCTCTAGCTGATTTATTATATTATTTCATCATTATATCATTTGTACAGGATAGGAAACCAAACCTCAAATAGGAGTCAGGAGGAATCACCCTCCAACTTGCGCCGTTTCTGTATAAAGTCACAATTATTTGCTCGAGTCATAGTTTGCCATGACGTATCCAGCTCCCGGTACCTTTATTCACGGGAGGAAATAATTACTGGCAATGAACCGTAAAAGAGACAGGATTAGCGGCAACAGGAGTCTACAGAAGCTGGTGGGAACAGGAATCTATGAATCTGAACTTGGATGGTGGGATTTCACTTGCCCTCTAGTAATTCTGTCCTTAAAGGAGGATATTCATAAGGAAAGGGTCTTAGGATTTTCTTTAAAAAGAGTTACATTTATTTGCTTCAGACATTAAACTAATTTGTTTAAATTTGTCTACTTTAAAAACAATCCTCAATAATCTGGATGATGTTACTGTCTCTCCCAGGTCATCTACAGTTTAAACACTGTCAAATTAGTTCATAGACTTGACAGGCTATTCTGGAAAGATAATTTATGCACAGTGTTTACAATAAACTTTCTCCCCCACCCAGGGTTCCAGGTTGGTGTGGTGAAAGAGCAAGCTAACTACGGGGTGGCGGTCCGCCTGGGGCATCCTGTCCCTGGTTCTCAAGGTAACTAGAAAGTTCTTCTTGTGTAATGCTTTTGGATGCAGAGAAAATGCAGCCTAGAAGAGTGAATTCTTATAACTGACTGATTTGCAGAGAGTATTGAAATGTGAAAGCGAAACCCTGTGAGAAACACATGAAACTACCATGAAGCTTATCCAACTCTTGTCTTAACTCTCTGCTTTGGGCTCTGATTGAGCATTAGCCAATTATGCTTTGTTCACATAGACACTGCTATGATTCAGTGGTTTTCATGCCCTGTTCGGCCAGATCACCATCCTCAGTTTTCTCATCCAAAGAAGTCCCTCAAATGGCTTCACACCCAGTCAGGTGGGCTGACGACTGAGCTGACAGCGCTGCAAATATAGCAATGAGCTATGTGAATTCATTTGGTAAAATGTAGAACCAACCATCTATTTATATTTATCGGACAACGGGTTACTCTAGATTATTTTGATTGTTTAATGATGCAGATATAACTTAGCATTGCTCATTTTCTAGATTGACGTTTTGCAATCCTGTGTTATTGTACTGTATGGATTATGAAGCAAGTAATATTCGGATGGCTGCTCCTGGACCAAACATGATCTTGATGGATCTAAAGGCTTGCTCCCTGACATTGAGAATGGTAAAACCTCATCCAGCATATTGCTTTAATTCTGACCAATGTATTCCTCAGCTTGACTCTGCGGTATAACTACTAACCACAATAATGGGCAGCAATCCGCTTTCTTTGTACGAGACAGAAACCGGTCTTGCTATAATGATAGCAAGACCGGTCTATTGCTACTGATTCTAGGGCTGGTTCAATTTTAATTTAGCTTGAAACTGTCAACTTTGGTCTGTTGTCTGTTTGGCAGCTTGGAGCCTGTAATTTTAGAAGCCCTTTATGTTTTCTGAGGTTATCCTGCTGTTATCCGAACAGATAACTCAAACATAACATACTGCGTTACCTTTTCATTCTCTGGTTTCAAAAAACATCTAACTTTGATACTTATCAGTTCCCCTTGGGTGCAGTTTAAATGGATGTGTTGTTTCTAAGTCGCCATACCACCAGCAGCAAATTTGTGACTGAGTGTGTCCATAATGCCCTGGTGTCGGCATTTCCAGTCATTGCAGAGACTGGGGAGGGAATGTTCTTGTGCACTGCACCCACTGCGCTTGCTATTGTAATATACAAGGAAGGGCTTGGTCCTAAGCAAAATATCCCGCTGTATGCCAGAGAAAAAGTGAAGCCGGGTGCAGCTGGCTGATAAGATCGAAGTGCGGGGGGCCGGCGATACACGATCAGTGAGTCTTGTAGGTTGGTGGCAGCAGTAGCAGGGTAACCCTGTGTAACAGCTCCTTGTCGCACTATGCGGTGCTCTGATTCTCCATGACTCAATTTCATATTTTTGGTAATTAATTGAGGACTGTGTGGTTGAATGACTACTGCACCTGACAGCAAATTATTTAAATCTTTGGCAAACCTATTTTGTCTGTTTACACACATTATCCAATGTAATTGGCATAGACATTACCTTGTACAGGCTATTTTTTTTTGTGTGGCTACTCTTTGCCCTTTGCCACCTTGTACTTTTTCACCCAACCCCAGCTCCCTCAGTTATGATGTGTAAGTGTTTTGCACAAAGACGAGAGATACTGATTTGTTTTTCAGTACTTTTTAAGTACATTCTGTGGAAGTGCAGGATTTTACCTGAACTCAACGAGACTCATGATATGATGTACAACAGTGGCATAGTGTGTGTGCTAATGTACCAAGCTGTACTGTTACAAAACACAGAGACACAGACGCAAGTTTTGTCCTGCCCTCGGCTGGATGTGGTTTCAAGCAAATCCATCATGTAAACAAAGACGCCAGACATTAATGTCCATCTCTAATTTGTTACATCCTCAAGTTTTTTTGTGGCATGATTGGATTTACCATGACAAAGCTTGTCCACCAATTGTTTGACTTGTGCCTTTATCCCTCAAAAACCTGATGACATGATGCAGGGCCTGATAGGTTGTTGCCAGTTCCCCCAAAATCCCCAGTGAAAGTGTACCTGATTGACTAATTGATTCCCAAATGGAACTGAAGCCATTAGCCAAATTAAGCTTCTTTTTTATTTCACTCATAGCTCTACTCTGAACAGTCTGCTTCATTGTTTGTCTCAGTATTTTTGCTTTAAGCCTCATAGACAGATTTAAGCATTTTTAACGGCCTGTTTGTTTTTGACCCAGATGCCCCTCTCTGTCAATATCAGAATTCAGAGACACTCACACACAGTGACAGTGTAACTTCCTTGGCAGCTCGCTACTCCTCTGGGACAACTGAGGGGAGGAAAGCAAGACAAGCTTGATATTGGGTAACGCAAATCTGCTGACTCAGTCGTTTTGTGTGCGGGTGTTAAGAGATAGTCTCAGGTGTTCTGAGGTCAACCAGCTGTCTAAGAAGGGCTCTACATTTTCATAGTTGGTGTTTATCTGGGTGTTTCAGTGAATTACTGATCCTGCGTTAACTTCACTGTACTTTGTATCCAAAGCTTTATCTGTCATCTGTTATCGTATGCATTTTCCCCATAAACAGTTGAAAAGTTCTCTATGGCCAAAGGATGTCCTAAGAAAATCATAATATGTCCTCTCACACAGTTCCTCATTGAAACCCATGAACATTTCACAGTGCATGCATGTTAAACATTTTCTATGTATGTCAGCCTATTATACACATAGCGACTCATAATCGGCATTAGCTAATGTCTGCATTCGCAAGACCAATAAACAAAAAAGTTGACCGAGCCACCTGAAGCCACTGTCTCCAACTGATACTGCCGTGGACCACCAACTTCACGAATGTCCACTTCATGGGTTACTAGAGCCGAAAATACCCCCCCCCCCCCCCCCCTAAAGACTACTCTAGCATAGATGCCTTGTAATTATGTGTCACACTCATTCACAAATCCCCCATTTATCGATTATTGCCTTTAGCTAACCCTTTTAAAGTTTCTTCCTTGATTTGCACTATTGTCCAGCAATTTCAACTGAGCGACTTTTCTATTACTTTAATACTATAACTTTTAACCACTTTCAGCCAACTATTTAAATTTTTTTATCTATTATCACTTTTTGACAACTTTTTCAACTGTTACCGATTCCCTAGTAGTAGCAGTAATTAACGCATTATCAACGAACGTGATGTAATAATGGATGATCTTTACTTTTTTTTCTTTTAAATAATGTAGTATTTATATTCTGGTATTTTTTGTGTTAAACAAAGAATGATGTGTTGGAGTGGGACCAAGGTTGGTTAATCAGATTTGAGGTGCCTCCCAAGTTGCCCTTTTGAGTTTGCACCGCCACCGTACCACTAGATTTTGATACCAGATTAAATGGTAACTGGCTGTACAGTACCATTTCCAAATCCTTCTCAGTTTATAAACCCCATCTGTGAAGCGATACGGAGTGAATGCAGGATTTTGCAACCACAGAAAACAGTAAATGAAAACAGTAAATGACCTGTGTTTTTCCCCCTTTCAGGCAATTTCAGATCATTATGTAAGAGACAAAATGTGATTAGTGCATTGATGACAAATACACAGTATTTTCCACATGTTACTCTTCTGCACAATTTCCCTAGAAAAACCTTGTGACCCCCGCCTTGGGTGTGTGACCCTCTGGTGTTGAGCCACTGTTTTGATAGGCTGTGGCAGAGCTGAAATATTTCTCCAAAGTTCACACTGACATTTTGTCTGTTGTATGTACAGTGATTAAGGAAGGGGCTTGGCACACTATTCTGCAGCATGGAGAAGGAAGACCTGAAGGTCCTCAACAAGGGCGAGGAGGAGGAGATGGTACTGTCATTTTACATCAATGCCAATGTAGGTGGTGTTGCCCTCACACTCCTCAAACTGCAGCCATGTTTTCTTGTTACACATTTTAGGAGCTGCAGGGCTACCGTCTCTGTCGCTGGCGGCTGGTCCTGGTGGGCCTCGGGGTGCTGTGTACAGGGGGCTTCCTCCTCCTGCTGCTCTACTGGATGCCAGAGTGGTGCGTCAAATCCACCTGCACACGTACCACAGCCCGTGATGCTGAAGTGGTGTTGCTGCGCTCTGTGGTAGGTAACATGTACAGCTGCTGCAATTAGCTAAATTATTCTGTAGCCACCTGCTTACCAATTTACCCTTTTAGTAATTTTCCATTAAAACAATATGAGCTATGATGCTGATAAAATGTCAAGATGACTGCATTTTATATTAATATGTAATTTAATAAATGACAGTAAATTGAAGATCATTAGATTTTGTATTTTTGGTTGAACAACTAATGCAAACTAAAAACATTACTGTAAACTTCAAGTATTTTCATAATTTTTAACTTCAACAATTCATAGACTCAACAATTACTAAAGATAATAACTGTAAAATAATGAAATTATTTTAATATTAGTCGCAGCTCTTGTAGCAAACTAAGGTTACAAACTTTATATTTACATTTTAATATTTTGAATAGTTTTTTCATCTCATGCTACTCTGAAAGCCTAGAAAAATAACTGGATGGGAAAGTAAAAACAGTTGAAGAATTAAGATTTATCATCCACTGAGGGTTGGACATTATAGGTTACATTGTATTATATAACTTCATTTATAAGTTTGTCTGTTATCCTAGAATTTTTCAAGCAGATCTACTTATTATACAGTAATTGCCTTTTTATGTTACATTTTTCTGAGATTGTAGTTTTTAAAAATAAAAGTCAGATATGCAGCTAACTGCATGGATTTCATGTCCAAATGCTGTCAGTCGTTACTTAGTAGAAAGATATATGCAGAAGATAAATCCGTCAAGCTCATATGCTCTTAAAGCTGTCAGTGAATACAAGTGATGTATTGTTGCAGCACAGTAAATACATTGAGACGATCTGATTCCTGCAGACGGTCACACCAGCTGGAATGCACAGATAGCTTGCCAACAGTGTGTTCAGAACATTCACTCTGTGTGAGTGGGTGTGTGTTTGTGTACATTACTCTCTTTTGGTGTCATGCTAGGGTGTATGTGTGTGTATTCATCCTTTTATCATGTCTATATGAATCTGTGTATCTCATTCATCTTTATTTATAGGATGTGAGATGAATGAAGGGACCTAAAGTTCAGCAGTTTCACTATCTTCATGTATTTATTTCACCAGGATGAGTTTCGTCGCTGGTTCCTGGCCAGGGTGCGAGTGATGCTGGCCCCGGGGAGTGACCCCTTCCACAGCCTGGAGACCCAGACCACCTCCCCCTGCTCCCCTTCTTCTCCCTCCTGCCCTTTCTCCTCCCCAGCCTCCCCCTCTCTAGCCAACGGACACACCACTCACCCCTCCGATGGCAGCCCCGCTCAGGAGCTCATCAGAAGATATGCAGACTACCAGCCCACACAAGTAGGTGCCTGTCTCAGTAATGTACTGTATTTACAGTACATTAAAATGCTGACAAATTAAAATCTTTTTCTTCTGCCCCTCTTTCCTCTGTACCCCTCAGATTCGCTATTTTACCTTCCATAGCACAAAGTATTACTGGAATGACGAGGTGCAGAACTTTCAAGATTTAAGGTAAGCACTTGTATTGCCTTTGTTTTATCCATTTTTCAAGATTTAGCTGGATGTATATTTCTTGCAGAAAGCTAAATTGGCAAAGGGTTTTATTTGGCAGCATGTTTACAGTAAAACTCTGCCATAATGATAACAGCAGATGGAACAATATAAAGATGAAACAAACAAAACAGCTGTATAAATAGTTTGACTTGCATTGATAGCACTGTTGTGTGTAATTAAAAATGACCACTTTGTCTTGTACTTTGACCAACATTCCTTGCCACAGTGGCCTGGAGGACTTACAGATCAGCTGCTCCACTCTCCACGCGGAGCACAGTGAAGGCCTGACCAGGAACCAGCAGGAGTACAGGTGACTGTCTGAGGGATTGCTTAGGCCAGATATCAATGCAGGATCTCCCCAGATAAGACAATTTAAATGGTAGACAGCCCAGTGGCTCATGCTAATTCAGAGGTGGGCAACGTCTGGCTAAGCAGTTTGACACACATGTAGAAGTTATTTACTGTCGCTGACCAGCATCATACTGACTGTAAAGAAGGAAGTTATTTTTTCATGCAGACAAGTTTTGTGGTTTTCGTCGTTCCAAAACTCCCGCAGGAATTTGATGAGACATTTTAGAATATGAAAAGTCAACAAAATAACTTATTATATTTGTTAAGCCATTTACTGTAGAGTAGAGCTATTGTGACTGATCCAACAACGCAAAATCATTGAGCTGCAAAGCATTTCCATCTCTCAGTTTGGGACAACCTACTATGAGCAGTTCTTTTAAAACCAACTGTGAGTAGCATCGTCATCACAATCATCTGACATCCGCCCACTTGCCAAAGAGAAGCAGCTCCAGCCATGGGCCCTCAAAGGATGATATGAAATTGTACAGGCCCTTGAAAAGTAAAAGGTTCCCAACCCTGCCCTTACTCCGAAGCTCTCCATCAAAATCATCTGGTGAACTTATCTACTTAGAAAGATGACCTACATATTTGAATGGTACTATTTTGTGTATTTCCGTTCCATCCTGCACGTGTTTCTTTATATGAGCTGATTCAGAACACTTGACCTAACGAATGTCTCTTTCAACACTTGTCAGGAAACTGTTCTTCGGAGTGAATGAAATTTCAGTGAAAGTGCCTTCTGTTTTCAAGCTGCTTATCAAAGAGGTGAGGCCCAGTTTGCATTGCCTTTAACTCCAAATTTTCATTTTGCTCTTTTGTAAACACCTTTAAAACTTGTGGCCTCAACTATTAATAAGTACAATTCATGACATTTAAAGCTAAACATTAATGATGAGGCTGTGTTGCACGTAGAATATATGAACAATGTAGAACAGAAATGTGTATCTGATTGTGTGCTGCCAATTGATACTAGCTTTGAAAAAACTGTATGAATGATACAATATGATAGTATGTGTCCTTTGTTGAATCATTTGTGAGTGATGTCGTCTTAACTTACGATTATAAACTGAAAAAAAAGTCCAATGACTCAGCTCTATCATTTTTATTATATACATGAAATTTATATTAGCATTTTTCTTTCCTCATTTATAGTAGTACCTCGGTTATTTCCTCAATTGGTCTGTTTTTTTTATCTGTGATTGCAATCTTTGAACTTTGACCTCTTAATTTGCTTCACTAATCTTTCCCTCTGTCTCCTCCTGCAGGTCCTAAACCCTTTCTACATCTTCCAGCTCTTCAGTGTGATCCTGTGGAGTGCCGATGAGTATTACTACTACGCTGTGGCGATTGTATTCATGTCGGTTATATCCACAGCTACCTCTGTGTACACCATCAAAAAGGTGAGCTTCTCAAATTGATCAGACCCTTAATAATCCAGATATGTTTATTAAACTGCAGATTCAAGAGAGAACCAGGTGAAAGGGGATTTGAAGAGAAATTCAATCAATTTGCTTATCCACACTTCTTTAGGCTATGAAAATTAGCCCCTCATAGTTCACAATTTGGAAGTATTTGCTATTTGGATTTTCTAAAATGCATTTCTGATTATTTTATTCACATGGTAGGGCATATTTATTACAGCAAAAACTATTGAGATAGAAGGCCTGATTTCTAGAGGGAACTCTAGACCATACATTTCATTTAGCTGACGCTTTTATCCAAATCAACTCTACAATAAGTGCATTCAACCATCAGGGTACATTGACTCACTGCCCAACTCGTGTCTGATCCAGGGTTTTGAAGGTAGCATAAAGGCTCATATTCACACGGTCTGCTGCCCCTGGCTTTGCAAGCCCAGACAGAAACACCCTTGCTGTAACAGAGGTGCTCATGGGAATGGAGCTGTTTTTCATCACTCTTTTCTTTGTCCTTTCTTCTCCAGCAATACGTCATGCTTCACGATATGGTGGCAGCTCACAGTGTTGTCCGTGTGTCTGTATGCCGAGCCAACAATGGTTTGTAAATACATTTTTTTGTGTGTCCGTTTTTCATGAAAGCCCCTGAACATAAATTTAAGAAGTAGCTCATATTGTGTGCTATTCTATTCGGCTCCCAGCCTTTTTGAAGAGTGCTTTTACAAACCAGACAGTTGGCATTTTCTGCTACTGTGCTGGACCAGACTAAGTCGCACACTCTCGGTCGTCACTCTCCTTTGGCTGTCCTCCAGATGGCTACTTGCTGGGGAGACCGCAGATTTAGTGTGTGTATGTGAGACAGTGGGTTTAGCACAATGAAAGCACTCTTTAATGGTTTTGCATTTGCCTTTATATTGCTTCATGCATTTTACAACGGGTCATAGCATCTGCAGAGGGGATGAATACGTGCTGACAGTTTCATCAGGTGTCTTATCAGCTAATTAAGATTACATCCATGAGTTGGACAAAGAAGAATATTTAACTCATAGTCTGAATCTGTCAGAGAAATTGCTGTGAAGGTTTATACACCACCAACATTTTTCTTTATGCATCCATATATTGCCCTGGCCCTTGCTTGTGTTGCCTTTTCCTACTGGTGCCTAAGGTGCGTGAATAATGAGACATGTGCTGAATGAGACTCTTGGACTCTGTCACAAAATATCTCCTTCCTCACTCCTCCATTCCCAAAATCCACCATATGCTGCTGTTGGATAATTTATACACTTTAGCCACACTCATAATGGTCTCTCCTATATTGTATTACCCACTTTGCTCTTAACCTGTGTGTCAAATGCACACATTTACCCTCTCTACTCCTCCATTGTACCCTCCCACCTGGCAGATATTGAAGAGATTCTGTCTACTGATCTGGTGCCTGGTGATGTGATGGTCATTCCCAGCAATGGGACCATCATGCCATGTGATGCCGTGTTGATCAGCGGCACCTGCATCGTCAATGAAAGCATGCTCACAGGTTAGAGGACATATCTGGAAACCTAAAGTCTGATAACTTTGGAAAGAGATTTGTTGGAATATTTTTTTTCTAGATACAGGAGACTCCAAAACATCAAACACTTGTGTAAGTACATCTCCTAGAAGCCAGTCTTGATATAGTTGTACTCTCTGTCAGGTGAGAGCGTTCCTGTGACAAAGACCAACCTCCCAAACCCAGGGCCAGAAGAGATGACAGGGGAGGCTGACAGTGCCTACAACACAGAGGACTATAAGAGACATACACTCTTCTGTGGCACCCATGTTATCCAGACCCGCTTCTACACTGGTGAAATGGTCAAGGCTGTGGTGGTCTGCACAGGTAGGTGTCTTATTAAATGTGTTTTGAGGTTAATTGGATGTAAATGTCTTTAACGCTTTGTATAAAAACTGGTACATTGTGAGTGAGATTTAAGGACACAAACTCCCAGAAGAGCATCTGTGATGTAATCATTAAATTGACAACACACCCACATTAACATGAAAGTGACAGTTTATTGCTTAGAGTTGCTGCAAATTTTCCCAAAATTACGACTCCCTGTTGGGAAATATTAGGCAAAGTTAGGAGCTTTCTGAGAGTGTTCTCGCAGTATTTGTCAAACTCCCATATAGAATGCAGGTTACAGAAGACTTGTCCTCTTCTTCTTCTCAGGTTTCAGCACAGCCAAAGGTCAGCTGGTGCGCTCCATCTTGTATCCCAAACCCACCGACTTCAAGCTGTACCGTGATGCCTACCTCTTCCTGTTGTGTCTGGTGGCTGTAGCTGGAATCGGCTTTATCTACTCTATTGTCCTCAGCATCATAAACAAGGTAATGCACAGGGTGACAAAGACAGATTAAACAAATGCAGTGTAAATGGGGTGAGAATTAGTTATACTATGGAATAAAATGAACAGATTACACTCCAGGCCTTTGGTTGAATTAGCACATTATAGATTATACATAGATGAGACGTATATAAGAGAACGTTTGTTTCACACTGTTCAGTCATCAAGTGATTTTTATGCCACTCATGTTCCGAAATGTCACACACTTGACTCCCAAACCAGGATTTTAGCCAATTAATGAGAGTGATATGTGAATTTCTAGCTGATTTCTACCTTGAGAGATAATAATCAAAAACATGGTGACAATCAGACATGAAGAAGTTTAAAGAACTTTTCTCTTTTTTGCCTGCTCTAGGTGCCAGCTAAGACCATCATCATTGAGTCCCTAGACATCATCACCATCACTGTGCCACCGGCGCTGCCAGCTGCCATGACAGCCGGAATTGTGTACGCCCAGCGGCGCCTCAAACGCATTGGCATTTTCTGCATCAGCCCACAGAGGATCAACATCTGTGGCCAAATCAATCTGGTCTGCTTTGACAAGGTGAGCACGAGAAGTTGACTGCTGTGTTTTCGCAGTCAGATTTAATTAATGACTTAATATTACATACATATACAGAAATACACAACACATAGATAAACTATGGATTTGAAGGGATATTGTTGATGTTTGTAGGTGGTAAATATCGATAAATTAACTAAAACTGTTGTTGCCCAGATGAATTCCACCTGCCAGTGGTTGTGTGGCACTGCAGAGCGCATCAATTCTACTGTATTTCTTCTTATAGACTGGAACTCTGACAGAAGATGGATTAGACCTGTGGGGTGTCCAGAGAGTTGAGAATGGCAGGTAAGGTGACTTATACTCTTAATTAAGCAAACAGGAAACTATCACTGTTTCATGACAATTCAGGCTGCATTGCTGAATTGCACCTACCACTCCTGCCTGTCCAGTTTCCACCTGTCAGAAGAAAATGCCTACAAGGAGAATCTTGTCAAGTCCCAGTTTGTGGCTTGCATGGCCACCTGCCACTCCCTCACCAAAATAGAGGGCCAGCTGTCCGGGGACCCACTGGACCTCAAGATGTTTGAGGCTACAGGTTGGGTGAGTTGTTTTGTGTCTGTCCATGAACTTAAAGTTGGTGAGGGCATGAATTTGGGAATGTGATAAGACAGACCACCCTAAATAAAATATATGGGGGCAGCAGCCACATGGAATCAATTTTATGTGTCGGCTACTTGTGTGCGATAGACAGAAGAAGATATTTATTTTGATAATGTTTTTGACCCGAAGTTTTTTTGTTCCTCAAACACATTTTTCTGATTCCTGTTTATTCGAAACCTTTGCCCACACAGATCCTGGAGGAGGCCACAGAGGAGGAGACATCTCTCCACAACCGTATCATGCCCACTGTGGTTCGACCCCCGAAACAGCTGTTGCCTCAAGAGCCTGCAGTGTCACAGGAACAAGACATGGTATGTGGGTTAGGGTTAGTTAGAAGTCTGAGAAATATGATAAAATCATATATATATGTTCATTTTCATCATTATAAATTAACGTGAAATCTATTAAAATCTAATAATCTAATTTCATAGTTATGTGAGAGATTTGATTATACACATATTTTATGCCTTGTTTTATTTAATAGCCTAATTCAAGTTGATTAAAGCTTTAATTCACAGTATATGGGCTATGATGCAACATATCGACCATACCATTGCAGTATACAGTAGCAACATCAATTATGTTATATTAGGCTTTAACCAACATACCTCTCTGTTCCTTTTCTCTTTCTAGGAACTCTATGAGCTCTCGGTAAGAATTATGCTTCCTCTTTGAAAATGTAGTTTTGAATTCCACTTGGCTTTCTTGAACAACACAGATCTCTCTGAAAGAACTATAATATGTATTGAGAATTAACAGTTTGTATTGTTATGATAGTAATGTTGCACTGTTAAATTTGCATTATATATGACATGCATAAATGCTATTTTCAGTTTCCCATTTCCGCCATTAAAGACATTCTGTCACAATCTCTTTACTCCCTGCCTTGTTCCGTTTGCACTGTCAGCCTGATGCAGAACTGAGTCAGCAATCACGTGTGTGTGTCTGTGTGTGTGATTTTGTGTGTGTGTGTGTGAAGTCTGTGTATGAGATAGGTATTGTGCGGCAGTTTCCTTTTTCATCAGCTCTCCAGAGAATGACTGTGGTAGCTCGTCTGCTGGGGGAAAAACGTATGGACGCCTACACAAAGGGGGCACCAGAGGTGGTGGCCGGTCTCTGCAAGAGAGACACAGGTGAGGTTTGCACGGTCACTGTGGTGACAACCAGCACTAGGAAATGCTTGACATTTTTATTTTATGTTTTAAGGTTTTAGCAAATACAATACACTACTTGTACATTGATGGAAAATGAATACAAAATCAACTTTATTTTTGCCCTTTGTGCTTCTCTGTCTTAATGTCTCTCTCCACTGTCTATTTCTCTCTTTGCAGTGCCAGATAATTTTGCAGAGATTTTGGAGGGCTACACAATGCAGGGTTTCAGGGTCATTGCTCTGGCACACCGGCGATTAGAATCCAAACTTACCTGGCACAAAGTTCAGAACGTCAACAGGTAACCTTGACTGTTTTGTTGTTGTTTGTCAATTATGGTACATGGTTTGAATGTAACAACCTATTGTGTGTACTGTTTCTGACCATGTTCATCCCTTCATGGCCACAATTTAGCATGACCATGCAATCATATCAACATGGACCAACATTTTCAAAGAAATGTGCACATCTAGATGGAATCCATGCCACGAAGAAATGAGTGTTGATTGGTTAAGGGAGTTTTAGAAGCGTGTTTGTAGTAAAGTGCTCAGTGAGTTAACTAAACGAACAGGTCCCTGTGTCAAGCAAAGTCTTTTAGTGACTTAACTATTAATAGAGAGCAGTACTAGTTTTTGGGATACTAAGTACTAATGTGTTTGTGTCTTCATTTGAAACAGGGATCACATAGAGATGAACATGGATTTCCTGGGTCTGATCATCATGCAGAACAAGCTGAAGGCAGAAACTCCAGGTGTCCTGCAGGACCTCCGCCAAGCCCACATCCGCACAGTCATGGTTACTGGTGAGCGCATACACACAGTGCACATTCACTCCCACGTAACCTAAGCCTTTCACATAAATATGTGAGTCATAGAAGTTTTGAATAGGAAAATAATCTTGCAAAATCCACAGACTGTAAAAATAGATGGATTAGGCAGGGTCAAGGTCAATCCTCTTGAGTTTCTCTCACACGTGCAGAACAGAATTCGATAATCTCCTGTGTTTTTGACATTCGGTTTAGTCACTCTGGTATTTGCTCAGCTGTACCCATAATCTCAACTCACAAAACTTCTAGGCTGCCCAGTGCAACACACAACCTCAATGTCCACCAGACAATCATCTGTTTCCCTTTGCTTTCCTTTTATTGTCCATTGTATTCTCAAGGTTGCTTCAGACAAAAGGACATGAAATGTAATTAATAATTTATGCTTGAATGATTATCTACACACAGTAGATGCTATTTCAGTCTCAGGCTTTCTTGCAAACTCACCCAATGTCATCAGCCCTTAAACTCATTTGATTTTTCGTTCAGCGTCCTACCATCAGTCACAGGAAGGTAAACTCTCCACTTGTGGGATAGGCAGAGAAGATAGTGAGGAGCAGAAAGGCATGACGTGCATTAATAAAACTTAAATAAACAGTCTATAAATCCATAAATAAGTAAACCCTTGTCAGTATTCTTTATTTGATCTTTATGATTTGACCATATTCCAGGTGACAATATGCTGACAGCAATTTCAGTGGCTCGTGATTGTGGAATGATCCCACCCCGGGACACAGTCATCATTGCTGATGCCCATCATCCCCATGACGGACAGACCGCCAAGATCACCTGGAGATACGCTGACAAGCCAAGCAAGACGTCTCGCCTGGAGGTGAAGCGATGGGGCCGACACTAGACACAAGTACTTGCACAATACATACATGGACAAACAGTAATTCTAATTTCTTTATAGGAAGTGAACATGAGATTAGAGGACGTGTGTAATGAAGAAGAACCCAAAGCACAAGAGCTGTACCACTTTGCAATGAATGGAAAATCATTTGCTGTAATCTCTGAGCATTTCCCTGACATGCTTCAAAAGGTATGAGGTATCTTCAATGAGCGTGGACATAATTTATAACGGGTGCAGCTCCAACTGTTGAATTTGGACGGTGAGGTTGTGACCATGTGTTCTGCCTCATAGCTGGTGCTTCACGGGACGGTGTTTGCCAGAATGGCCCCAGACCAGAAAACCCAGCTTATTGAGGCGTTGCAGGGTGTAGAGTAAGTATTTCAGTCAAACACGTGAGCGTTTTTTTATATATATATGCACCTTTCAGTTGTGAGACTGTTAGCTGTTACCATTAATGGAAGAAATAACCTTCAATAAAAGCTGCAGAAGACATTTTTAAAGATTAAAGTGTTCAAATGAGCATTAAGTTATGTTGTTCTTTATCTCTTACATGCAGCTACTTTGTTGGGATGTGTGGAGATGGAGCTAATGATTGTGGGGTACGTAAACCACGATGCAAATATATGTTTGGTCTGGCAATAACTTATTGAAATGGACATCCTTTTATATTAGGACTCTAAGTCTGTACTTAAACTGTTTTCCTCACACAGGCTCTGAAGAGGGCTCATGGTGGCATCTCTCTCTCAGAGCTTGAGGCCTCTGTAGCTTCTCCCTTCACCTCCAGGACCCCCAACATCTCCTGTGTCCCCAGCCTCATCAGGTATTTCTTTCCTTCTTATTAGATTCATTCCACACATTATACTAAATAAAAAAACAAAATGAAAGATGAAATGGAGAAATAGTACTTGAAGGGAAGAGCTCCTCAGGATCCACATGGACAGATGATGTGTTATCTTTCATAGGCTGTTGTAATAGTGACTGGTTAATTGTGATGTTTTATCATTGACTTTCCCTCATTTAATGCAGTAGTTTTAGTATTTAGCTCTGAAGTGGATTAAACTTTGTGTGTTGGATTTAGAGATGACATGGTGGCTCATTTCTTTTACAGGGAGGGCCGCGCCGCTCTCATCACCTCCTTCTGTGTGTTCAAGTTCATGGCCCTCTACAGCATCATCCAATATATCAGTGTCACCCTCCTCTATTCTGTATGTACCGCTGTCTCCACAATCTATATTAGCATTTGAATTAATAAGACGTCCAGTGAATGCTCAGGAGTGTCTGCTCTGAACTGTCTGTTTTCTTTGTTTTTTAGATCCTCAGTAACCTGGGAGACTTCCAGTTCCTCTTCATCGATATCGCCATTATCCTTCTTATTGTCTTTACCAGTAAGTAGATGAGGAGTAACAATATAAATAAAAGTAATATGAATTACATCATGGTTATGTGTCACATATTTATTTTTCTTAACCTGTGTCTTTACTTACTGTCCTTTCTCCTTTTCAGTGAGTCTGAATCCAGCATGGAAAGAGCTTGTGCCGCAACGGCCGCCATCGGGTCTGATCTCAGGGTCTCTGTTGTTCTCTGTGCTGACACAGATCCTCATCTGCTTGGGCTTCCAGACCGTAACTTTCCTGTGGGTCCAGAAGCAGCCGTGGTACACAATCTGGACACCACTCACAGAGTGAGTAACTGCTGTCTTGACCGATGCAAAAATTACAATATTTTATCATATGTGTCTGTCACATCATTTTTGTTGCTCAACATGTTTTTTTTTAAATCAAACTCTGTCCTCACCCAGTGTCTGCAACATGTCATCACACATCAACATGTCTGACCTCAACAACACAGAAGTGGACGACCACAACATCCAAAACTTTGAGAACACCAGCCTCTTCTATGTGTCCTCCTTCCAGTATCTCATTGTTGCCGTCGTTTTCTCCAAGGGCAAACCGTTCAGGCAGCCCAGCTACAAGAATTGTGAGAAACTTGAATAAATCTGTCCTTATATAGTTACAAATACTTTAACTTTTCTATATTGTAAGTTTGTTTGTGTTTCTTTGCTGTCCTCAGGGCCTTTTGTGGTGTCCACCCTGATTTTGTATATTTTCCTACTGTTAATGATGTTCAACCCTGTGAAAACTATTGACGAGTTTCTAGAGGTAAGAAAACGTAAATCACAAAAAAATACACACCTTTACCGTGAAAACTGTATCTGGTTTTATCATCTACTTTATATGTCCCTAATTTAAGATGTAGACCCATAAAGCATTTGTATTAGCCACTTAGTGAGTTTTTAATGTCACCAGATAGATGATCAACATTGGACCTTCTCGCTCTCTCTTTGTGCAGATTGTTTGTGTCCCGTTTGACTGGAGAGTAAAACTTTCCCTCATTATCGTAGTCAATGCTGCTGTGTCTGTGGTGGTGGAGGTAAGACACGCGCACATACTCACATGGTAACATTTGATGTTTTTCTCATGTTCAGTTTCTTGTTTTTTTCATGCAGTGTGCTCATCTTTGTCTCACTTTTATCTTGTGTTCTGAGAAGAGTATTATTAATATTATTGTCTTTAACAAGAGGATCTTTGGTATTTGCAATTGCTAAAACTCAAAGTATGTGGCTTATGTTAACATTTTTGGGATGAAATGTATGCAGGTATTTGAAATCCCTCAAAGCAGAGAACGTTTTTCTAATCTGTGGACAGACGGCTGCTCCTTAAGAAAATAACTTATTATTGTACAACTACATGGCAATAGATAGTTTATGCTGGCCTGTCCCGCACAGTGGAGCAGTATCACTATGCCTCGGATTTCCTCCAGACATCAGCCCAGTTAGACTAGCTGCATTCACCTAATATCCCAGAGCAAACTGCTTTCAAATCTACAATCAAATAAAAAAATATACCTAAGAGATTGCACATAATCAAAACTTAAGAGTTTTATATATATATTAAGACCTCAGGATTAATGTGATGTGATGTCTTACTAATTCTATTAATTGTGATTTTAACTTTGCATGTAATTATTAACACAACTTAATGGAAGAATAATTTCAACAAATGATCACTTAAACTTTTGATACATTGTGAAAAAGCCAGTTGAAGACCTCTGTGTAAAACACAATAGCAGGAACTATGTGAAATCAAATTTCAAAATCAAATCTCTGTAATTCTTTCCCCTGCCCACTGCACTATTCCATAGACCTTCATCCTTGACATCATCTTATGGAAGCTTGTGTTCAGCCGAGACAAACATGGCAGCTTTGGCGTCACTCCTGCTGCCCCTACACCACAGGTTGGGAAAATCGGACACCTTCTTCTCTAGCCCTTTCATTTTCCTCTTGTGTGGTTTTCCCTCTCACTGTCCCCACTTGTATCTCTAATATTTCAGAGCGCACCTTTTTATTCTAACCCCTAACCAAGACTTCAGTCTCTTTCTGATCTTTCTTCTCCACCTGAGTTGTCCTGATGGACACTGGGTTCAATGCTTGATAATGTACCAGTTGAACTACACTCAGTTGTGAGATTAGCTTCATAACATTTAGTTTACTTTATTACATTCTAACTGAAGCTGTATAACCTCATTACACCGAGATAAACGAGTCAATCACCAGGAAGCCACTGGCTTGATGTTCAAGGAGTAATGCTCACTTGTCCATGAAGAAAGTACCATACACGTCCTTTTAACAAGGTGGTTAACACCTTCATGCTCGGCTGTCAGAATGTTACATATCCAACCAGTCCAGTCATGATATGATTGTTATCTGATAATTGTCTAAGGTCTTTACATACATGAGTACATATTCATTTTCTAAATGTTCTGTGCCATGAAACATTTTGGGCACCCCTGGTCTAATTTTCTATTACAGTGACTGAAAGATTGGGCAATTCCCCGCAAAGAATACTGTTAATTTAATATCTAAAGCAATTAACCATTTATTAATTGCAATGCTTTACACTTTCAAAATAAGGAAAATGTCCCAAAACAGTCAATTTTGTTCACCCTGCATGGCATGGATTAGTAACCCCTCCAGCTTGTAAATACTTTTTATGCATACACGTCAGTGACAGCTGGGGACAGAGATGCCCTGTTAGCTAAGTCTGTCAGTCAACACTGTCAGTGGTTCCTAATAGATGTAGTATGTTCAAGATTTAAAGCAGGCTATTTTCAAATGTTAGTGAGATATGTTCATCTGTTGAGACCTCCTGTGGAATCCTTTGTTCTATCTGTGACTCCATGAGCTTGTTTTTAAGGAGAAGCCTCGCTCTTTGACTGTCCACTGGCAACTCCTTTTAACTGTCATGCTGAATTATGTTTTGAGCGACCTACATGCATGTGCACGTGCTGCAGTTTACCAGTGTAAAGAAATGCGCCTGTGTATCGTGCAAATGTCTTCTCTCCAGTTTGGTTTTGCATGCAACAGCTATAGATGCATCTCACAGTCTGATGAAAGTGTTTAAGAAAATCTGAACAAAGTAGAAAACCAGTTGATGGAACCTTTCATCCGTTCCTTCTTTCCGCTCCGCTATCATTTATTAATTTTCTTGTTATACCGATGTGGTATTTTCAGAGGGGCATTGACCTGCAGGCGTTCAAGTGTCTGTCCTGGCTGAGCTGCTCACGCAAGATGCCCAAGGCCCGCTACATGCATCTGGCCCAGGAGCTGAGTGTGGACCCTGACTGGCCTCCAAAGCCAACCACCACCACAGAAGCCAAACCCTGCCCCGAAAACGGCTCCACCTATCAAATCATGATCAACTCCTAGCACCCCCCCACAACGCCTCCAGCTATCCTATCTCACCTTTCATACTGTAGACATTTTTAAAGGTGTGCTTAGTGAAAGCACATTCAATAGGATGATTGCTCGTCATCACCGTTCAGAGACTTGCCTCCAACACTGTAGTTCCAGAGACATTACTGCAGAGACCACAGGATAACACAGACAGTGGGGTCCATACGTGTCGAACGCGGCCTCAGACTCTCAGGTCTCTCTTGCTTTAAATGTCCATAAAACATCTGCACGTCAAAGTTGATTCCCTTCTTTTATTGCGATGTCTGTTCACCAAAGCTGAGCAGCAACTCCAGTTCAAAATCGCAAGTCAACCGAAATAAATGTCTCTCGTCTTTGTGATACAGCTTCTGACAAACTTGAACTAGTAAATCATTTCTACCCTACCACTGTTTATAATAACTAGGCGTTCAGATTTAATTTACAACCACTGTATTACAAAACCCATTTAGACTTCAGATTAAAAAGTTGATATCATGTCCGGGCTTTTCAGACGGATTATTATGTTTTTTAAATAGAAACTTGAGAAGTATAGGCCAAGTTGAGGGGTTGTACTCTAGTCCTCAAGTTCAACCCCCTCTGACTGAATTTGCAACTAAGAGAATTGGCTTATATAAGAGAAGACTGGCAGAGTTTGAGGAAGAGGACAGAGGACAGAAGTTCCAGTTTGAGATGGAGAGATTCTGTTGTTGGAAGCCTGGAGTTGAATGTGGACAGAGTAATGGATTACTCTTCACTGACTGAAATGTCCAATGTTTTTGTTTTTCTGACTCTGATTGCTACCATGTAGTGTTCTTATACATTTAATGTACATATAGACTAATTTGAATGAGTTGGCATAAACACCCGACAATAACTAATTTTGTGATAACCAAACTATTTTCAATCTCTCCCTGTGCTGAATGAACCACAAGTCCAAGCATGAGGAGTTGAAGAAACTTGAGAAGGATGAACGGCTGTGGTCTCGTAACTTTGCACACCCCAACCAGAAGTTCATGCTCGCATTTAATAATAAACACAGATAAACAACTATCAAAGTGGCTGATTGTATAGTTCTGGAAGAGTAAGAGGATGAAGTTAGGGAAAGTCTAGATTTAGTGTAATTTAGAAACTGCACAATATGTCTGAAAATATTAGAATGTACTCATAGACCAGCTGTCGTCAGTCACATTGTAATATGACCTATATAAATCATGCTGTTTACCTGTGATCACCTTTTTAAATTTGTGAAAAAATGCAGAAAAGCGCTTGTAGGATTATAGAAAGTGGACTTTAAATTGGTCACACATTATACACCACAGGTTGCAGACTGAAAGTACAAAACCATGAAAGTGAAGGACATTCTGGCTTCTCCAAAGTGACCTAAGAAGAACAGTGAGGCAGAAAGACACACAAACAGATGTGCTCATCCACTCTCAACCACAGGCTGGGACCTGTGACAGGCTCTCCATCATTTTTGTCAGAGATTACCTTAAAGATTTTAACTAAGGTATTATAATGTCTAAAATTTCAAAAAAAATAATTTAAAAAATGACTGAATGAATCTTTGCTTTTTAGCCGTGCTAGCATCGTGAATCAACTGATCGGTTGGTCCAGACGTAAATATCTCATCAACTGTCATGAACTCCAACACGGATGTTCTTCTCTGTAGCTCCTCATTCATCATGTCATGTCACCAAAATGACACAAGAACAGAACAGGTTGCCTCTTAAGCTAATGATTAAATTATTAATCAACATTAGCTGAACTCTGATATTCCAACACAGCGTGCTAACGTACCCAGTGTTTTACATCCATTAAATCGGTTATCAAGTGTGTCATGAACTTAGCACCCTTACAGGCTGCTAGTGTGGCTATAAACCGTTAAGCCAATGTGTTTGCGTCGGTGAGCCATGTCCTGTCAGCAACTAAAAACGTCAGACATGGAACGTAAAGGACATCAACACTTGCATGAAGCCACCTTCCTACCTGTCATGTTCTGAGGACTTGAAAGACTAAACGGTTGCAATACTAGAACTATTACTACAAATATACAGCATTACTGTAGAAGACACATTAACATGACTGTACTTTAAAAAGAAAATCCACACGAGAGGCAGCAGAAATATGTCTGGCTATCGTGGACAGCTCATAACATCCATGAGACCATATGAATCAAAGATTAGATCGGCTAAAAGTAAGCCAGTAGTTTATTTTTCAACACAATTTCTTCCTATGGAAGACTGATTAAAAGTGTGATGGAGAATTAAGGTAAAGAATCATGCATATTATCCTCTCGCCGCTCTTGATGCATTCAAACGATCCGCGCAACAGCACACCCTGCATAGGACAGATGCAGGTTAACATGCACAGCTGTATTCATGTATTACACATGCTACCTGCATAGAGAGTTAAGGGCTATATTTATGTTTACTGCTATTTCTTGCTGCTCACCAATATCTTTTCTAAAAGTATTATGTACGCACACAGTCTGGAGACTTTGAAGGTGGCTGGAGCAGTTTGCAGTTTCATCCTGTGGAACATCTAAGATGTTCCACAACAACAGGAAGCAGTTTACACTTTATGGTTGGAATTGAGTTTTTTGTTGTTGAAGTTTAGTACTTAAAAAAAAATGCAAATTAATATTTTTTTTCAGGCATATAACATCATATGAGAAATTGCTCATTAATCACGATGAACAGTCACCTAAGGTTAAAACTACAGACTTCTTAAAGTCACCAGAGATGATGTTTAAAAGTCAAAATGCTTATTTATGGTGGAGGATCACATGAAAATAGCTGGTTCCTATTGTCAGTATAACTAATTGCAGCCTGTCTCTCATGAATTATGTTTTATATTGTTTTCAGAGTGCGACTCAGTGGCTTTAAGACACCTCATCTAAGACACCTAACAAATGTCAAGGGGGTACAATATGACTCCTTCTCAGTGACATGAAGCAAATTACATCTCAAAAGTTTGTTGAATGTGCTGTGTTGTATGATATTTATATGGCACAAAAACATCATCTTTAGCTTATTGATCATCACTGAGTTTATTCAATAGTTGCAAAAGGTTTCTCCATATTTAGTGATAACAAGAGTCTGAAGTTGCTCATTCGCTGAAAGCCATCGTCTATTGAGATGCATGTAATAATATTCCAAATGTATGTGAAATATTTGATCCATTACATTTTTGTGACAAGCTCAAATGTGACATGTGACCATAGTTTCCATGGATATATAGTTTATTTAATGAGGAAAGTATTTTGTTATACTATTTTGCGGACAAATTGTCAATGTGAGAGGGGTGTATAGTTGATAAAACTGGTTAGATGAATAGTTTGGCTGAAATGGACATTGTGGTGCCAATTAACAAAAGTCTGATATTTTGTTTAAAAAAGATCTTTGTTTAAATCTGTTTATTTTGTTAAATTGAGACAAACTTGCTGATGTGCTTAAACAATGAGCACATCCTATCCTATTGGCTCCTATGCTTCTGAATATTCAGTGGTGTTTGTCTTTTTATCGTTGATTTCAGGGTTTGATATATTTTCTCCATAGATCTTACTGAGGCTAAAATTGAATGTTTTTTAAAGAACAAAATTGAATGCAATGCAATACTACAGTTGTTGATTCTATTCCCAAAGATTTCATCACATCTGTATCGGTTATTTAAAAAAGAAAAGAAAACAGAGTTTTATTTAGCTTGTTCAGTTCTGTCAAATCTGATTCTACTGGGCACAAATGGACTTTAAACAGTGATAATAATATTCGAAGTTGGATTCAGTCTGTATATATGAGATACATTTCTAGTGTGTGCATAAAATTCAAAGAAGATATATATATAAAAGTGTATGTTTTTGGATTATCAAAGGGCTGGTGTTTCTTTTTCTGCTATTTTGGTACTATGTGTTACAATCACTTGTTTTTCAACTTGCGATTTGTACTGTCTGTTGGATTTGTTCAAACTTTCACTTTTGTCGTGGACTAGCATTCGGCTGGATCTTCCTTATTTGGGCATAATCCTGGGCATTTATTTCACAATTTGAACCAGTTATTGAGAAGTATGATCGGCGTTTGTTCTGTCCTGGTTAAATCATACTGCAGCCAATGTTGACTTAATAAGCTTGAATTAAGATGAATGGGAACTTTTTGATTAGGAAACTGTCTTTTCAAGTTCTTGTAGTAGATCTACTTCTCAGCTTATCTTTTTTTTTTTTCTTTTATACAACAATTTTTTATAAAACCAAGGATCTGACACAAGAAGGGAATAATTCATTTGATGTTGTATATAATCACCTCATTTCAGCAAATTTAAACATCTGACAATCTTGTTACTTCTCTGTCCAATCATCCAATGTGTTTGACTTTTTTTGTGATCTGGAACTTTAAAAAACAATAGTTTGCATCTGTACAAATTTAATATGAAATTGGCAAAAAAGAATGTGCATTGCTGCTTAATATCAGCAGTCTATTGTAGAAGTGGTTATATTGCTGCTAGGGGGCAAAGTTATTCGGTATTAGGTGCTTCATGACTGTGCACCTTGAAACATAATTCATCAATTTAATTACGGCAAAGTGTAAATACTATTGCTTTTCCTCTACGCTACAGTTCTGCCTTTTATTCTGACACAACTTTGCCTCTATGAGCTTATGCAGGTACAACATATACCGACAGTCAGCATTGGCCACTCACATGATGTTTTTTTTGTTTTTTAAACCATCGAATGACTTTAAGATTGAGTCAGCGACTGAGTACATGAAGCCTCATTTCGATGTTGTTTCCTCAAGTGAATGTCTATTTGTAATAAATAGAGAAAATAAGAGTTCATACCCAAACTGAATGAAAATATACTTGTGGTAAAAACTTCTTACAGTCCAAGTGTATATCAATACTTTTTTTTATTTGCATCTCCCGCTCCTCATCAAGAGACCAGGAGTATATGTATTATTGTTAATGGCAGAGATGTACATTTTTTTTTTATTAATTCATTTTTTTACCTCATAATTTATTTTTTATTTATTTTCATTTATTTTCTTTTTTTCTGAGGATTGTATTTCAGATTTGTCATGATTTCTTTCTTTTCAATAAATGTTTTGAAAACTATTTGCTACAAGTCTGTGTCATTTGTCTCCGTTGTCATTCATGAGACTTAACAGTTTGATAGGCCTTGTTGTCACATTTCTATGCACTCTCACTATAAATGTGGACGATGGACGATCCCGACCATGAATTGGATAAAATGTGGTTTGAGATTACAGCAGTTCATTCCCTCACTGGTTTCATCACTCACCTTTAAATGCACTAATGTTGTTTAAATACGATGCTGTACGCTGATCACTTGGCAGAGCCTGTGTATCAGTCTGTTCATTCACACCTTGTCAATTGCACCTTGCCCATGATTTTGAATTAAACTTTATTCAAATTGCATTGAGTTATCGGTATTTCTCATTTACATTAAATAACCGATAGTCAGCTCTCGGGATGGTGCGACGACCTCACAAGCACTATCCAAATGTCTCTAAGGTTGCAGAGTTAGCGTAGGAAAATGACTCAGTTGGTGGTTTTCTTGTGTGACAGTTGAACCGGGGATGAAAAGGAACATTTCATTTTAAACATTAACAGTATGCTGTAGCAATCATTTAATGTAGTGAACATCAGATTAAGGGGGGCATCTTAATGCTTGTTGTATTATCATCGGGTTGCATTATAAATTGCCTAGATGGCCCGGTTAATTCCAAAAAGGCATATGGCCAGGCACCCTAAAACCCTTTTTTTCCACATAATATTTTTAATCCCATGTCTGTAAATAACAAAATTAGATATTATTCCATCATAGAAATACTGTAAGGCTGCAACATTTGCATTCATAGTTAATGAATCTGATTGTTTCGGGTTAAACATATAAACCATATTCTACAGTACAACAAACTCTTTGAAAACATTTTCAATCAAAATTATAATAATGAGGATAAATTTAATTAAAGCCCTAAAAAAGCCATTTCATTTGGGTTACAATAATAAATAGAATCAGAATCAGAAAGTATTTATTGCCAAGTAGGTTTACACCTACAAGGAATTTGCTCTGGTTATTAGTGCATACAATGAACATAAAAACATAAAAACACAATAAATACAACACACATAAGAAAAGCAATAAAAAGAAACAATAAATATTTACTCACTATTTACTTCTTATTTACTCCCTTTTTCTAATATTTATACAAAGTAACATTTATTTAGACATACACATATCTAAATAAAATACATATAATCGATAAAAGATATAAAAAGTGAAATGCAAGATGCAAGACAGTGAACAGTAGGGCTGCAAAGACACTGAACAGGCCGGAGAACATGCATTTTAAAGCCTGTTGCGGTTAGTGGAGAGAGCGATCATGACCACGGTCACGCCGTGTGACAAAAAATTGATCTTCGCATTTGTTTGTATCTCAATCGTGTTGCGATGACACTCATCTCAGTTTGAAGTTGATCTGAGGTAAGTACCTGGAATATGGCCAAAATGCCCACTAAATGTAAAATAGCGGGCTTCCTGTTGTGTTTTTCATAATACCCCTTGAGACTTTTTTGTTTGTCTGGTCATGATATACCTGGGCTACGATTTTTGTGAAGATTGGTCAATGTGAAGTCGTTCCAGGGGGCGCTGTTGGGCCATTTTGCCACGCCCATTTAAAAATACTCCAGAATAAGTACATTTTTCACCACTTTATAATTTTCTGCAAAGTTTGGTAAGAATATGAGCATGTTAAAAGCCTCAAAAAGCCAATTCATATGCCTGAAATACAAGATTACACCAATACATAGGAACTATTTTACTGGTGCGTTCTCTATCGGGGCCGATTTGGCGGTTGCACCGTCCACCGGACGTGGACTGTCATTCTGCCTGTGTCCTTGCTAGCTAACGAGACAGTAGCTGTAATGTGCACCATCTGGGAAGATGAATTGAACTGTGCCTGAAGAGTGGATTTAAAGGAGATTTGTTTTCAGCCGCTGTTAAGAACCGCAACATGTTGCGTGTCGGGGGAAAAACCGCCTGGTGAGTCCGTATTTAGTTGGGGTGCAGCGGGTAAGGTGGATGTGTTAGCTGCGTAAGGAAAGCTCTGATGGAGCTGTCTCTTCTGACAGCTGAGGGCAGACAAGCCAGCTGGGAGTCAGATACCTCTTAAAAAAATAATACACCTAGCAAGATGCACCTGTCTTCACACTGTCACTGATATATTATTATTATTATTTACTACACTGCGCTATCTGGACATTCAATCGTCCAGCTAACTGGCTAGCTAGGAAGCTAACTCGGGTGGCTGTGACTTATCTCGAACCGATTTGTTTGACAGGCTGTTGTGAGCTGACTCTATTACTACACACTATATCAAATACTACGTTAGTAATAGAACATGGAGTTTAGATTAATTAATTAATTAATAAATTAATTAATAAAGGGATTGTGACGTATTTTGCTCATAAGTAAGTAAGTCTTCTACTTGTTTGAATCTCTATGTATTGCTACGTTTAGAGTAAGAAGATCACTGACCTAACTGCTAACATGTCAAAGTAAGACTGACACACACACACACATACCGTCCTCCATTATTACACTTCTCTGTATTTTGGTGTTTAATTCGATCCACCAGTCACCGTCATAGGCTGGGAATGAAACAATAGCATAAACAACGAGTACAAAAAGCTGATTACGTAGTTTCTAATCATCACGTTTTTATCTGCATGCACGATTCTCTTGTGACTGATATCAGGGTTTACATATCTTTACCTTCATCATTAGCTAATGAATAGATGGATGTCTAGAAGCTCCCTCTGATATTGTGCACATGAGGATTGTGAGCTTGTGTAATTTTTTCTTCTGATTTCTCCATCCTTCCAGCATGGCCTGCAGGAGCATGGTCTCCACCAACATGGGGGTGAGATTTCCAGTACCTCTGCAGAAGCTGCACCCTCTGTCCCGGTCCATCCACCACCGCTTCTCGGGAAACGCCAACCCCCAGCGACCTCCCCATCGTATGGCAGCACGCTACTTCACCTCCATGTCACGGTTGCCAATGCGACCACCCAAGCCGCCCCGTGGGTCAGGGGGCCGCGGCTACCAGCAGCAGCGCAACTTCTGGATGGTCCGCTTGGCCACTCGGCTGCTGAAGCTTCGATACATTCTGTTGGGCGGGGCAGTGGGAGGAGGGTACACAGCTAAAAAGGTTAGAATTATGTAACTGAATGTTTGTAATTTGTTTTTAAACACAATTTGTATTCATAAAGTGGTTCTTCATTCTGTTATCCTTAGCTTTAATATCGTATCTTGTCATTTGTTAGTTTCCAAGCTCTCATCATGCATTTCTGTTAATTACCAATTTCTCAATGAACCTTGAATGTCGTTGGGCTTGTATCAGTGTGATATCTTGCACTGTATGTGTGTAAAATAACAAGAGTTTGTCATTTCTCTTCCAGACATATGAGGAATGGAAGGACATGCTGCCGGATTTTGGTGAATACAACTGGGTCATTCCTGATTTTATCTGGGAACTGAGTGAACAAATCGACCTTGGTAAGCCTCTTTATTTTAGCTTCCTGATTCATTAAGGAAAATAGGTACAATTAAAATCTGGATTTTGGCTGAATCTATTAATTTGCGGCAATTCATTTACTGGAAATTATCCCTGTGTCACTTAGTTGAACAGGGACAATTGTTCTTAGATAATACTTGAAATGTGGCTGCTCAGTTACTATGGGATAGGACTATCCCATAGTAACTATTATAGGACTAACCCTTGTGGTCATCTCCATTTTCCTTGCTATCTCTTGTATCCACAGATAAATTGGCCAAAGCACTTCCAGAGATGGAAGAAATTGCCAAACTACTACCTGATCTAGACAAGATAGGAGAAAACTTTGCTTTCCTCAAAAGCCTCCTGACTTCTGGTGAGTGAACAAAACCTTACATGTGCTCCTCAAAGTTACTGCATCATGGCAAAAATCATTACTTGCAGACATCAGATTGTCCAGAATTTCAAATGAATACAACAGGAATTTTTGTGAAAAAAAACTAATCTTCCACATCTATCTATCAATCTCTACTCTTATATTATTATATAATTCAGTGGGCAGCGCTCACACTTAAGTATTGTATTTGTAGTTACACCTACCTCAAAGGGACCTATGCACAATGAGATAACATAGACTCATAGTTATTCCATAATATAAGGAAATAACCTGCTTTATGTGGTAGATTTCTGCTCCTCTGTGCTTGCTTAAGGATTCTTCAAAGAGCCCTTGTTTATGTTAGATTACTTGTGACTAATGTGTTTTGAATCAGCAAATTTTAGCAAAGCCAGAAACACTTGATTTATAAAACCTTGATCCAGGTACGTCCACATATGCACAACTGCTGCAAACCTGGATAGACATTAGTCAAATTAAATATTTCTGTGTTCACTTACATCTATATAAACAACATTAACTACAAACAATTTGTTTCGGTTTCAAAAAGGAATTTTGCCATAGTATTTCTCTAGTATACCAAGTAGTGTTAGGTATTTGAGTCCAAATTGACCTTGTGTTTGATGACAAAATATGATATTTTGGGCTCTTTGAGAATCACACCAAGTTCAGGGTGTGCTTATCTCTTTTAACAGTTTCTCATTAAGTGGCTACTTCACTTGGATTTCTGGCACATTGGCTGCTTTGGTATAATGCACACCATTAAGCTCTGTCCCTGCTTTGACCATCATCCCTCAGCTTCTGTCTTTTATGATTTTTTTTATCTTGTGTTGTTCTGCCTTTCTCCTCCTCCCCTCCCCTCCTGTCCCCCTCCACATTCTTCACAGGTGTGATTTTGGGTAGTGAAGTCAAAGGAGCTGGTCTGCATCTGTTGTTAGGTGTGTAAACCCTGCACTCAGTAGCGCTGCCCACCCCCCCTCCTTACTTTCTGCCGCTGTTTTCACCACCATCTTGCCACAATATTGGTTTGGTTGTGGGTTCCTGCTCGGATCCAGAGGAGTGCTTGCCAGTGGTTTGTTTCGAAAGGCCGGATTGAATTCCAGGTTGCAGACTAGTGCTGCTGTCAACAACAGCAGAGCTCATGGTTAACTCGGGCTCTTTATTTAGTGAAATGTGTGACCTCTGGCCAGGATGGTGAAAAGGTCCTTTAGTATGTACAGGACTTTGATCGTTTGTGCAGACAACTATTTTACCCAATTTCTGTTTACTTGAATCAGTGAATATTTACTATTCTGTAGTTCAGATCAAATTACCAATGGAGCTATAACCTGCCTATGTTTACATTTTTTCTTCATAGTCTAGAAAGCTTAGAAATGCACGTCCACTGTTCGACTTTGGTCTCCTCTTCCCTTTTGACTTTCTTTAGCCTGCCTGTCTCTGGCTGTACTTTGTCCAATCTGTGTTATTTTTTGCCTCCTTTGACTTCCACCCTCTCTCCCCTGGCCTGTACCTGCTGCCTTCTTTAATTAGACTCCCATCACTAACCTTCAGGGTGATTTCTTTCTGTTTTAATTTACTGATACTCAGATGTTTGGAAAAATGCACACTTAAGGAAAGATTACTTATGACATAAATTTAAGTCTTAAAATATTCAATAAATATATATTTCTTAATAAATAGGTTTAAAGTTGTAAAGATAAATAACAGTGATGTGACCCTAAATGTATTTAGGTTGTGTACAAAAGTTTATACGGACACATAATTAATCTAAAGTTATTGGTAAAAGGCTTGTCAGGGCGGACTGGACCACACCTCTGCTGTGAGTCAGAAAAATGACAACGTCTGTAGTTCTTTCCATTATCGCTCTGTCTTTAACTTCCACATATTTTCGTAAATACCTTTCTCATTAATGTGGTTAAGCAGGCTTTTCATTTTGCACGGTTAGATTATGCAGCCCTTAGTTGGTCTGTTCAGACAAGGTCCCCATGTAATTTAATACTTCAATACTATACCTTAGTGTTAAGAGAAAGTCAAATCAAATCAGACTATATTGTCTGTCTCTCTAATTCTAATTAGCGAACTTGATTTGATAATTAATCAATCTTAATTTTTGCTGTGGAATGTACTACGTAAACATTATTGCTATTTATTACAGTGTTTAAATTAAGTTACATGAATAATTCAGTAGTCACAAATAACTCAAGGACTTGAACGGATGTTCCTATTCCTAAAATTAAGTTGCCAGTTTTTCAGTTTTGGTCATGGGAAGTTACTGAAAAATAAGTGCCTTAAATTTGCCTTATATAATGTATATTGTTTACTCTATCCGTACACATATGCACATATTATACATGTATTCTGTACAGTTCAGTGCAGTATTTTCCAAACATTTGAACTCACACTGGTCTTTTTTTTTCTAATCAAGCATTAAAGTATTATATGTCTTATTTTGTCATTGGCTGTTGTCTCCCTAAACCTGTTGATACCTATAGCACTTATTAGTCAATGATGCATTGTATTTGTAACATTATTTCGTGGTGTATGTCTCCTCTGGTAGAAACCTCAGGTGATCCTCCTCTCAAAGCCACAGACTCTTCTTCTGCAGCCGCACAAGACCCCAGTGACAAGCAATACAAAAAGGCAAGTTAATAAATCCTATTGACACTCCTCAGCTTTCTGCTCTCTACTCCACCACAGCTCGGCCTCACTCCGCTGTCTGCATCGTGGCTGTGTTTCACTTCAGCGGCAAGAACTGTACCGGATTGAATTCAAATGTACCCAAAGAAACGATTTCTATACGAGTCATATTTAACATGGATTTATGGATCATTTCACATTACAGAAGTTGTTATAATTTACAATTAGAACAAGATCCTGATGATAAATATAATAATTCTGGGTGCCTTTTGCTGTCTGAATGTGAAATGATTCACACTGGCTGTCAGTCAGTTTTCAAGATAAGCTTTTGAGCCATCAAGCCAATTTTATGGATGAAAAACCTAAGTGTGTTTCTCACTTCATGGCAGCTTACATTAAGTGTGGTATTACCTGAAAAAGCATTTACCACTGACACAGGTTACCATGTGCTTACTGTGTGGCATTCATTCTGATATTTAACAGTGCTTCAAGTGCCTTTACTGCCCGTCATTCTCCTCAATGTTTTTCCCTAGAGTTCTTTCATGGAGACCATCACACCTTCTGCAGAATATCATGCAGCAATCGCTTTGTATGCATGTGTGTTATTTATGTCGTCCTCTCTCCTTGTTCACTTTAGTTTTGTCCATTTCCACAAAGTGACCAGTTTACGTGTCTCTTTGTAACAAAAAATTGGTATGTTACTGTAAGTTTGTTTTCTATCACTACACAGAGTTAAGCTTTAAAAAAATGAAATTACACAAAGGTTTGACTTTGAATATTCAAAGAGAAGCTGCATTGAAAAAAAAAATCCTTTCTTTCCTGTTCCTTGCTTTTTGTCTGCAATCATGGTCTCCAACATGAACACATTACACAGCAAATATCTTACAGGTTAATATTTCAGTTAAAAATACATTTAACATGTATCTTATATCATTTTGGGGACCTCGAAACAAAGCAAATGTCACCTGCTGTACTTTCTGCTTAGTGCTTCACTCCTGATAGAGCAATATCCCAATCATCATATCATCATCGTCATCTTCAACATAATCAGATTAGATACAGTCAGAACCACTCAACATTGTGTTGCAACACAACGCTGTGGACTGAGCTTTGTTACTGCTTCATTGTTACAGCTACTCTATGTTTTATGTACTAGTGCTAAGTATAAGTATGTAAATAAGTTGTCCTAATCATGGATCCAATGGTTTGAGGGTTAGAGTCACTTTTGTTGCCACTTGTCGAGAGGTGCTGGTTGTGGTATTAGTTGCCTCTTCTGCCGTCAGTCTTGCAAAGTTTGGCGTCTCCCTTTAGTGGTTGAGAGAGACTCACTTTGTTAGGTCACGCTGATGATGGTGGCTAGATTAACAAAGCCCAAGATCTTGATTCTGTTTAATTCGAGCCTTGACTGATACGTGATTCTCCAGCAGTAACAGAACCCAGGTTTCCTGTGCTGGGAAGCAGCATTGGCCTGTGAGGCCGACCAGCCCAGTGGCCGGTTGTTGTGTTTTTTTGCTGCTCCTACCTCTCTCTCACTATGACGTACCCCAGCAGGGTCTGCTCGGCGAGCTCATTCTAATTCAGCAGCAGATCCAGCGGCACGAGGAGGAGGTCCGGCGGGCCGCTGCAGCCGATAGTGCGCGCCCCCCACCGCCAGAGCCCGCTCCCAGTCCGCCTCCGAACCCCAGCCCCCCTCAACAGAAGCGCAAGGTGAAGGTCCCACCCCACTTAGATCCGTCCTTTCCCACAAACGTTTCCTAAAAGATCACAGCTACAGAGTAGGATAGAATAATTATTCTGAAAAAACTATCTTTACCACACATTAGAGTAACTCAATACCAGGCTGAAAGCAGGTTTTTACTGGTCTTTATATTCTGCTGCATCTCTGACCAGACTCTGCACCCCTGTTCAGGAATAACAGATAATTTATAGAGCTGCGATCAGTAAAAACAAGATTTTCAGTTGGTGTTGAGTCTTTATTAAAACTTAACTTGCAATTTTAACTTTTCTTTTAAGGACGATTTGTCTTGTTAGCAGGGCTTTCTGTAAATTCCTAGTCTGAAGGGGACAGAGGACACAACATAAACAGCTGCAAAATAATACACTAATCCTTTATAACGCTGTTCCAGCATTGGATTTCATTATATTTTGCTGGTGTTTGCGTGTAGTCCTCTACTTTCAGTAGAACCTTCATTAAATATTTTTAGTAAGCCTTAAGACTGATTTTATTTATATTGTAAACTACCCTTTAGTCTGCCCTTTGATATTCTCAACAGTAGTCTCCATGTATCACCCCATAGTCTGTAAGGCTGTGTTAAAATTTGCATTATCAGTGGGCAGTGGAGAAGGCATGCATGGACCTTCGTCTCCAGAGGTGGCGCAGTAGCTTAGCCTCACTCTTGTGCAAGTGGATGGATAATCATCAGGAGCCGTCCATTATTGTACAATGTAGGGAGGCATGGCGTGGAGTGGAGTGGCCACTTGCTGCATGGTGTGAGCTGCACTTGTTGAAACTACCACAAATGGACAACTTTGATTAAACATTCAATAACGGTTATCAACTGCACGGGAGAAGCCTTTAGCTACAAGAAATTTTGTAATGACCACACATCTTTTAATAAAACACATTCAACCCTTTTTAACACACTTTTGGTACATATTGCTAGAGGGTGATTTACTGCTCACTTTCTGTACCGGTTATGTTGTAATTGCTTTTGCTTCAAGTAGTTTGTGTGTTTTTTTAAATCCTCCTCCTTCTGCTGCTAGTCCCATCTGTCCATGTACGCTTTCTGTCCTGTCTCTCATCCTGCATAAACCTGTTGCAAGGGCAAAAATATCCATAATCAAATGAGGTTTTCCTAGTTAGGAAAAAATCAAGGGAAACTAATAATAACTAAATAATTATGGGATCAAATTTATTTGTATATTTCACATATTATACTGTGATTTGAGCTTGTTCTGTGAATCAGAGCTGGTTGATCCAAACTGAGTAATCCCAGAATGAATAGTGTCTGCCTGAAATCTGATTTTGTTCTGTTAATGCATTAACATGACTGTCAACTCTGGTTCTCTCTGTAATACAGTGTGCACGTAATGAACATGGTGGTGCTGGGATTTCATGTTTGTAAAGTAGCACGATGAGGGTTGCGGAAACTCCGTATTTTCAAAGCTGAAATGACTCCTTAATGGTTTGTTGCTGTTTCTTTTTTTCCTATTGTTCTACTTCAACCTCTAGCCATCAGACAAAGAAAAGTTTGACCAACTTCAAGAAGAACTGCTTCGTACGCAGGTACACTACATTTTGTGATACTTAAACTGACATCATCTACAATGTGATACAATAGAAAGTTTACGTTAAATGAAAATATAAGAACTTCCTGAAAATGCCCAGTAAATACTCTATTATACAGATATATACAAGACAAATTCTATACATCTACAAACTATTTTATAGCAAAAACAACAAATGACTTTAGTGGAGTGAAGATAAATAGATCTGGACCTTTGTAAAGGGTGTTTGATGCTGATTATTGATGTTACACTTCTGTTTATTTCATAGCTAAAATACCAGCGTATGCTGGAGAGACTGGAGAAAGAGAATAAAGAGTTGAGGAAAGTGGTGCTGCAAAAAGACGATAAGGGGATTCACCAAAGGAAGGTCAAGGTGGGTTTCTGAACTCAAACAGATACAATTAACACATTCACTTTTATGACTTGGGTTACTCTTGAGTTTCATCATTATATATGATCATTATGTTGTCACAATAATGTTTTCAAAGAATATATGTGCTGTCTCTTTACTGCTGCTATGAGCAGCTGATTTATTGGTTTATTTATTCCCTTTTCCTGTCTAGCAGTGTGAGCGAGATGCCTTCAAATATAGATGCATGCTGCGTCTTAAGGTTTCATTTCTGTGTCTCCTCATGTAGAAATCCCTTATTGACCTATATTCTGAAGTTCTGGACATCTTGTCTGACTACGATGCCAACTACAACACGCAGGACCACCTACCCAGAGTAAGTAGCACTCCCATTTACTTCCTCATTCACTTCAAATGGTTTGTTTTCTAAGTAGGGCTATTTTTTCCAAAGAAAAATAATCCTACCGTTAATCCAAAAATACACTTGTTTCAATGTATTGTAGACTTGTTTGAATTTTTTTAGGGATGAAGCATCACACCAGATTACTTGGATCTTGATCACTGATCCTTCCCACTTAGTATGTCTTATCTTTTCACTCTGTCTACAATCACCCACTTTCTCTCTGTTGGGTTGCAGGTGGTTGTGGTTGGGGATCAGAGTGCTGGGAAGACCAGTGTGCTGGAGATGATTGCTCAGGCCAGGATCTTTCCCCGGGGCTCAGGAGAGATGATGACACGCTCACCTGTCAAGGTTAGTGGTCTCACACCAGCAGATATTGTGTATTAATGTCCTTTTAGGATGTGAAATAAAAAGATTTACCCACATCTTGTTTATGTGAAATCCTGCAATTACTACATGTCAGAATTTTTGTTAAGTTTTAGTGAGAATGGTCATCTTCTCTTCGTAGGTAACACTAAGCGAAGGCCCCCATCATGTGGCCATGTTCAAGGACAGTGGCCGAGAGTTTGACCTCACTAAGGAGGATGATGTAAGTCACCAAAGCAGTCACTATGTCCACTTAATATGAATTACACCTTTAACTTTGTTGCCAGTTTACACAATTTGATCACACAACCCTTCTTGCAGCTCGCAGCTCTGAGGCGTGAGATTGAACTGAGGATGAGGAAGAGCGTGAAGGAGGGTCAGACAGTCAGCAACGAGGTTGGAAATAGTACTTTTACTCCGACCGAAAACATAATGATTTACTTCAGCAACGTTTCATAGACTAATCCTGTTTATTTTTTGCATGTCAGACAATATCGCTAAGTGTCAAGGGCCCTGGCATCCAGAGGATGGTGCTTGTTGACTTACCAGGTGTCATCAATGTGAGTAGACATTCTGATAAGCGTGGAAACCTTTACAACCTTACTGGAATCATTCAGCAATGCAGTAAATATTTGTTTTCTTTCTGTTATTCCTCTATCCTATCATATAAATCTTAAAAGGAAATTAAAAAAATGTAATCTAATACGCTAAATGTTTGTCTTTCTCAGACGGTGACAGCCGGCATGGCATCAGACACTAAAGAAACCATCTTCAGCATTAGCAAAGCCTACATGCAGAACCCCAATGCAATCATCCTCTGTATTCAGGGTGAGCCATGAATCTGTCATTTCCGATTATAATAAGTAAGCAGGGATCTGAAGTGTCAGAGAACGAACTTTCAAGCCCTCACATAAATCCCAGCTTTCATTTGTTTTAAACTTTACCAAACAAAAACTCTATCTGTAAACTATTGTCTCATCTATTGCGACATGTGATCTCTTACTGTTCAGATGGCAGTGTGGATGCAGAGCGCAGCATCGTAACCGACTTGGTTAGCCAAATGGACCCCCAAGGAAAGAGGACCATCTTTGTCCTGACAAAAGTGGACTTGGCCGAGAAGAACCTGGCCAGTCCAAACAGAGTAAGACGTTTAAACTGGTCACCTGCCTCCCCATTGGGCTGTAGTGCCAATACAACCAGGCAGCCCAGAACTATTATACAGCTGCACCACCAGAGGGCGTCCAGTGCATAGATTTCAACCAGCTGGTTCCTTCAATGAGCCAATGATTAGGGATCTTGTGCAGACTGGATGAGCCTGAGATTTTATTTCCTTTCTTTCACTTCACATTTCAGATCCAGCAAATAGTGGAGGGAAAACTGTTCCCCATGAAGGCTTTGGGCTACTTTGCAGTGGTGACAGGCAAAGGTAACATGTACTTTTTAGTAAATTTTTGTTGTGCATTTGATGTCATTATTTAATGTGTGACTTGTGTTTTCGGCTGCGTATTGTTTGTGAGGAAGTTTTTCACCTTATACGAGCTGAATTATGTGGCACTCATAATTAAATGGTTTAAAATATTACTCTATGAAGTCCAACATTACCTGAACTGTCATTGACTCACCCCTCGTGCTGCTGTTAAACTCTGTGCAGGGAGCACCGGTGAAAGCATAGACTCCATTAAAGACTATGAGGAGGACTTCTTCCAGAATTCCAGGTTACTGAGGCAAGTAACAGCTGATTCACCACATTTTAATGCTAAATCACATTTATTGATTGTAAATTGACAATTGATCTGTTCATGTGATCAGAGATGGCATGTTGAAGGCCCACCAGGTGACCACAAAGAACCTGAGTCTGGCTGTGTCTGACTGCTTCTGGAAGATGGTCAGAGAGTCTGTAGAGCAGCAGGCGGACGTCTTCAAAGGTGAGACTGCACTTTCAGAATACATTAACCTTTGTCGCAGAGTGGGTTATCTGATTCCTCAACATTGCTATTTCGCAGCAATTAGTGGATGTTTATGTCCAAATCTCAGAATGGTGCCAGGCACGTCTTGAAAGTGTGAAATCACCTTTTGAGATGTTATTCATTACCTTTGATGCACTTGCCTCCATCCATTACACTGCACAGGGAACAGGTGCTACTACTCCTGATTCTTCCACCTCCTGGTGATGCTCTAACTCATCCCATCCTGCCACACTCCTGTGCTCCTCCAGTCCTGCGTTCCAACTCCAACTCAAATTAGTCTAGACAATTACAATCCTATTGCTAACTGTGCTGGAGATTTATGACCATGAGACTGCAGGTCCCATAGGCACATTGTGTGGTGTATTGATCCATAGCCCCATCAAATTACACACAGCCGGCCTCAATCGTCCGTGCTTGGCGCCACTGTGGCCCCACAAACCAGCAATTAGCCTAATCTCCACTGCGGATAGGGAGCTGTGGAAAGGGACAGCAGGCTCGTTGTGTGTCTGTGTGTGCCTTTGTGAGAACTAAAACTCTGACTTTTGATAAGGGGTGTGTGATTGGCCCCATCCCCTCTCCTCCGGAGGGACCAGTTAAGAGAGTGAGTGTGCAAAGTCCTCAGCCACTGTTAATAAAGGATTGGCACCATTAATCGTCTAAAAGCTCCATATATCATAGCAAGTAAAAACAAAGCCGACTCTGTCCCTGTGCGGTCACTGCCTGTTGATTATAGAGTATTATTGTTTAATGAAGCGTAACAGCTTAAGTTAAAAGTGATAGAAACGGCGAAGAGACTAATTCAGGCATGATGGAAAAACACCTGGCAAATGACAAAGTGGGAAGATTTATTTTGAAATTTCCAGAGATTGATTAAGTTTCTACATTTGTCTTTATGGTGGAACCACTTGTGCGAATTATAATGTCACAAATTTTGAATCTGAAGTTGAAGATTATAAATGTTGAAAGTCTGTTTGGATAAAATCTTAATTGTCATAGTCCCTCCTTTGCACAGCGTCCCGTTTCAACCTGGAGACAGAATGGAAGAACAACTACCCTCGTCTGAGAGAGCTGGACAGGGTGAGAGACTCGTTCCGATGACACGTGCATACTTTTTTCTAAATACTTAAACGGACGTCTTAAAACAGCAGATACCACAGATGTACACCACAGAAGGCAAATAATATTAATTGTGCCTCTTTTTTTTTTACAGAATGAACTGTTTGAAAAGGCCAAAAATGAAATCCTGGATGAAGTCATTAGTCTGAGTCAAGTGACCCCACAACACTGGTAAGTGATAGAGTAAGTTATATATCTATCAAAATTAGAGTCTGACTGATAGGGATTTTTGGGGACCAATGGACACCACTTCCTTCTTGAGTTAAAGGTTAGTTGTCACAATGTAAATATACATTATAATTTTTTAGAATGCCATGAAATTTATTCACCGATGTAAATAATTGGTCTTAACAAGATGTCAACACTATGGGACTGAACTTCATAAGAATTGAACATGTATATGAAGCTGATGCAGAAACTCAAACCTGACAGAAGTAAAAGCATTTTTTAGCTCAAATGGCTGTTCTTTCTCTGACTAAATTAACCTGTGTGTAAATGTATATTTACACCTCACCCCCGAAATGAGGAAAACCTTGATAAAAGAGATGTATGCATGGTGTGGCTGTCCCCAGTGAGTGTGCCATCGGTTCTCACAGATCAATACTCTGATGAATCGCCCTTAGACGGGAACAGGGGTGGCCCTGTTAGCCAGCAACCAGCCAGCACTATCGGAGAAAGTGGCCGGTGACAGTGAGGAGTGCTATCCTGAACAAAAGCGCAGCCTAATGAAATATGAGCGTGTTTATGATAAATGAGAGGAGAGGGGTGCAACACTGCTCTGGTCTCAGGGGAACTTGGGGAGGGTTTTGTTCCATTGTCATGCTGCTGTGGGGAGTTAGAGTGTGGATGCTTTTAGCTGCTAACAGGGTCACACTGAAGCTGTACCAGGACCTACAGTCATATGCAATCACAGGAGCATTGAGTATCCAAGTGAAAGCAGCTGAGCTGAGGATGATCCCTCTTAACTCATTGTTTTCACGTCCCACCGGGTCACTTGAGTGAACTGAGCTGGACACATAACTTTGTTCAGAGCACTCTGGCTTGTTAGATCCGTCTAAGATGCGAAACGAAGAATCACCAAAATCAAAAAAAATAAAACAATGTTACCATATCTATGTTAAGGCCCTCTCACCTTTTGTATTTTACTAGAACAAGCAACTCCAGAGTGACTTACAAATCCTGTTTCTTTGCAATTTCTTTTAACCCTGAAGGGAGGCCATCCTGCAGAAGAAGCTGTGGGAACGTGTTTCCACCCATGTAATTGAGAACATCTATTTGCCTGCTGCCCAAACAATGGACTCTGGTACCTTTAATACAACAGTAGACATCAAGCTCAAGCAGTGGACTGATAAACAGCTTCCACACAAAGCTCTAGAGGTAAAGCAAATTGTCTGTCTTAATATCATATTATGATTCTGATCGCTAAAATTAAAGAATTGTAAAATGTAAGCATTTTATATGAATAAGTGCCTGAGATCATTATTTTTGAATTTCTTTCTTTTAGCTACTATAAAAACTGAGCTATTACTGTTTAATAATAGTATTTTAATGATATTAAAATTTCATTATTTCATATTCAATCACTCAATGGCCTTATGATTATCTTATTTCCCCCAATCACTTCTCCCCCCATCAGGTTGCCTGGGAGACGCTGCAGGAGGAGTTCGCCCGCTTCATGGCTGAATACAAAGGCAAAGACCAGGACGACATTTTTGACAAGCTGAAGGAGGCTGTGAAGGACGAGAGCATCAAAAGGCACAAGTGGAATGAGAGAGCCATGGACGGCCTGGTAAACACACAGAAAATCCACTTCACCTCGGCACAAGGATACAGAGGGATTATGTACAAGTTTATACAACCAACTCTTTTTATCAATTTAGGCACCATGTTCCCTGGAATATAAAGAAAGTGGTCTTGCTGACATTGGTGCACTAATGCTAACAACTTTCTTATCTACTACTGGATTTATTATGCCTGTCCTTTACATTTAATTACATTGCACGTCTCTATAATTATGTTATTTTATTCTTGTGCTTGACATCTGCCAGAGGGTTATCCAGCACAATGCCCTAGAAGATCGTTCCATCACAGACAAGCCTCAGTGGGATGCAGCAATCCAGTTCATGGAAGAAACTCTGCAGTCACGCCTCAAAGACAGTACGTACGCCACGAACATTCAAAAACAAACAAATAACAAAGGTACACGTTAAGAGGAGGACAACTGTTGTAGGCTCTAGATCATAGAAATTCAAGATGCAACCGTGAGGTTATGATAAATACTTAAAGCTTCAGCTTCAGCAATGGATGGTGGACTGAATGTATTTCATTCTCTTTTTACTTTTGTCCTCTCTCCTTGTAGCTGACTCAGTAATCAGAGACATGGTGGGTCCAGACTGGAAGCAGAGGTGGCTGAACTGGCAGAATCGCTCACCAGATCAGGTCCGAGTTTTAAAGAGTCTCCCCACCTTCCTTGAAATAACAGTGCTGTTGTTTATGGAAGAATTATAAGACACCTGTAGTATAGTTCTGGTTATAGTGCAGACCCCCATTTTTAAACTGTCAAGGTCCCAGAGCTTTATAGTCCCACACATTACATTAAATAATTCTCTCTCTAAACAACAGCGCTCACTTCCTCTTCTTTTACCTTTTAGCACATTCGTAATGAAACGAAAAATGAGCTGGAACGTTTGTTGAAGCTGCACGAAGACCACACAGCGTACTTGGCCAATGACGAGGTCACCACCGTGAGGAAGAACCTCGAAGGACGATCGGTTGAAGTGGACCCTGTGCTGGTGAGAACATAATACCTATATCTGAACTTTTAATTCAAAGGTGAATGGAAGGAAAAAAAAAATGTCACTAATATGATGAATTGTTCTGGACAGATCAAGGACACGTGGCATCAGCTGTATCGCCGACACTTCTTGCAGAAGGCGTTATCTCACTGTAGCCTCTGCAAGAGAGGTTTCTACTACTACCAGAGACACTTTGTTGACTCTGAGGTAAGGAGGGAGAAAAAGCTCTCCTGAGTGGTATTTCTTATCAACTTTCTTCTCACCAGATTCAAATACCATTGTGTGGAAAATGTAACTATTTACCTTTGTTCTAGCTGGAGTGCAATGATGTTGTTCTGTTCTGGCGGATCCAGAGGATGCTCGTCATCACAGCCAACACTCTCCGACAGCAGCTCACCAACACTGAGGGTAAGGATAAGGGACACTCATGATGTAAGATTGTTCTAAAGGAGGTTTCACTTACCAAATTACTGTCTGGTTAAATATGAAACCCTCTGCTCTCTTTTATTTGTCAGCCATACTTTGCCTCATATGTTCTCATGAAATATTATGATTATAATAATAGTCGCTTATTTTGGTTTGGTTGTTTGTTACTGGTCATTTTTTGTAATTTTATTATGTTATCAGATTATCCCTCCAATTAATACTTTATATTTTCAGATGTAGCTTTGTCTGGTGGAGTAAATAGTGGCATTAGTGGCTTCTTCAGTGATTTAGGCAGAAGATTCAACACCGAGGTGATTGGATTAAGCTTAGTTCGGATTGGTCCATATCTATAACTGAGGCAGCGGGACAACCTTTACTTATGGACTGAGCTTTGTGATGTAATTTAACCAAAGTCCATAACCAGTTATCCAGGTCACGGATACATATTCAATAATGAAATCGGACCCACAACCCGAATGCTCAGAATCAACCATTGTGAGAATAGACGATGGAGGAAAGTGTTGATCAAATAATTGATCAACACTTTCAGAACACTGATCCAATGCATTGTTGTTGGATGGGATATTGATTGTTATTCTTCATGTGTCCTCTCAGTGCGTCGGTTGGAGAAAAATGTGAAGGAGGTACTGGATGACTTCGGGGAAGACATGGAGAAGAAGACCCATCTCATTACTGGCCGACGAGTCCAGCTGGCCGAGGATCTCAGTAAGACGCACAAACACTTTCAAAAACAGACACTTACATTTACAGCCAAAATTAAAATGGGTAGAGAGACAAATTGTCACTGTTTCAGTTTGTTCTTGGATCTGTAGTGATCATATGGGATTTTAAGACTAAACCTAGTGCCTTGTATAACTCAAACAGTAGGTGGCAGTGGTGTTTAAGGAATCTCTATTGACCAGTCTGATGCAGCAAGATTAATTTGGTTCATTTCTTGAAGTGATTGATACACAGTGGTGCAGATGATGTATTTTTACAATATTTTTGGACGCTCTGTCATATAAGAAATTAAGGAAAGTAGGACAAGTTGTCTTGTTTCCTGTTTTGTTCTCTGTTAACACAAACTTGCCTAGTGCCCATACACAAACACACACACACACAAACTCTAGTTGACGAGTGTTAGTCATGTCAGTGGTGATTGCAGTCCAAGAAATGACCAGACCTGTGTATTAGTGTGTACATTTTCTTGGATATTACAATTGTAATTCATTGTAAATCGCACAGGCTACATCAACATCCTTAGACAACAGTTATTTGGACTTTTAAACACAATATTATCCCTGAATCAGTCTGTTGAGTGACCTGTAAACGTGGAATCTCCTCCTTTACCCCGGTAGGATGTGTTGGAAATTCTTGCATGGCCTGGTAATCTTATCTACATATATGAATGTCTATTTACAAAAAACCTCCAGAATCTAATGGAGTTTGTCTGATTTTCTTTAGTTAAAAATCCATTTAGGTATTAACTGAGTGAAGCATTTGAACCGTAAACATTGTGTTTCTGCAGTTGCCTAGATTGTGTAGCCAACTTTTAACTTAGTTGAAAGCTACCATAGATTGTCATGCGTGTTTGGAAAGGTATGGGTTAGCGGAGGGTTATTAAGTTGACTGCAGTCAGCAACCAAAACACTAGATGCCACTAAATCTCACACTCCGGTCCTGTAACTATCCTGTGGCTACAAAAAGCATTAACAAGTCAGCTATGTAGTGACAGGCCTGGATTGCCTGTGCTTTGCCTTCTGGTCCTGAGAAAACTCATCCTTGTCTCTACCCCCTGCTTCCAGATACTCTTGGCTTTTATATCCAGAAGGGTCAGGTGTTGCTTGGGCCCCACACACACACAAACATTAACCCTGTAAGAGCCATTTATTTAAACTCTTACTCATGTATACAATCGATTTTGTTTGGCTTCCTGACTGCTGATAGAGGACTCCTGTTGTAAATGGCTGGGTGTGTGTGTGTGTGTGTGTGAGTGTGTGTACCTGCGTTTAGTTTAATTAGGACTCAGTTATCAGCTCAAGAAAGCACACACACACCCCTTCATTGACTTTTTTTCCCCAGTTTCAACACACATGTTCACACATGTATCCATATAAGATTAGGATACACAATGTATTTAGGTTTTTAAGAAGAAAACATTTATGTGCATAGTAGACATGCACCATCATACACCAAGACATACACATAGTCATATTAATGCATTCAGGTACTGTCATAAACAGGGGGTCTCTTCTCTTCCACCCTTGAGACTAGTTTTCTTTGACACGAGCCTGAGGGAAGAAGAGAGCTCATTCATACATAAACACACACACACACACACACACACACCTCTCCATTCCACACACTGCCGGGAATGCCCAGACCTGTCTGGCCTTGTAAATCCTATAAGGCAAGTCGATCCCAAACTTTCTTAAACAGGCGTGACGTTCCCAATTCCCACCGCCGGAGACCCCCCTCAGTGGTTGATGTGTGAATGTGGTGGAAATCTGTCATGGGATCATATAGGACAGAAACACACCTGTTCACACACACGCTCATGCACGCACGCCATACACACACACATGGACAGGTTCCTGGGGGTTCATGGGAACCTTGTAAATTCACTGGCTGTTACATCTCAGGTTTTCATATTTTTTTTTAATAAGTCAAAGGGACTTGTAGAGCTGCATGTTTAATTTTCGGACACAGCACAGATTATGAGGGATCACCTGTGTGTGAGAGGCAGTCTCACATTCTGCCCAACCTCTACCGTGAAACCATATTAGAGATTTGTGTCTGGCTTTGTTGTACAGTATTCTCCATATCTCTGTAGCCTTATTACCCGTCTCTCTCTACCATCCATTTAGTTCTTTCTCATAATTGCAACATTTCATCTCAGCATATCAGTTTCTTCTCTTCTACCTTACAAGTAACTATGTTCAAACTGTGAGGTTCAGTTAGAGAGTGAGTTGTGGATCCGGGTCATTAGATGTCTGACACTTTCCACAGGGATTTATGTGTAATGCAGTGAAGACCCATGTCTGTGGGCGTGGGTATGTGGGTCCATCAGTCTAGACTGAGCTGCATGGCTGATAGGCCGACTTGGTGACACGCCTCAAAGCACATCGTGAGCCAGCTTCCTTGCAGCAAAAGTTAACGTAGTTAATTGATGTTTTTAATGTTAACTTTTGCTGCTTTATTTCGGATGGTGATCTGAAAATAAAACTGATACTGGCATTTATTTGACAGTTTTATTTGAGGACCTTTCAAATAAGAAACTTTAATCAAAAACTTTATCTGTGCTAATTGATTCACTTATAAATAGACAAAATTAACTCAAAATTATGATGAAATGTTAATATGACACAATCCGGAGAATTACAGTTAAAGTGCACTGCAGCCCCCTTGTGGTCGGACACAGTATAGCTACAATTGGCGGCTTCCTTAAATCCCATACAGTGTGATTGTTGGTCAGCTGGTTATACTGAATACCACAGGGACATTTGTGGAGGGTTTAGAAGTTAAGTGTGTACGGCCAGACATTATTCTAGAGTTTGCAGCTATGAAAATACACACATTTTTTGAATAAATGCATTATCTACTCATTGCGTTTTACTGGAAGTCATTTCAGCTCACAGGCATGAATCTATGCCAGGAACCTTTAACGTGTAATTTCAAACCAGGGGCTAAAACACTTGCACACACATTTTCTTTGCCATACAATGGTTCACAGGATATTTGGTTTGGTCCACGTCTATCTTTAAACCAACTTTTATTACTGCATTATGAAGAGTTGTTGTCCCCCCTCATTCTCCAGCCCTTTAGAAGACACCAGGTCAGATCGCCTCAGGCCCAAACTGTAGCCTGACCCCACAGGTCAACCAGCTAATACCACAGCCTATTTTATCCAGGTAGCTTTCTTTTCCCTCGCTCCATTTTTTTGGTTCTCAGTCACTGTTTCACTGCCTCTGTCCCCATCTTCCCTTTCTCTCCCCTGACAGAGGAGGAGAGAAAAAAAAATGGGAAACATACAGGAGACAACTTCTCATATAAGAAGAGGAGGGAGAGGTGGGAGAAGGGATAACATATTTAACAAAGGCAGAAATATGCTCCCAGGGGCAGTCTGCTGTTCAGCTCTATCTGCCCCTACTCGCAGGCAGGCGCAGCATTGCTCAGGTTACAAATACAGGTCAGGTGTGTGCGTGAGTGTGTGAGAACGTGAAAGCCCCAGTAATGAGTGGTACAATGTGCACTGCAAAGAGCTGTGTTTGTCAGCTTGTGCCAGACCAGCTGTATGGCACAGTGCCGTCTCTGGAGCAAAGCCCAGCCCTAATGTGCAAGCACAGGCCTCTTTGGAGACCACTGGGATGTCGCTTGGCTGCTTCATTGCCCCTCATAGAAATGTTGTTTTGTGTGTGTTGTGTGTGTATGTTGTGCGTGTACTGGAAAAAATACCTCGATGCCTGATTGGAGAAAGTGCAGTAGTTTGAGAGTGTTTCCAGACTCAATAACTACTCGTTTATGAAGTGTAGGTTGTCATATTCAATACTGTGAGATACAACACTCCTGAACATATGACAACACCATAAGGTTTGCGTCAGCAAATATATGTCAAGTGGGTTATTTTACATTTATAATGTATAAAGGAGCTTTAGGAGCGATATCACAGCTATGTTAACTTCAATCCTAATTTCAGTTTTAACCCTTGTTGTACCCAGATAGTATTTGTTTGGTTTTCCGACCCTAGTATCTTGTTCCATATACATATTTCTTATCTGTCTGTTTAGTAGTGACCCACAGACTTTCTTTTCTTGAAGTTTTGGTAATTTTCTGTGTAAATAGAGGCAGCAGTAGAGACAGTTGTTTCTTCCTCTGCTCCTCTTATTACACCTGGGGAATAAGTGCTGCCTGCCCTCGGTGGCAGTTTGTCACCCTTGTCAGATTGATGAAGAGTGTACTTGCACATGTACGCACGCGTGCACGCACACACACACAAACGCACACAAAATCTCTTATTAACATATTATTACATCAGCTTTTCCTCGTTGTTAAGTTTAGGTCAGTTGTGAGTTTAGATCCTGAGGATAAGAGGTTATGTGAGTAACCATGGTATTACTTTACACCTGTTACTTTGCACAATGTTTTGGTTGTTCTTGTAATGATGTGCATGTCCTCTTGGTAATTATATTGTTGTACATAGTAGAACATGATTTTTAGACCATGAGGAATTTTTGTCAAAGTGTTGCCAATTATGCAGTTTCAGTTCTTGCTTTGAGGATCAAACAAGAATTGGCAGATCGTTTTGAGTCTTTACTATTAGATCGTATAATAGCAGTAAGATAAAATCAGTCACACATTCAATTTATTATTTATAGACCATGGCTGTTAATGTTCTTCAACGTTTGCGATCATAAATGTAGTCACAGTGGAGATTACTTTTATCACTGTATTACTGTACTACTGACAGCTATAATATTTGAATATCTCATAAAGGTTAACAAGTGTGTCTTGGACTGCAGCAAATACTTTTTTTCTCGACTGTTTAATTTGAACAAAATCAGCTTCACAAATATATAATTTATGGGTTGACACTGTGCATTACCCCCATAAGGCTTTAGGTAAAGTAGTTTCCTGACTCCAAACTGAAGTCCATTAGTATCATACTTTGGTTTCTCTCAGTTTTTTGTAAGGGCTGATTTCATGATCGATCTCCTAGTCAACGTACAGCGGTAAACTCACATCTTCACTTCAGGCTTAATGCTGCTGATGAGTTCCAAACTGTGCAGAAACCTATGGATTCCAGCTCTTCCATTGAGGCTATTTGAGGGTAAAGGAATTAAAGGTGTCAACCGAATGTGCTCTCAAGAACCGCGCTAATGTGTGAAGTGTTTGCGTGTTTGCACATGCCGTCACTTTCTCTTTTTTCTTTATCTTGTGTAGAAGCAGAATACAATAAAGCTCTGGTTGTCTGGGCTTGCTCACCGGAATGCCCTCTCAGCCTCACGCTCACTTTGTTTCTTTCATCTCCTCCTCCTTTGAGCAGCTTCCTCCAGAGTGATTAGCGAGGGCTCAATGAGAAGTGCTTCTCTGTTCTCGTCTGCTGTAAGGCATGACGTAGCATCTTAAGGTTTAGTGTACGCCAGTGCCTGTGCTCAGGAGGGAGGGCAGCGCATGCTGCTCCTTTACAAACCTTACAGCCGGTCCATGCTTTCTATATAGCTCTAAGGACGAGGTCTGTTCTTAGGTTTTAATGCTTCTGTTGCCTCGATGGCCATGCTTCTGAAAACTTGATTATATTGATGCTAATTACAATATAACCTGTCTAAACATCCCCAGGAGAAAAGGGACAAAAGGATTACCAGTTATCAAGTTGTTTTAGTTTCATCGTTGTCTACTGTGCATTCAGAAAGTATTTAGTGTCCCTCACCTTTTCACATTTGATTATTCTGCTATTTTCAATAAAAGGGAAAAGGACCCTTTACTCACTGTGAAGATGAAGCACTTTATGGCAGAGATTATACGTTCAAGCTTTTTGTGATCAGATGCAACAAGCTCTGTACACCTGAATTGGGGGATTGTCTACAAATCTTCTCTGCAGATCCTTTCAAGCGATGTTGGGTAATTTAGGGACTTTGTGCACAGCTGTTTTCAGGTCTCGCTAGAGATGTTTGATTGGGCTTGAGACCGGTCTCTGGCTGGACCACTCAAGGAAATGTATTGGGTTGTCCCTGGGGGGGACCCCTGCATTCTCTTGGCTTTGTGTCCTGGGTGATTGTCCACTTGGAGGTTGAACCTTTGGACTAGTACAAAGTCCTGAGTCCTTTCCCTTAATTCTGACAATTCACAGTTCCAGCCTCTGAATAACACAAGGCTTCCACCACCACGCCTAACTGATGGGAAGGTTTTGGGAAGATGGAGATGAGTGATGCCTAATTTTCTCCTGTCAAGACATGGTTGGATGTTGAACAGTTCCATCTCGTCTCTCTAGATCACTCTCTGGCACACTGCACTGCTTCTATCGCTCCCATTCCTTGGCTACTGTCCTTTTTTTTTATCTCCCTTGCTTATTCCAGCTTTCTTACTTTGTAAAACTCGCCTCCATCTTCCTGAGCAGTCTTCATTGTCTCTGATTTTATAGACACTAGGCTTTGTAAACTGAGAGGCTTAGTAGAGTTACAATATAAGTTTGTTTTTTCCCACGGATGAGGAAACCACAAGCTTCAGTGTCACTGCCAAATAACATTTTCTCCCCAGGTGTGTCAGGTACACAAACACAGGATCTACTGTTGTCATAACACTGGTGTAAATGAGGTGGCCCCTCCTACTTTGTATCCAGTCGTGGAGAACAGACCTTTCAATTGCAAAGCACCTTTAAAATCTATAATTGCCCTGATAATTATTAGTAGCATCGTTTTGATGCTCCCAGTATATTGTTTCAGATGTGTTATCGTCTAAGTCTCGTTTTCTTTAAAATAGCTTTGAAGAGGATCTTTATCTGAATCTATACCAATTAAGTATTTAGTTTTAAAGGTTCAAATTTGACCTGGATTCCCTGCATTACTCCAGTTGACTGCGTGTTTCTCTTTTACACAGTAAAGTTTTCTCTTCTCCCCACTGTCTAACTGTTTCACTATTGACTGACTGATCTCTCGCTTGTATCCTATCTAGTCAGAAGGCAGATCCTAAGGAGCCTGATTTGAAGTATTTTTCTGAATTTACTTCCTACATATATCTCCAATTATTAGTAAATGTTTTATTTGTTTTCTCTCTATCATACTTGGCTGTCAGGACACAGGAGTCTCTTTTCCATCTCTGCTACTTTTCTTCTCCCCCCCCTCCTCGTCATCACAGCTCCAACAAGCCATCTGCCCCCCATTTACCAAACCTATGACCTGCCCTTCTTTCCACTTCTCCATCACCTATCTCTTTATCATATTCTCTCCCTGAGGCTCTTTTTCACTTCCTCCTTTCCATTCGGTTCATCCATCCATCCTCCCAGGTCAAAACCCAGGAATGAAATAAGAAAAAAAAGACCTGTGTTTTAAACAACCAATCAAGAGGCGATGATGGAAGTGGTGATAAAGAAACTGAACTGTGAAAGAGAATGTAAAGCCATCTTTCGTTCTCCTCAGGGGCAGTGAGAGTGCAAGTGTGGGAAAATAGGGAAAAGAAGGAGGTGCGTGATGGGAGGGGAACTTCTGCGCGGCTTCTGTTCACTTTTTTCCAGCACTGTGGCCACTAGGGAGCCATTCCCACTGATCCACTTGTCAGTCACACACACACACACACACATGTATATATATATATATATATACACACACACACACACACACACACACACACACACACACAAAGATCAGACATCAGGTGCTGGTTAAGATGAGGTAATAGGAAAACCATACACTCCCACTCTATAACAGTTTAAAAACATGCGAACTTCAGGTTTGAATTTTCTCATGTTATCACCCAACTGCCCCTGGAGCCTTGTCTGACCATCCTCTTTGATTTATTGTTGTCTAGTTTATCAGACATTTCAAATTTAAGTGCCGGAAAATACTATAAACTGTGTTTCCTTAGTGTAGTAATGTTACCTTAATCGGGTACTCAGCCACATTTTGAGGCACCAAAAGTACTTTTTCCCCTTTGTGCTAGTAATGCACCTGTGGTCCAGTGAATCCAGGCTACAGACATGAACAGGCCTTTTCTAGAAGCTCAAAGGAATTCCAACCCATTTGCTCCTCAGTGTTGTATGGATGGGAAGATGTTTGAGAACCAGAGCAGCTGGAAACGTGTGTTAACCCAAGGGCAGCAGGGGGAAGAGGACCGCTGGACTATATTATCTAGCTCCGTCATCTTGTTTGATTGGGTGGTCTGGGGTCAGTGCTGTGTCAAGAAGGAAGTAAGAAAGGTGATTTTTTTTTTTTTTTTTTTTTTTGTCATTTACGGCCAATTATCAGCAGGGCTGGATACATGCAAGTGTGTTTGTTTTGTGTGTGTGTGCTCATTCTGCAATTGTGATAAGTCGGTCCACACACCTGTGGCGGATTCAGCAGAGGAGAGCTTCTCTGAGGGATTGTGACAGAATCTCAGTTTAAACCAGACTTGTCAGCCTCGCATCCTCAGGCCCATGTGGCCTCTCAAGATTGATCGCCACTTAGCCTCAGCACAGGCCTCCGTTTGAGTGCAAAAGGTGAGTCTTGGAAAACTTCAGACCCCAGACCTGGTGATTTACACCATGAGTCACCAGTGGACTCACTGACTCAGACCTGCTCAGTTTTAAAAATGGTTTGGGAAATACTGGAGACTGTTTACTGATATAAGTTTAAATGATCTTGGTGTATCTCTCTCCTCCCTCGCCCTGGAGCTAAATCTACCATCTTCCATCCTCATCTTTACAACCCCCTGCTTTAAAATCTTTGAAGCTTGGCCCTTCAAAGGTCCAAGCAATGCTTGTCAATAAAACCTGCACCTCACCTGGCTCATTCATAAGAGGTTCCCTGCTTTTTGTTGTGTTTTGTTAAGTCTACCCTCTGGCTGACCCCAAGCTTTGACCTGCTCAGGCCTACGTATGTCTTTCCCCAGGTTGTGTTGCTCTTTCACAGGCATCTGTTTTCTAGATAAGACCCGCGAGTGTGAGGACTGATTCATTGCTCTGTCACTGACATGGCGTTTGGGCCGTCAGCGTTACCGTTCTCCTTGTGTCTATATCCCCCATGGCCCAGTCTTTATAGCGAGACAATCCAGATTTAGGGACAGATCAGGCAGCATGCTGAAGAAAAAGCGCCTTTTCTGTTTGTTACATTAAGAGATCATCTTTCAAAGAAGGAAGCACCAGGCCGTTTAAACATTCACTGTCTCCACCGACACTGTAACCTTGGCCGTCGTGAGATATAAAAAGTTTCTTCATGAATTATGACGGGTCGGGACAGGAACTAAACCCTCCGCCCCACCGTCTCTAGTGACCATACCGTTGAACTACAGCTCTCTTGTCAGTGGACCGTTTCAGAGCAGTACGGCTAAAATAGCCTGAACCTTGGCACCAAACCTCATCCACTGAAATCTTCTGTTGTCACTTCTTCATATCATATTAAAGTTCCCTCCCTCTCACATCCAGTGAAGAGCAGTTGCCCTCTCTCATATATGAAGGGGATTAGTTTTTTCTGTTCCACAATAAGTTGCAGGCCTCCCTGTCATCTGTTCCTGTCCTCTGTTCGCTCTCTCCTCTGTGGTGGCTGCTTGTCCAGCAGGGCCACGCAGCTTCACTGTCTAATTACATGTCAATTAAAGGATTTTTGGCTCGGCCGTCCTTCTGCCGCCGCTTCGGCCGTAGCAGGCTTAGGGGACTCTGCAGAGTGAGAGTGAATGAGATATCATTTCATGTGGAGATCAGCCGAGAGAAGGCCTTGAAAAGAGGGGATTGGGGGAAAGGCTCCCCTCTCTTTCTCTGAATGGACAAGAGTCCCGCCGCCCTCGGCAACCCACACAACGCCCAGCATCTTAAACAAGGGGCCTCTGGGATAGAGGCCAGAGGATTATGGGAATATTCATGACCAGATAAAGGGGTGAGCGGTTGAATGACTGTGTTTTGGGGCTCATCTCTTAGGTAAACAGGAGCCTAAATGGAGTTTTAGATCGCTACTCCCACCACTCGGTGAGGAACAGGTCCCAGTGACTCTGCCCACTTTTTTTTTTTTGTTGCATTTTCACAGGTTTGTGAAAAGGAAGCCTTGTTGTGGCCTTTTTATTCATCTCGCTGCTGTCTATTGGTGGCAAACAGATGGTGTTGGGGGGAAAGAATACCTGTTTCATGCCGTTTTAAACCACAGTATATTGGCTTTTTTCCGTGCACATTCACCCGCGACCCCCTGGGCTCCTGAAAGCTGCTGAGGGACCATTTTAAAGTCATTAAGAATCCTGTTAGTTTGCAATGGTTGATGGACCTTGCTGTACTCATTGATACTGTGCTGTCCAATGCAAGTAAACCCTAAACTAGCGTTTGTATCGGGAAAGATGGCTGATAAATTTGTCCATGTTGGTGGGCTCCAGATACCAGCAGCTTGCTGCAAAGTGAAAGTGTGACATTTTCATTGACAGTCTTCACTCCTTACACTTGAGTTGTCCTGATTATACTGTGTTTTGAATGAATAAAGAAAGTATAATGGATTGGCAGTGGGTTTTTTGAGTTTTACCTTGAGTTGACATCAGCAGCAGCCAGCTAAAGCAGAGGTCTGGTTCTCGGTCACTCCAAAACTGCCTTCTGCAAATTTAGCTTTTGTCTTTGAAGAACAAAGAGGTAATTAGCTCAAGAGTCGAGGAAAGACGAATTGGTAAACAGGTCTAAGCTTTCTCTCAGTCTGAGTTCAACCTCCTGGTTTGATCCCCAGGTCCGCCAGAGTGTGTCAACGCGTCCTTGAGCAAGACGCTGAACTGTGTCATCAGTGTATGAATGTATGTGTGAATGTGACATGCATTGTGAAGTGCTTTGATGAATGACAGACTGGACAAGTACTATATAAATACAGTTCATTTATCTGTTTACTATTTACACCTGCACCTCTGATCTCTAATCCTTCCTTTCCCCTAAGTAAACAGAGTGCTGCATGTTGTACAGATTGTAGAGCCATAAGGCAAATGTGGGTTATGTGATTGAATGTAGAATTAAACTTGACTTGATAAGAGTTGCACAGTACAGACACAATCTTGACCTGTGCTCCATTTGTTGACTGGATGAAATGATGGGTTCAGGTGAACAGGAGAAAGATTTCCATCCACCATCAGCTCCCAGCCAATCTAGCGATTCAAACCAATGGCTTGTTCTCATCACTCCCTCTCCGGTCTTGCCTCTGCACCACTCTGGCTTCCGGTGATCTGGCAGAGCTCGCTGTGTCTGCCCAACGGTTGGCATGCTTGACCCGTGTTAAGCAGTCAGCATCTGAAAGGCCGATGCTCCTTCAAGCACACTATCATCAGCCACATCTAAACCCAGTTAGAGGCTTTGAAGCTTGAGCCAGGGGATTTCCCATGTTTTGATGATCTGAATGTCAGCGCCCTCCTTCTCTGCACACCAACCAAACCTCAGCGCCCTCGCGTCTCCTTTCCTCTAGGTCGGACAGATGTTGGTAATCCCGCTCTGATTGGCTTGGATTGAGTTATGTTGTCCTGTGGTCACGGTGCACAGCCCACACGTTGCCTTTGAGCCATGCCCCCCATGGGCTGTGTGTCGGCACTGCGTAGCACATGGTTATGTTTCATTCAACCCCACACCTGCTGCAGTGCCTTGTCAGCAGGCCCCTCGACAGGCCCCTTTAATGCCTCCATTAGGTGTTGTAATCTCCCCCTAACGCCCTGCCATTTTGCCTGAGTGTGTTAACAGAGTATCAAAGGCTGGGGATTTTTTTAACCATCTGCCGGCAGTGAGTGTGTAGGAAGGTGAAAAGAGGTGGAGGTGGCAAGACTGCAGAGCCCTAGCTGGTTTACAAGTAATTGTGTGTGTGTGCCTGTGTGTGTGTACATGAGGCATTCAGGGCCAAGCTTTTTCTGGCTGTCAGTCATGTCTTCTCAGCTCTGTCCACCTGTGCGTCCGTGCGTGTGCCTCACATGCCATCCAGCACCTCTCGGCTCTGCTAGTGTTTCAGGACGTGTGTGGGGGTGTGCCTGCATCTCTCCCAACAACCATTTGCTTTTCATCCATCAGGAAAAGGATACCTCTGCAGCCGTGCTCCCATCAAAGGGGCTGCTCACAAGCCCCTGAGCACGATATTTTGTTTCAGTCCACAGCACGCACACAGTTATCACCTTTGTGCCGACCTGAAATAGACACTTAGGACATTGTTGCTCTGAGGTCCAAACCACGATGATTTATATCCCTGAAAATGGACAAGTCTTTTTTAAGTCTGTGTTTGCATTGGGCCTGCTCGTAAGGAAACAGTCCACAATAGGCCAGCTATGGATCTTGTGTGTTTGATTGATCAAGATACAGCAGGGCTAGTTTGTTCTTCAGAGCCAGTGTTTGAATTTGTGCTTGGGGGGGATCCAGACAGATTAGCGAGGGTGAAGGGGGAAGCTTGGCGAGCCGACCAGGCCGGGAGCTGCAGCTGGCATTACGAGCCTCGGCTTCCTTTTCTCTGCATTGGCCCGCAGACTTCCCTCAGCCACTGTTTAATCAGCGCTTAAGACTGCTTTAGACGGCTCGCTCATCTCGTGTGACAGTACATGTTTGGTGGAAGGATTGCTGGTCTTATATCGTCCCCACACAATGGGAGTGTAATCGTGAAAAGAAGTGACTGTTTTTCCAGTAAATTCCCTCCTTTCATGTCAAGTGTTGTTGTTATGGTATCTCCTCCTGTCCATTAGCAATGTGCCCGGGAGGTACATACCATGAGAAAGAGGATGGTGAGAGCTTTGATGTGGTCTGTGCTCCCCGGTAAAGGATATACAATTTGTCATCATCAGATGTGTGACAGAGGTCTGCCCTGACGTTTGGCTGTCACCATCAGACAGGACCATCTGGTGTTTTGGTGAAAAGTGTGGAGGACTTTCTACCTGCACAAGTTAACTTTTGCAAAAGGAATTTTTTTAACATTTTCTTTTTAAGGAACTGTTTTATAAACAGCTAGTGATGCTGATGTCATTTTATTTAGTTCTGTGTATGTTTCAGTGACGTGCAGAAGCAGCAACAGTTTTCGGCAGCTAAACGATTATGTTATTATTATCACTTATTTTGTTAATATTTTACTGATGATCGATTCATAATTTTGTCTATTTCTTTGTGTATTTGCACAAACCCAATGTGTTATCCTTAAACGTTTTACATTTACAGACCAACGGCCCCGAAACCAAAGATACTCATTTTACAACGGCTGAAACCTGAGATTATTTCCATTGTTGATTCATTTATTCTGTTCTCCATAAATGTTTTTTTATGTATTAAACATTAAAAAAGTTATAAAATGACCTTTGAGCTGCAAATGTCTTCACATATCTGTCCAACCTATCGTCCAAATGAAAAGATGTTCTGTTCACAACAAACTTAATCTAAAAAGAAGCATATATCTTTTGGCTTAGGAAATCTCAGTGCTTGTTCATATTTTGAAATAATCTAAATTGTAACAAATAACTTTGCATTTTTTTACAGGACGAAAAGCATATTTGTCAAAAATTATACAAACATTTGATTTTTCCTTTTTTCAAAATCGTTGCCAAATATTAAGAATTGTCTCAAGTCTAACAAGTCTTTTTTATTTGTGTCGTTATTTTGTGTATTGAGAATAACCCCCTTTGTTTGCTTCTTTGCAGAGAAAGTTCGTGAGATCCAGGAGAAACTTGAAGCCTTCATCGAAGCTCTTCACAAGGAGAAATAAGAGAACCAGGTATTTGTCTCTGTCACAGTCGATAATTCAGTATAAACGACGCAATGACTTATTATTCAGCTATGACTTGAATAGTTGTTTAAGCGATCAGTACTGTCAGAGGGATGATTGACACCTGAATGTATTATTTTTTTTTCTCCTTGCAGAACTCTTTACAGTAAATGTTTGGATCCGAAAGAGAAATGCACTGAACAAAGACAAGAACATGTGTAAATGTCCGTCAGCCTCACCACTCACCTGATTTTAATGCCCCTGGCTTGGCTCCCTGTTCCCGCCTGGGCACTGATGGAAGGATGGACCTGATCAGATGGATCAGATGGAGGAATAGTTATCAAGCTTTCTCTTTGATTTTCCATTTTTGTATGTTTTTTTTCTCTTCCCCTCTTTGCTTGTGAGCGGTCCCACGTCACGAGGTGAACCTGTGCACCGGCGCCCGAAGCAACACAGTAGATCAGGAGGGAAACCGGAAGCTTCTGTTGAGCTTTCACTGAGAGGATTGTCCACATGTTTTTCATCTGACCCGGGATGTTTGTGTGTACATGATCATACTAGTGCTCGTATTCAATGATCTATGTACCATGAACACATTGGCACTGGTCCTGACAGGTGAAATAACCCTGAGTTTCATACCTTTATCTCACAGGAAACACCAAGATACACAGCTCAGTGGGTTATTTCAGTTTTTCTTTAGTTGCACTTAGGATCCAAAGCTCTTAAATTGTCCTCCAAGCGTCACCTGTATTCTTCATTCACTCTGCATGTCTCCCTCAATGAAGAATTGAAAGTAACCACCTGGTTCAAAATTCAATGTCCTCTCCGATTAACAAGAATCATCTATGAAGGTGTTTGCAAACTTTATTATATAAAGATTTCATTTATTATTTTTGATCTATTGGGGTTATTTTGACAAATTATATGTTTGAATTTCTGCCAAATACACGTGATGCTCTAACTCACGTTTGTCTCTGTTAATCTAAACGTGTTGCTCTGTCATTATAAATGAACACTTCACCTACTGTGGATCCACCTCCCCGTGTTTCAACAGACAAATAATAGTAAAACCACCAAACTGACGCCCTCTTAAAAGAAATAAAATTTGTATTTGTATATAAGACATCACACCGTTATACCGATCATCAAGTTAAAGATTTCATTTCTCAATATCCATGATACATCATCAGTTAAAAATGTTGAATGATAAAAACATCAACAACCAATCCAGTGGCGCATATCAGTAGATTTTGAAAGTCCATTAGTATAATTGGTGTCTGTCAGTTGTTACCACCCACGTCTATTTTTTGTTTTGTATTCATTCGGTCTTGTCTAACTGAGGTTGGAGGGCTCCTGTGTTTTCAAACTGTTTCAGGCCCCATCGTATTTGCTCAGTCCTCTCTGTACCTGCACAGAGCACAGGCATCTTGTAGGTATCTGCTCTCCCTTCTCCCGTGTCCGGCTCTCAGATATCACCCCTCTTGCTGCTTCAGGAATATGATCACTCCGAAAACCAGGAAAAGTGTACAAACTCCTCAAAGTCATGAAAAAGGAAAAATTATAATATTCTGGCTTGTGATTTTATCTGAAAATATACGTAGCTTTTCTCAACTCACCACTTCTCCCACCCGTCCCTGTCCCAGGCCCTGAGGCTTCCCGATCCTGTGCTTCTTCCTCGCTCTTATCATCAACCCTCCTCTTATCGCACATCACCGCGCTCGTTGCTCCGCCTTCATTTGGACCAGTACGACTCTTTCCACCACCTTCTGTAGATTCAACTGTCATTAATTGACTAAAAGGGATTGAGAGATTGTGTTGGTCCCATCCATCCACTCACATTTCAATCTGGGTATATATATATATATATATAAAATGCTGTACTTTGTGTACAGGTAGAGTTGAGGGGAAGTCGTGTACAGCACTTGTCTGCAGATTGAAATCGGTGGGTTGGTTCAAAAGCTGTTGTATGTTGTAGAAAGTCATGTTTGCATGGTGTACCCCATCAGATGTGCTTTATTTATTGAATTTGTGTTGAAGAGAAAAATAAGAATAAAATTGAGATAAATAAAACAAGATTTGTGATGATTTGTCAGCTTGTTCTGGTGCTGTTGAATCAATCTGCGGTCGAGTGCATCATCATCCAGCCTGTAATTAACAGGTTGTGCTATTCTGCCATGTCCGTGGTGAGGGCTGCTAAAATATCTATTGTATCACAACTATGGGATATATTGTCCTGATTTGTCTGAGTCGTGAAGTTTACAGTTTTATTTTGTTACTTGATCTTTTTCACCCATCTGTTTGTTTATTAGTAAGGAGGATTACGCAAAAACAACTTAACAGATTTCCACAAAACTGTGTTATAGTTTTTACTGCTGTAGTCGTTTGAGGTATAGAACAAGTTTTTACAAAATGTTCTATAGTTTAGTCCTTATTTTAGCATTTTATTTTACAGGCTCATCTTCCCTCCATCCATTATCTATACTAATCCTCTAAGGGTCGCAGGGGGTGCTGGAGCCAATCACAGCGGACAATCATTGCAACAGTCAATTTAGAGTTCCCATTTTATCTAACTCCTAATATATAGTTTTTAATGTTATATCTTTATTTGATAAGTAACTATATCCATCAAAATAATGGAGTACAAATTATAGTATTTGCACATGAATTTACGTGAAATAATGTTTTAAAGAGCAGTACTTCTCCTCTCAAGTCTGATTCAAAACGTCCTGAATGAATCAAATCTCAATTAACCGGAACCTTAAAAGTCTTCGACAAATCAATCTAAAAATGCTAAGTCATCAGGAATCACTTTGGATCCTCTCTCATCCTGGGAGAGTTTTAGTAGAAGTACATCTTTTACATTTAGTAGACCCCTGTGATCTCTCAGCACACAGGTCACTGCTCTCTGCTGAGACCTGTGTTCCGACGTGCTGAGGCCTCTGCTCCGGATCCGGGGCAAACCCTCCGAGTATTTAACTCTGCAGGCTGCTATCTCATCCCAGGGCAGGCTGCCGACACGATGCAGCCCGAGGCAGGTCGGACAGGCAGGCAGCCCGGGCCCCTACTGATTAATAAGTCGGAGTCCGGAGGTCCTACACTCCTGGGCATCCTCTCGTCTTTCACAAGAGCCTGGTTGTTACAGCATCGCCACGTTGCTCAGAGGGTGGGGAGGTGTGTGTGTGGGGTCGGGGGGTTCTCATCCTTAGCACCATCACCTGAGGCTTCACACATGAAGCTAACTGCCTCACATCGACGTGCTGCCTTCTGTCTGTCTTCCATGTTCCCCTGTTTTCCTAAAAACAAGAGCGAGGGAATAAAACGACTCTGGAGCAGCCATGAAAAGAGACGGGGGAAGAGTCAACCTCCAGCAGAAGGCCTTTGTGCAATCAGATAGCCACGTTCTGGGAGGAGGGAGGCCGGCCGGGACACACTATACGCCATTAGCATCTGCAAAGGCCGTCACATTGACTAATAGCCAGCGCCACAACGGCACAGTGGTTCAGTTTGTGTTTTCCCTCAATCCCCTTTATGCTGGTGACACAAAAGCAGCCGGCCCAGACCTGTCAAATGTGCCACAGCAGCGGACGTGCACAAAGCTTCATTTCTACTCTTTCTTAGGAAAAAGAAAGGGCCAATCTTGTTGCTTCATTTTATTTTAATCCCCCACCTCATCACACGAGACACATTCTGGGTGTTTGAGCCTGGGGGGGGGGGGGGAGTCAGACGCTTGTCAGTATATGATGAAACCCTTAAATAAGTCTCAGAAAAGGGGCAATAAATTGTGGGGCTGGGTGCTTTTTGGCAGAAGCAGCGATGTTAGCATTTGTTTGACTTCTTGTTGGCCGCGCTGGCTTTGTCTTGGTCTCCGTGTCTCCTCTGGGATCGGGCGGCTGAGGTTTTTGGCGACTGGATTGACACACTTGGTCGTCCTCGACTCCTCAACGGCACCAAACCGCTGCTGCAAAGCATCCTCACGTGGACGTTCACCAACACTAGGGTTCCACTTTAGAGATCGCTCTATACATTATCTCTCATTGGTTTCCTGTGACATATTATCGAGCTTGGAGTCATAAAGAAATAATGACGGGTGTGGATCTGTGCATGTTTGAAACCTGTTTGAAGCCTTTGCTTAATAAGTGTCTGTAAATTTGGACTCCGAAAGAGATTCCCTCCGGAAGCTCCTAAAAACGTTTTGCAGTAGACTTATTTCTGTCATGAACATAATAATAATAATAATTATTATTATTGATATTATTATAATAATACACTCTATTTATACTGCAACTTTCATACATGCTGCTCATAGTGCTTTACAATAAAAAAGACATGAAATAATATAAAGCAATAACAACAAGTTAGCAATGAAATATAGCAGCATTGTCACTAAAAAAAGATCCTGTGGGAAACCATGATTTTGTAAAATGTTGGTGGTGTTGGTCATTCATTTCCTTGATGATATTTTGGTAGACATGACAAATACTTAGAGCACATGAGATACTTGCTAACTCTCTCTGTGCACAAGACACACTGTACGACATTCAACACGTCCGCGAGACAGTTTCATATTTGAAGAGAGGCTCGAACACCTTAAAGACAAAGTCTCGGCCTGTGAGGGTCACTTGTCAGCACTTCATTCTACAAGTGCAGATAAACACAGTGGATGTAAATCTAACACTTTGCACCCCGGGAGACAAACTACCACAGTCACCGCGGATGAATCTTATCAGAAGCTTGTTGAAGCAACAGGCTTCCGTCTCCGTTTCAGGCCACAAAACCCTCTACTGTCCCCGGGGCCCGCTGCTTTCTGCCCTGCAGAGACAAAGCGTCACAATTGGCCTTTGTGTTCATTATGTTTGAGGCATCTTCCCATTGCACTGTGGGGTCCATTCCAATGCTGAATTAGGCCCATGGGGATTTTAGCCAAGTCACAAAGGTCAGTGACCTTCCTTGTCATACCCCCCAACACACACACACACACACAAACACTCACACACATACAGAGAGCCCTCTTCTGTGTGAGCTATAAATTACGGCAGTACTCAGCGTTTAGATTTAAGGACCTACAGGGCTCGACCGTGTGAATCCTGCGGTGGTCCTGTAGCTGCATGTGTGTGTGTGTGTGTGTGTGTGTGTGTGTGTCTGTGTGTTTCCACAGGGCTGGCAGGGCAGAGGATGACTGTCCACCATTCAAATGTGACGTGCACCCAGAAGAATCCATGAAGTGACCTCATCGTCTCTCACGGTGCAGGACATGAATCAGGCCATTGTGGAGTGACACATTCTCCATCATTAAATCCCTGATGGTGTGTGTATCTATATATTTTCCTACTAATCCCTCCAGATGCAGGGTGTCCGCTCACACACAGGGTCACCCTCTGCACAAGGGACAGACAAAACACACACACAGAGGAAGGACTGTCATGTCAGCGCTGCTTAAAATATCACATTAAAGATTCACATCAGAATTATCCTTTGGTTATTAATGTGAAAAAGTCAACTCCTGCATGAGGGAACTATTGGTTTCACAAATTTTGACCACATGAGTACTTAATAGGATCAGATTGGACCTTTCATACTCTCTGCAGATTACAACTACAACTAACAGAACAATTTGATGAGAATCTCCCTGAAGTTCAAACGTTGTCCTAGTTTTGATCTTTAGTCACATTGTGCAGGATCCTCTCTATATAATTTAACTGTCCCTCGAGATTTGCATACCAGGAGTTTTTTTTATTCTCACACACTTATGAATTTTGTTTTGATATATGTACGAGAATGCATCAAATTAACGAGCTGGTTTATTTTGGTTAAATTAGTTGTCTTTTACATTGTATCACTAACAGCAGTTTCAGGCGCAATAGTTGACAATTGTCGGCAGTGAAGACTTCAAGATGCTTCTTTTTCTTCTAGTGTTCAATGGTCTAAATGTCTTAAACAAATGTTTCACAATGCAAACGATCCAAACCGTGGTTCAGTTTGATCTGGACTCAGTGAAAACCTCTTTTAGTCAGACTGAAGTTTGGTCTGTTCCCAGCTGTGGACCGAGGAACCTTTCACAAGTGATTTGGTTCAAACTAAACTGAAAAGTCTGAATATCTGAACCGAACAGGGTTGTTGTGAAAGTAACCCTAACAAGAATTTATTAGTGAGGCCATAACAATAAATAAATGTAATAATAATAACCTAAAACTGCTTAATGAAGCCAATATTAGCATATTAAATAATAACTATATTGAATAATTCTGTGATATGAAATGTGCTCTAAAAAAAATCTTACTCTGTGGTAATGTCTGCTCAAAATCACTTTTAAGTTCTTATCAATGAACAATATCAGCTTAATATTAGTGACACCTCATGAAACATCCTCAGAGATCATTCTGCAGTGTGATCATTACTTTAAGTACAAATTTAAGTCTAACCCATGTACACAAGATGATGGTTAAAGTGTGAGTGACTAGTAAAATACTGAAGCTGTGGGAGAATAAATAAAAGGGGTGTGTGTGTGTGAGAGAGAGAGAGAGTGAGTGTGTGTGAACTTTCCTGTGCAGAATGGAGATACGCAAAGTTGCCATGGAAAAAGTGATCATCGCACAAACTGTTTCTGAATGGAGTGGAGGTCTCGGTGAGAGGGAGGGACGCTGAGCTTTCAGCCCAAGAAGCAGCTCTGGGTTTGCATGGACTTAGTGGGATTATGGGAGCATTCATGGCAGCCAGCGAGGCCAGCAGGTGAGGCCTGCACTCCGCTGCCTGAGCCGTTAGGTAAACAGAAACAAGCGGCGTCAAATCCCGGCTGCGTTGCCAGGCTGAAATTGTATCTGTCCACATCACTAACGTCAGTCAGGCTGATCTGATGGGCCTCCTCCTGCAGAGCCGCGGAGACGGGGGCCCGCACTTGTTGCCGGATGGGGGACACTGAGGAGCAGCTTTCATCGACTAAGTGCCATAGTGAGGCCAGACCAAAAACGGTCTGGTGACATTACTTGACTGGCCGTCAATAGTATCTTAGCAGGCACTAAAACCAAAAGCAAACAGGCAGTGCGGCTGAGTGCAGATGTTTGAGGCGAGGCTTCGTTCGGCGTTAGCAGCACCGTGTGTTTAAGTTTGCGAACTTTTGTCTCTTTTTAAGAAATGCTGATCCAATTTTCTCCAGGCTTATACTTTTAATTAGATTTGCATTTTCAAACAGGTCAGTTTTACATGTGTTCTGCCAGTAAAACGGAAAAAACAAGCTTAAGTTACAGGGACAGCTCAGTGTCATCGCAACAGATGAATAAAAGAAAATTAGCCACATTACACATTCGGAGGTGTCAGGGATTCTTGCGCTTTATTCTCAGACACGCTATATGTTTTTTTTCTCATGACCTTTGTACAAATACGAGTTGAAAATAAGATTAGAGGAGATTTAGGAAGATGTTGAGCTGAATGAAGACCTAAGACCTTAGACAGTGAGGGGACGCATGCTAACCAGAGGACATTCTGTCTGGAGTCAGTGATGTCGAAATGTAACACACAGTGTTTATACTGAAACAAAAATCCCGTAGTCGTCATTGTGCGGCTCCCCAGGGTTACATGGACTTTAATTGTCCATTGGTCCATCTCTCTGTCTCACATTGTCTGCTATTGTGACTCAACTCAACACACGTTTGTCAGCTGAATATTTTAAAAAGTTAACTTGTAACTTCATTGTTCTCCCCAACGTATTGTAAAACCGAACAGAACCTTTAAAGTGAAATCCATCACAGTGGTTTCCTATCGTGTCATGGACGTGCTCCTCCTCCGCCGCTGTCGCTCTGTTTGTTCACCTGCTGGTCAGTCATGTCCGGGCTGAAAGGCCAACGCTCGGCCCTGCTGACCTCCTGACCTCCGGCTGCCTCCACACGCCTCCTCTCCGGACCAGCAAATATTGTCATTTAGTCGGTCGGTCCGTCGATCAGTCAGTCAGTCAGTCGGTCAGTTGGTGAGTCGGTCAGTGTGTCTTTGCTGCCCACTTAGTGTTTGACTGTTGACAGAGAACAGCTCCACCACCATCGGACAAAAGCAATGGCAGGCCTTGTGTAGGTGTATTTGTGTGTGTGAGTGTGTGTATGTGTGTGTGTGTGTGTGTGTGTGTCTGTGTGTTTGTGTGTGTGTGTATCTGGCAGCTGTAGGATGAGCTGCAACAACTAGAAATTTAATTATATTATTTTAATAGATCAAAACTCCTTTCTTTAAATCTCACAGCCCTTAAGATTAACATCAGTTCAACAGTTTTTTAACAATTTATACAAACTGCAGCTATTCATTCGACTATACGACAGAAGTTAAACTATATTCAAAACCAATCTGTTGGTAAGATTCAAATTGAGTTCCAAATATGAATAACCCTTATTTTAGATGAGTTTATTTCGGTGAAGCCAAACAGTCAGGTCTGTTTAAATGCATATGCATAGGATGCAACAATAAATAAACCACTGAAAACTGATAAAATGTTTCCACTGTAGAAAAGCAACAAAATCATTCATACTTAAAAATGTAAATCTGCCACCTAAATCCACTGATCTGCATTTTTGCTCATAGGGGTGTGTTTGTGTGTGTGTTTGTGTGCGTGTGTGTGAATGGTCCTGGGTGCTCAGGAATGTTTGCTCTGCCCACACTCAGCGACTGTAATCGTGCTCGTCTCTGCAGCCGGGATTGAAACAGCCTTTTATCACCCGGACACGGCCTGTCCCTGCAAGAGGAGGAAGGTAAATAGTGGCAGCCACTTTAATAGGTGGATAATGTGGACGAGGGCACAAGCCTGACTGTCCCTGAGCAAACAGGATCATAGCAACCTGCAAACACTCACACACACACACAGACACACACAGACACGCGGGCCACAGCTCTCGTACAAAGAAGACATAAAGAATGTAAAGACGAAATGTCCACGTTGTCTTTTTATCTCATCGACCCACAGCTCGTAGTTCTCTGTGAGGATTTAAGTTACTCAAACATTTTCATTCTTTCAAAGACACACACACACACACTCTCACAACACTTGTTTATTTGTTTATTTAAATAAATCACATTGCATTGTGATGTCATGTTGTCTTTGTTGTCCTTATTTCATGGTCTTCAAATGAATAAGATTTCACAAGGAAATCCGTTTTCTCAAAACAAATACAGATCAGTCAAATGCAAAAAAAACACTTTCACAACAAGTCATCTTTATTTACTTCACAGTTGTTTTCTTTTCCGTTTCTTCTTGTTTAGCCACTTATCTAAACAAACAATGTAAACAATATAACTGATCAACTGTAGTAGAGCTGTGAAAGCTGAATATAGGACCAGTTGATCAGGCACTGAACATAATATAAACCTTTGTTAAATGTTGTCATGTTGTTGCTTGTGTTAATGGTTTATTTTTCCGTGTCTTTTCTATCATCATCGTTTCATCTTCTTCTTCCTCCTTCTCCTCTGATGAACTAAATCTGCTCCATCACATGTGAGGCAGTCTTATTTATAAACCACATTCCACACACAGAGGTTTTTTCAAAGTGCTATATAGGCAAATGATGCAATTAAAGAGATCAGTTAAAATCAAAAAGCACAATTTCAAACAATCAAAGATTAGAGATTCAAAAAGAGCATGAAAGAAAATGTAGTGTGTAGTTTTTGTTGCTCTCCTTGTGAGGATGTTGCATTGACTTCCATTCATTGTGACCAGCCTAACCTCATCCAGTTAACTTAACCAGGAACCAATGTTGCCTCATTAAGACTGTGGTCCCCGTGAGGACCACCGGTCCCGACAAGGTCTGTGGTTAGACTGGAAAACGTCCTAAAGAGGCAACAAAAACTAGAATACACACACAGATACACACATTCGTCATCATTATCATCATATGAAGCATACCAGCTTATCCTGGCTTATCACCACATACACTCACACATTTAAAACACCAGCAGCACACACACTCCCCGAGGTCTCCAGAGGCCAATTAAGAGAGTCTATCTACCTTGAGGCATGCACACCTCCAGTCACCACCACCACCATCAGCTACCTCCTCCTCCCCCTGTAGACCCTTTGACCCCTGACACACGACCTCTGCGCTGAATGAGTACACACAGGGGCGTCAGAGCAAGACCCCCGGCCATTTCTGCCTCGCTATGACACACACACACACACACACACTCACAAACCCTCTGGCTGTGCACAGTGAACTGAGCAGTAAAAGAGGTATGGACCACTGGTCGTACACAAGGCGCCTCACACCGCTGCCTCCTCACCGCACACATGCACCCACACAGCTGGGAGGTGAGGGGTTATTTGGGGGTCGCAGGTTAATACAGTCCAAACGAACCGGACAGCTGCAGGATGTAGGGGGCGCTGTGGAGATGAGGAGAACCTCAGAGAGTGTCGTTTTTTATCACCGAGGGTCATTTTGAGAAAAAGTAAGAAGAAGACAAGCAAGAAGCAGCATAGAAAGGAATGATGGAATGTAATCTGATTACAAGATGTGGTGCATGCATCATACAATGAAAAATCTTATTAAATGATGAAAACCTCCTGTTGCCCCGGACGCGCATAACAAGTTTAGACGTCTTACATTCAGAACGCAGTTTTTTCCATGTGAGTGAAACTAGTCTAAAGTTTTTCTCTTCCATCTCCTCAAGTTGAAAGGGGGATTCATATTGTCACTGCAGCTGTTTCATCTCTCGAGTCTTACACATCACCTTTGCACCGAATCCAACCCAATCCCCCAAATTTTGGGACGAAATGTAAATTGTTGCGACGTGGTGGTCAGTGTATGAGGACATCAAAGGGATCAGCTCAGCGGAGGCAGCGCTGGGAGGATAAAACCAGAGGCAGCCAACAAAACTAAGCCCGACCTGAAAGGCAGGCGGGCCCAGTAATACGGGATCATCCCTGGTGTAATTCCTCCCTCCTGGCCCCAACAAAGAGACCTGGGACAAGGGCTGCACGTCTGGGGGAGGGGGAGGAGGTGTCGGGGAAGGTCCGGTGGTCCGACAGTCACTGACCAGGTCGCCATGCCAACAGCATACATGCATGTATACGCACACACAGAAACAACCTCCTGCAACAGTCCTGAGCCCTCTTGCCCTTTTTCATCCCTTCTATATTCTAATCGGCCGCTCTGGGCCTCACATTGTGTGTGGACGTGTCCAAACATGGCGGGAGATCACAGGTCAGCCTGGACGCTGACCTTGGCCCCCGACAACGCCTTTTGGGGGCCCAGTGAAGGGGGGAGGGCGCGGAGGGTTGTGCTGCTGGATGTGGGTGGTGTCCAGCCACAGCTCCATCCTTTCGTGGCAAGTCCGGTTCCTAATCGGCTCAGAGGCCTGTGGGAGGCCGGAGACCAGTCAGTATTGTCCACATGTGGCTGAAAGGCCCGGCGCTGAAAGGCCGGGGCAGGACGGGGTCAGACTGGCCACAGCGCTCTGTCGCCTTTCAAACGCCATCGATACACTGCCTTCACTCGGGCCAGTCCCGCATGGCGAGCACCCAGCCATGTACAGCGACTGCTTTCAGGTTCACCAGAGGATGACACCGCTCTCTGGGTAAAAGCATCAAAGCATCATAAAATATATGATTTGATCTTTAACCTTGTAAAGAATCTTGTTACCCATCATATCATGTGGATTCAAAGGTACATTCCCATTATGTGATCGTAAATCCTTCTTTCTTTTCATTCCACCTTTCATTTGTGACCCAGACACTGATGAGGGGTTTCCTGGCTTTCCTAATGGTCAAAGTATTTTTTGTCCCGTTAAATATAATCATCAAAATTCAGATACTGTACGAACCCTGTGATTGGCTGTTGAACTGAAAGCACTTCAGTTTTATTGCTGCTTCAGTTCTCTATCTCCCTCTGTTGTATTTCCTCACCTACTTTTCGTGCTTCCTATGATCCCAAGTATTTCCTGGAGGGAGACCCACAATTGCATAGAGAAGACGAGAAGTGTGAAGATCTAATGTTTCAGCATCGTTCGAAAGAACTGCTACAGCAGAGAATTCAATGTCAAAAAAGAACAAAAAGCGAATTTCTATTGCTTAATTTGACAAGTTTGTGTATGTTGCAGGAATCCAAAGGGTTATGCAGGTTAGATGGCGGACACACACACACACACACACACAACAACACACACACAGACACACACTGCCTCCACTTGTTGACTCAGGACTCAATTAGCAGATGTTAAAAAGACGTTCCGGACTCTAGATTCACTTACACTCACACAGCCGCTGCCTTTTTTCTGAGTCTGACCCACACACGTTAATTCTATTACAGCCGTCTGCCAGACTGATTCCATCAAGCGTCTCTCGCTAACTTACACACGCTAATCACATTTTCAGCAGAACTAATGCTGATCAATGAGGTGGGAGAGGAGATGAAGTGGTGTGGCAGCACGCGGGGCCACTGGTGTGACACAAACCTCTGTTTGAGACACATTCCTCCGGACCAGAGAGAGAGAGGGAAGAACAACAAGCCGTGTTTCTGATGAGTGCTAAATTCACTCATGACCACGGGGTATTTACATTTTGTGATGAATGCTTATGGGCTCCATGTGGGACGAAAGAGAACTGAGATGTGCTGTCAGAGATGAGCTTTATGGATATTGCTTTTTAATGAGGTGAAACAAAAGCACATTTGGCAGAATCACCACAAAATGATTTAAAGACAATGAGAACTTAAATAATGAGATGTTCTCATATTTATAAGGAAACTTTAGGTCCCAACAGAACTTGAAAGCAACTGTGAAAAAAATTATTTATCTTGGAAATTATAAATTGACAAAACAATCTACTTACTACTTACTAGGACTCAGACAGAAAACACTATGAGATCATTGAGATCAACTTTATAAAACATGGTTCTTATTTTATAGTTTTCAGTTCTAACAGTTATACCTTTGACCCACAAAGGTAATCGCTAAGCTCCATGTAAACAGTGAAATTACTAAAATGAAATCCCACAAAAAAAATCATCTGTAAACAAACAAATTGTTTAGAAAGTTTGTCCAAACCAATTTATTTTTCGAGAAGAAACAAATAATCTGTTCACTCAAACCGCTGATTAACTCCCACAGGGCTGGAAAACTCGATGCACACACAATAATGGTAAGTGTGGTAGCTGCAAGTTGAGAGAGTTTTGAGACTGTGACGGGTAACGCACAGCTTTGTTAACTTTGCCTAACCTGGGAGTTTTAATTATTTGTTTTTGTCTGATAGCTTTTATTGCTTCTCCCATTCGACTTGATCCATTGCCCCGGATCTCACATATCATCACAAATAGAAACTAACTAAAGAATGAAGTATGAAACTGAGATGTCACCTTAATAAGTCGACTCCCTGTCACCCCTCGATCGGCTGCAACTCATCGCAGATTGTCTGGTCTTTGATAAAAGAAGGTGACACTGCAGCGAGTCCTGGGAAAGTCCAATTGCACCTAAGTGGGTGTTTTTTAATGAAGTGGGCTACAACTCTTCTTCAAACACACATTCACAGCACAAGTGACATCCCAAACTCCTCAGCTCAGGCTCACAACACCTGCCAGTGGAATCGTCTCTTTTTCCTCTCCCAGCCAAGTGAAAGACGAGCAATTAAATCCAATTGGAGCCCACAGCAGTGCTGGAACATGGGCCCCAAAAGGCCCAAGCGGTCCGGACGTTTAATCATCATCTGACCCAGTTGCTCGTTCTGATAAATGGGCTCGGGGAGGGAAAGCGTTGGCCAGTCATTAATCTACAGTCAGATGGGGACAAGCACACACGGTTGCCGCCAAGTTAATTGGCCACTTATTTTAGCACGAGCGGGAGGCTAAGGCGAGATGGAGATGGATGTTCCTCCGTTGATCCATAATACAGCCCTCCGGGGTACTAATACAAGCAAAGCAAACAGAATAGGAGGAGGAGGAGGTGAAGAGAATAAGATGAGAGGGGCTGTGTCTCTGAGGATATCTGAGCGTTTTCCATAACTTCATAGGTCATGAAAATACAGTCTAAGGTGGCTTAAAAGAGAACTGTCTTCTGGGTCAAGCCTGTCAATCATGACGTCTCATTGGTTGTCTTTAATTCTCATCCATGGTGTAATGTAGAATAAGTATTTCATAAGATAGTTAGCTTTCCAAAACCTCGAGAGAAAAAAAGAGCAGAGTTTCAAGAATGTGCTCAGGCTTCTTATCTGTCTTATCTCCTCCACCCTGTGTGTCCTCTCTGCCCGGCCGTCCAATCAGGTTGGAGTGAGGGTCAGCAGTCGTCCAGGTGGCTGCCCTCGTGATGGATGATGGGAACAGGAGGGGCGGACCCAGTCGTGATAAGGACCATATCTTGACAGGGGCTTCCTCTGCTAACCCGAGTTTAGTCGCACAGTGTCGACAGAGACAGATCAATGTGCGGTTGGATGGATGGATTGATGGATGGATGAGGAGGAGACAGACATGGGTGGGGTCTTACAGAACAAGGCACAACCTGTCCTGCTGTGTTATCAGTTCACCTCCTGACCCCTACACTTTCTTACCTTTTCCTCCAGGGTTCACTTGTTCGGTTGAGTTTCCTGGTGTGTTCTCAGTCAGTCCATCAGTTTGGTTCAGATCAAGTATCTTAACATTTATTGGATGGATTGTTGGATTTTGTGAAGCAACTCATGGTCCCTACAGTTTGTTCCCTTATTGCATTGATACAATACAGCTGCAACAAACACTGATACCTGAGGTTTGTACTATTTGTCGACCCTTTATTATTCTATTGTTCATACAACAGTTGCCACTTTGAGGTTGCCTCTACCCCCATCATGGCCAGGTGATAAAGAAGTGGTAGGACTAAGGGACGAATGGAGACAGGGCCCTCTGATGTAGGGGTAGTAGCCATCTACCCCTTCAAACACCCTTTCAACCATAGTGTGATATAATAATAATAATAATAATAATAATAATAATAATAATAATAATAATAATAATAATAGAACTTTATTGGTATCGAACTTATCTAACAAGGTTACAAAATGCTTCACACAAATAATCCATGGCAAAATGAGGAATGCAATTTTAAGATCCAAATCATAACATAAAAAGGTCAACACCTGAAATTTATAGAGAGACCCAACAGTTCCCAGTGTATTAAGGACCCCCTTAAAAATGAATGGGTAGACGTAAATTCCTGAATGCTTTACGAACGACCGAACGAATCAACATAGTGACAGCTGTGGGTATAATGCTCATAAATGTCAGTATGAAATCCGCAAATAATGCTGAAAAAATATTTAAATCAAGCGCATATCTGATTTTATTCCAGTGGCAAATGAAAGTGTCATTGAATCGCTGTGACAAGCGTTTCAGGAAAATCTTTCAATCAAAACTGGCATTTAAACAGTCAGATTGAGAGTAACGAGTAACGTTCGTACTCCTTTGTCCCGCGTGAAGTTTGAAATAAACTTCTCTGCTCATTTTCAATGCAGGGCAGAAGTTTCTATGAACAAGACTAACATTATATTGAATTAATTGATGTAAACCTGAAGACTAACTGACTGTGTATTGATCAATAGATCAATCTGTCCCGTCTGTCCTGCAGTTTTCAGATTTGTCTCTGTTTTAATGTTGGTTGATAACGGTTGTTAATATAACTTTAGTTGATATTGTTTGTCACAATAATAATGTTTGTTTGCTGCTGATGTCAAAGCGAGTGGGGTCCCAATTCCTAGGGGAACATGTTCTAGCCCTCTCCCATGTGGCCTGGTTTGGAGGGGGACACTAACCCTAACCCCCTCATATCTGGGGCCAAGGAAGAAGAATTGGCCCCTATAACTACTATTTTCCCATACTTGTCTTAACCTTAACTTAACCTAACCTCAAAGTGTAGTGAATTGCAGTATGTCTCTTTCTTTCAGTTAACACAGTCATGTAATGGGGACTCATCCCCATAGAGACGAGTCCCCATTACACGACTGTGTTAACTGATCCAGGTTTTCACAAAAACAGAAAACCATGACCACTCACACAACACATAGTGAGCTGAGGTGTGACCTGTGATCTGAGACAACAAACAGGTAAAGAAACCCATTAGTCCCATCGATCACCCTGAAAGATCTCATGAAATCAGAGACTGGACGTCCTCAGGGCAGATCTCAGTGGGTGAAAGTGGGGCTGTTTTCTTGTCCGGCCATGCAGTGTGTGAGTATTTGTGTTTTATTGTCACATATGTAATGTTTGGGACCTTCACCATCTGGAGTTTCCTAGTGTCGATGTTGCATACCTCCTCACCGTCAGGCCTTGGTGAATTCAAGGAATTGGACTGAACACCAGGAGTCTGATCAATATGATAAATTAGGGCGTCACTTCCCTGTGCAACCTAATTCCAGCTAATTGGGACTTTTCACACATATCTCTGGAGCAGAATGCCTCCCCTAATGAGCGCGGCTGCTTTCATTCTGTGATCTGTGGACAGCAGCAGGAGGTTGGCCTGGCTGACCCGCTCGGTCCCCGGTGGTGCGTGCTGAGCCGGACCCATCTCCTGGTGCAGCCCCACTGAATAGCTGCTCATCCCCTGCTCTCTGCAGGAGCCCTCGATCTTGTGAGCGCCAGGCCTGACCCCACGCTAGGGGAGCGAGCCAGGGTCAGCTCCTAGAGTCAACAACCCCGGACTGGCCTCCACACCAGTGCCGTGCCCTCCGACCACAAGCCTCCACTGACCTGACCCTGCTCAAGCCTGGCGGGGCTTCCTGTGGTGAGTCAGGGGGTCAGTCTCCCAGTGGGTCATTGTAGCACTCGCTGACCAATGATGAAAGGGCTTGTGGTCCAGCCAAAAAGGGCTGTAGGAGCCCTGAAAGTGAGGGGAGAGCGGCACCCCTGTGGCTGGAGTCTAATTTAGTGGGATGCTGGTGCGTTAGTGACAGACGCTGGGCCAACAATGGCTCAGTACTGGTAAACAATAATGTTTGTGCAAGGTTTCTTTCTTGGGGCCAATCTAGTGTTCACAAAGCCCATCTGGCATCAATAAGATGTCCTGAGATGCTATTCAGCACATCAGTCTTCATTTTGCCTGGACCTTCAGCAGAGGTCCTCTCTAGATGCTCAATACCCAGTGTGGCCGAACACTTAAAAAGTGACAGATGCTATAGATCTAAAGTTTTGGTATTGAAGTGAGCATATGTGAAATCTTTCTATTAGATTAGAATCAATGCACGCTTAAATCACTTATACAAAGCTGAGACTTCATTAGTGGCTTTTGGAATCCAGCTAAATTTGACCATATTAGATTCTCATCTCAGAATTGACATTTATTGGGGGGTTTTTCAGTTTCTTTTCTATTATGAAGAGATTCACAAAAGCAGGCATTTATAAAACCTTTGCAAACATGAGCAAAATACAACTTCTCGCCTGAGCAGACTTTATACAGTTATTAGTGAAGATTTATCAAAGTTGCTCACAGTAGAATTTCAGCCATTAAGTTCATATTCAGGGGGAAGAAATTCCTCAAAGCAACAGTTTGTGTTTTTTGTTTCTTGCCAAGAGTTAAATGACAACATTGATGCAAACTTCATAACTGATTTACATTTTTCAAAGAAAGGACGTGGTTACCCGCTTTGCATTAAAACTGGAAACAGTTACAATATCTTGTTATCTTGTTTTTGAATCTGTCTGATCTGAACTTATATATTATGTTCTCTACATCATGTTCAGTCAATTTTCATGCAAGGTCAAGTGTTCTTCTGAGCTGCACCAGTCACTGAAATGGAAATATCTTGTCTCTCTTGTGCATCAAGAAAGAATTCTAACTTTGGATCTACATTAGAATTTAAACATCTGTTGGTTTGACAAATGTTTTCTTCATATTTTTGGTTTGTAATTACTGACAGGTCATTGCTTGTTCAGGGGTTGAAGGGAATTGTTGCTACTTGGGCCAAAAGTATAAAACAGTTCAGAGAATTTCCCCCAGAACAGGGAGAGGGTCCAAAATGCAAAAACATAGTCATTCCAGTTCAATTCAGACACAAATGACACATGGTCTTTATGCAGAGGAGTGTGGGAGGAAGTTTGGAACAAGATGGCCAGTGAGTATTTTGTTCCCTGTGATGAGGCTGGGCTGGGGGTGAATAGTCAGGAGGCTAATGAATCAGAGCGATACACTTTCATAGAGCGTGAGAGTGGAGGAAGTGAGCACAGCAAGTGGCAGATAGAAGCCAGGACTCTCTCTCTCTCTCTCTCCCACTCTGGGTCTAACTCTCTATGTCTCCCGCCCGATCTGGGACAGGAAGTGGGATTGTTTGTGACCAGCACGTGTGATCCACAACCCAGCATGCTCTGCTCTCCTGAGGGAGGTCAGGCAGGAAGTGGCCAGGCGTGGGCTGTGACCTCTGAGTAATGAGCGCGGACCCTCAGGGGGAATCGCTGCCTGCTGCCACGTTCTCTCTGCGTGTGCACACACACGCGCGCACACACGCATGCACGCACACACGTGCACACACGCATGCACGCACACACGTGCACACACACACACACACACACACACACACACACATATACACACATAAACACATACAAGCACACGCAAACAAACACACACATTGGAACACTGTGCAGGCAGTAGACTCAGATTAGTTAAAATCACCAGTTTAACACGTGCAGGTGTTAATGGTGATGCTGCTGGTGCTCGCTCTGTACAGTGTGTGGTACACAGTATCAGACAGCAGGACCTCAAGCACAGAAAGGATGCGTCAGTGGTTTTGAGCCCCTTTTAAACCATTTTGAACTTTATAAACAGATCATACTTACAGCATCTGTGTTGGAAAAGCTTATATATATATTGAGAGTATATTACATCTACATAACTGTCTGAGGAGCTCAGATCAGCAGAGTCAGTTATGTCTTAGGACTTTTATCTGAAAGCCTTCCCTGCATTGATTTGATTTTTAATTCCACATATATTACTTGTTTAATACAATTGCTCGTATCTGCTCCGTTTTGAAACAGTTGATATAATGACCTATCATTTTTAATTTGCTGCCATTGTAGAGAACTTTGTGATGTGGATTCTGAAAAGTGCTCTATAAATACAGTTCATATGTATAATTACAGAAAGTAAAAATAAGATCAGCTGGATTGATCAAACAACCTTGTTCCTATTTTGTTTTGATAATGCATGTGTAAGTATTAGAGTGGGCCACCATATTTATATCTCTATTTCTCAGATCATGCAGACAGAAGCTAAATACAAAGCAGGTCTCACATGTTGATACTGAGGTCGACAGTAACGTTTGTTCTACTTTTGGAAACTGAGCCGTACCTGCCAGAAGTCAGATGCAACTGAATGAACTTGTTTTCTGTAACATGGTGGCAGCGGTATGCATGTGTGTGTGTGTGGGTGTGTGCGTGTGTGTGCGTGTGTGTGTGTGTGTATGTGTGTGTGTGTGTGTGTGTGTGCGTGTGTGTGTGTGTGTGTATATTTTCTATTTGTGCTGTAGAAAATTCACTTTGGCAAATTGCTCTTTTCCCATGCCTCTTGCCCTTTCTCTGGCATTCAGCTTGTTAAGCTCTGCCATTGTCACTGCTGTGTGTATGTGTGTGTGTGTGTGTGTGTTTGTGTGTGTGTATATTTGCATGACAGGATCCATGTGCGTTAATGTGTCTGCTTTATACGTCAATGTCTTCATGTAAAGCGTGTTCATGTCAGTGAGTGGACGGACTGGGTGTCAGACAGTGGGCTAATAAGGGATAATTCCTAGGGTTCGTCCTGAGGGGATGGGTGTGTGTGTGTGTGTGAGTGTGGGTGTGTGGTGTGGGGGGGGGGAGTTGTCAGCAGGGCACCCAGCCAGGTTCCCAGGACACCCTCAGCAGACCACTCGAGACGAAGAGAAAGAGTAGAGAGAGGCAGCCAGGGAGGAGGAGAGAGGGAAGACGGGAGAGACGTTCCCCGAAACAAAACACAAAAAAACCTGAGGCCACAAGTCAGTCGGGGAGGCATTCAGATCCCACGCAGGTAGCCGGGCCAGAGCCAAGCCAAATTGCCCTTTGTGACACAAGAGCCTTTCAGTGGGAACAGGATGCTGTCTGCGGGATGTCCCAGACCCCTCGGCGCTGCATTGTGGGGTGTGTGTTTTAGTGCGTGTGCGTGCATGTCTGGCCCAGTGTTGACTTTCGGGAAAGATTGACGAGGGACGACTTGGCTCTCTTCACTGTCAAACGTCCGACAGTGAATGAACGCTTCATAGACAAACTCAATTAGTTGGCGTGAAGATTTGAAGGAGGTGTCTGGCTCGACAATAGGTCTCCTGTTTTGACATATGGCCGTGGTGAATGTATGGCAAACATATCTCTCTGTGGGTGTTGAGTCCGTGGCAGACAGGTTAAAGACGCTCTGACACCAAGAGACAGAGGGCAGGGTGGATGGAGTGAAAAGCCCCAACAGTGGGAAAGTAAGTGATAATAACAGTGACGGCCCAAGACACAGATTGTTAATGTACACAACAGATTGAACTCAGAGTCGTGAATCAGGACCAGGTTCTCCCTGCATGATGTCATCAGACCTTAAAGGCTCAGCTCATCCGATTCACGATATGACATATTGTCCACATATCCTCCAGGGTAATCAAGATTTGGGAAATTCGGCCACTGAGACCTTTAAATAAAACTGAATTCTCAGCAGAAACACATTTTTCAAGAACAGAGTCATTTTGTGAAGTGGTATTTATTTCAGTTCTACTCATACTCAAGTAGTACTGGTGAAAAATCTCCCCGCTTCCTCTAACACACTGTGACACTGAAATATATACATTTAAGTTTATTTTAGTTGCTTAGCACTTTCATCTCAAACTGGCTTAAGACCATAAAGCTGTTTTGATCTCTTTATTAACATAATCTTTACCCCATTTCCAAGGTGTGTAACAACCTACTGCTTAATACATGTATTGAAGTGTCTGTCTATTTTCCCATGTTCATGGCACATGTGCATGTGGGTGTTCACCGAATGTACCACCATGCTCCCATGTTCCAATGCACACTTCATAGCTAATACAGAGTTTGTGTGTGTGTGTGTGTTACAGCTGGTGATTTCTCGAGGTCATGTTTACTCCTGTGCTGTAGTCAGTTCTGTTTCTCATGAGTTCCCTGAAAGCCCTGATGAATGGCTCTGTAAGTTTGCGGTGGCACGAGCTGAGTTAAACTTGAGGCCCCCCCCCCTCCTCTGCGGACCGAACTTTCATAAAACATATTTAACCCTGAACCACCCTGATGTTTCCTGCGTCATATTTTAAAGTTCAGGTGCTGAAAGCAGCTCCGTGGTGGGAGAAGAACCAGCATGTCCTGCACAAAAGACTGAGTTTATGTCGTCTAAAATCAGTACAAGAGGAGGCTGATGAAGGGGAAGGCGGTTGTATGTGTGTGTGTGTGTGTGTGTGTGTGTGTGTGTGTGTGTGTGTGTGTTCATTCCCATGACAACAAGGATGAAAACACGTACTTCCTTGCACAGTGAGCCCATATAAGGGGGCTGCTGGGCCGAGGCCTGCTCAACAATACCTTTAATGTCATAGCTGGCTGACTGCTCTTTGTGTGCAGGGCGGTGCGCTGCGACCCACACAAAAACTCAAAGGCAAAATGGATTAGAAAACGAGAGAAAAGATGACTGAATCAAACCCAGTGGATTGGAGGAGATTAGCTGAAGAGATTATGGGAAAAAATGACACACTAATTACTTTCTGTTGGTGTAGGGGATGAGTTTTAAAGTTTTTTTTAATTTGATGGAAGTGTGTACCCCGTCAGTGGAGATTCTTCACCTCCTTGTCTCTATAAGAAGACATTTGGATTGAAACAAATAGCTGATCAAATGATGAACAAATTTTAAATAATTGATCAATCATTTCAGCTACTTTCAAATTTGCCAATAACCCTTTTAATCAAGCTTTCATTTGTGATGATTTGTCTCCTCTGCCTCATTGTTAAATAATCTTTACTTTATCTAAAATTTGACAACTTTTGACAACATTTCCCAGATTCCATTGTGTGTTTGAAACCATAACACTAACCATGCAATCTGGAACAAAGAAAAATAAATGAAAATGTTAATATCTGTGAGTTGATCTAGAAAAGAAAATATTATTTTAAAATGAAATAAAAGTTAATGATAAGTAACAAAGAAGTGAATCTTTCTGATGAATAGCACTTATTTTGTTGCTTACAAAAATAGCATTTGGTTAATGTCACTCTTATTGTCAATCCCCAAGTGATCGTTCTGCATTGTATTCAAGAATGAAAACTTTGTTAAACCTTTTAAAATCCAGAACGTTGCTATTTGTCAACCTCTTCAAACCAAGTCAAACATCACAGAGCTTTGAATGTGAAGCTGCCTCTAAGTCCTGCTCTGTACCTACAGTGAAGTGCTCCGCTCCTTCCTGTTGTGTTTGTGAGGAATCCAAACTGAATTCAAACACTTTAAGAGAAACAACAGCGGCCACTCAGAACTGCAATCTGACTTTGTGACTTCCACTCCTGCTCAAGGGAAAGCTTCTCTCTCACTGTTAATTATTTGACCAAACTGGAGTCGAGGAGCTCAGACAAAGTCCAGTGTGGAGTTTGCTCTGCTCTCCAGGTCTCCAATTAGCCTAAAAAGACCCCAGGAAGGGGAGCAGAGACAATGGAGGAGAAAGAGAGCGGGGGGCCAGAAGAAAACAAAACACAACAATCAACAAGACCTCCTGGCGTCCTTGTCTGGTGGGTGAGGGGACGCTCACACACACACACACTCGGACCTCCTCACATCTCTCACAAATGCTGTGGTGTTTTCGGAGCCCCGGCCGTCACTGTGGAAACCTGGAGCTTCTTTCGTTCGTTGCATTCGTTCACTTCCCTTCCTCCCTCCTGACGGTTTTCTCTCATTGCACACACACATTGACATCCCACCACCCCAGTCCCCTCCTCCTCCCTGCCCTCCCTTCTTCCCGGACTAAAACAAAGCATCAGGCTGAAAGGGCTCTGAGGTAGGTAAATGTATTCAGTGACACCGGCCGGATGATTCCATTCTGCGCCAACCCTGTAACATTTGTTTCAGGCCTTGTCTGAGGGCAGGGACAGCGTGTTGGGCCTTTTGTCCCACGTGCCCTCTGCACAGCCCTGCAGTTAATGGTGGCCTTGTCCCAGACTGCTGGACCAGAAACCTGCAGCCCCACGGGACGGACAGACATGGTGACACGGGAAGTGGGAGAAACAGGGGAGGCTGAGGAGGATGAGGGGGTTGCTGGGGTATGCAAGCTGCTCAGCTGGTGAGCCGACCTCAGAGGTTCTCTACAAGATAGTGTCTGTGCTGCAAAAGTAAAGGGATTTACGGCTGAGGGAAAGAAACACAAACACATATGCATGCACAGGCACCTCCATCCTCTTAAAGTTGCATCTCCTCTCCTCTCCTCTCCTCTCCTCTCCTCTCCTCTCCTCTCCTCTCCTCTCCTCTCCTCTCCTCTCCTCTCCTCTCCTCTCCTCTCCTCTCCTCTCCTGCTCTCTCCTCCCCTCTGCTCTCCCTTGTTTTTCCTGACCCTCTCTGAGTGACAGACGGTTCCGGCCGAGGGGCCAGGTGCTCGTGAGGAGGGTAAACTTGTTCTCTGGGGGGTCAGAGGCAAAGTCCTGCTGCTATCATGTCTGAAGAGGCCCCCCCCCCCAGCCTTCAGCAGTAAGGGTCCTCGCTCTTTCACTACAGACTGCTTGAGAGAGCTTCTTCACTCTTGCTCGGAGACGAGTGGGGCATTGGGGCTGAGATCTATCCCACACTTGACTCTGGTAATCTGCTGAACAGCAGAGGAGCCGCAGCCTCTGGTGATTTCAGAGAAGAGTAGAACCGTGGAGCTGTATCACTGAAACATTGATACAAAAATAAGTGGTTTACAAAACTCATCTTTAAAGGTCACATCAAAACATCTAATGCAAACCCAAAATGGTTCTTTCATTTTCATTTCTATAAATCTGATTACGTTTCAGATGAACAGTGCATGAGAAGTATTTAGAACTTTTAATAAAGTGAAACTATTCCACCCTATAAAAATCTTAATATCTAAAATGTATTTGAATTACAAATCCATAATGTGTTTGCAGAATCTTGAGGTATAAAACTAAAATTAAGTACCTTCAAATGAAATTATGTTACTTATTATTTCCATTTAGAAAAACTTTAATTAATTTAATTAACTTTGTCTACGTCTGTCGCTGAAAAAGCATTATACTTGCAAATATCTGTGTGCACTATCACTTTCTGTTACTTTTTGGGAAGTGGGATAATGGTTTGATTAAAAAAATACCTGATGAATATGTTGCACATCAGAGCATACTGCTAGAGGGCCACAGTTGGTCATCGAACTGAACTTAGATGAAACAAGTCACTTGTTTGAAACCGCTCCTGTTTCCACACTGAGATTTCATCTCCATGATTTCGCTCCTGCATTGAAATGTCCATCTGCTTCTATGTCAGGGATTCCCAGGATTCCCGCCGAAGTATTTCTGTCTTTGTGTGTGTGTGTGTGTATAAGTGGGTGTGTGTGTATTCATAAGACCCAAAACTCAAATCCACCCACTCTCTGTCTATGTTCAGCAACAAAATCAGCTCTTGTATTGGGGGCCGCCACTACAAACTGTGTATGAGGGGATTAGGGGCTCCTTGACCGCTCCTTCAAACACACACCCAGCATGGCTGCCTCGATTATGACCATTAGATGCCCTGTAAATGAGACCGAGATGAAAGGAGGGAACAGAGAGGGCTTTTCCCAGCGACGAGTTTGACCACACGTTCAGTAAAAATGAATCTATAATCCAAAAGCCCACAAAGGCCAGAGTGGAAGCTGTCCTAGAGGGTTGTGCTACCTTGCTGGGAGAGGCTTTATGTTTCTATTGCCTTTATTGAGCCTGGTAGTGCTATAATAATGATTAGAGACTTAAAAGGCTAGATTAGAGTGAGGACAAGGGCAAGCTTAGTGTGTGAAGTAATTTTAGGGCAGTTGAGCAGGTTCCTTAATGAGAAAATTCCTCTGAACAACAGTGAAAAGGACACAGGCCTCGGTCCAACTGACGACAGGGCTGCCCTCAGATCAGGCTTTGAATGGAAAAACAAAAGTGCTCCCTATTCTCCACCACACACACACAAACACACGCACACTCACACGCCCACGCTGCTGTCACAGGGCAGCGCATCTCAGGTGTGTGTGTGCTCGGTGGAGCTGCGGGCGGTGCAAGGTGATCCCGTATTATTCAGGGGTGCTTTTTACTCGTCAGGAGAAAGTGCTGTGGGGCAGAGGGGCTTCACACAGCTGCTGTCTATTCACCAGCAGAGGAGGCGCAGGCTGAGAGGCTGAGGAGCTGAGGAGCTGACACTCAAATGACTGACACTCCAGAGGCTGCACACGAAGGCCAAGGGGTGTCAACACGACAGGTCTGCAACTTCCTGAAAGGGCACACTCCTCTGGTTCAGTAACATCTTATCGGTGGCACTTATTTCAAATTTGAAAACCGTTTGCAACTTGTGTCTGTGTTCTTCTAAATTCGAATCAAGTTGCCATCAGCTGAGGTCTGATGCTGTTTGACTGGAGCCAATTTTACTCCTGACATGAAATGTGTCATCATCTTAAAATGTATGGATTCACAAAAAAAAAAGTATGAAATGTATCCAAAGTAGTAGTAGTTACACACTGAAATTATTCTAGAAGAAAAATCCCTTTTTCGAGCAACCCTTTACACGCAACACAAATTAAATGCACATTTTTCTTGTCCGTTTTTCTGCCAAGTTGATCCGACCCTACGAGCAGCCCAGGATTCACCTCAAATATCCCTTAACTCCCAACTGGAGCTGATAACAAAGCTGAGCGGGATGCCAACAAAGCCCCAGGAGGTTCTGAAATATCTCACTACCACCTCCCACCCCCCCAGGCAGAGTAACTCCCTCTCCTGTCAGAATTCCTCGCCTGTTCAGCTCAGGACAGACAATATGTGAATGTGAAACCCGGTGCAGATGGGCCCTCTGGGACGTGTGCTCATCACGTATGGTTTGGGATAAAGGAAGAACTGCCGGGAGACGGGAGGGAAACTCAAGCATGGAGAGGAGAAGGGGGATGAGCCTTCCACAGAGTCAGTGTTAGGAGGAATAAGATCCAGGATCTGTTCCTCCTGCACGTGGCTCCCACACATCAGTTGGGGGATTTAACTGGGACGTGGAGTCAATTTGCAACCAATTCAGTTTCTTTTAACTACACAAATTTCTAAACACACTAATCCATATAATACTCGAGTCTACATACCTTCGAGGGGGTCCAAGAAAATTGGAATTTGGTCAAAATGAATGAGTGTCCCTTGAGAGCAGTTAGGAATTCTTCAACTCACTGGATCATTCATCATCTGTCAACTTCAGTTAAATTAACATCTTTTCCCAAGAGAAACTGACCGAGTCCTAATGTCTACATCTTCTGAACATTTTTGCAACATGGCTCGTGGTTGATTGGCAGACGATTGACTCAGATTATGAGTATGTGACCATAACTTTTTTGCACACATTTCATTATTATTTCTTTTAGATGTGGTTTAATGTTTATGTGCTGAAAATGTTAATTCAAATTACAACTACCATGAGATTGTGTGTGTCCTGCAGTTTATTTTAATTAGGTCCACCTGAACAAGAAGTAATGTTGACTGATGTTTTAAAGAAACAATTTTTACACAATAGATACAACAAAATAGTGAGGGAAGGTTGTGTGATGGTTGGCGGTTCGATACCTGGTTCCTCCAGTTTGAATCCTCAAGACAGCTACAGCCTGCAGAGAAACAGCAGCTAGAGAACAGAGAGGTTTGTCCAATAACAACAAGCAACGTGGATCTACTGATCCACAAATGACAGCGTATGAATGTGTGAGTGAATATTTATCTATAAATGATATTTACTATCTACTGTGTATGATATGCATGGGGAACTGTGAAAAAAACATTTAAAGATTTAGTTCAAAAGTTATCAGCAGCCTCTAAACCAGATAAAATAAGATAAGATAATCCTTTATTAGGTTCACTACGGGTCAATTTAGTGTGTATTTTGCAAACAGCAGAGGGGACGGAAAAATTCGAAATAATGAACGAACAAAGACATGAAATATAACACAATAGTATGTACAATGTAAACTAAACATATACTGTGTAAACATGACTGAAAATACAATTTTATATTATCATTATTATAATCATTATTAATAGTTAATATTAGTAGTAGTATTAGTATTAGTACTAGTAGTATATACTTTTATATTGAGTATTTTATCGGATTCTTGATACTGGACACGGCAACGACTTTCAGTTGCTGTTCTCTCCTCCACCACTAGAGGGCAGTGTTGTGTGTGAAGTTGCTTGTAGAGCAGACAGGAGGCTGCAGAGCAACAGATGAGAGGAAGTTGACCAAGGTGAGGACCCGGCAGCAGAAAACACGTGTCTGCATCATACAAACAAGAAATCACAACAACAACAACAACAACAACAACAACAAAAACAACACATTAAGAACACGTTGATATCACACAGTCAGAGAGCAGCCGTTCATTTGTGTCTTCACCACCAGCTGCTGAGGGAGGACGTGACATATCCTGGTTTACATTTCATCTCAGAATAAAAAAGCCTTTGGGTGAATTTAGGGTTGCCATCTTGTTTGCTCCTGTTTTGTTGACAGATGAGATTTTTAGTGTCGTTTTTTTTGTGTTCAAATTGTGTGTTCTTCATCAGTTACAGACCAACAAATACTATTGTTTGTTTAAACCTGTTTTAAAACGAGCAAAGCCTTTTAGCTGGTTGCTGACTTTAGAAATAATGTTTCTTCTCAGGTTTCGACTCATGTTTCTAGCCTGTATATATCATTAGATAGATAAATAGATATATGGGTAGATATATAGATAGTTCATGAAAGATAGATAGATAGATAGATAGATAAAGACCTCAGAGAGAGCGTCAAGTGAGGGATCCCTCTCTAAGGATGGACTTGCAACAGATGTCCCATGGAATGCGCATTATCTTCTGTCATCTCAGATATACAAAAATATAAGAACACACTCAACAAAACGATACAAATATAAGGAATACAAAATAAACGATATAAGGGAATGTTTGATGTGCATGTAACATTGAGAATGACGTAACAATGACATCTGTGCACCTTCCTCCTGTCAGTTCACAGCTGTGGATCATCATCAAAGTGTGTTTCTGTCATTGAGCGAGGCATCCACACAAGACTACACCCTTCAGAAGTCAGGATGCCAGTGTTTGCTCCAAGGATTACATTACCACACCAGAGGCCTGCCAGGCAGACCCACGGGCGGACATCACCACCCAAGGTAAAGCCTCCTCTGCTGGTGGATGTGGTGCATGGTGCAGGATGGGCCCAGGGACTTCATGGTGTTCCCCTCTTTTTTTCTGTGGCACTCGTCCCTCCGGGGAGTGTGTTGACTCAGATGGGACGAGTAAACAGAACCGGGGTGAAGGCATGTGGGCGCTCCATTCTCATGGATCGCCGGCCCAGTGGATTAGGCTAATGCTTGGCCCATGAGGGGACGGAGGAGGGGGCGGAGTTGTGGTGCGGCCTGCCCTGACAGGAGGTGATGGATTAGGGCTTTGTCAGGGCCCATGTTGGCCTGAGGGACCCAGGGATGAGGGAAGGAGGGAGGCAGAGGGGAGATCAGGGCCCAGGGGCAGCCCCAATCCAAGGATCAGCAACATGTTGACAAGGGATTAGTCCGTTTGGTGTGTTCCTTCAGGAGATGAAGTCTCATAGATGGTCAGGGAGAGAGATAGAAAGTGTACATGCATCGGACAATGATGTGATGTGCCATCAGATAGAGGATCCTGTTGAGCACTGACTGATGATCTGCGTTGCCACAGCTGGTTGTTGTTTCAGGTGAAACTAGGATGGCACTCTCAAGCACATACCTCCACCGAGGCCCAACGGTCCTTTATAAATCCAATCTATCTGCACCAAATTTCACTCATTTATAGATATCAGTTTTCAACAAGATCCATGAATAATTCCCTGGGTAAATGTCAAAAGGTATCCCATCTCGCCATGTTCTTCCCAGTTGTTTTTGTATAGACTAGCTGACAAACAAAGAGACATGTGAACCAACCCAAATACAAACGGACACTTGCGACTACGAAACATGTGCTATAAAGATCTGTTCACGGTTCCTGATACGTGTCATCAAGACGGAAGAAACTGCAGGTTTCTTTCTTAGCCAATGATTTCCTCCATTTTCTCCTTTTCAAGATCTGAAAAAAATGAAAAAATCTGGTGCTGCTGAGTCTGCCAGGAGTGAAAACCCTCACCATTTAGATTTCAGCAGCCTGTGATTGAGAACCGCTAATTTAACAACAGCCATAAATCCCCATGCATTATCAGGAGTGAGTTACAGGCGCTGCTGGTGAGACGGAAGTGGCAGTGGCACGATATCTCCGACGTCTCACGTTTGCCTCCTTCGTCGAGAATGTAAAGACCAGATTTCCTTTTTTATGGATTCCCTTTGAAATCTGGCACACTGGTCCCTCCCCTGGCTGTGATTTAACTTTATGCTCAGGGTTTATTTCTGGAATCCTACCACACTCCTCAGCTTGTTTAAGAGTGTGCCTTTTGTTTACTTTGCCAGTTGGGGCAAACAGTAAAGTGAGGTGATTAAGCATTTGCACGAGGTCTTGAACTCCCCCAAGAGAAACCACATGGAACTGTGGTGGAATGGAACGGAATTAGGAGGGAGGCCTGTCAGTCCACAGTTGCTGGTGCAGTTGAGTAGAGGGTATCTGGAGGAGAAATAAATGACCAACACTTGGCAGCATCACCCACTGGCGCTGTCTCCACATCTGGACTTTGTCTCGATCTATTAAAAGTGAAAAATTAGTTGTGCATAGTGATGTTATGGTAAGTGATGTCATTTCAATGAGAGCTTTCTATCATCTACTCTAAGGACGTCAGGTATTTGTCGTTCAACTGCGCAGTTTATTGCTGCAAGTATGTCTCGGAACATTTGCACTGAGACTACAATGTGTTCATCTGAACCGCGAATACATATTCACATGATGAGGGAGGGAGTTACGGGGGAGCAAAGTGAGACATGACTGAGAGCTGGTGACTGACATGTGGCAAGGAGGCACTGATCGGTCTCTTGACGAACTTGTCGCCGCACCACGCTCCATGTGTCAGGGCCTGGCACTCTCGCGGTGTCAGGCGTGGGTGGCCTCCTGACACGCGCTTGAATGTGCGTGTGTCACGTCCGTCTGGGCTGAAACCACTCCTGAGCACACACCCACACACTGACACTGACATGGTGCCATCAGGCAGACGGAGTCCCTGACAAACACAACCTATATGTCCTCCCTCGGGTTTCTCTCAATCTCCCAGCCGCCTTGTTGCTTCACTCTTCCTCTCGTAGTGTATCCCTCATGGGTTGAGCCTGACCACGGCCATTAACTAAAACCGAATGATTATATTCAATGTAATTACGGCTATGAGGAACAGAGAGAGGGTTGTGGCGGTGTGTGCGTCCAGCTCTTGGTCTTGGTTCATTTTGAAAATGAACCCTGTGCTGTAAATTGTAAGTGAGAGGAGAGTGCCAGCCAGTCACTACACAGGCGTCACTCACAGACCCCACTCTGTAATTGCCTGCTATAGCTGGAGCTGCTGTGTAATTTTTGACGTGGCTCTGTGGCGGTGCTGACAGAATAAGGGGCCGGAGATTTAATGCCCAGTCTCCATTTCTACCAAGCCTCTGACTCTCTCCGTACTGCTGTAGCTGTGAACCTTTTTTATATGTAGTTTCAATTATTTTGCTTCAGTTGGGCAAAACTTTCAGGCTGCCCCAGGCTGATGCACAGACTGGCTGGAATTAAAAACCGGATAACGGCCCGACAGGTAGTCGAGACACAAGCTGTCGTGTTTGCAGCAAAGAAAAAAAAAAAAGCACTACTAAGATCCCATTAATTCAGCATCACATTTGGAGCGATGTCATTCGTATGCACCGTGGAAGGCCATGTGTCTTCACATAGCAGATGTCAGTCCATTTGCTTACACGCTACATATTCATCCAAATGCATTCCTGCAGGTGTGTTCGAGGGCAGCGACCTCCTTGTGATGCACCCACTCAGCATGAGGCGGAGGAGGAGAAGGAGGAGGGAGTCTTTAGTGACAATAGCCCCCCTCATGGTGCTCTCCGTGGGTGTGGGCGGGGGGCATTTAAAGGCCATTCAGCCACTGGCTAGACCCCCCAAAGACGCCCCCACATTCTGGGGATGACTACCTGCCCAGGAGCCCACTCTCTGCCCATCTGTCCCCTCCAGAGGCAGCAGGAGAGTCCCTCCTCTTCCCTCCTTCACCACAGTGCTCCTGGAGAGGCTGCGGGCTCACACGCACAGACACACACACTTACACACACACTTGCACACGCTGATTGCTGACTCAGCTCTGCATCAGGCTGACAGTGCAAACGGAGCAAGGCAGGGGGTACTGAGTGTGTGTGTCTGTCTCTCTGTCTGTGTGTAGGAGGAAAGAGGCTGCTGTTGTATTTGTTGTAGAATGAGTCGGTGTGTGTGTGGGAGTTACTGTCGGTGGGTGACAGAGCATCCATGCGTGTTGATGGATGTGTGCGTGGGTGTTTGATGTGAGGGGAACGATACGTGTGTAGGAGGTGGTGGGTGTGTGCGTTTGTATGTAGAAAGAATTCAGTGGGTGGCTGTGGGTGTATTGCTGGGTGGGTGGTGGTATGCTAATACGCATATATTTGGAATTTTACTACAGATTTTAAAAGTGATTTAAAAGCTGAACAATGGCTTTTCTGATGCAAACACATTAAGAAACAGTCAAAGCTCAAGGACTGTATCTTGTAGTAATTAGAAGATGGATTTTCTTTAGATTTACTTTGGAGAAATTGAAGGACTTTTGGACTCACAACTCATATGCTTTGCACTTTTTTGGTGTGATATAATGTAATTAAATAAACCACTCCTTCCTGGCAAAACTTTATTTTGATGCCTGATAACAACATTTTCATATTTTTATTCTTTTTTTATATGGATAAATATTTAGGTTTTGGATAAATCTGCTCCAAATTGAACTTTTTCATGAAATTTTGAATCAAGTGTGTGGGTGTGTTTTTCTTATCAACACAGCCTTGTTTCTTGCAGCGAGGCAGCCGCTTGTAGCCTCATTCCCATAATCCGGGCTATAGCAACCAGCCGCTGTGACCTTCATCCCTACATGCTCAGCCCATTAGTCCAATTTACTCAACTGTCACACTCCAAACTAACACTCTCCTCCATTTTCTCAGAGCAGCAGGTTAAAAGAAGAGAAGGTGTTTTGCATTCCTCTCACCCTCCTGGTCTTAAGCCTCTTGGTCTTTGCACAGAAACTTGCTGAATAAACCTTCCCCTCTCTCCAGCAGTGAGAAATCAAACCTCATCCCCCTCCCTCGGAGGGAGGATGACTGTAGATGAGTTAGCTAAACACTTTCTGGCAAGCAGGCACGCCGCCGGCTGCACACACGAGGCCTGCAGGCGTGGGAAAGACCTGACTCTGATAATAAGCAGCATTTGGCCCTTCTAACCTCTGCAGGCTTTGGCTCGGGCTCGTTGTCTCTTTCCCCCTCACTTGTTTTCTCTCTCTGTGAGTGGAGGAGTCACAGGAGAGAAGGTCAGCCAGGGAGAGGCCCACAGCTGTGGCTGCGAGGTCCCAGTGTGTTTATTTGGCCAAGCCCAACCAAAATAAGCTCCAGCCAGGCATTGCTCCTGAGGACCGGGGCCACCGCCGCTGCGGCGCGTTTCATCCTGACAATGAAGGAAAGTGCTCGGGCCGAGGAGGGAGCTGCACAGTGCAAATATATAGTAGAACAGCTGCCTCGTCTGTGGGAGAGGAAGTGCACAGCAGATGTGGACAGGATGGATGGTTCATGTTCCCACACCTTCTCCTGTTGTACAGTTGTTCAGCCGTGCTCTGCGGTCACTGAATGAGTTCCTTTGTTTAACAAGAGAAAGTTTGCCTGACGAGTGGAAACGCCACAGACCGGAGGTGCAGAAGGAGTCCAGTATTTCATATTTACTTGAAATAAATTGCAAAAGTTGGAGCATGTGAATATATAGAAGTGTGCACGGTGTGAAAATAATGCAGATGTGATCTTCATATGAAACTGAAGGCAGCAGACGTGGCACTTTTGGGTCTACTGTCATTCTTGATGTTGCAGAGTTGTAAATTGAGTAGGAAAGACGGATTCATTGAAAGTATATAAAATAAAATAAATCACAGACACAGCTGCCCCGTCTTGTTTTCTTGCGAATCAGTAGATTCAAAGAGTTAAACAAAGCAACAGATTGTTTCCGCTGAGTCTAATTATAGGTGTTGCTCCTCACTCTGTTAATAGCTGCTATATAATAGAAGCCAATTTTGGAAGGGCCATAAAATGCACAGGGTCACAGTAATGCCTTTGATTCCCTGACCTGCTCCTCTATCAGTCAGGTGATCTAAACCTCGGGTCAACAGCCCTTTTGTAAGCACAATAACAACATCCCCATTCTGCTTTGCTCATCACACTGTCATGCCTTGACCTCCTATTGAAGAGGTCACCCGGCCCTAAGCAAAGGTGCACAGGTGTGCCCCAGGCCTGACATGGCTGCATGACTGACAGCTGCCCGCCCACCACTCCCTCCGGCCGCCAGTCAGTCCTTCCTGCCACGCCTGCCCCACTCTCTACGACAGCTCTGCTCATCTGTTGCGGGCTGTAAAGTTGACAGATAATTAGTTGTCCCTCTTATCTTATTCGCCCCACCCACCCATCCCACCCACTCCGTCAACGTTGCTGGAGTCACCATCTACAGCAGTTTGTCTCTAGTTTGCCATGTCTCACAGGACCCTGCCCATAACCAAGGCCCATCCTTACCTTAACACACCTCGTCCTCTGACCTGTAAACAACCTCTACAGGACTCAACCTTTCCAGCCCCTTCCTTCATCAACAGCCCCTTCCTCGCCTTTTCTTGCATCGCCCCTGGCGGTCAGTCAGCACCCTCGGTAAACTCCCTGGTTGTATTTGCCTTGTGAGGCCCCTCCTGGCTCTGTCAGTGGGGGAACAGCGTGGGGCCACAAAGAGGGACACGTGTCTGCAGAGCCGACGGACAAAGCAGGTGCTGTGGCCGGGGCTTGAGGAGGGGCAGCTGTCTATCAGACACGCTGCACCCAAACACTGACCACATCACATATGGCCACTAGATCACGGCCTGGTTGATTGACAGCAAGAGTGGGGTTGGTTGGACGCTGACCTCCGCGTAAACTGACCACAGCGCTACTGATGTCAGAATAGCCAAAAAAACTATCTGTTGTCATGTAATATGACAGAGATAAGGAACAGTAAGATTGTCATTGGACCATGATATTCGCTAGAGGTAACAAAGAATAACAAAATTATAATTGCAAACTTCATGAAATAATAATAAATAACATAAAATGTATTATTTTATATTTTGCGTTTTGCTGAATATTTATGCTGAGGGGGGGGGGGGGCTGTGTTTGAACAATTTCCGATATGTATCTGCAAGACTATATGTTATTGGCCTCTTAATGTGTGAATAATATGTGAAACTACTTTACTGAACTGGTAAAAGTTTTCATGTAATGTTTCTTTCCTGCGACTGAAGTGATATCTAAGAAGATTTGGCTTTTTTTTAAACTTTTTATTCTGATGTTCTTCAAAATGAATTAAGCAGATCAAGCAAGGTTAGGTTAAGATTTAAACGGTCACATTTCATTTCTGATTATTGAAGGTAAAACTTTGCTTTTCCACTTTGTTTTAAGTGTCCTTTTTTCATCTCTTGAAACTTCTCAGGCTTATATTTATCTGGATTTTTTTCATCGACCGGTGCCATTTGTAGCTGTAACAGAGGGCAGATGCCAACAGAAAGTATCTCCCATATCTACCAGCTCCGATCCACCCCCAGTCCATGCTACCTGCAGGATGCTCCATGCAAATCACTGATTCATGGGGGGCCCCAATTCTTAACCATTACCCCCCACCTCTTCTCAAATTAAAATGCAGAAATGTAGACATCCCTGTGAGATACTTCTACATAATTTGCTATCCTCCCCTGCTCCTTACCCCAACTCCCCAAAGCCTCCCTCTGCAGTCTGACAGCAAGTGGGTGACTTCTGACAGGTTGCATTGATCTCCTGGCTGGGAAAGAAGTCAGCTTGACAATGGAGAACATGTGTCCGTTTTAGGACAAGCCTTAACTTGTCTGACCCCCTCAGTTTGGGATGCGCCCACAGAAAAGGCCGTCCCCCAGTTAAACGAAAACAAAGTTTTATTGGTCTGACTCGTTTGAAGAGAAGTAGACATGGTTGTGTTTTGTTTTTCATCCAAATAATGAATAGAACCATTGACTTTGATTCATCTGTCTGAAGTGTTGTGCAGTCTCTGGTCGGTGGGTTAGATTTGGGGCTTTTTGGGGGGTTCCTTTAAAGCGGCAGACGGGAGTAATGTGTTATTGTCTGTGTGTGATTAGGTAGTTCTGTTCCATTGCTGTCTCTTCCATTTGAACATTAAATACGAGCCAGCCCACTTCTGAAATGTCTTTGATAGATGATATGAATAGCTAGACCCCTTTATAACAGCACTAAAAGTCTCCTTCTGGTTAATAAGTGGGATCATGATGGGGACATGGTTAAAAGATGGTTTAGTTTACATGTCTGTAATGTTCACGTCTTTCACTGAGTCGGTTGCTGTGTTACACACTACAATGATTGTTGGAAACCACACTGTAATGTGCAGTCAGTGGACATGTGCTGGATTCACAACTGGCTTCAGCACAGTTGGCCCTCTCTGTCCCAGTCCTGTGTGCGAGAGAAAGACACAAACCATCAAACCTTCTTGATAGAATTGAGCTGAAAGGACTCGCTCTCATTGCGTTTGTGCTTCTGACTGCCACAGCCTGAGGCACTTTAGTACACACAACACACCTGGATGACTCCAACGAGGTCTAACTGAACAGGAGATTGGTGGTTTGATCCCCAGTCTTCATGCTGAAGTGTCCTTAGGCAAGACACTGAACCCCACATTGCGCCTGAATAAACTTCATATGTACTGATGGAGCCCTCCTGTGTTTCCTGTATCTGTAATAAACTGCTCTCAGATATGCACTTAACTGCATGTGAGAATGCAGTTGTCCGAGCCAGTTGCTCCGCAAATTTTCTGAAATGTTTCCTGCCAGCCCACTAGTAATATGTTGCGAAAAATGTCAAAGTGAGTCAATGGGGCGCCACTCATTGCCTGAAAATCTTGAAATGTTCCTGTTGTTTTGAACGTGTCTGACCTGGACAATATCTGACTGCGTTCTTTATATGTGAAAGGAAAACTTGAAAGGAATGTCCAGACCCAATTTTCCTGGAGGTCATGTCTGTAAACAGTACTAGCATTTCGTTGGAAAGGCCTTTTAAAACCACCAGAGGACAATGTGCAGAGCTCGTCCTGAGCCGAGGGATTGAACTGGTTTGCTTGGACACAAAGGTTCAGTGGGTGAACTCCTGGTTACTTTCAGAAGTTCCTCACACTGCTTATCATCCTGCGGAGGACAGTATCATTTTTTCAGTGTGTCCTTATTTCCTGCCCAAGAACTTAAGAGTCGCAGCTTCTGATGCCGAATCCGTAAGAATAACAATGCTTTTAGTCTTTTTCTGAGTAATGGTCAAACCCACATGTCCTCGCCACAGTGGGAAAGGGAACACAGATGAGACACGGCCTCGGTAGTTTTGCAGTTGATTTCCTCTCAGCTTTGACATGACACTTGCACATGCTCATGACAGCAGGGTTAAATGGATGAGACCTACTCATCAGTGTTGATGTCTGTGAAGTACTTGCTAAAATAGTCACTCACTGCCGCAGGATGAAAGTTGATGAAGTCAGGCTTGACATTCACTGCCAGAGTGTTTGTGTCCAGAAGCTCAGTTAAAAGTGTGGATGTGTCACCTGTTCAGGACAACGGAAACAAGCTAAGTTTCCGTGAATAAAATGATATTCAAAAGGAAATACTCTCATACGTCCACCCTCTCAAACAGTGAGTGAGTGACAGAGTGAGGTGAGGACAGGAACAGCCAGAAGGTGAAGGGCATGTGGTCAGTAATGAATGTTCATGAGCGTTAATGCGATGACTTTCCATTAAGGTAATAAACCTATGACATGAAAACAATTAGCAGATAATGCTGTCACAGCGCTTTTAACGTGATAAATTAGCTATTAGTGTAATAAAGGTTACACTTATTTTTCCCTCTGTTGTCATAAAAATTTCTTGTTATAGTTTTATTGAATTAGCGATACATTTTATTTGGAGTCCATTTCCACTGATAACACAGTCATTTTTCATTTACTGTAGTATCACTCCCTCCCAGGTGTATAATCTATTTCATTTCCCAGACTTAACTATTTTGAGTAAATGTTTCATAAATAGATTATGACTTATTATGTTTATGCTCGTAATACTTTTTGAGACGTTTAACTTGTTGCCAACATTTTCAGCTTGTAAATCAATCAGTAGATCAAATGGCCTGTATTCTTAAAAATGGATTACAGATGTTCAGTTCCTACCCTGTTAGTTATTTAATAATTCCCACAGCGGTAATGGGAATTATCTTTCATCTTATCTTTGTCAAATTAGAGCCCCAGCTATTAGGTCCTATGTGTCGCTGACAGTGTTGAGCTGTGTTTTGTCTTCAACTTCTTGACTCTTTGGATCTCAGATGCAAGTATCCATTTTGACACTGCTCTTTTTGTGGAAATATGCAAGAAAACAACATTTGGAGTCATCTCATCTTTTAGGAGACCACAGTTAATTGACGACATCCCTCCCTGCGTCACTCACGACACCACAAGCTGAAGTGTGGTGAGTGTGTGAGTGTGTGAGTGTGTGTGTGTGTGTGTGTATGTGTGTGAAAACGACAGCAAGAGTTCTTGCGCAGTGTAGGAGGGTGGCGACAGTGCCTTTCATACTTTGTGAAATGAATTTGTATTCTGATTAATGAATCACAGCTCGGCTGATACACCAAGCAGCATGTGTCGACGGCTCCAGTCTGAGTGGCAGCTCCGGCTAAGGAGAGAAGCAGTTACAGCTTTAATCTATTTACGTTTGTACTTTCAATTTATCTGCCTTTTTTAGTTACGAAATCTGATTCTCCCATTTTGAAGAAGCTGATAATATTTAGAAATTGTATTATTACCATATGTTCTTCTGATTTTCAGGGTCAAACATAATTTGCCTAAATTTGCTGTTTTGCACACATACTAATGAGGTAAAGCCGTCATTATGCTATTGTGGATGCTAGATTATCCGCATGTGCCCAATTTGGATTTTCTCATCTATAGTATATAACGTTTTTCATCGATGTACATTTTTCAGGCCTGTCAAAAAGTTATGCTTCATTTAGTAAATTATTTTTAATTTAGTTTTTAGTTGAATCTCAGCATTAGTGGCCCTCCCATATAAATCCCTGTTTTTGTCCTGATGACATCTCTGACCTCTGATAACAAGAACACATTAACCAGTCATTGTCCGACTTTCAGTTCTATTCAGGGCCCGGGGTCAGAGTCAAAAATCAATACCTTGTTTTGTCTCACGTACACAGCCACTATCTCCACAAGCAGGAGTTTCTAATTAGTCAGGGTGGATGGTCCATGGATGTTAATTTCCAGATGCTGCTTCATCCAAAAAGAGGTGAAACTGAGGAGCTGTTTTTTTTATGTCCCAGATGAGAATAACTTTGTGTTATGATAGAGTTTTTGATCTCTAGCCTTATTTTGTTGGTTACTCAAAAGTTTTTTCCTTCTGTCAAAAATATTTTTTCACTCCCTTATTGAGGATTCAGGAAAGAGATTAGTACCTTGTGCTGACCCTGAGTCAGATATATTTGTTGATTATGGGCAAGGGTAACACAGCAAGAAGGTTCCTAGTTCGATTCTGTGGAAGTGGAATAAAAATACACCCTATTCTGCGTGCTTGTAATTTTTATTTAGAAAGGCAATACAGGACGCAATATTCCCACCATTTTTAAGAGGCTGTGTAAAGGGGGTTATATATTCTGAATGTTGTCTGACAAATGTCAAACACAGAAGTCTAGTATTTCAAGCTCCCCTGTGAGATATCACTTTGGCATTTGAGGCGCTCATATTTACGAATGTTTTCTTTGGGAAAAGTCATCTTAGTTTACAGGGATAATACAGTTCATTGCTTCCTCCCATGATCGCCCTTGATGTGTACAGATGGGAAGCGTCACACAACCACGTCCTGCATTCGTTCAGGGGTGACGAGCTGGCACTCAGTGACATTCTCCAGCTCCTCTCTAGCATGGTTAAACACAGAGCTGTTCACTTTCCTCACAAAGTAACATGCACCTGAACTCTCATACTTCAGCTGTGTCCGTCAGGGCTTTGATACGGGCCACGTCGGGTCAGCCCCTCCGCATTTCATGTCTGACCCGGAGGGGGCACACTGAATGGCTTCCCCTGTCTACCATTTCTCTGTGGGGAAAAACACACGCACTCATTACAACAGGCCCTCTTGTTGTTGCTCTGTGTGAAGGCATTCCCACCTGTGACTGGGGCTGTGAGACGGTTGGAGGGATGTGTGAAATATCAGTCTGAGAGGGCTGGAGGCCGGGCAGCAGCTCGGAGAGACAGAGGGAGTGGGCCAGCTGTAGATCTAATATCACCTATGGGCCTGCTGACTTAGAAAGGCCTGCCTAATATGATACACATGTGCTACATCCTGTCTGAGCTGCTGCCTGGCTTTGTGGCATAGAGACCAGTGAGGTGTGTGGGTGTGGATGTGTCCATTGTGTGCAAGTGTGACGACAGCTGGAAAGCGCTCTTTCCATGTAATGATCATCCCAAACTGAGTGTTTATGGTATTAGCTGGAAGTTGTATTGCTAACCGTCCAGAAAAGCTTAGTTGCAGTTGTACGAAGACAAAAGCACCAATTCATGCAGTTCATCTTTAATGACTGTTTTAGCCTGTGCGTAAGAAGTGTGGGTATTTTGCAAGTGGCAACCAACCTGACGGCAAACCGACTTTGTGTACATGTTGGGTGTGTCGGAATGTGAGAGTGAAGCGAGGCCTTGCTATTATCATTCACTTTATCTTTAATTAACTCTCCAGTGGTTACTGATTGACCCTGTTACACCTGGGCGGATATGCCAGAGCCTTTAGCTGCCTCGCCGAGGGAGAGCAGCCCTTTTGATTTAAATCCACCTTGAGTCTCCAACTTAACCATCGGGTAAAAAGAGTTTATAATGCAACCCTGGCTGACACTGGTGAGCTGAGATTATTCCGGAAGTAGAGCGGTGTTGAGAGCACATTAGTGCATCCTTACTGAGTCTTACTGGATAATACCAGTCAGGCTACCTGGGATTGTATAGGGATCCATATCCCTCCCCGAGCTACTAAAATTGCATGCTTTGATGGCTTAAAATTAATTACCAATTCACAGAGTCTATAACTTTATCTTCAACTCTCACTTAAGCTGTATTCCGGTATCTGGGGCTAATTCAGGGCAATCATCAAGCAATTTTAGAGTTAATTGGGAAATGTTGACTGGCCAATTAGGGAAAAAAGAGATGAGAGAGTGAGGCCAACTTGGATGATAAGTCCTGAAATAAAATCCACATAATAAGGAACTTCATTCACAGTCTTAATTAGTGAGTTCTCTTTTGTATGAAGCCCCCTAGTCTCATACTGTGTCTATACTTAAATTATTAAAAGGATTATGATTCTTTGCTTGGTTAGCGAACTGCGCCGTTGTGCCTGGGAGACTGATTACTGGAGGCTCAACAAGGGCTTCTGGGAGCCCACATGCCTGGTGTGTTCAGAATGCTTGCCTCCTGAGGAGAGGTTAAGGAGAGGAGTCAGCACCTCCCTGGGAGCAGCAGACTTGCTCTCTGCCACCATGTCATCCGTCCGCGAGCCTAATCGAGTTATCATATCAACAAATCTCCCATCAGGGGCCCCACAGCTGACACTTTCAGAAAGACACCCACAGGGGGACAACAAATTTAGAGCAGCAGGGCGTTGCTAAGAGAGGAGCTGAGGCACCTGCAAAGGTCTCCTCTCCTGCCCACGGAGAGGGCACTCCCGCTGGGCATCACACTGCTGTCTGGCCCCTGGTCAGGCATGTAGCACAAGAGCAGGGAAGCTGGAGCCATAGTTAATGCTGCTCACAATAGGGTGCGGACACAATGGGAAGCACTATATCACCAAGAATGTCAATAAATTTAAAAGCAACCCACAAACAATTAGCTGAAAGGGCAGCAAGGTTTCATGGCCATAGGCCTCAGCTCTGCAGGCCAACTCAGACAAACTGTCCACCCACGTGCAAATGGCAGCTGGTGATTCTGCCCAGAGAATACATTCACAGACTCCTGTGGATTACCGCCTGACCTTTAAGTGTGTCCCAGAAAAATAAACCACATGCTGGGCCATTCCTCTAGTCACGGGATGGTTTATGACTCCTTGAATGTGGGAAATGTCGCCCAATAGTTTGTCTTTGTGGCCCTACAGAGTTACGTAGTTTGTTCGCTTCATGGTTTACATGGTTGGCAATATGAACCAGCCAGCTGTTTCTCTTGGTGTTTTATGATGTTGATGCCAAATGTTTAAACTGATTGAAGACACATAATGTCTGGCTGTTTGTGCTGATAATTTCTAACTTTTGTGAATTGGTTTTCTTAACAAATTCCTCAACAATGCTCTCTTGGTTTAGCTAAATGAGGCTCAAGTGTGTCATCAACCAATCCTTGATGGTATAACGTCTCTTTGATATTTGAAGGATTATTGAAAAAAGGCTTTGTTTGCATCGTCCATATAGCTCTAAAATCATCCAATATGAAAAACAAATGCCATCTTTGATTTGGGCGAGTGGGTATGAAGTTCCCATCTGTTCACAATACCCTAACAAGAACAAAACGCCCTTCAGGGCAATCAGAGCCTGTCTGCCTTCCATGACCAGAAAACTTGTGTGCCTCTAAACTTACTTCTAAAGTGTCCCAGTTTGATGGAATCACTTAAATAAGTTGGCAAGCGATAAACAGTTCAACAGACAGGATGACAGATCAAGCTCGTCTTATACTTTTGGCAGCAGATAGTTCTGAGACCACTTTTCTAAAGATGTTTGCTATAGGCCAGGTGTTGTTCATTAGCAGAAGGTTTCAGGGGAAACATATGCAAAGAAAAAATAAAAGACGACTGCAAGAATCCGATTTCTGAAATTAAAATGTATAAAATGTCTTTAAAAGTCGGCAGATCAAGTCAAGGAATTCAACACATAAACAAAACATGAACATATTGTGCCTTTAGAGAAACTTTGGCCAGATTTCAGTGCAGCCTCTTAGCAAGCTCCCCATCCAGTGCATCTATAAATCTTTTGTGTGACTACCACTGCTCCCCAGCACTGACCAGCTCGACCCATTGGCCAGGAGTCAGGCCTGTGTCCGGACAAGGCCCTGACCCATGAACCTTGGTCGTAGCCTCTGGGCCAATGGGGCGAAGCCCTCGGTGCTGCGACCCCAGCAGCCAGGGCTACCTGCTGCTCTGGCATAATGCAATTGGACACAGCCATCAGAATGATGGAGCACAGGGAATTTTCCACGCTGACCACTCCAATGGCTGCTGACCACTGCGGCCAACGCTGGCAGCAGCCCCTCCAGAATGTAGGAAAATGGCCCTTTTGATATGATGTCACAGATGCCTTTTTGTGTTTGCTGACTCACATCCATATTGTGTTTCAAAGTGTTTAAGGTGGTACTTTTCAAGGGGCAGGGTAGTGAAGTTTTTTTTTTAAGGCTTTGTTTGAAAACCAGCTTTTTGATTGGTGGCGAAAGTAGCGAGAAATGTAAAGCCACTCTTAAAGCCTTTGGTGAAGTTTAAGTGATAATAAAACCGGTATATATGTAATATTTAAAACCTGCTTTTATTTCGTTTGCTGAAGCTTGATTTAAATACATCAGCCATTCATTGCTGAGTTTACATATGATGTAAAGCGTATGTGCTTGCCCCAGGCCTCACCAGTTCATCCACATTGTTTTGTCATATATGAGGAAGGCCCAAACTCAGGCTCCTGCTGACATTTCCTCCCTCCGTCTCCACCTCTGTTTGGTTAATGGCAAGAGGTTCACACTGGCAGCATAATTACTAACATTAGGCCAAACTAAGAAAGACTCTGCAGGATGCTAACCCCATGAAGCCTGAACTGCTGATTGCTTATCAAGAGAGAAGGTGTGCCAGTGTTTCCCTGCCTGGCTCTGTGTAAACTGAAGGCCTGCTAGTGTATTCATACAGGTATTACATCCCCCCACTCCCTCCTTTACCACACACCTGAGAGACCCCCCTCCAAATCAACACAATTAGTATCCTCCATTCCCTGCAGAGTTTAACTATTAATGCAAACAAATGCACCCGACGGACAGGCAGCTTAGGCAAATGACTTTGGTTTGGGGAGCGGGCTGAGTGTATGGGCTCACAGAAAGGCTGAGTGAATTTCAGCTTGGAGCATTTGCACAACAGGACAACTTGTGAAAGAGAGGCACCTGGACACAGTTCACCTGAACTGACAGGAGGATTTAGAGTTTCCTACATCACCAGTTCATATACAGATCAATTGAGATAGCGACGATGAAACATTCAGACAACCACTGGAAAGTATTGAAAGTAATTTTCAGTACTGAAAGTAAATTTTCAGTACTGAAAGTAAATTTTCTTGTATTATAAGAAAATTCCAAATGGTTTTGCTCTACATTAAGTTTTGTTGTGTGAGTTTCTAATCATGTCAACATAATGTTTTTGTAGATATTGACCAAGGCCCATTCTGAAAGAAAGTCCTCGCCCAGGTTAATCAGCGCTAAATGTAAATGTGCAGATGTGATTCAGAAATTGATGGCGCTGAATAACATCTGAACATACATCAGTGCTGGGGTTTATTTTGGTGATTCTAAGATTAGGAAGATCCTCCAACCTTTTTACTGCAGTTTAAATCTTTCCTTATTATTCCAGAAACGATTTTTAAATAAACAGTGGTTATATCTGCTTGGAGGTGACTGTCAACTGTGTGGTTTTGAGCCCTCCAATCTGAAATATGCTTTGAAATATAGCCAAAAACTTTAGTGATTTTAAGGTTAATTTGATTAATTTCCTTTTTGCTTTCTTTGTTATTTGCTGATTTGTAAATGAATGAATTAAAATCAATATATGAATGAAATTTCTCTGGCAAAAAAAAAACAAACGTGGAATCCAATAAAGTCCAACGTTTGACCTCACTATGAAATTAGCCATTGTCCTGATTTTTAAACCTCAGAGCCGTCTTCAAAGCATATTCAATATGGGCCAGTAGATCCCATTACTCATCTCAGGAGAAGTTTAGTTTGGGTCCTGACACTTTGAAAGGGGCCGTAGGCTCGGTACAATGTCCTCTATGTCTTTTGCAATGGGCCAGGGTCTCCAAGCTGCAAAGAGAGAGGAAGAGAGAGAGAGGTGGGCGTGTTATTATGTCCTACTAGGCCAAGCTGGACGGACAAACTGATTGCAGCATCTGCCTGCTTTGTCACTGGAGGAGGATTTAGTGGAAGAGCTGAACGCCAAACGTTCAACCTAGCACCAGATGAGGACAGAGATGGATGGTTTAGAGGTCACAGTTTTCTTCTGGCCAACGGGTCCAGCTTCTTATCTCTAAACCTCACTAGCCAATCGATTGGTTCTGGGGCATTAGTCATCAACTAAACCCAGGTCACTGCTTGCTCCAGCTCAGGCCCGCGGTCAGAGCATTGTCAGCCTTCATGTATGTGCCACTTGATGCAGATGTATGGACTTTTAAGTTACACCATCAGATGATTTATAAAGTTCATCATGATCTATTCTGTTATCATCAAGGGATGTTTAGGTTGTGACTCTGTTTTATATTTTTCTGATAGTTTAGTAAAGTACAGATCTAGTGTGTAGTAACAGCTTCAACAGAGTTTTTACAAAGACAAGGATTTTAGGGGAGTCGGGGAACATGTCATGATTATTTGCTTTAAAGTCCAAGGCTTTGTTTAGTTCCACAGTTGCAGGAAAGCGGTAAATTAACAAATGTCCTAATCCCTACAAAAATACATTTTTTTCTGTTAAATTGTCTTTTGACATAAAACTTTTTTTCCCTGCCAAAAGCTAGTGTCTGATAATGTGCAAGTAATTGTTGATCTATTTATCTCACAGCTCAACATACAACTTCTGTAAAAAATAACACTGTGATAAAGCCAAAGAGAATTTTTTTTACAAACAGAGGAAGTCCAGCTTTTACATCACTGCTCGGTAAATAAAAACAAAGATTCACTCTGTCATAAAAAGAAATACATCCATACACTCATAACTGGAGGAGTTGGAGGAGTACCGTGGCTTTACACGACTAGAAGGGCTGCAGACAGAAACCATGGTGCCCTGCAGGGTAGCCATTAGGGCACAAGACGAGGGGAGCCAAGAGGATGTCTGCACTCCAGGGATCTAATCCGGTACCATGGGCTCAGCTTTGGGAAAAGACCAGTGCTGCAGTTCCTGAGCTCCCTCAGGTTCTGGCAGGTGCTTTAGTTCACTAACAATTAGTTGTTCCTGTGGTTTGGCTACTGTTGTGGCTAAATTAAGCCCATAGTAGCATTAACTCTGGTCACATTAGCTCAAATAGAAAAGTCAGCAGGGGCACCTTTTTCAGCTTGGTTAACTTTATTGTTTCTTTTTTGCGTTGGGATGTTAATAACATCCAAATCCTGACTTACCACCAAGGATCTTTTCATACAAAATCAACAAAAAAAGAAGATTGAATAACTCTGCATGTGCTGACAAATTGCTTAACTGGCATAGTCAGTCAGTCAGTTGGTTGAGTCAGTAGCGATTTTGAGAAGGGCCGCTGAGTTTGAATCCGTCCTTCCTCACAACTTACTATTTCTCATCATTGGCCACTTCTGATCGCAACTCTTTGGTCTATGAGCATCTGCTCCGGGCTCCTCTTTGAGGAGTCTTTACACCCTCACCTTTTAATCTTGGTTTTTGAAAGAGCTCTCTACTTATCGGCAAGCTTTGAGCTGCTGCATGAGAGTGAAATTAATTGTGTGCTAAGCAGAGTGGAATTAATGGCTTGCACTGCAACCTGTGGCCACGGTGGGCTTAGTCCTCTGCCGATCCCCCTGATCCTGCTTGTTACAGGAGCTTGGCCATTGTAGATGGTGAGATGATTGTGTGGTTTCAGCCTCTTGTCTCTGTCTCTTTTGTCTTTCGGGGGGAGCTCAGAGATCTCCCCTTTTGTCTGCGGCCATGTTCCTTTCAGGTGGTATCACAGATGGTCCCCTTTAATTCACTCAGTACATCGGGTGATCCTACCCCCCAGGAGGCTACTGTAAACACACATGCACCCACACCTTATATGGTTGCTTTCTAAATGTTTAACATTCAGATTTTCAGTGAGGAGATCCAAGACATTGACAGGCCTTGTCTTATGTGATCATGTGCATATGAAGACATGTTACATCCTGCTTTGGGCAACTACCAAACATCATTCATGTATATTTTATTTTCCTTCCAAAACCACCATGCAGTTTACAACCAAAGTTTCCACAAAAATGTGAGAGACAGGTTTACAAAAGCATCAGGTCGTCCCTGGGAATCCTCAGCATGTGTTGTCTAGCCATCTGCCCACTCTAAAGATGCTGACTCATTGAGTTCTTCAGATAGAACTACTATATGGTCAAACAATTACCCCAAACAGCTTGGTAATGGGTTTATGGTGTCTAGAGTGACGGGCTGCAACATAAAACTACAGGATGCCCACAAAAACCTTACATGGCTGTAAATATGTATTAACCAGAAAATGGGCCTTGTGAGGGATCATTTAGATGAGACAAAGACTGGCCCTTGCACAAAGAGGCAAGATGCAGTAAGAAAGAGGGGATTCTACTTAGCTAATGAGTTGCTCCATAGAAATGTAAAGAGGTGGGTCTTTCGGAAGAGCGGTTGCCCCGCAGGTTTGGACCCATAGACTGTAAAGTGTGGAGGTCCGGCAACTGTGCCCACTGTCCATTGTGGTCTTGCTAATGCCCCCCCCCAGTTATGTCTTAGAGAGCTTTTTATTGTGTCATGGGGTGGAGGGCGGTGGAGGGAGAGTCTTTATTGGAGGGAAACGCTCCAATAGACCAGACAGAAAAAAGAGGCTCCATTAAGTGTTTCATGCTCAAGGAATCTCAAAGCGAGCCACCCCCCTCAAAAAAATAATAAAAGTTCTATGATGAGCAATGGAGGACCATCCAATTTACCTTAGGGTCCTTCAACGTCAAGGGCCATGTCAGACGGGGCCTACTTTGCCTCCTGAGAAGTGGTCAGCCATCAAGAGGAATTGACAGAAAAACCCTTGTGTCAAATGAACATCATATGAAGAGATTGACACAAAAACACACAGAAGGGACTGGTTCTTTATACGTTTGACAAAGTGTTAGAGTGTAGACAATGGACACAAACAAAATATATTCCTGTGATGCAACTTCTCTAGTAGTGAATGCAATGGAAATGTAAGTGGTGGAACAGCTAAGAACACTAGAAGAATCCTCAAACCACCCACCTATATTAAGATATACTGTACATTTGTGTCTGAATCACAATGTAAAGCATTGTCATTGAAATAGAGAAGCTGCTGGTCATGGGCTTTGGAAAACTTTTGGCCAGTCCCTTCATTATCACATCTAAATGGCTGAATTAGGGGGATATCAGTGTTTTTGTGTTGGGGAAGATGGGGACTTGGAGATTATACTGCCGATTGAAATGTAAAGCAGCTATTGCAATTACCCATAACCTCGGCGCGAACCTTGCTTGAAACAATGCAACTAGTTTCAAAGGCTGAGCGGCAGGCACATCCCTGTGAGGCACGGCTAGATAACAAGAAGGCATCATTAAAGGTAAACGAAAGGAAAGAGGAGATATTTTTTTATCTTTCCTCACAGTGATATGGTCAACAGAGGAGCCCCCTGAGCCAATCACCTTTTTGAATCTTCCTTTTATCAGATAGTGAAATCATTGAAGATAAAAATGCGAGGTTAAGTCTGTTTTGTTTCTCTGCTTGTAATTTGGTAAATAGGCAAATGGGATTTGAAGCTGTGAGGCTGCAAAATGTTTAATATGAAACTTTTAGATACAAGGTGTTGGAATTATCGGGCAAATTAAGTGATACAAATAAATTACTTGTTCAATCTGAGGGGTTTTGGTGTTTAAAACCCTTTTTGTCTTCGGACTGGCCTATGTACTACCATTTCACAGAGCTGTGAAAAGTCTAATAGACTGAGACAGAGCTGGGTTTAGCAGATATTTGCATATAAATGTCTCCATTACGACCCAGTACAGAGAAGACATATGGGATCACGTTAAAAAGGGCTCTGTGTCTCTATTTTACTTTACATGGGAGGTCTTTTGACCATCGTAATTATTTTTGTTCACTGTTTCAGCCTTTTTCACCTAATCTGACCCTCATTGATACCCCCACATGGGTAGGCTTGCTGTTTTCATATCAGCTGCCACCCCCCTAATTCCAGCCTTTACACTCTGTGAGACGGCACAGAGACCTCAGATTACCCCCAAACCACTTGAGAACGACCTCGATCCCTCTTCAAATCGGCTTCGCCGGCAGCCCCCCGTATGAAGGGCAGATGTGGGACATGAGCCAATCTGCTCCCTGAGATCTTTGCCAACTCCATCCTCTCTGTCAACACGCTGCTTTCTCTGCCACTCTGTCACCCTCACAATAAGAGGCAGAGCTCTTTTGTTTAAGTAGTCTTTAGATTGAGACGGTAAACTCTCCCCATCACGGATTGAGGTTGGTGGATGTCAAAGGGGATCGTTTGATGTTTGATCGACTGTTGCCGTTTGTGCTTTAAAGGCCTGACTGTTTGGGCCTGGAGTCGTTGTGTGTTTCCTTTAGATTTGTGTTTACATGGATTTGCATACCGGTTTGAAGATGAGCTTTCATGAAGAAGTGGGTTTTGGTCTTTTTACGTTTGCAGACTCAGATGTAGAGCCTGTTGGTCAATAGATGACCCTGTTACAGAGAAGTGCAGTTGCAGTGTTTGCATTCACGCTACATGGACACTATAAGTTTAAGTTTTACCACGCATCACTGTTTGCAGTTTTTAAGAGTGCGTAAAACTGAGAAGTTTGCAAGAGCTGCTGGCCTAGCTTTAGTTTGGGGAGCATTCCAGTATCGACAATTATGCAGTCACCAATATTTACTTCCTGTTTCTTTTTCCTATGTCTTACCATAGTATTTTCTGTATATGTGAATGGTAGCATTATATGCCTCTTCAGTATTAGTATTATTTATTTAGTATTATTGTGATTATTAATAATATGGAAACAAAATACTACTACAACGAGCAGTATGAATGTTACCTTGGTTTCCACATCTTCTTGTTATTGCAACCAGCGTCAAGGTGCATTACAGCCATCTACTGGATCTACTTCTTCTTCTTCCAGGTCTTTTTTCTATATAGTCGTAACATGACTTGCAGTTTGCTTGCTTAAAGGCAATAATCAAAGGATTTCATTCTTTGTTAAAATACTTCTAACATTAATTAGTAAAATGTCCCCCATATAGCCCACTGCATCTCAGCTGACTTTGTATTTACAGGTTTGTGTACATTCCTGACTTAAGTCATAAGACCTTTGGGAAGAAGGACTGTTAAATGAGAAGTGTTGTTTGGTTGTGGTCGTTTGAACTAATTTGCAGCAGGAGATGACGTATGTTAGTTTTAATGAGGAGAGAAACAGACAGAGACTGTATCTGCCCTCACTCAGCAGATCTCAACAATTTCTCAACCGAGAAGATGGGTGCTACTGTTTGGAAAAGGAAGCTGTGAGTCAAAGCACGGCCTTTAGCCTCAGGGTGTGAAACACATTAACACCTCTTAAGCCCGGTCACATGTTATCTTATGTATATGGTAACTCCACAATGAAGCAGCAGGAGAATTCATTCAATCCATTCCCTATTCAGCAGCCTCCCACGGTGACAACGCATCAGCTGACCAACATTTCATGGTAACGTGACAGGCAGAGGTTTGTGTGCGATAACATCTGTGATAATGAGCGTTGAGAGGATGAGTCGAGTCCTGTGACCCATTCCGCTGCTTTATGGTCTTCCCCTGGCTATGCTCCAGTTTGAGGTTTAGTGATATGGTGGCCAAAGGCAATCAGCTCCGGTCATGTGGCTGGGTGTTGTGATGCAGGCAGATGGGTGGGTGGGTGGGGGGGGGGGGGGGGGCTAAGATAGTGAAAACGTAATATTACCACAAACCCTCTCAAACCATGTGACTATTCACCGCTGGATGTTTATTGCAGAAAGAGGACTATCGTAATGCCCTCTCATGTGGGAATGTTATATGAAGAGTCCAGGGGTTTGTGTGTGTGAAAGGCAGTTGTGGGAAAAGATGCCTCATGATTTAAAGGGGAGCTGTAAGCTCTGTTAAATTTTCTATGCATTTCAAACAGCAGTTAAAATGGAAATAGAAACAATATTTATTAAAAAACATCGTTGTTTCCTTTACCTTAGTGACAGACAGTAGCATGGAGAGGAGTCTATCAAAACTTTAAACAAGTGCGATTTGTCACTTTGGAAAATAAAAGCAGCTCGATGTGACAGGAGAGGTGAATGTGTTTTGAAACCTTATAGGGATTAAGAGTATTATTATATCAGAACTTGTGGTTTGAATTTAAATAAATGCAATATTAGAAGAAAATACATCCTAGATAAGATGTGCTTCAATACATATAAGACAAAGCTAAGTATAGACGGGGATGAGATAATGTAAGGCAATGAGATGCATCTTTAGTCAAATTCATAGAAGCAAGGCTGAGTAAGGTAATTCGGCTGAGACGAGGCCACAAAAACTAAAAAATATAGAATACCCAGAAAAAGATGTCAAGAAAGTTTGTATCGTAATGAAAATCACGTGATTGCCAAAGCTTAATACATAATGACTGCCTCTGCCTGCTTAGCCACCTCTCACCTGAGGTCCTCGGGAGAATTTGTGGTTATTGCGAATGCGTGTGAGAAGAGAATCTTCCATTGTGCGGTGCATGTGTAAAAGGAAAGCTGCAGACAAAGTCCGGAGATGCTCTGCAGGACATGTCGGAAAATGGCTACACGATGTTACACATTTTGTAACAATTAGTCAAAAGCTTTCTCTGTGTCATCTTTAGGATGGTTAACATGTAGGTCATATCTGACGATTCCTGCAACTGATTCCAGGGATTTTAATGTGCAACCTTCAGTTTTCCTTGTGGTGTAATCATGACAATGTCTTAACATAAATGTGAATAATGTTTAATGCTAAAACACAACATGCACCTTTACTCTCAGGCTTTGCTCATGCATAGTTCTGTGTTGCTTTGGGTAGTTTCTTGTGTCCTATTTTTGCCTCCCTCCTTGCAGCAGACTAAGAAATACGAATTTACTAGAGCTGCTACTCATCAGGGTTATGGTTGGTCATAAACGATAAGTACACCTTTAAAGTGAGTCCCATCCATGCTATTGATGTAATGGCTGTTTAATGTCTGTGTCGACTCCTAGTTTATTGTGTAAGTGGCTGCTGATTGCCAAACGTGGGCCAGGTCTCCTCCCATGTGGACTTATGTAGAGGCTGCCATGACACAAGGCCACGACCCGGCTCCATATACACCATCTATACCTTCCCTTCTCTGCTGCTGCTCCCTCCCTGCCTCCCTCTATCCATTTCTTTGTTCTGTCCTCTTTTTATGAAGCACTGTTATGATGGTCCTTTTGGGTGAGAGGAAGCCAGATCAGAAGGGGACTGGAGTGTGCCGTCCATCAGCCGGCTCAGCCCTCGCTGTCTCGTAATGATGATATCACTGGAGCCAGACGCGCAGCGCACACACACTCACAGACCCACACACACACGAGGACACACACCTTGTGTCGCCTCGCCTCAGGCTGCTTGTCTACCAGGCTGCCCAGGTGACTCACAGTGGCCCTGATGGAGTGTGTCACCCTGGAGTCTGGTGTCTGCTTGAGTCTGGGTGTGTGTGGCGTCAGTGTGTGTGTGTGTGTGTGTGTGTGTTTGTGTGCGTAAGTACAAAATGCACGAGTGAAGTGGAGCATGATTTAACCGGTGACCTGCTAGAGCGCGCCTCTCTTATGAACTCATCTGTGACTCAACTAATAGCTAAACCTGCCACCGATTTAGCTGTGTCCTCATCACCTCCTGAACCCCCTCGAAGTTTATTGAGGCACGACAACGTCTGCATCACTCACCTGTGTGTGTGTGTGTGTGTGTGTGTGTGTGTGTGCGTGCGTGCACTCCTCCGTCTGGAGTTGCCTTTTGAGGTCTCACTCAGTGAAATCATGCAGTGTGAGCATCCTTTGATGGTAGTTAAAGCCAGCAGGCATGAAGGATCGCTTATCGTCCTGAGCGCTAAGCTCACGACATTACTAATGAGTGATCAGTCTGTTTTACAGCCCCCTGGTTGACAAGGCATTTATTTAACTGGAGCGATACGTGTTTCAGTGTTTTAAGCAAAGGAATGGCAGTGACGTTAGATTTAATTGCGACACTGTGGTGCTTTTCACTTTATGGCCTGATATTAAAGCTCTGTGTGAGTGTGTGTCTGTATCAAATGGCCGGTTAGACTTGTTAAGGGTCAAAGTTCTGTCTTATTGTTGAGTGTGGGCGAACCTGCCTGTCTGCTGTTGGATTATGTTTATAGTTCTTATCAGGCTTCACAGCAGCCAGGCGCACACACACACGCGCGCAGACACACGCACACACACACACACACACGTACATACACTCTAAACATACAAGCCCCTGCTCTCTTGATTGCTTTAGTGGCTGAAACTGCACACAAACCAAACAAACTTGTGTGTAGACACACACACCCACACACACACACACACCCACCCACACACACGCTCAGTTCCTCTAGGCTTCCAGTCTTTTCCCACACTGATAGAGATCAGGAGCATGCCATAAAGCACAGTCTTGGATCACAGGGCACAACAGAGGCCCTCCTCTCTTCTCTCAGCCCACTTAGATCACTCACAGCTCACAGGGTTGATAAGATGACCGTGGTGCCTCCCTCACCCCACTGCGGCACCTCCTCCCCTCCTCCTGATCTTTTCACTGCTGCCTCGTCTTTTCCTGTCTGCCTTGCCACCCTTCGTAAAATTATTTCCACGCATAGTCTGTCACTTCCCCTTAAACTGCATAGTAACGTTTACAATGAATCCTATCATTGCTAATAATTCACAGCTAAATCAATCTCCGGGTATTACTGGTGACTTATAAAACCATATGAAACAATGCATCACCAGCTGTAAGTCTCATTTTTCCTTGACCTCAACGTTGGTGTGACCTCAACACCTGACTCACCGAAGCAGATTTTCAGGTTGAAATGTTTTAGCTATTTCTGTGATGTCATGATTCAATGTCCAATTAATGGGTAGTAGTCGAAACCGAGATCGTTTCAACTCCGTTCAGTGGATTATTTACTGGTGTTTGAGCTTGTCCATCCCCTTTGCTAGTTGTAAATCATTTGCCCTCTCCTGACCCTCATAGTGCAATAAAACTGAGTTTCCTCTGCCAGAACAGCTCAGTGAGCTTCAGTGGAGCCTGCAGTGCTAGTGGTAACATTTAAAGATGATTACTTTTTCAGTGTTTATTCAGTGCACGAAAAAGGGCTGTATGACAACTCAGACATTCATATGTTGGACAATTGGCGGGATTTTCTGCTTACTGTGATGAAGCCGTAAGTGTTCAAGTGAACTGTAGCGCCTCCGCAGAACAAGCAGGAGTCTAGAATCCTTTTTGGTCTCTTGCATGACACCTTTTTTTTTCCAATTAATTTTGTATTTTTCAATTTCTCATCTGTCACGTCATCCACTTGCTCATTGTGAATTGTCAAGACATTTCCCCATTTTATTCTCACATGGTCTCACTTGGACATTTTTGTGCTCTCACATTCAGCCCCTCCAGAACATTTCAGGAGAAGATGTGGAGTTCTGTATGTTTCTGAAAGCAGCTTAACAGTGACGGATTCTAAGAAAATTTGAGAAATGTGTTGTTTGCTATAATTCTACGACATGTTTGGAGATTTTTTCCTAATCTAATCAGATCAATTTCCATCATTAACTAAGGAAACTACCCCCACATGTACTCTTCATCTCTTGATCATGCTCAGAATTGCAAACATGTCTCCCACTGACTGACTAACAGTCATTTAGCATCATACCGCAGTTTATCGTCATGACTGTCATCTAGTCATTCAGTGGTATGTTGGGTGTGTAACGTCTTATCACTCAGTGAACACAGTGCAGGAGTCCGGGGAATAGGAGGAAATGACTTTTGCAATTAATCACCCTGGTGATTAACTCTCTAACCAAGCAAATGCCACTAAGCAACTATACGACACTAATGTTGTATATGAAGGATTTAAAGTGTTCAAAAGTCACAGCCAGTCACTTCAATGTCAATGTCACGTCACTGAATTACCACAGAATTCAATTCTTAGTAAAATATTTGTGTTGGTAGCTGCTTTGACTTGAAGTTTCCAGTGCATTAAAGCCACAAATGTCTGTAAGTATGATTTATGTTGTGCTGTTGGAAGAAATGTAGTATTCTTTTTTTATCACAAATCAATCTCTGAGCGATAGCAGATGAACCGCAGTGACAGTCACGTCTCTGACAAGTAATATATCATGGAAAACCTGTGGCTCAGGAGGTAGAGGAGGTCCAAGAGTCGGCCAATTTGACGAAACAGCTGAAACCTCAAATGATCAAAAGGAAAGCACATGCCACACTGGTGATTGACAGATGACGATACAGATAATTTATTGCCATAGTTGCTGCATGCACCAAACTAAGTGTATCTGCTGCTTCATTACCTCATTACTGACGCAGACACACCAGGCAAATTGATTCAAATTTACCATAGAACTGAATAAGAACTCCATATCATCTCTGTAAAACACATCAAAGAACCACAGAGAAAACCCATAACACTGTCCATCTACATCACCTTGTCCTGTTGAATCACAAACGCAGAGTTTAAACAAAGACACAGAGTATTGGGATGACACTGTGTGTGTGGGAACAGACTGAAGGGACGGGTGATCACAGTTTGGAATGAGTGGGTGAAGAAAAGGGTCAAATAAAAAGGGGAATGACCACCCTGAGTTGATTGTGATTGAAGCCTGTGTGTGTATGTGCGTGTGTGTGTGTGTGCGTGTGTGCGTGTGTGCGTGAGTGTGTGAGTGTGCTCGCGCGTGTGTGTCTATGATGAGGGGGAATCCCAGACCAGCCACAGAGCCAGATATGGGAGTGTGGGAATGAGACTGAGGGTTGGCAGGCTAACAAGGTCTAACACAGGAGGGGGAGGCCCAAACCAATATGGCACAGAGACTGCTTATCCAACCAGCACAGAGTGCCAGGACCGTGTGTGTGTGTGTTTGAAACGCTTGGCCACTTATCCTTCCCACTGGTTCAGTTAAATTGCACCCATCCTTGGACTTGCATTAGTATATAGCACGCGCACACACATACATTCACATACACATCATTCTTCCTCCTGTCTCTCTCTCTTTCTTTCCCAGGGATATTTGTATTTTATTTCTGTGGGGGTATTTGGCGAGGTCTTTGCGTTGATGTGGAGAAGGGAGATTTGGACGAATTGTGGATCTGCTCTTGGCGCCTGGCTCGCACTCAGGATAACTGTGTGTGTGTGTGTGTGTGTGTGTGTGTGTGTGTGTGTGTGTGTCTCTGTGTGTGTGTGAGTGAGTGGGTGAGTGAGTGCTCAGTGATGGTATTGTGCAGACATAGTGGGGAAACTGTCTCCATTAAAATGCTTGAATATGTTTACCAATATTTCATCTGTTCGATGGTGTGTTTGATTTATTGTCCTCCGGAAACCAGGCTTTAAAAAGAGGGCACATCATTTGCAGCATAAGAGAAATGCAACTGCCTGGTTTCAAAATGGCTGCGCTGTTACTGAAAGAATGAGCCTGAACTTGAAAGACTAATAAAAAAAACCATTAGGGAGAATATTACAGATGTTTATATACATTACATCTGGTTTAAAGCTTAAGACCAGAGGTTGGAGAGCATCGACAGATTGGGGTCACCTCAGGCGAGTCTGGAAACAACCCACAGGCTGACATGTAGATCTGAGGAGCTGGGGTGGGAGTTGACCACAGGTCAGTTTTTCTTGCGATATTCTGGATGTCATTGACAGGAAACAGACGATCTGCTCGTCTTTCTTCAGCTGGACGACGTATCAGACGGGCCGACGACTGCTTATGTCATCAGAACGGTGAGTCAGAGAGCAAGTGTGTCTCAGCAGACATGTTTTATGACATGTGGGTTGGTCGGGTGAAGCACAGCAGGTGTAGGGAGTGTATTTTTAGGCCCTGTTGTGGAGGAAGCCCGGATAATTGACAAACATCTTTTTGTGAAAACTGCTGAGTCTGACCAGACAAAGAGAGGAATACTTTGACTGTTTGCCGACTTGAATGAGAAAGAAAAATCTGTTTTTCCTAATTGAGGGCAGGCAGTCTGTGTTCGAGCTGCACAAAAATAAGCCAAACACAGAATTTGAAATCTTCGTCTCACTCATCGAAAGGAAGAATAGCTGAGAAAAAAAAATACTCTATATATTAAATGTATACATTATTAGCCACAATATTACCCTTTCATTAGTAAGGTAAATCCTTTGAGGTTCAAATGAGTTGCTCAATGAAGATAAAACAGATATGAGGTTTAAAACCAAAGAAGAAAGTAAAGGGAGGAGGGTAGCAGCAGAATACTTTATTAACACTTTTGCCGATATAAACGGCAAAATGCTCCTCTGATCTGATCTGAGACCTCACAGAAAAGCGGCACGGCTGGCTGTAACAGAACAGTAAGTGTTTTTTTCTTATTTGTACATTTTGTGTTTGCAAAGTGAACTTTTTGCTAAGATACTGGCAGTTGTGTGCACTTGCTGTTTGGGAGATTTATAGTTTTTGCTCAACAATTTATTTCTCATTGCAAGTATCTGGCCTGTTGGCAGCATCAGAGAAAGTCGAAGAGCGGCTGGAGCTTTGGATCCTCAAAGTGATGAAAGCAGTGTAAACACAGAGAGAGAGAGAGAGAGAGAGATGTTAGTGTTTGTGTTGAAGAGGAAAAAGAGAGGGGAACGAGATACAGAGATAAACATTGTGAGAAAAAGAGGGAAAGAGCAGCCTCCCTCCTTCTGGGGGTGTCTTGGCTATTTTCAACGAGTGCGTTGAATGTGTGTGTTTTGTCGAGGGGTTGGTGTTGGCATAGAAACTGTCTGCAGGAAGCAGCAGTTCCAGGCGGAGCTCCGCTGGCAGGCGCTCTCCGCTCACTTCCCGTGTGCTGCGAGGCAGGCGGACGCACGCTCGCACACACACTCACACAGGGTTGGAGCAGGGCAGGGTGCTCGCCTGGATAGCGGTCCAGCGAAATGAGAGAGCGAGGGAGGGAGGTATGGAGGCATGGAGGGAAGGAGAGAGGGAGGGAGGAGGGAGTTCAGCAGAGAGCAGCACTTTCCCACAGTCTGGGGATTTGACACATGGCTCTCACACATTCCTCAGCCCTGCGGCCGACTGAGCGCCCGCACTCATGGAAAGGAGGGAAAGAGAGAGAGGGGATGGTTCCACCCTGAGAGCTTGCAAACAATATACGGTTATGGACGGCAGCATGTGTGTGTGTGTGTCTGTGTTCGCATGTGGCCTCGGTGTGTGTTTTTTGACATGTGTCTGCCTCATGCAACATTGCCCCAGTGTTTAGGGTACAGAGCCGAGGACAGGCTTCTGTTTGAGAGACCTGCACCTTCTGAGGCTTTGCGCCTGTTGCAGCCTGCACACAAACACATTAATGGGCTTCAATTCACACTCAGATCTTCTCTGCATCCCAGTTTATGTTAATGCTGCAGGGTCCAGAGGGTTAATGTGTCATGAATAAAGGCCTTTTTGTCAGATTATTTCTTTGCGCAGGCTGACATCCTGCTGCAATGAAACTGTCATCATTAAAGATGATTTATACAACATTCAAACATCAATAAGTGTCTGTGTAGTCATTGTATAATTACCATGAATAACTGACAACACAGCAGACGGCCGTCCTCTCAAACAAGTGGGATTACACCCGATTAAAACCACATAAGGCGCTGTCTCTGCACTTGTAGTGTTATGCAATTTAAATGCAAATGTCCCTCAGTTTATTCCCTTGATCTCCTGATAGCCATCAAAAAATTAAGTTGTCTGAATAAAGGAGAAAAAAGGCTGTTGTCCGTGACCTTTGCTGGACTGTAGTGAATATGAATAATCGTTTCATGCATTCCGACTGATGATCCGCTGGCGAACTTGTCTGTCACTAACTGACCGTGCTCAACAAGTCTGAGAGGATCTACACAGCTGAAGCTGAGATGAAAGCCAGAAGTTAGTCAGAGCGAGCAGTTTTGTGGGCGTAGTTTTAACGAGAGTGGCGATGGGAGATGATGGGATGTATCGTTTTCATCTTTTCAGTGTGTAGCCTGCTCTTGTTAGCTTTTCCAGGATTACCAACCCCAGCTTTAATTTGTAGCACAATGCTTCAGTAACTCTTTACTTTCCATCAGCTTCAAATAGGTGCAATAACACTTATTCCTTATTTGTGATATACACACACATGCACAGACACAAATATACGCAAAGTTAACTCATCCCTCCCAGCATCCAGTGCCTTCCTAAATAACCCCTTTGTGTGCGTGTGCGTGTTTGTGCGTTTGGGTGTGCCAGTACAGGAGTTAAAGACCTGACAAGCAGGAAAAAGAAATGGCTGAGAGAGAAACCTGGTTTGGAAGAAGGTGACATGAGGAGAAGATGGGAGGATGAAAAGAAGGCAGTCCAAATCATTTCTTACTCGAGCGCCCATCTGTTATGGAGGATCCCAAATTGCCAATTAGGATGTCCAGGCCATCCCACCCCCCACCCCCCTCTCTCTGCCCTCCTCTTCCTGCTTCCAAGCATGGGGTCAAAAATAGAACATCCAAGTCTCTAAATGGCTGTGTTTCTCATTTATGAGAGAATCCAAACACAGCGGGGAGAAAAAAAATGGCTGCAGTCCAGGCGGCAAATGGCAGCAGGCGTTTGATGCTCGGAAAGAGACCACAGCGTTCCCGGACTGAATAAAGGGGGGGCAGCCATGAATTTCTGCACTACATAACAGGCCTGTGACACCTTGACACAGCAACTTCCTGCTAATTACAAAGCCGGCAGTCTCTTCCCTGTCAGCACATCCTCAGCGTGTCCGTGTGTGTGTCTGAGGATGGAGAGGTCAGCTGGACTGATGAGCCAGTCATTTCTAATAGGAAGGGATGGGTGGGAATGAACACAGGAGCTGAGGCTTGTGCTCGGTGTGTGTGCGTGTGTGTATGCAGGTGTGATTGTGTGGGTGTGTATGTGTGAGTGAGAGAGAGCGAGAGAGAGAGAGAGAGAGAGAGAGAGAAAAAACATGTTTGTGTGTGGCAGTGTGGTACAAGCTGGTCTAGGTGTGGTTAGGTACTTGGAAACCTCTCATCCTTTGCCATTTTTGTGTGCGGGATTTTGTGTGAGTGTCTGTGTGTGAGCACGTGTGTGTGCTTTTGTCAATGAAGGCAGGAGGGGTACAGCTGCCACCCAGCTTAGCGTGCTTATAAAAGAGAATGACTTATACGGCTCTTTTCCATCATTATTCATGAGCTGAAGGCAGTTTTCATGAATCACCTGTGTGTTCACATGTCAGAGCTCAAGTAGAGGATACATTTTAAATTAATACATTATGAAAAAAACAGGTTCTACCTGATGATGACTGAATCTGAGTGTAATATAAAAGTTAAACTGTATTCATGTATCTTTTCAGACAGTAAGTAGATATATAGTGTGTGTGTGTGTGTGTGTATGTGTCAATTTGTGTGTAGATGTGCATGCATATGCCTATGATTTGAGTTTAATTAACTTTATATTGGTGCAACAGGGCAATTTCCATTGAAGATAAAAACAGTAGCCTCAACAGAAAAATTAATCTCATCCTTTCTGTGTGACGTACATTAGTGCTGTTGTGTTAGTGTGTGTAACTTAATGTGTGTCGGAGAGTTTATAATGAGTGTGATGGGGCCACTCCCCAGCAGTGAGTTAGGACGTCATGGTGGCCTCGCAGTAGCTGAGTGGAGACTGTTTACTAATGTCTGATGTTTTTAGAGGCCACCAAAGTGCTCTTTTGTTTCCAGATGATTTGCTGGCAAAAACAGAAAAAAAGATCTGTCCTATTCAGCCGTCCCCATGAGCAGATAGCTATGGCACGGTGAAAGTGAAGGGAAACACACACACACACGGAAACACACAAAAGCCCTTACTTTGAGGGACGCAGATGAGGAGGGCTTTGATGTTTCTTCAAGATGTTTTGTTCAGCATGACGGACGCCATGCACCACAAAACCGTTCCCCCCCCCCTGTGTGTGAACGCAGGGGATTAGCAGTTCCTGGAGTCCCTCTGATGAAGTCTGTTTGATGTGAGGGCCCAATTACCGTGCAGCGGCGTAGAGGAGGGTAGGGTGTGAGTCCCTTCTGGGGTGGGGTGGCGTGGAGAGGGAGGGGTACATCTACTGCTACAGCTCAAATGACCTCGCCATCCACTCCTTGACTCCTCCTTTACCCCGTCCCCAAATTTAGCCTCTGCCCGAGATACTGTGAATGTGCAGAATGTTCATATTTATAGTCATAGAAAAATTTACAACTGAAGAAACTGAACTGTGGTGTAGTATGCAGGTGTTGCTATCTACACTCTTAGGAAGGCTAATGGCGGTTGTTTTCTTTCAGAGGGTGGTCATGTGATAGGAGCCTGACGAAACAGCGAAGGCTACGTTGTGACCGTAAAAGACCCAGTCGATATGCGGTTGCGTCCACATCTGTTCCAAACATCTCCCTTTCAGCCGGTCCAGACCAAAACACTGGCCAGGAGTTTTCAAGGTAAAACGGCACCAACTGGGTTCAAGCCTGAAACTCTTGAGTTGCTGGGATGCCAGACGTATCCACAGCAGCCTTTCATTGTCCTGATCAATGATCCTGGTCACAGTCCCTCAGCTTCAAGTGATCAAACCTCTCGTGTGTCGTTGCTTTTTGGATCTCATCCAAGATAAACCAGTAGAAAATCTTGAAGTCATAAGTGAATATTTGATGTAGCCTGTAGTCTGATATATTGGCAGGATATTGATACATATTGTTATGTTCCCACTTGATAATAGCATAAAACGTGTCCCTAAACTTTGGTTACCTGAAATGTGTGTAACATCAAATACTGGAAAACAAAAAATATTAACTTCCCCTTGAGTTAAATGCGTCAGTCTGCACACAGTCTTAAAGAGGAGTGTGTGAGAATCAAAGAGACCAAGAGCATACGGAAATGTTCTCCCGTCATTCAAGCCCATATCTGAAAAACAAGAGTAAATATTTGGCTTGTGGGCAGGGAATAGGTAGGACATGTTAGCACGGGGAGTCTGGCGGATGTGCCGCATGTGCATGTTGATTAAACACAGCATGTAGAGGACGTTTGTGTGTATTGGAACCATTGTAAAGTTTGTGTAAGAGGAGTGTGTGGCAGTGTGAGAGCATTTCCTATGAACACGTTACTGTAAACATACATATGTTAATGCAAGGTTTTATGTGTGTGTGTAAGGTTTTACACTTTTTTGCCATAAAGAATAAATGCTTTGCATGTGAGAATAACATTCAGTAGTTTATGAACAGCCTCACTCTGCACAGACAGCACAACAAAAACCTAATCACGGTGTGAAACCTAGTACTGAGCATATTCACTTTGATCACCAACAAGATGTCACTGCTAATCTATGTAGCCGCCACAGGCTATTGATTCTTGTCCCCTGTAACGCAAACCTGAAATGCTTCATTCGACTGACACACAAAAAGTGTGCATTGGCCTGAGATATAGCTATTCCACTTTTTTGCTGCTTTTCAGACATGCACTGAACTCCAGACAGTTCCCTGGAATTGTCCAGAGGAGCTGTTAGTGAGCCAGCAAATGTCTCATTGGAGTTTTTCCTGCCAGCCCCCTCCTGAAATGTCCGGAGAATGTCTGAGTGAGAATGCAGCAGGAAAATGACTGGAAAATTCACAGCAAGACACCAAAGGAGATGTGACAATGAGATTCAATAGCTTTTGGCGATAAGGCTTGGCGCCAGTCTCAAAAACACGTGATTCCTGCAGCAGAATTTATATGTCACGTCTTGCCTCCTGCAGGCTCTACCTAGGCTCTACCCTGGCTCTACCCAGGCTCTATCCCTCCCCAGAATGCTCCGGACATGTTCCTGTCCTTGTGTGCCTCAGACAATAGCCGGCTCTGTTAGTTGAAAGGCAATATACATTTTACACATTTTACGTAACTGTCCTTCTGTCTATTAAAGACAGGCTACATATTGTTAATACGACATTCCCAGTTGGACTAAACCATAGTTATCATCTAACAGCGTGTATTATAGTAATTAACCTGTTGGGTGACTTATATAATCTCATCTTGCTGTATATCTTTATGGATTAATTGATTATACTATATCATATCATAGTTTAAAACTTAAACTAACTTAAACAGTTTGCCCCTAATTTGGAATCATCTGCTCTGAGTACTGTGTAAAACATATCAACTAAATAATTGCCAAAAACATAATCTATGAAAGCATGTTATTCCACTGTAAGTTCATTCATTGTTACAGTTGGTGGCCCTAGAGGGGCCAACTGTAGTGGAGAGGGGGGTGGTCTGTGGGTGAGTGATTTCATAAACAAAGACGAGAGAGGAAGTAGATGACATTCACTCTGTAGCTTTACTGGGTCCGTGGGGGTGAGGGTGGTCAAAGAATCTAACTCTGTCTGTGTATGTTTGTGTGTGTGTGTGTGTGTCTGTGTGTGTGTGCTTCCATGGAGGGACGGGGGGGGGGTTGTTGCTGCGTGCCAACAGGGTCCTGTTTGCATCTCCAGAGAGGCCCAGAGAGGCAAGATCTTATCTGGCGCGTGCCTTGGCCGCTGTTTCCCACACTCTGCATGCTCCATTGCCAGGAAGGGGGTGAGAGGGGAGACTTATGATTATGTGTGTGTGTGTGAGTGAGTGTCAGCAGGGGTCCCGTCCTGTCAACTTTACGCTGTTTTGACTGCCATGACATAATGCGCCTCAATACAGTGACCCCCCTCCTCTCTCTCTCTCACACACACACACACATACATGCACACACACACTTTCCGCTTTTCCTTTCTTCTTCAAAGGTCCCGCACATCAACAATGGCCTCCTTTTCTGTGAATGTCGCATATTTGGCTTTTCATCAGTGCCCCCATTCCTCTTCTTTTTTTCCTAAAGACACCCACCTCTCCCTGTCTTTTTCGCTCGTCTATGTTTTTCACTTTGATTGGGGCTTTGCTAAGGATTAACCCCCTCCTCCCATTGGCCCCACCATTACCACCCAAGCCTCCTTTTCTTATGGTCTCTGCTATGAATGAGAAGTAGTGAACCATTACGGGACATATTGCAGAGATTAAATGATGACCTCGGTAGCCTTGTCGAATGGAGTTTCTCTTCTGACATCAAATTTGAATGTTCAAACACTCATCTGTTACTCTTTTATACAGGTGTCATTTACAATGACGCCTTGTGATCGTTGTTTTCCTCACAAAATGATTTTGTTATGAGTCCTACATGCTACATGACTTGCGAGGAAGTCTTATGATGTCAAATAGCAGACAACAAAACTATTCCATGTTGCAAATTTGGCAGCTACATATGGCAATATGAGCTAACTTTTGAACTGTGAAGCCTCCAAGTGAAGAATTAACTAATGTTCACCAACTTTACCACTGTGTTGATTTACACCAAGGGGGAGTGCATAAATCTGCCAAGGCAAACCCCTCATTGCCATATTAAAGAACGTGGGGGGGAAAATGTCTGGATCCACTCAGAAAATGTAATGGGTTCTTCCTTGGGTAATGCCCTCCACAAAATGTCCTCAAATCGTTTCTCTTGTTTTGAAGTAATCCTTTGGCGAAATAGACAAACAAACAAGCGGCAATGGAACCATAATATCCTTGGTGATATAACAGGTTAAAGTAAATAGAAAAAAAACATGTTTTCTAAACTGAATGTCCGTCTTGTTAAAATGATCAGAGAACCTGAATACTTTGAATCAACAACTCTCATATGTGCACCATTGAAAATCTACCACATTGATTTCATATCAAAAGCCATGTTTCCATGTACTCCTCTCTGTTTGCATGTGGGTGATTAAGCGTTTGTGTGGGTGCACACGTGGGTTTTGGACAAGCTTCCAGAGGTTAGCGGAAGAAAGCCTGCCAGATTTCAGGGTGTCACACCAGGTCGAACCCCGAGCCCCCTTACATCCACCGCCATCAATACAAGGTTCCGAGTCCTGTGTGTGCTTGTGTGCTTTTGTGTGTGTGTGTGTGTGTGTATGTGTGTGTGTGTGTTCAGCCGCCCCCACAGCTGTAAAAAGATCGATGCAGCCCAGCCCATCCACCAGCAGTCTCCTGGCCCCCGGCTGCTACTGTCTGAGAATGAGAGGCGGCTGTGTGTGTGTGTGTGTGTGTGTGTGTCTGTGTGTGTGTGTGTGTGTGTATGGGAGGGAGGCTGGATACATGTAGAAGGATGGAAGAAATGAGTAAGAAGCAGAGAGAGGGATAAAGGAACAAAATGAGAGGTGAGCAAGAAGGGAGGGAGGGTTAGAGGAGACAAAATAGGCCCAAGCTGGCTGACTCACTCCGTCCTTACCTCCCTCCCTTACTCACAAACACATGCGTACTCCCCTAGGTACACCCAAGCATGCAAAGACACACACACGCATTCATGAACGCACTTCTCTCCTTTCCCTGCCAAACGCTACTATGCCCCTGCTCATCTGCGTGGGGGGCCCTGCAGGCAGTCTGGGCCCTTACGTGCCCCCTCTTTACACACAGATAGATTCATACAGAGAGCACACACACACACACACACATACACACACACACACACACACACACACACACACACACACACACACACAGGAGTTGATGTGTAAGACACGCTCTGATCCTTCATACTTTTGATGAAAGACAGGCAGCCATGCTCCTGTCTTAGTGCCAGAGGGCAAGACCTGATAACAACCTGCTGATTCTTGATCCTCCTCCTCCTCTTGTCTTCAACACTATTGGAATAATTTAAATTCCATTAGTTTTTATTGTGCCGGCTATTTTCTTAAAACTACGCGTAGTCTTATTATTTCTCTTCAATTGAACTGTACATTGGTTGACACTAGTGATACGCAGGTCTGGAGTGAAGATTTTGAAGTTGATGATTTTAGCAGTTTTAATGGATTGTAAGCGAGATTAAACAGTTGGTGCATGAACTGTGTGAGTCTAATGAACATTCCCTTTCTATATGTAATGTATTAATGCCTCGCTCTGTGTGGTGGAGTGCAGTGTTTCATGTTTTTACGTGCATAGCCCCCAGCCTCACACCTGGCCTGGCAGGAGTTCTGGTCCCACCCCTCCTCCTATGGTTCCTCCATTGACCCCCCCCCCCCCCCCCAACCCCCACACACCCACCTTAAACTCCACCCTCCTAGGGCCAATGGTAAACAGCACAAGACCCCTTCTGGGTTCTTCGGTCACATACGCAGCTTTGTCATGTCTGAATGAACCTGTTGCCCACATTCCAGTGCAGTAGATAGGATGTACCCTGTTTGTGTGTATGGTGGTGCAGATGGCCTGGGTGATGAAGGCATAACTTAGCCTGTGCAAGGGAGGGAGCTCCCCCATTGTTCTGATGGATTACACACATACACACTCACACACACACACACACATACACAGACACACATATACGCGTGCATGCAGGCCCTCTGAGTCTGGCCTGGGCAGGAAGATCACACACTCTCTGTCATGGCTTCTCAGATCAGGCTGCCCAGAGCTTCCTGTAATCCCTCCTCTGTAACATTAATTATAAACTGGTGCTTTGTGCCCCACGGACCAACCATGACTTTCCCAGGACAATTAAAGTTACTCAGTAGAAGAAGGGGGATTGGTTCGAAAAGGAGGAAAAGGGGATCAGGGAATGAGTCAGAGTATTTGAAGAGAACTGCGTCTGAGGGTGCTGAAATAAGGCAACGGATGAGATAAGAGTGGGAGTTTGGGGCTGGGGCGCGCTGGATGTCTAACTTCAGTCAGAGCAGGGATAAGTTATAGGCACTGGAGCTTTTATATTGTTCCGTAAGTGAGGCTTTTAGCATAAGCTTTGGCCTGAGAGTCAGGGGTTGAACAGGTTCTGGGTGGGCAAATGCCGGGCCAGGGCGGATGCGGATTAGCTGCCATCACAGGGGAGTAATTGGTGGATGTGTGGGAAACATGGCCCAGTCGTCGGCTACTTCTCCACCCCAGTAATTCGTGAATGTAATAAAAGTGCATAACCTATCCAAATGTCTTTTTTTGTTTACCACTTCTCGTCAAAATATGTTTTTTTTCTTTTGGAACAAGGTTGTCCCCTGGGAGCTGCAGTTCATTTAAAGCTGCCACACCAAAACCTCTGCACAGTGCAGCAATGTTCCTCTGGGCTTGCAACAACTGCCTGAATATCTTTCCCTCTGGTCACTGACCTTTAACAGGCCACCAAATCACTAAATCCTGTTTTACTTCCTGCCAAGCGTGACTTGCTCTGCTGAGGGCACGCCTACAACAGGTTGATAAATAGCATAACTTATGCTGCCACGTGGAAACAAAGTCTGCACTCCTCCATGGCCTCTGCCTCCTCCATAGCCGTGAGAGGACTGCACTTCTGTAACTCACTATGCCAAAGGCAAACCCTTTCAAGTAGCTTCTGATCTGTTTGTGATAAGAGAGTTGATCTCTAGATAAGCGGAGGCAGGATAGATATCAGGCCAGCCAGTGAAGTGGTTCATTGGACAGATGTTGTTATCCCAAATGGATCTGATAGGCTGCTGTTTAATCCTGTTAAAGCACCTTGCTCCAGGACATGAGCCCAGCTTCCTCAGTGACGCCCTTGCTCTGAACTTTTGACCCCCTCACTGTGTGAGCTAAACTACTGTTAGCTGTGTTGACATATAGATTTGTCTTAAAAATATTTCGATTCAAATATTAAGCATAAGTAATTCATGTCCACAATTCTGGACAAAATAGGAAATCTCACTAAGTGGAATAATCGTCTTTAATGTTTTCAGACATGAACTCTGAAAAATGGGTCTTAGAGATATGATGACCTATACATTTTCAGTTTGACAGACAGTCTAACCCTAACCCTTTCACGTCTGTCATTTGTTAGAAACGTCATCAACTCACCAACTCGCTTGTTGTGAATTTTCCTGCTGCATTCCCACCTAGGCTCACTCTGACACTATCAAGACATTTTACTACAGGACTGGGTGGAAAAGTTCCAGAAAATGTTTGGAGCAACTGACCTGAACATTTGCTTTCTCAGATACAGCCCCTCTGGAAAATGTCCAGTCAGTGCTTTCTGAAAGCAGCTTTATAGTCATGTACCGTAGGTCAGAGGATGTAGGCTGAGATGGTGATGTAGTTTTGAAACCAGCAGCTTATGTCTGCTTTAAATTCCATCCAGATACTGTATAGGTGATATTTCTATTATTTCACAATGATAACAATATTTTTCTAGACTTCTAGAGGTGTTTTATAGCTGTCTAAACATACCTGAACCCTAAACATAAAAAGGTTGCAGTGAAAAATAAATGTGGTGCTGTGAGCATGTGCAGCTAGTTGACTGGCCTTGAAGTCTAAAAGACTGACCCTAAAACTGAAAGATTACATGCAGTAGTGTTGATGTGTTGATGTTTAGATTCAAGTTAGTCTTTCAGTCTTTAATTTATAAAATGTATAAATGTGAACGACCACGCAGTGAAGTGAGAGGACAGTACAGGACCATACACAGCTCCTACCATCCGTGCTAAGTGCGCCACAGGCAGAATAGCTGCATAACAATAAATGAGAATATCTTTTCACTTGGCTAAAGAGAGCAAGGACAGGTAGCGCCTCTGTCCACGGAAATATTTTAGCATTGTAAACAAGGCCTTGGAATAATATTAGCACTTTGCTTGTTGCCTTTGTTTACATAACCGAGATCCTTTGCAAGTGGGAGAGCGCGCCTTTACATCCAAAGAAATGGCTCGTGGTCATTTTCGTTTCTGAATATTTTGTTTCTGATTTTCTTTTTACAGAGTTTTTCTTGGCCGAAAATTAGGCCGGGTTGGTACTGAGCCGTCAGACCGCAGGGTGGGGGCTGTACCAGGCCAGGGGCAGACACCATGGGATCCATGCACAGCTCCAATGCCCCAGGCAGAGCGCACGTCGCCGTGGCACGGACCCAGGAACCTCAGACAGCTCCACTGCAGAGTGCGCCCAGCATGGCCACACCACCACCAAGCCTGGGGCAGACACCCAGGGAGCCATGCACAAGTCCACTTATTCCGCTTACAGTGTTCATGTGGGGTCTTTCACGGCTCTGTCAGTAATTTACTGCTCCACTCTGTGTCATGCTACGACACTGCCAATTGAATCGTGGAGACAGCACAAAATTTGATGGAGGCAGGAAAACTCCCTGCTCTACCCATCTGAAAAAAGCAGAAAACCATTCTACATGGTCAGACCTGCCCATCTTGGTTGATCCGATATAAAGTGGACAACTCTGAGTACGTCACTTCACATTTGGCATTATAATGTGTCTCCACTTTTGATGGGATCTCACTTCCCCTGCTCTATACACAAAGAAACGTGTGCAACATGTTCACCAAAGACTTTTATGAAAATTGTGTTTTTCCTTTAAAGCCATTCTGAGTACACAGATGGGTCCGCTGCCATGAGAGGGAGAGAGTAGAGCCAGAAGGAGCCGAGCGAAAAAATGTGCTGCGTGCAACTGTACCATGAAATATGATTTTGCTCTCTTTTACACTCACTGAAGTGGTGGCCACAGTATATGGGAAACACTGAAAAGTGGACAGATATTTTCCATTCATTAGGAAACTATATGGTCTGAGGAGGATCAGCTGTACAGTCCTTCATATGTGACCCAGGACACAATTGGCTTCACACAGTGAAAAGAATGCGGCCACCAGACACCTCTGAATGTGAGTGATTAGATCTCAAATATGTCCTAAATGTGTTTTGGATGTGTTCACACCTGTATCGAGAGCTGTTGACAAAAATCTAAATCAAAAATGCAATAAACTCACATTGATATTCCACTGAAGGGAGGGCCAGTAAAACCCACCGAGGGAGAACCCAGGTCATATTGCAGTCTGTGTTGGGTTGTCCGGTTTAATTGTATTTCCGTGAAGTTTCAACAGAGCAGATAGTGTCTTAAATTCAGGGAACACTTAGCCTTTAGGAGGGCTTCCTACATAATGCTATCAGCCTCTCTGAAAGCTCAACATGTTGATGCAGTCCCTTTACTTTAGCCTGGGGGGGCGGTGCGTTTAGGTGACTTAAAAAGAATTTGTTATCCAATATGGATTAAGTTGAGTGGAAAAGTGGATGGTGTGAATGGAAGTAGTCAGCACAGTGTTGCTCTGTGTTGAATGAATACAGATTATGTACACTAGATATCATTCTCTTCATTGTTAGGCCACACCGTAAAGAAAGTCGCACCGCTAATGGCCCTTGAGGAGCCGCTGTGAGCAAACCAGCCCTTTTAAACCACTGAAATTAACACTGCAGCAGCCAACACTTGACTCCAGCCCAAGCACTTATATGTCAATGGCCTTTCCCATAATCCTTTGCCCAACAGTGAGTGCGTGCAGGCTTGAGTGGGTTGAGAAGAGAAACTAATTGCTGAAAACCAGTATGAGGATGAGAGTTTGCAGCCAGCAGGCCTGCGATCCTGCAGCGGTGGTGGCAGTTAGCTCATCCCCTGGTTGAAAGCTGAAGCTCCTCTGATGGGGGAACAATGGAGCCTGAGATGGGTGTGGCAGTGAGGGGAGGTGAGAGGGCAGATAAGGTGTTAACATGACTGAGAGGGAGAGACTTCAGCGCGGATGTGGGGCAGAAAGGTGAAACCTGGAATGCGGCGGTGATGAGGTCATACCTGTGTGTGGGTCTATGTGTGTGTGAGACGGAGAGAAAGAGAGCGAGAGCAACGCCTCACAGAGGATTCGGTTCACAGCCCCTTGAGGCCCCATCAGTACTGATGTCATGGGAAACTATTACAAAGCCCATCCCGGCTGTTTGTAAACTCTCTTCATTTCCTTGTCGAAATCTGGGGGCCACATGAAAGCCTCCGTTTTGAACTCCTGAATAAAAACACAGCTTGTCTGAGGGGAATATACTGTAACACGACCAGACCAGAGTAGAAAGTACTGAGTGAAAATGTACTCCAACTTGGACAAGATGTAAATCATTACTTCCCTTTGAAGTTCTTCCCGTCTCTTCCTCTTGGTCCCTGTCTCCCCCTTGTCTTCATTACTTATCATTTCTCGTGACTGTAAACATTGTGAATTGATCCCCGCTGCTGTCCTGCAGGACCGTGGGGCCCCTCTCTGTGTGGTGTGTTGAAAACAGATCAAGTTTGAGGAGCCGGGAACATGAAAGAAGGGAGCTAACTACAGGGGATAAACACATTCCTCTGCAACCCGGCCGGCTACCGCTGCCGCCGCCGCTGGCCGGTGACAGCGCAGGGGAGCTCGCAGCGAGGAGCATTGTTGCCACAAAGCGAGGTGCAGGGGGGTGGGGTGCGCCTGAATATCCCTGAGCTCCCTCAGATCTCACAGGCAGCAAGCAGCACTTGACCTTTGCAGCACTAAAGGAATATGACAGCCGTGAAGCCCACAGAAAGAATAGGTAGAGAGGCAGAGTGGGGGGAATGAGAGGCAAGAGACAAAAGCCACACAAAGTGCAGCCTGCCACCAAAACAGTTAGTTTGCAATCAACGTCACTCATCCCTCCTGTCGGGACAGTTTGATTTCCACTTTTCAAATGAGGCGTTTATTTTTGGCCTGATAACAGGGCTGGATAAATTGAAATTGGCAGCTTCACAATCTGGAGATAATAGTCAACTACGCAGGAGATCATGTGAACAGCTCTTTCTTTCACTTTACTCAGGCCCCCACCCTCTCTCTCCTGTCGAAGACGAGAAAGGAGGAAATGAGGGAGGGAGACGGAGAGAAAAAGGGCTAATCTTAGTCACAATCAGAGGAGGCTGAGAATGCAAAAAAGGGAGTCTAAAAATGAGGTGAGGCAGAGAGAAAAGGGGGCACAGGGAGAAAAAAAAAATGTCCCGGTGATCAGGAGGAGGGCTGGAGGGGGCGGTGAGGTGGGGGTGTACAGGAGAGGTGAGGATAGAAAGAGAAAAGGAGGGAAGGAGGGAATTTCTTTAATGTTTCTGGCAGCGGACCAGATGAGGTCTCAAGGTTATCCCGGCTTTGCAAACTCCCACGGGAAAGGTGGAGTGCTGAGGGCCGAAGGAGGGGGGGAGATGAGGGCTCGAGGTGGAAGAGAGGAGGGAGAGATGGCTGCCCTTTTTCTCCAGGAGGGAGGCTAATGCTCTGGGGGAGAGTAATCCTCGGGCCCTCTTGTCTGATAAGGTTGGCCTTGGCCCAGGTAGGCGGAGAGAAAGGGCTGGAGGGCCTCCCAGGGCATCCTCGCAGACAGCTCTGGCCTCTGCCAGGTTAGCTCAGCAGCAAAACTCAGAGATTTGATAAATTATTTCTCAAGTCATTAGTTATAATCACATTTCAGTGTTAACAATGTAATGCCCCGCTGATTCCCACAGTGAAACTTAGCATTCTTCCCTCCGGGGAGGTCAGAGGTCATGGGCAGCTATTGTGCAGAACAGCTGGATTCAGTAGGAGGTCAGCGGTTTGCTCGAGGACACTTCAGAAGAGCAGGGCCTCGCTAACGTGGGGCATGAACCTGACAAACTCTCTCCTGGACCAAAAAACGTATTTGCTTGATGTTGAGTTGATTTTGTCATTTATTAATATGGATTTCATAATTGTACCAGCCTGTCTTATTTCATCAATCTTCCTCTGCAAATTGAAACAGCTTGTCGGGAGGAGAAAACTCTTTCATCATTCTAACCGTAACCCTTCACCGCTCCGTTCAGCGTTTAAACTTATCACCCTCATGCAAATATGAATAAGCCTTGAATGTGATACGTTTCATCTGAGTCTGACAGTACGGGGGAGAATCAGTGCCTGCATCAGAAAAGATCTGCATCGATACTCTGCGTGTGTTTGTTTACACTAAACTGGGCCTATTAGACATAATGATTCACAGCATCAAGCTGTCAATTTAGGGAGCTGTATGTGTGTGTGTGTATGTGTGCATGCGTTCCTGCCTCTTCAAAGGCTGGCCCTCTTATCTGCAGTCAACAAACGGCCTCCTCGAGAGGAAATGAGGGAGGCTTCATGCACCTGTAATTCAAATGTCCCGGTGTCCGCTAAGAGTAAACAAGAAACACTCTGGGATTCTCCACAACTCCGTTTTATGTGGACCTGACGGTTAATGGATGGAAAAAGGATACGGGCAGACCTCAAAGAGAAATGTAATATTTCAGTGGTGTTCCTATGTTTGTTCAAATATGGGAAGTGGTTTTGAAACAAAGGGAAATATTTCCATAAGAGACTGATTATTCTCCTATTATCAGTTTTCCCTCCCCGGTGAATCTGGTCTTAAAAGCTGAGAGTAAACACATGAGCCGTTTTTTTTTTTTATTAAATGCGGAAAATTGTGTGGGACAGAGTTTTTCAGCATTTTGTCTTTTACATGTGAAGAACGCCGCAGACTCGCTCACTGTGAATTCTCCTCCTTTTCCTGCTCTATTTTCAGATGGGCTCATTCCGACATTTTACTTAGGGGCTGGAAGGGAAACATTTCCAAAGATATTCACTCTGCCATTCTCACATTCAGCCCCACTACATTTTAAGAGAATGTCCGGAGGTCAGTGCTTCAAATTTAGCCATGAGCACACAACCAGTTGATAGCTCATTAAATTCAGGTACTGATTGTAATTGGGATTATACACTCGTGCAATTCCAAATATCTGAAACCCAAATCTGAGGCTTGGTTCTCTTTTATCATAGTTTGACAGTTTGAGCTCCTTGTACAAAGAGTCAGAACATCCAGTAACTGGTGGTTACATTGCATTTGCATGAGTGCACCCCCACCCGCACCTCCACCACCACCACCACTATCAGCAGCAGCAGCAGCCGTATTCCCAGTATGCTCCAGCCTCAGGCATGCTAACCAGAGACCCAGACCAACTCGCTGGTCTTCTCCCCAACTGCTTCCTCTCCACCGCTGCTGGGTTTGACTCACCATGACCTCTGACCTTCGACGCTCCGCTGTCTCCCCCACGCATGCAAATAACGCTACTCTGTTCCAGGAGGCATCAGAGAAAAAGGAGAGGGTCAGATGGAGGGATGGAAGAGAGAGAGAGAGAGGAGGAGTGACGATGGATGGAAGCTGCGGGAGGGGGGGGTAGATTCGGTCGGGGGGGTGAGTTAAGAGGAGACGGCGCAAAGGAGAGAGAGACCCCTAAAGGAAGTGTGAACGTCTTGGTCTCTGAAGTGGAGAGAAGTGGAGGGAGGCGGTGGCAGCCGCCTGGGGAGGCTCCGGTCTACAGCCCGGCACTGGGGCCTTAAAACATTTCTCTGTTTTAGCCAGCCAAAACGCAGCCCAGCGCCTGTGTCTGCGAGGCTTACAGTGACCCATGCTGATCTCTCTGTGTGTGCAAGAGTGTGTGTGTATGGGTGAGAAGAAAGAAAGCGTGAGTAGATTCACTGTACTTATTGTTTTCCCTGCTCCCAGGCTGCTCCAGGCACCTCGGTTTGTGTCTGTGTGTGTGTGTGTGTGTGTGAGGGGAGGTAAGCGATGTGTGCGGCTGTATCTGGAGAGCCTCCAAACCCCCTCATCTCCTCTCCTCTCTCCTCCTTGTGTTCTCTCTGCTTGGAGGATCTGTCAGTTCTCCTCTCTCTTTGTCCCTGCTTTGATCCTGCTCTCCAAGCCTTGGCTGGCCTCGCTAACAGCAGCTGAGCACAGGTCCTACTCCACTCCCACTAATAACACACATTCATGCCACGCTGGGATGATGCGCACACACACACACACATAAACTCCGCTCCACTTACTCTCTCACACGCTCCAATATGGGTAACGACGGGCCGTGCTATCATTCAATGCTTTCTGTACATTGTCAGAGCTTATCGCTTTCACACAACCCTCTGTTTGCTGGGTCACGCTCCTCTGACTGACTGTGGGTGGTGCTCCATACGCAGCCATACAGCTCTTACAGTGTTGTTAATCACTGGCAAGTGTAGGCACATGTCTTTTGCCGGTTTGATCAAACTTTATGTTTTGTGGAGTTGAAGGCTTGGCAACAAATTCATGACCTAACGGATGTATAGCAAATGTGTCCGATGTATTATATTGTTTCCATTGCTAACAGGGTTTATTGTTCAATGTCAAGCCTGTCATTGAATGATTTGGAATCTACATTGCGTATGTGCATTTGTGCTCTTCTTTAGTGGTACATGTGCTATGTATCCTGTTTTCCAGAGCTGCTAATCACATCTTTTTCTTGTTTCCTTATTATAATGTGTCAATAGTTCCATACTTAGGATAATCTGACATCAAGTTAACCATCTTTTTGATAACTGAACGATCTTAGTTTGTGGGATGTGGTTAAAGTGAGTAAATTGACCTTTAGTTTAAATACCTTTTTCACATTCCTGTTTTTAAGTCATAAATTTGAAGTTGACATGTTAAATACAAGCTGTTTTTAAAGCAGCTTTACCTCTGCAAGCTGTCAGTGAAAGGTTGTCAAGAGCTGTGTTTAAGCCTCCTCTCAGTTTCAACAGAGTACATTGGCTGTTCACAGAGAGTGGCTGTGCCCACATTAGCCGCCCTGCTTCTTAGGAAGTCAGATGATTCCCGGTAACTTCTTGATCACGCTCCTCACATTGTGAACTGTTGGATGAGACGAGTCATTCGACCACAGTGCGGCAGCCTCTTGGGAAGGCAGGCTGTGTCGACACAGTGCCACCCTCAGTTTGGCAGCGGCAGCCACATGACACCTCAAGGCCGGCCTTGATACAGCCAGTCTGTCTGCCTGCTTATTTCCCACTCCTCTTGCCAGCAAGTAATGAAGCCTAAATGCCACCATAAGAATTTTTATAGGAACATAGTCAGTTTCACCCCATAGTGTGTTTATGTGTGTGTGTGTGAGCACACACGTTGTCACCTCTGCGGCACCTGCAGGAGAACCCTTGGCAGAGGCGCCTTTCATCAATGGCTTAATCATTAAGACATGAGCAGCGTGTGACAGTGGGCCAGATTGTATTGTGAGTGCAATATCACACACTTTCACACACTTCAGTCCCACAATCTCACTGCCTAATTGCATTATTGCAGTGTGTGGAGGTCCATGGTCGAAAGGGCTCAATAAAGATATGAGGCCTGGGAAAGACTGGGAGCGGTAGAATGAAAAAAGAGGAAGAGGGAGATAAAGGGGGAAGGGAGGGTGCAATATAAAAATGTGATAAAAAAAAGAAGAGAGGATAAGATGGAGAGGGATGACAGTTGGTGCACGGGACAGTGGAGGGGGCTCCCAGGTATCAAAACTGTGAGGGTTAGGAGAGAAGGGGGAGCGGGTGTCCCGAACAGAAAAAGTAAAATAATCACAGGGATTTTATTTTGCTTTTTTTTTTTTATTTAGTCAGCCGACTGCTAACTTCATCAGTGAAGTGACCTTAAACATTGTGTGATCAGAAGCTTTTATACAACAGAGGCCTGCGTTCACTGTGAGTCAGCCGGTTTCCCACAGACCTCTTGTGCTAGAGGAGTTGACACAGCAACAGGTAACACTCCAGGGACCGACAGCAGCCAGGTGCACCCCGATAAGACGTTCACCTCGCAGGGAAAAGGGAGGGAGCGACAGACCCGAGGCTCCGTGACTCAGTGCACCACCAGGGAGCTCTTGCAACATGAGCGTGAGAAAGTCGTTGAGGCGGAGAGCGTTTCAAAACCTACATTCTGTCTGCCCCACATCAGCACATTTGTTTTGGAACTCTGTCAGTGGCATTGTGAGGGAAATGACTCAGGTGTGCACTTCACAACAATGGGACGTGTTGGTGCTGTGTTGGACAGAAGAAACATTGTTGTGCATGAGGGATATTTAGGATTACTGCAGGTCTAGGCACATGTACAGACCAGCCTCCTCCAGTTTACCACTAAACACAAGACATGTATGCGGTTTCACTGATGTCTCCACACGCCGGTTACTCATTCTGAAATTACAGCTGCTGGAGTGTAAACCCATTTAGCAATGTTCATGACTGAACTGTGTTTGATATGAAATCAAACAAAAGCTTTTAAGTGAGAATCAGATGTAATGAAGATGAAATGACTAAACGGACATTAAGATTTAAAGCTCCTGTTATCGTAATTTATACGTCCTCAGACTGCTGGCAGTGATGTCATGTAGTTGTGCAGACATTATAATTTGCTGCGTGCTCAAGTGAAGGCTTGGGGAGAACCTAAAACGGTCCCTGCGCCTCTTCTCGTGTCCAGCAGAGGAACTGGGGCCCTGTGCAGCGCCGCACTGCCTATCAAATTCACGATCTTGCGGCCAGCCGCCGGCGACGCCCCGCAGATGCAGGCGGCAAGCCGGCGAGAGGAGCGCCTTCCCCCGGTCGCCTGCGCGCCACGTGTCGCGGTCTCGGCAGCAGCTGGAGGTGTGTGAGCTCAGCGGAGAGCCACGCACGGAGCTCGGCGTACTTCGGAAATGCAGTCATCGGCTTTCTTGCACAGTGTGTTTACCCCGACTTTATCACTTTTACCGATTACCCCTCTCGTGCCATGTCACTGAAAGCATCCGGTTTTACGAGTGGATCATGCGCCGGTTTTCTGTATGTTCTTCGGGACAGAAATAACTTCAAAGTGCGAATATTTCCACTACGTGAAAATAAAAGCTGATGTTTAATATAATCAAAGGAAACGATTAAACATTAGTTGTTAATGGTATAGTTGTAACCTACTTAACAGACAAAAGTTCGTGTTCCTTTTTATTTTTTGATTAATAGTTTACGCACGGGCGATTATAGGAAACAATCATGTGACTAATCACCTCAGTGATACTTTAAATACTGAGACTGTTAAACTCGCGCGTGATAGACGAGCTCATTCAAATCTCTCTGTTTGTGAGCAGGGGCGCGCAACTTGAATCCCGTGGAGCTACTGCGCGTCGATAAACCCGGGACGCATCTATTGGCCCCGTTTCTCTCTCTTTACTGCTCTTACGTCTCTCCGACTGCAATAAAGATAAGGAAATTAAATTATGACCCGAAATCTACAAAAGCCTTGAACACTGTGGGGCGACGATAGGAGAGGAGGAGGAGGAGAAAGAGGAGGAGGCATCGGTCGGATCGTGTGAGCTCTCCGGGCTCAGAAATATCTCTGCTCTGGCTCACATTCCGATAAGGGAGCCCGATCCAGCTCTCCTCTGTGGGCGTGGTTTTCCCAGGCTTTTAAAACAGCAGCTGCTATTTACCTTCCCCTCTAATGTAAACCACCGCCGCCGCCACATACCCCCCCTCGCCCTCCCTCCTCTCCTCTCCCCTGCCTGCCTCCCTCCCTCCCGGGCCCGGCGGCCCCCCGGCAGCCCGACAGCCAAACCTCCAACCACCGCGCTCATAAAACATCCTGGCACGTGCTGTACATTCACAACACCGACGGATGATCAAATGCCAAATACTTTGGGCCACATAGTTAGACTCTGCATTAGTGAATATGATGGGAAGTGGACGGTGCGCGTTTAGTTTCCCTCGCACAGGGTGGGATAGACTGACTTTACACTTCTGGAATAATACAGATTGTGTTGAGCTCCGTGTGTGTTGTTATAAGCATTTGAGATCTCCCACATCTCCTCCTGTGGTTTTTAGTTGTCAACCCAAGTTGTTGTATTTTTTATTTTATTACCAAGTTCATTATAACAATATCCATCTCCTGGGAGGTTTGGATGAAAAGAAAACAAAAAGGCTCCCTCCTGCGCCTCCATGGCACATGACTGAAACTCTGATTACCAGATAGACAACCACTTCCCAGTTGTGGTTTTCAAACAGTAGACTGAAGTGTTTCAGATGTGTTTACTTTATCCTTACTGTGGATTGTTTCCAGTTTAATATGGGCAGATAGCCCAAAACTTTGTTTGTGGGATTTTGATAAAAGTCTGATTGTTGGTATTAATTCATAGGACTGTGGAAGTATAGGAAATTAATAGTATCGCTATGTTTCTGGTGTAATTCCAACACATAGTTTGTGTGTATTTTCATGATTATTCTCTATTATTTCTATCTGTTATCACTTGTCTGGTAGATAAATAAGAGAGTCTGGCCGCTCCTGGTGGCGGTGCCCAGTCAGCGGCTCCGCTGTTAATATGTAAACGCTACGATGATTGAAGACTGAAGGCAGTTTCCCCGGCTGTGCCCTGAACCCGGGCCGCGCGCCATTGGCCGCCAGCTCAAGCGGCCAAACAACCAATGGGAGGGCGCCGACCACGAGCCGTCCTCCCTTGGGCCGCGTGTCTCTCGCGCTGATTGGTGGAAAGTTACTGTGGGAAAGAAAGTTTGGGAAGTTTCACACGAGCCGTTCGCGTGCAGGGCGAGATATAAATACAAGCCACACGCGGAGCAGCCAACAGAGACTCTGCATCCGCTCCTGACAGCCGCTGCCGCTGCGCATCGCTCTGACGGATTTTAACCTCATCTCAGGATTTTGGTCTTTCCTTGCGGGAGAGGGGACTTTTTTTATAATAATTTTACAACGCTAAAATTATTCACCGTCCTTCCTCCTGCACCATTGGACCGTAATTTGTCGTGGTTTTGTGGGATATTTCGAATCATATAAAGATGCCTTCCGACATGATGGAAAAAACCTCCTCCTCCCCGGTCGCTGCGACCCCGGCCAGCATGAACACAACCCCCGATAAACCCAAGACAGCGTCTGAGCACAGAAAGGTATGTTAACCTACATTAAACATCTCCTCAGTGACTGTGATCTGAAAACACAAAGCTTAAATCATTTCGTTTTGAACGCAATTTTACGCACGCGCTTCATCCCAAACGTGGAATTCCCCCCACGTTTACGCACGAAACATGTGAGACGTATTTTAACAGTTTGTGTCTTTTTTCTTTCTACCTTCAGTCATCCAAGCCAATTATGGAAAAGAGGAGAAGAGCCAGAATCAACGAGAGTTTGGGGCAGCTGAAAACTCTCATCCTGGATGCGCTCAAAAAAGATGTAAGTGCTCAGCTCGTGGTTGTTTATTTATGTACACATCCTGCTTGTAAAACATCCATGGAGCAAGTGAGCGCGTTATCCTAACAATCGGTGTTTTTTGAAATCCTCAGAGCTCCAGACACTCGAAGCTGGAAAAGGCGGACATCCTTGAGATGACAGTGAAGCATCTCCGGAACCTCCAAAGAGCTCAAATGACCGGTAAGTCGCCTCTTCCAGGACTGTGGGCTTTTGCTCCATGACCCAGTCAAATGACTGTAATCCAGAGCATTCCCCGGTGATTTTCTTATAAATTTACCTCGATGTGCAGTAGAATATCATAATTGAATTTTCCCCGTGTGTTTTCTCTTTAGCTGCCCTCAACACAGACCCGACTGTGCTTGGAAAATATCGCGCCGGCTTCAGCGAGTGCATGAATGAAGTCACCCGGTTCCTGTCCACCTGCGAAGGCGTCAACACCGAGGTCAGGACGCGGTTGCTCGGTCATCTGGCCAACTGCATGACCCAGATCAACGCCATGAACTATCCCAGCCAGCATCAGCACCAGCACCAGCTCCCCACCAGCGCCGGACCCACGCATCCGTCTTTCGGCCAGTCGATGGTCCAGATCCCCAACTCGTCCCCGCAGGTCCTGCCCATGAACGCGGTGTCCTGTAAAGGAGGCTCCTCGCCCGCCAGTTTGCCATCGGACGCCACCAAACTGTACGGAGGCTTCCAGATCGTGCCTGCCACAGACGGACAGTTTGCATTCCTCATACCCAACGCGGCGTTCGCGCCCAATGGCCCCGTCATCCCGGTGTACGCGAACAACGTCAACACGTCGGTGCCGGCTGCGGTTTCCCCCGGAGCGCCATCAGGCAACTCGGACTCCGTGTGGAGACCCTGGTGAAAAGTGGGGGAAAGGACCATAAGACTTTAAAATGACACTTAATAGTTCTCTCTTTGTTCGATGTTAGAAAAACTTGTTTTGAATCTGTTTTCTCTTGTAAAATGGAAAGAGTATGCACTATATTTGTACAGCTAACAAGGGAGTAAAGTTCATATTGAAATGAGATTTGTATCGTGGAAGTCCGTTCACTGCATTTTTAAATAATTAAGTTGTACTTTTTTTACTCAGTGATGCCAAAGATATGTTCAATGCTCTTATGCTGTTCTTCGTTTTGGAAGACAAATAAATTTGTAAAGATTTTAAAAAAGACACACGCCTCTTTCTCTTTTTCTGTTTTTAGAAGAAAAAAAAACCTTGTCCTATAAATGACAAAATTACGAATTTCTGTTACGTTTCTTAGATTTTGCTCTGTGTGTGAAAGCAAAAACTCACACATCAGGAGCCTTTTTCATTCAGTTATCATATGTGTTATGTGAAATGATATTGTCTGTTGAAACTAGAAAATGTTAAAAGTGTAAAAATGGACACAAACGCACAGAAGGTGTTTATAAGCACCTTTTTAACATTCAACTATAAAACTTTATGGCAAATAGAAAGAATGTACTTCTGAAGGGGAGAGAGCAACTTCTGAACAGTCATGTCTATTCAGAATCACTTGGCTGTTTACCAAAGGACACAAGTCACAATCTTCTGTAGTGTCTGGGAGCAGAACCCCTGTGCACGCTGCAGACTGTTATTCTGTTATCTGAGGGAGTGAGTCAGGCAGGAGACGGTGGCTTTGAAATGAATCAGACACAGGAGCAGGACTTTCTGCTGCTGCTGATGTTTCTCAGGCTGAGCTCAGCAGCCTCACCTCTCCTGGTGCGAGCTTCAGAGCCTTACAGAGGTCACTAGCGCCATCTAGCAGCGCAGGGTGGAACTGCAGTCCGATTGCTGTTGTTTGAGCAGGGAGTGTGAATGGCTGCTGTGGATGTGAATCTTGGATGAAAAAGAGCCCAGCATCTGGGTTATTTAGGAGAACGCTGTGGTTATTATTCTCTAAGTTAACAGGGGCGTGTTGTTGAACTGAGGCCTGATGTTGGATCCATGAGTGAATCAATGCACACGTTACCCAAATCTTTCCTCTGCTTTGATTCTATTGTAGTGAGACGTCAAGTTAAGTGACCATTCATTAGTGCAAATGATGCAGTGCCAACCCCCCCCCCCCACTCAAAATAACCATCTGATAATTTGAGGTGATTAAGCCCCCCCCCCCCCCCCCTTAAAAAAAAGATAATTATGAGGATTTCCGCCGTTCACTCAGTTTTCACATCACCATCAGCATTAATCCCCGGACTGTGTGGAGCGGTGAGGAGGAGCCCTGGGCTGTGTCTTTAATCAGAGCTGAGGGACTTCCTCCATGCTAGGGGGGGGGGGGGGTTGACAGCAGAAGGACACGTTAAACACCTCACCACTGAGCCATGTGGTAGCGCTCTGCTCTGCCCAGGTGTGTGTGCCCCCTCCAGCTATCCGAGTGTGGCCCTTTCTTTGAAGGGGGTGCGTGCGGGGAGGGGGGAGGGGGGTGTGCAGGTGCTTGCAATTATCAGTGCGCTAAGAGGCACAAAGTGTGGATAAGTGCCATCATTTTGAATTTCCATCACACCTTTCCTTTTTTTTTTCTTTTACGGGGGGCCATGTGTCCCTGTTTGATTGGAGCCATGTGTACGCTCATGTCTGTGCGTGTACGTCTTGTGTGTGTGTGGAGGGTGCTGGGTGAGGACATGCCCAGCCAAAGGGCACAGTGGGTGAGGTAGTGATGAGTTAAGTGAGGAGGGGGGGGGGGGCTCAGGGGAAAGGCCTACCACACGGGAACAGTCGGCCTCCTGTGAGCCAGAGTGTCCACACACACACACACAATCACACACACACACAATCACACACATACGCTCAGAGAGAATGTTCCCACAACATTCCAGCTGTGCTCGGACCAATGTCGAGCTTCCTGCCCTTAGCCCCGGGGCCACAGCTGGACATGGGACGTCTGTTAGGCACGTGGTGTGACCCGGACAACACCCAGCTGCTGAGCCCTCCCACCCCGCCTCGCCACCTTTCCCCCTTTTCCGCTTTTCCTCCATGCCTCCCCCTTCACCCACCAACATCTTCAGCGGTCTCTTCCCCTCTGGAGAACAGCTTTACGAGCCTCTCCAATTACCCAGTGCAGTGGCCGAGCTGCCGGAGTGACCGCACACATGTCACAACACGACCAGGGGGTTAGCTGCCATGCGTGTCCATTAACTTTTCCCACACTCCGCGTACATGCAGGGAGCGAAAGGAGGGGAAAAAAGCCCCTCTGCTTCCTCCTTGGCTCCCTAAGTGCTACCATATGGTCTGCTCTCCCTCTCTCTCTCTCTCTTGGTTCTTCTGTCTCTCTCTCCCTCTCTCTCCCGGGCCTGTCACTGGGGCTGTCTTTGATTGCAGCCCAGACAAGCGAGAGCTTTATGATTTAAGCCCAGGGCTTGCTGTACCAAGCCCTGGACTCATTTTGAAGCCAAACTCCTCTCCTTCCCCTCCTCTCCCCCATCCCCTCGCACCTCCTCCTACCCTCCCTCCTCCTGCAGTTGCAGGGGAAGGCTGTTTTCTGGCAGGAAATGAATAGCTCCCAGATGAGCGCAGGAACCTGAGAGGTCGTGAGAAAGAGGCGAACCCCCCTCCGCAGGCCCGGCCTGCTGCCAGCCGCCAGGGGAATGTGGGAGAGCGCCTCTCTGACACACGCATCAACCCCTCTGCCCTCCACCACACTGCCTGACTGACTGACTGCCTGCCTCTGCGCTGGGCCCTGAGCCTGGAAATAGACTGATAGACGGGGCAACCGCCACCGAGCCAGGCAGCACAGCTCGTCAGGCAGCCAGGAAGGGAAAGCAAAAGCTGTGGGAAAGGAGAGAGAAGTGTTGGGACTGTGTGGGCGGAAGTGGATCAGTGTGTGTATACAGTCTGAAGCCGGACCCAACTGTACAATACAATGGAGATGTAGATCTATAATTTAAGTTTACATAAGGCTCACATGACACTGATTGGTTATTTGTGCAGATCTTGTCCTCATGCACACACTTTCTGACATGCTTTCCCTCCCTCTGTCCTGGAGGGTCACGCTGTATTCCAGAGTACACACTTACTCAAACAGGTGTTCCTTGTCCCGAGCAAAGGGTTTTCCCCTTGGTTCCCCGTGTGCTGAACTAACATTTATTCCCTGTGAGGTTGATGCTGTTATTGTTGGACCTGATCTGGAGTTTAGCCACAGCTGTCCGGGTGTATTTTAGGATCTTTTTTAATCATTGGTCTGCATCAGCCTGACATATTGAGATCACCGTCAATATGTTCCAACATTTGTTGCTTGTGTCACCTTAAGATGAAGCGGTTTGTACCTCTGACCCTCAGCACATGGCTATGGCCTTGTTCAGAGATTAACAAAAAAGTGACTTTTCTTTTGCTGATTATTTCAAATCAAGGCTTTGTGGAAGCAAACAAATAATTTGTGGAAGTCAGAAAAAATGCCATATATGGGCAGATGAAAGTAGATTAAAGTCTACATAGTCTAAGTAGAAAATGTTTATTGCATATGTACAAGACTGTGTACATAATTATTTTAACAGTGAAGTAACTATGCATCCCATAAACCATTGCGAATGACCCCTTTCCGGCATACTTCTTCCTGAATTGAACCTTGATGGTAGTGTTACAATACCTTTTAGTTTGTGTCTTGTGTAGCCGATCATGGCCGGCATGATTTTCACAATTGTGGTAACAGTTTTCCAAGGTTGATATCATGTGGACGTGTGGATTGTACAGTAACAGATAACAATGTTTCACGGTATCGTAGCTTGTGGTAAGTCTACATTGGCAGGTTACAATATTGTGACTCATAATCAAAATGTCTACTTATGAACTAAATGGGATTTTACTTTTCGGAACCGAGCTGTTGAGCTCTATGGTAACAAGAATTATAGGGTATTGGAAGTGAGTAGATCCAAAATTTCCAGCTGAAAATAGAGGAAGGACATGATTCCTGGTGCTTAATTGGAAATCACGTGAACGTAATAAACACTAATGTACTATTTGGCTCACATTTGTCACTCGTCCATAAAAGCTACTGTTGTCACGGGCCGGCACAGAGAGCTTGAAATGATGTGCAATTGCCTACAAAAGGGCATCCAGATCTCATGGACCTAATCTCCACTCCCCCATTATTAGTGTATTACTCATCAGATTTGTTCTGTCCTCTTGTAGTAGCATTCACAGTGACTCAGTGCCCATCTAAGTCTACACGGCATACCCCACTTGTGCTTCCATCTCCCAGTCTCCCTGTCTTTCTCTCTCACACTCTTTCTTTGTCTCATACGTCCACACACACACAGACACACAAATACACACACACACACATGCACAGTTTGTGCAGATCTCCTATGGTAACCTGTAGGCTCAGTAAACAGGACAAGCTGTCTACACACAAATCCCAGCAGTGTGCGTGCCCACTTTCCTTGGCTCACCCTGCACGGCAAACAAAAACCCCACGAGAGGCTCCCACCACCAGCCCATTCAAATGTCAGGCACCTTGTTTGAAGTCGCAGACTGCTGTGTAAATCCACGGTGTTTCTCACCAGCCCAGCCTCTCACACATGCTCCAAAACAAGAACTCCAGCAAAGGTGGTCCTGTGATGCTGGATTGCTGATTGTTTCTTTTATAGTCCCCCGCCTTTAGAAAGGGTCTTTTTCATCCCTATAGCCTATCCTCCCATTTTTGCTTCGTAAACATGTTGTTGATGGGTTGTGTTGGATGGTTTCAGAGCATGATGACTTGAGAGGAGCAGGATATGGCAACTATACGAAGCTGTCAGTTACAGAGTTGGCACATCCCCCAACTTTGGGCTTTGACAGTGATGACCCCATCACACTGCGCCTTTGTATGACCTGTCCTCCAGCTTCTCTGGAACCCAGGGCCAATTGAGTGGGAGGGTTCCCCCCCTCAGCAACCATCACAACAAACAAATAGACCAGGCAAACAAGTTCCCACCACACCAGCGTCCAAACAACTGCCAATGGTGACAGTTCGGTTGGTTTTGATATCACACAAAGAGGTTCTTCATGAAGCACTTCTGAGCCTCTCACTTTCATCCTTCAAAGCCAAGTGTCCAACCTTGGGGTCAGGCCCTTAAGGTCTGTCCCCTGAAAGACACAGGAAACTCTGATCAAGAAGAAAAGATTACTAATGGTAATTTGAAATGTGTAAAATGGACGTTTGTGAAATACATTATCGGTACATTTTCACTATGATATTAACGTGTGTTCATTGGGTTTAACATTTGCAGAGCTCAGTAAGCTCAGCTAATTCAACAAAGTCAGTTTTATTTGTCTGTTTCAATAAGTCATTTAATATTGTTTTGCTAATTCTTCTTTGGGATTAATCAGATATTTTTCATGCTTCCTGTTTAGTGCAACATGTTGTTTTAAAGAACTCTAAAGAACCATGATTAAATTAATTTAAAAAACTTAATAATCACTCACCTGATCATTTATTCCTACACTGAAAAAATCGACCTCTGCACAACTAAGTAAGTGGTAGGTGTAGTCGGGCAAATTTGGAAATGCACTAGTTTTCCCTTGACATGAATGAATGAACTACAAGGGTAGATGCTTTGACTCAAAAGGATTCTTCTGCTCTTTACTTTTTTGCCTCCACGAGGTCAGAAGTGAGGGATGTCCATGCAATTTGAGTCTCACCCTCCAAAGACTTTATATATGGTCTGTGTGTGTGTGTATGTGTGTCTGAGAGAGAGCCATAAGCCGGTGCTAGACATGAACTCCAGAAAATGCCTGGAAAATTTGGTACGGAATTTGCCTCCGACATGGAGAACGCAGATTCTATGTGTCAGACGCTCTCACCTCAGCACACAAATGTTTGTATATATTCCACCGTGGAAAGCATTGTGTTTTTGTTTACAGCACACCTCCTCTCTCAAATCTTCTACGTTTATGGCTCCTCTTTTTTATCCTGATCTATTTTAATTATTGACTTATAATTTATTTATTTATTTTGTGTCCATCCAACGTTAGAAACAACCACTTGCTCAGAGGGATTTTTCTGGACATAGTTCTGGAAAATGTCTAGAGGTCATTACATGTCTAAAAGTAGTTATGGAGGGAGAGGTTAATGTCACCTGCTCTGAGCTCATGCTCAGTATCTATGTCTTCAGGTATGTGTGAGCTTGCTTGCAGCCTACCAACTACTGCTTTCACACTACATCATCCCTTTTTCTTTGGGGTTTTGTTTCTCTTTGCACATAAGAGGGAAGCTGAGATCAATTAATGTGGCCCAGGGAGAACTGTGAAATGCAGCAGGAGAGGGAAACTCATCCCTAATGCACTCAACTCGCACACTGCTGGGCGATATGATCTACGGGCTCTGCCCTCGCGTGGCTGGTTTTATTTTCCTGCTTTTAACAGCCCTTTAGTGGAAGCTCGGGCTCCTCTGAGGTGAAGGAAAAGAGAAACCAGATTTTTCGACCCATGAATACATCAAACGTTTCCGTATATCCAGCTCTTTTTCCCCCCTCTCTGATGGAGCTGGGATGGAATCAGCTATGTTGAATGTCAATAAATCAACACGCTGGATATTGTTCTTGTAAAGTCATGACGATGGTGTAAATGATGTAATGTTAACTTCAAGGCCACACACACGGGAGCCTGGGATACTGAGGAAAGAAGTGTTGGCGCGGAAACTGATAGATTAAGTGCTGACTGCACAAACAGCTTTGTTTGTGTTCTTTGATTTCATGGCTTACACTTCAGCATGAGAAATGATGGTGAAGTTATGTGTTCTGAAAGAGGAAACTCCTCCATGTGTGTGCATGGGCTTGTGTTGCTTTGTCTGTTTTGAGTCCTACTTTGTGCTTCCATTCATAACTCGTTGGCTTCATCATCATCATCATTTTCACGTGCCTCTGCTATTTGCCTTGTGCTGAGAATGCATTTCCTTCCAATAAGACGTTATAATGTGTACCGGAAATTCTTGTGATTCTTAATCCCTGTTGATGTGTCATTTCCTTTTAACCCTCAGCTCCATATGCCTACTCCAGGAAGCTGATTAAAATTCATTAATCCCTGTTTACTTTTAACGTACATAATGTTGTGATGCACCTGGACACATCAGGGATGTTTACAAGGGTCATCGGGTGTTTTGGATTCTTCAGCACCAGACACTCTCACCAGGTCAACCCAGCCAGGGTTAATCAAACTCTGACTTATGTCTAGGTAGTGCCACACTACCTGCAGCTCCCCCTTCATGACCAACAGCCACCTTGAAGCAACCAGTACTGCCTCTGTGACCACCATCATTGCCCAATGCATACTGGCTCCTGTGAAGCCCAGCATGTAGGCCCTGCAGAGGGACTTTCTTGCAAACCCTCTGCATCTCATGTCAATGGGCTCACACCTCTCTCATCACCTGTTGCTTCTGCATTTTTTCTAAGCTTTCTTCCTCTTGTTGGCCTCCTCATTATAGTCCTCCCTGGGAAATGATCTACCTGGCAGGTTCTGAGATCTGCACCATGTCTGGCCTTAGCGCTGTTGTGGCATCCATTCTGTTGCTAGCAGGAGGAGGTGGTCCTGGCAACTGATGTTGGCTTCTCCCCCAGCCCCTACAAAAGCAATGTTATATTCTCTGGGCAGAGGTGCTTGCTGTCGCTAATCCCACGACAAATGGTGTCTGCTATGGCCTTCAGGACTTGGTCATGGTGCCAGTGTGGGTCCCCCTCGCCCAGGGCTTTTACCCAGTCACTGAAGATATGCTCCAGGGTCTCATTCTCCAGGCACAAAGAGCAAACTGATGACTCTACCTTCTCCCAACAACACAAGTTGGATGGGCTAGAACGTCTTGATTAGGAAATTCAATAGATGGGGCTTCCAAAGTCTTTCCAAAGCTCAGGCCTTCAAGACTTTGTGCTTCACTGCATGATCTTAGCTTGTCCAGGTCCCCCGCTACGGCATTCTAACCATACAGCTGGCTCGTTCCTCCTGGCCTGATGTTTATACCTCAGACTAGATTGTGTTAATGAGGTGTTGTAATGAGATACTGCATCAACCAGCACCCTGTGCCTTAGCCTCTACTCAGCAGCATCCATGGCCTCTGCTGCCCTTCAATCTGTCCTGTCCTGACTTGGATTTCCTAGTACAGGTCATCATGGATAATTCCATTTGGCTATGGTGAGGGAGGCTTTATTTTGATGTTCTGCCTGTAAAGGGCAATTTTACCAGCCATAGGAACTTGCTTACCCTCCTCACAAAGCCCTCAGCTGTGGAGGGAGAATCTGTGGTAGGATTTATCTAGGCCTTTAAGGTACCTGGTAGGCCTGACTTGTCCACTGCAGCTAGCTTGGCTTCCAGCTCTTGGTTGGTTTCCAGGATGGACTATGTGGCTATTAGGCTGCAAACACCTTTCTCAGACTTTTCTCTGATCCCCAAGGTAATGTCAGGCTTCACTCCAAAGTGTGCAGCAGAACCCGTCATTGGCTTTTCTTTCTTCTGTACCTGAGCTCTAAACTTTACTGACTTGCAGCTCTTACAAGCCCAGGTGATCAGCTCCTCAAGGCCCTTCAGGATCCACCTGCACCTTGAAGCAGCTGTGACAACACATATTGAGTCAACTTTAGTAATATTATAGGGATGCCCATCTCCTCAGTTCCAGTTGGGTCCTGCTTTCCCTTTTGTTTATCTTGGTGGGTTTTATTTGAGCTGTGGTTTGGTCACTGTTTGTTCCCCTTGCATCTAAGTGTGTCACCACTGAGAAACATTGCATCATGTCGGTGCTCTGAGACATGAAATAGCATTATCCCACCTCCCTCTTCTCCGTCCACGCAAAAGCAGCCTAAACAGTGACGTGGACCAGGAGCTAATCCTCTTTCCCTTTTTGGAGCCAGTGGCTGTAGCCACAGAGGAGCTGGCCCCAGAGATATGACCACAAGAAACAAAGCGAGCCGAGTGTGTTTGTGCACACGTGTGAGTCTGTGTTTGAGAGAATGTAATTGTTTGAGGGTATGCACAAAAAAGAGTTGGTCAGTGTGTGACAGTTAATGTGTTTGTCTGTCTTTACTTGTTTGTCTTGCTTCCAAAGACGTTGACAAAGCCTCAGTGTGGGTTTATATGAGATTGACCGTGTTTTTGTGTGTGTGCGTGTGTGGTCTAAGTATCACTAACGATGAGGGGACGTAAATCTGCGTTCACAGTGACATTATGGTGAATTGTCTATTTTATGGGGACAAAAAAAGTCCCCATTAAATTTTAGGGGGATTTGATGTAAGGTGTGTGTGTGTGTGTGTGTGTGTGTGTGTGTGTGTGTGTGTGTGTGTGTGTGGGGGTGTCATACCTCCCACCTCATGTGTCTATGTAACTTCATCTTTGTGGAGTACATTCTTAAAAACTCCCACCAGACTTGCTGTCATCTCAGCTCCGGTTTGCATCATGAATGAGACAAATGTCTGTGTGTTTGTGTACGTGTGTGTGGATTTGGGATATTGGCGAGCTTGTCACAGACTTGTAAACCCCAGTTTCTTTTTGAAATGGTTCCATTATGATTATCCCAGAAGCTGTAATGCAGCCACCTAGAGTGGGCAGAGGAACTGAGACCTCAGAAGATGAGTGGCGTGTTTCTGATGGCATTGTGTAATGCGCTCAAAAGGCACAGACCACAGTGTTTGCTTTGTATTCCTTGTTCGTAGTTGCTAAGGGAAGAAGCGGTGTGTCATCCCTGAGAGTGGAGATAAGTCACTGAATGAAGAAGACAACTACTTTACATTGTAGAGCAGCTTGTCTGTCCAAACTTCATTGCCAAGGCAGGATGCAGTGAGACCACAGGCTGTCTATTAAAGATGGACGACATGATGGCTTTCCAAAAGTGAAGCCAAGGTGTCTCCCCCTGGTGGCTGGCTGCAGAACAGCTCATAAACCCTGCCTTCTACATGTTAGCGGATAGGATATGGACCAATCTAAAAAGTTAAAGATCATGTCTATTAAATTTCCCCAAAGAGGGTTTCTGTCATTGTAAGGATTTGTTATCAGAATGCTGTATGTTCAAATGTTGGTCCTAATGATGATATTTTAGCTTTATTTCTGGACAGTGGGAGGTGTCACAATAAACATGTGGATCGCAGACAGATGCACAGACAAGAAATGTTGGAGTCCACTTTCGGAGTTTCATGGGTAAACAGTGTTTCAGCCAGTCAATGACCTCTTCTTCAGACGTAGTAAAACAACAGGAAAAAAACACAGCATGCCTCCCTACTGCTTGTGCGGTGCCCTGATATTCGACTCGCAACGAGGTCATTGACACAACATTTTAAGCCTAAAAGTCCACCACTAGAAGTAATGCTAGCGGACGTAGCATATGAATGTGAACCCTGCAAGTGTGCGCAGTGTTCTGAGGTGCCCGAGGGTACGTGAACTTTTCTCCACAGAGGACATTAAGGCTAAAAAAACACAGTGTGAATTACACTGTTTAGAGTCGAATATGAATGTCTGGGCTTGCAGACACTTTGATGACACCACACGAGCAGTATGGAGGCAGGTTAAGTTTTTTCTGCTGTTTAACTACATATGAAGAATTGACTTCAACTGTATTGGACTGGCTGCAACACTGTTTACCGCTAAAACTCCAAAAGTGTTTTATGGACTCATACACCTCACCCTCCCCTCCATCGGCATAGTGGTGAGTAGATAATGGGTTAATTCTTCCGTGTACTATCCCTTTAAGGTATTCTGAATCTCTTTTCTTCAATTTTATATTTAGGGTTGCTGAAAAAGTTCTGCTCCCTCCAGGCCTCAGAGCGGCTTCCTTACTACCACGAAGAGATGTTTAACTACACAGCAGATCTCTTTTCTTTTTTCAGTCCCATGTGTCTTATGCTTAAATGGTCCCTTATGGTCTGCTGCTTTCTTTCTTAGAATAGACATATTGTCCGTCGACCGAAGTTGAAATCGTCATACCCATCATAATTACTGTCTCTGTGAACACTGAGTGGTAGAGCTGTCATACATTTGCGGAATCAGATAATTTACATGATCCACTAATCTAAAGCTGGCTTCTTCACTTCCTCCATAACTCGGCCAATAGGCATTAGTGTGATTAGCGTGTGGCATCCTTTGCTGACGGGGTTGAAGATTTGCCCTGAGAATCACAAAATCACGGTGTCTTTAGCACAGACACACACAAAGTAACACACACAGATACACACACCTATTCCTGATTTTCCCACGTGCTCCAAAGAGTCGGCCACCAGTTGACGAGTGCCCTCTCTTTACCCCTGAAGTCTTGGCTGCGTGCGACCCTCCACAGACGATATCAGGGTAATTGACAGTGACTGGAAATATGCAGCGTCATTGAGCTCAAACCCGTGTGACTAACAGGGTTATGGCCTCCCCCCTTTTAGACCGACCCCTCCTCTGAAGCCATCAGTGATATTCAATTTGTGTTAAAGCTCCCTTTGAGGGGCCCCCAGGGGCCCGATTTGATTAACATATTTTATGGTTAGCCCTTGCATGTAGTCAGGAGTGCCTCGGGCTCTGTATTAATAATAGTCAGAGCCCATTATGGATGACTATGTGACGACAGTGGCAGTGAGGCCTGACAGTGGTTTATGAACGCTTCTGTAGCGAACCCAAAACAGTCAGAGAAGTGACTGGTCTTCAATTGGACGGAGATTCCTGATTTTCACGAAGCCTCCGCTTGATTGTGCAGTTTCACTGACGGCTCGGCCATGCCAGCTTGAGGCTAATAAGAAGTGATTCATGTAAGCGAGTCACAATGCTGCAGTGGCTTGAATATTTTTTTTCAGTTGCGATTCTCCCCATCTCTTAACATCGGAATAACCGAACTGCAAATAGATGGAGGGGAGACAATGGACAGCGATTGTAAGCGCACTTTTCCCACAGTCCTATCTGTCATGAAAATGGACACACACTGATGCAAGGACAAAGCGACAGACAGACACACACTCGAACCCGACTTCCGAGAGTGTCTACAGTAAGGACATTCCTGCACTCCACACGCCTCAATCATTGTCTGCTGCAGCCGTGCAGCAAACAAAAGAGGCGTCCTCTCTGCCTCCTCTGCCTCAATGCCACAGAGCAGTAAAATGTAACCATGTTACCCCATAAATGAGACTCCTCTCCCCTCAGTTTTATAGCTGGTTGATGGAATCTATATGTATGAGGAGCTCTTTTCACTGTCTCCCTTTAAAATCCCCAAAGTCCTTCAATAAATGCTTCTGTGACATGGTTTACTTCAATGGGCTGGTAAAAAGGATGCTCCCCTGTAAATGAATGCTTTTGTTTGAAAAAAGAAACACAACTCAACAATCTTCTTCAGCTGCGGCGAGTCTTGGGATACTCATGCTGAAACAGTAAGAACTATAGAAACCTACAACATCACCCTTTGCTCTGTGCTTTAATTTCCCACACAAGCAGCCTTTGAAAGCAGACAGTATAGGTTCTCGTATATGGTGCAGCGGGGGAAAAAGTGGCAAAAGCTTAAGTTTCGGCCTGGGCCTGAAATGGTTTGAAAGAATGTAAAGCCCGTGACAAAGGCGACCATGAAGAGAAACAGAGAACAGGTGGTCATCGCTGTGTCGGCCGGCCTAGGCCCAAAGACATGAAATCAAGCGAGGGGTTTAGATTTCAGTGATAAAGACCCCTAGGTTTGTTTGCTTTTATGTCTGCAAAGATGTGTGAAAAGATGCCGGACCTCTAACCTCTCCCCAGGTCCCCTCCCCAGCCTTGGAGCTGGGAATAAGAGGTTAGGGATTCCAGTGCACAGGAACTTGTCCGTCTGCGCTCGCTTGGGAAGGACAGATTGGATATGTGGGTGGAGGACGAGGCCTTGACCTCTGCTCTTCTTAGTGTCTGTTGTGAGGCTAGAGATGTTAAGGCCATGCTTCGGAGGAAATTAATAAACAATCAAACCAGTGTTGTGTGTGTTTTTTGGTGTGTAGTTAAAAAACAGGCAGGCCTGAAATAATATAAATATGAAGGGAAATGAAACTTTATCAATAAGCAGAATTCTTCCAGATCCGAGCACTAATATATGTTTACTTTTCTTATTTATTTCATCATAATATGCTAAGAATTTAGCAGAACATGTTAATAAAATAATAATACTTGACAAAATTATTGAATAATTATTATTATTACACAATATAGAATGAGTGGAAATTACAACAGAAAAAGGAGTTGAGGTTTCTTTAGGTCACAAAACCCACTCCTACTGAATAATATTTTGTGGGCATTTTGTTTCCTGAACAACAAATTTGCCAGCTCTGACATTTTTATTTTAATTTATTGATGCAAACCCTGAAGCCTGATGAACATCACTGAGGTCAAACTGTTTGTGTGGTGCTTTTGGCCTGCAGCTGTACTGTGGCCACCTTCTCTGCCAAAAATATTGGCAATGGAAGGGAAAATATTCCTTCCATTTGTGTTAAATATAAATAATTCTGCTGAAATAAGAATAAACCCCTTTTTTATTTTCTTGCAACTATTATATGCACATGTAAAAAACTGTTTAAGAGAAACTGAAATTCGGTTTTAGACTGCAGGGTCATGATGGTTTTTCATAGCGGGCTACTCAAAAACACAAGAGAGAGGAAAATTAACAATAATGAAAAAAATAAAGCAAATTAAGTTAAGTTAAGTGATTACAGTGGAATACCTGCACACACCGGCTGAGGGCCAGGGGGGCACGCAGTGTTTAACTTAGAATGTGTTTGGCTGTCAATGTGTGTTTGTGTGTGTACCCATGTGTGTATCCTCCTTATCTATTACCATCTGTGTGTGTGTGCGTGCGCACTGGGGTTGTTGTAGCCATAGGAGCATGATGACAAATGAGTGTGTGTGGGGGGGAGGGTAGGCTGGGTAATCGATTAGGTGATAAAGGTGAGGTTTGAGGGAGAGGATGTGTGTGTGTGTATGTTCTGCTTGGGTGAGCTTGAAGAATGCCCATGTGGATCCTGGCAGGGAAAGAAGGAACCCTTTTCATCACGTGTTGCTCAATGCTGCTGACTTCTTCCATTATCTATTTCAAAAAGAAATTGAACACATGCTTTCCAACTCATTCGCAATCTCTCTCTCTCTCTCTCTCTCTCTCTCTCTCTCTCTCTCTCTCTCTCTCTCTTTCTCCCTCTCTTTCTTTCTTCCTGTCCTCTCTCTCATCTGTTACCCTTCCCTCCCTCTCTCCCTCCCTCTCTCTGTCTCCTCTGTAGTGTGGGAGCTGTCAGTGGCATTTGCTCCGACACACACTCAGAGGCCCGACAGCCGGCAGGTCCCTCTGCTTTAAAGGGCAGCGGCTAATTAGCCATAATGGCTTCCATTTTGTCCCGGCCTTGCGTCATGTCTTTGATGCAGTGATTGTGAGCACCCTGGGGGGAATACTAGACAATTTTCCATGTCTGATTTGCTTGAGAGGGGGCTGAGGGTTGGTGTGATAACAATGATGTCAGGGCAAGAGAGAGATCATGTTAGTATTTTCCCACTGAGTGATATGGACTGTGTCCTTGTATCCTTGAAGGAGGTAATTGCTTCTAATGCAGTGACGGAGGGTTTGTTTCTCTTTCTGCTATAAAGGGCTTTGATGTAACTGTTTGAGGCTGGAAAGGGGATGTGATGGTACAAGATGGGACACGTGCAAGTGGTTTATACTTGATTTCAACTTTTATTACAGGAAACTTTTCCAGGCGGGCCTCAGCCACTGTAGCTGTATACTGTATTCAAAATATCTCGACACCCATTTCCCCCTTTTGGCATAGTCCAGACTTCTTTGAAGATAGATGGGATATTTATGATTTGTGAAAAGTTCATGCCTCTGAGATTTGCCCCATCCATTATCCATCCCGCTTAGGGGTTATGGGGGTGCTGGCGCCAATCCAAATTCACAGTGGGAGGGAGGTGGGATATACCCTGGACAGGTCTCCAGTCCATCAACCATTCACTCTCACATTCACAACTATTAAGAATTTAGTCTTCAATTAACCTAGCCCATGTGTGTTTGGACTGTGGGAGGAAGCCGGAGTACCCACAGAAAACCAATGGGGTGGCTGTGGCTCAGGAGGTAACCAGTACCAGCTCCTCCATTACACGTGCTGAAATGTCCTTGGGCATGGAACCCTCCAAACTACTTTGTATGAGTGGGATTTTAACAGAGAAACCATTTTTTTTGCTTCTTCAGGACTTTTGTGATCATAAACTGCATTAATTTCAAAATGTTCTCACTGGACTGCAGCAACCACACTTGCATGATAACTATGAATCACCTACGTGAGATGGTTTCGCGATGTGCATAACATCTGCACAATGCAGGCCAACCTCCACTTAAACCCTGAAAGTGTCCCTCGCTTTCACCCCCTGCCTCCCCCGTCCCCCATGGATCAGGTTGACTGGTGAACTATAGAAGCAGAAACCCTTTGAACCTCCTGAAACACACACACACACACACACACAGGAACACAAATAAAACAAAAAGACAAACATACATAAACACAAGAATACACACACAACTGCGGCGCTAATGGTGCTTGAAGCCCGGCGCTGCTCTCCCTGGGAGAAAGCAAGAGGGAGAGATGAAGGGAACAAGGGAAGGAGAGGCGGGGAGCATCAGGTTCCCCCTCGGCATCTCTAAAATAGGTTTATCTCTGCCAGGGAGGTGTCTCTTTGTGTCGCCACGCCGTGGGCTGAAGCGCGAGAGGATGCAGGCAGCCAGGGTAGAGAGACAAGAGCAGGCAGAGGGTGAGAGCACAAGACAGATAGAGGATGGAGGGGGAGGTGAGCCTTCACTGGGATGGGACCACCTGCGTCGCCCCCTTTGCTGGGAGATTATGTGGGCAGACAAAGCGGTGCTGGAAGGAGGGCAGGGGCACCGGGGGAGCCCAGCGTCAAGAGAGTGAGCAGCGTGGAAAGTGATGCTGGCGTGTGTGCCAGGGGTCTGCCACATACTGTACCACCACCCCGCCAGCCTCCACAGCCCCCCATCACTGCCTCCTTTAGGCCCCTGTCTCTCAGGATACCCCCATTCCCCCTCCTCCTTCGCTCCCCGTTCAACTCTTCTCCCATATAGATAAAACAGACGCTGACCACTGCTCATTCAAAAAAATAAGCCAACTGCCGACGTGTTGTTAAATAAGTGGCCGTGCAAAGATCGTTGGCGGAAGTTATAAAGAAATGTAAACTGTTGAGCTTTATAAAGTTTAAATCAATATGGTGAACATACGAGGTCCAAGCCAAGAAACTTTATAAAAATTCTTGTGTTGTATATTATCCTGGTTTCGATTATTAATTCAATTCAATATAATTGTATATGTATAGCACCAAATTGCATCATACATCATCTCAAGGCACTTTACATAGTAAGGTCACAACCATGAAATATGGCACATACTCTTGAGTAATTATATTTTTTCCACAAATTGAGTCATCCGCTTACATATCCTGTAAAAATGTTCATTCAGACAGAAAAATCAAAAATCTCAGGTTCTCTTACAGTGTCATGGTTTGGATCTAAATATGCATTGGAGTTTTATTTTTTTCGCCCATGCGGTTAACACGTTTTTTCACGACTTGCTGCAGGCTATTTGCATAGATAGAAGAGAGCAGCAACTTTCGACATGTATGTTTCTATAATTATGTGTGAATGGATACATTCAGGGTGCTGAGTTGCTACATGTGCAGATCTCCTGCAGGGTTCATTCCTTACCTGTTGGTTTTGACACCTGTAAGCTGCTGCTGCCTCTTTTTTTATCCTCTTTTCTATCACCAGAGCAGTTTGCATGTAATTAAACCCAAATTTATTCTTCAACACTGTTTGTTTTAGTGTAAGATTACCTCCCACGTTCTGAGTATTTATGCAACGTTGTTATTTTTGGATCTTCTGATGACAGGATCCCAGCCAGACAGGATGGATGCTCATATACCTCGGGTCATTACCCAAAACCCACAATCTGATGTTACTTTGTGCTAATGCACTGTAGAGGTTTCCTATTTTACCAGGTAGCTTTCATTCAGGAGAGCACTGAGGACTCTCCTGCATGATCGGTCGCTGCACACAGGAATAGCACATGCTTACTTTTATACTCCCACTTTTTATTTTCTCACAATGTCTCTGATTTGGATGCTGTCATTATAATGTGTCACAAAACAAGGAAACTGCATCGTCAGCAACTTCAACCGAGGTCTTTCCCACTGGTTTTTGGAGGTTTGTTTTTCAAACAGTTTCCTCATAGAACTGCAATTCATCCATCACTGTGCCCAGTGAAGCTGATACATTGTGGTTAAAACACCAAGAGCACTGGGAGCCAAAGTCCTCACAGTGGATGTAACCATCAATGATTGGTCAGTGCCCATTGTTTCAGGCTCTGTCATTTGTCAAGATTAATAGTTGTGACTGGTTAATTATTCCAGGCCTGGGTATTGGTCTGTCGCTGAACCTTAGCTAACCCCCAACTCCTCCATCAATGTACAATGACTTCCTTTGGACTTCCCTATTCACTGCAGCCTGTTCTTGAGTCTAATAATTGCCGAGCTCCTTTTGTCTTTTTGCTGATGCGGGCTATTAGCAGAGCAACGTGAGCATCTTGGGCCAGGTCTGGGCCATGCCATCTTTGATGGAGCTGCTCTGGAATAGTCTCACCCCCTGTCGCGTTGTCCTTCTGTCCCTTTCTAAGACGTCTTTGAGGAAACTGCAGACGTCAGCAAATTCTCGGCCCAAGGTGAAGAAGGGAACAGAAGGAGGCGGAGAACAGAGGAGGACCGACCACAGAGGCAACCTGTGCTTCTCAAGTTCTGGCTGAATGGGGGGGTTTAGGTATTCATTGTGGCCCTCTCTTTCACCAGCTCTCTATTCTTCAAAGTGCTGGCGGAGCCCTGCGTGGCTTGGCGTGGGTCTAAGCTTGCATCCTTCCCAGCAAGCGCTCCGTGGGCGCCACTGACGTACTAATCATAATACGGTGGCAGCAGCTTTGTGCAGAGCGTTGGGAGAACTGAGGACTGGCATCCTGCCGCTCATAATCCCTTTGTCCCACTGGAAGGTGCCGCGGCCAGCATTAAAAACCCAGGCACAACAGGGGTCACCCCAAAAATCCATCCCTCTCCCTCTCTGGTGCTGTGTGAGAAAGGATGACTGGGTGGTAAAAAGGTGGATTTAATGTGAACATTTATTAGACTTATGTCGCCAAAGGTGAAAACTGTTGATTATATAGCTGATGATAATTGGAAACGAAGGAACAATCTAATCCCAGACAATTATTAATGTGTATGGTTAGTTGTGTTTATTTATTTAAATACAGATGCATGAGGGTGTGTAACCTATGTTAGTGTGTATGTAGTGTTGAAATGTGCTCTCATGAAAACCTTCACATTTTATGAAAAGGGTCTTGCAGATAAACTCTTTAAACATTGCTTTGACACTGACTCATTTCTGCTCATGTGCAGAAGTCGGAGACTACAAAGTGTCTGTTCTCCACCTACGTCGTCTCAGGTTTTTCTACAGGGACACAAGAGATTTTCTAAAAAGAAAATATCAGGTGAAACAGCCAATGATGACATTATTACATTTGCAGAAGTCAAACTATGTGTTCACCAAAGACACAGTTCAAAAGGACAAGTTTTTAATCCATGACAAAGAGAGGATGATTTAAATGTATTGTCCTTTTTGATATATTTTGTTGTCCACTCCACAAACACATAAGATTTAGATTTAATCCTAAACCATTAACATATTCCTTATAAAGAAGTGTTACTGTGTTGGATTGCATTAAGTATACTCACAGTTAATGTATGATGATAAAATCTATAACATCCACATGCCGTAACTCACAGACAGTAATGTAAAGCATCAGTTGAAGTTAAACCTAAACTAAAAACCAGCAAAATTGGACATTTTCACTTAAGTGCAGTGAAATTTAATCCACACGCTTAATGAGATAGAAGTCAGTGGTCTTTAAAGATTGTCCTAGTTCTCAAACAGCTCCTCCGTGAAACACGTGTGCGGTGACTATCCCCCGTGACAGTGACGGAGTGTGTGATCATAATGATGATCCTGAGGGTGAGCCCGCATTCCTCTGCCCAGCACGCTCCCGCTCTCTCTCACATCTCCACCATGCAGACCCCCAGCCGTCATGTAATAAATGTTCAGAGCCATAATCAATTTGCAATGCTTGGGGAGCATCTCTCTTGATTTAGCCTGTAAAAAATACAAGGGGCGGGGGGGATAGAGAGGGAGAAAAGGATGAGACAGAACACAAACGACGAGATGGGTCCCTGTGAATGTGGCGAGAGTGCGCGGGGAAGGGAAAGGGAAGGGGGGGGGGGTCTATTAGAGAAAAGACTTCCCGTGGTGTAAATAGTATTCATGGATGACAGAGTGGTCATGGAGGATAGACGAGGGTCTTCTTCTCTGTGCGGCTCGAGTTGACTCATTCTCCGCCTGGCTTTTCTTCCTGACGCGGCTCGCCAAGGGGCCCCTTTGTGTCCTAACAGCAGGTAGCAATGGAGTGTCAGGTCAACTCTCAGGGCAACACAAGTGCCCCCTTCTCCCACCGACCCCTGCTGGGTATTTCTCTGTGCAAGAGGGAAAGTGTAATATTGTGCATGTGTGTGTGTGAAGGAGGGAAGTTGAATTCCCAGCAAAGCACAAATAATAATCTTTTGCTAAATACACTACAACCCTCAGCACGGATATGAGTCATTGGTGTTGCTTTTAAAACTTTTTTATGTTATGTTTTTGATTTGAGGTTCATATTTTGTTTTGCATTAGACTTGCCTGACATCCAGTTAAGATTTAATTTGGACTTTTTAGAGGACAAAAGAGGGAAGCAGTATTTTATGACCGTTGCTTACCCGATGCTTCCTTGACCTATCCTTTCATATTGTCGGTTCTCTAACAGATTGGATGCTTTTTATCCCAGAATGTTTTCATTCTCTCCCCATGGTAACTCGCACAGTTTTCCCAGTGGGTGGTTCACTAGGTCACAGGGCTGCAGAATGGAGTTGCCCACATAACACGCAGCCTAATCGAATAACCACCCCAGCATGGCGCCCAGCGTGAGCGTCGTCCCCAGAGGGGAGCTTGACCGGAGGCTGCAGGTACCTTTCATTGCCGCCTAGCAGGCTGGCTCCTTTCCCCCCGGTGTCCTGCTGCTAGAAATTTGTCGGCCCCCTCCGGGCGTCTTTCTGAACGTGTCAGCTATGGGGCCCCTGTTGGGAGATTTGTGATATGATAACTCGATTAGACTACAGGATGGATGACGTAGTGGCAGCGTGCCAGTGTGAAGCACACTGGGAGGTGCCGACTTCTCTCCTTAACCTCTCCTGAGGAGTCAGGCGCCCAACACCTGCCCTCGGTCAATAAGCCTTGCTGACCAGCATCGGGGCCGGAGGAGAGGTTGAGGTCAGGGCCTGTTTAGATGTGAGAGATGTTCCTGCCAGCCTGCAGCCTTTTAGCATCAGGCCCTTTCACTCCAGCAGTGGCTGGACCGTCATTCAGGAGCACAACACAGGGAAGGAATCTGAAACATGTTAAGTGTCTCTCACAGTGTCGGCCAATTGAAAAACCCTGAGCAGAGGCCAACAGTTTTTCAATTATCTTTCTATTTAAGTCTCTTATGTTAACGTATTTGTCATGTGAGGTCTCACCTCGGCAAGATTACATTACTACTGGTATGTAAAATGATATACAGTTTCTAGTTCCACCAACTGTAGAAGGAATTAACTGTAATTAGCTGTAAAAATCATTTTAACACTATCGTTCATAATTTCACAGGAGTCCTTGGATCTTATTCAATGTTCCATCCCTCTATCGTTATCAGCTGCAGTTCAGCCACGTGTCACTTTTGAAATCAGATGGGATAAAATACTCCAGGGTTTAATTAGCTGTGATTGTTGGGGTCGTAAAACCTTCCTCACAGGTTTTCACCACTGCTCACACAGCCAGAAAATACTTTCACATACACAATACCTTCTCTGTATCTCCTCCAGGTTATTTGCTACATGGTGCACTGGGGCCACTCAAGTCAATTAAGTTCACATCTCCACTTTGGCCAAACAAGGGATTGTGGTGATATGAGGAGCGCTAAAGACCAACAGGAGCCTCCCCTTCCCAGCCCAGGCATTGAGGAGCAGCAAAAGGACACCAAACAAAGGGCGGCCCCTCTGTGTCTCAATGACTCCTCTCTTTGTTGCCTTCTTGGGCCCCATAAAGGAAGAGGGACGCTCTTGTTTGCCCAGGAGGTGGTTTAATGGCTCTGGGTAGAACAATGGCGCCACATTCAAGCCATCCAGAGGGGCTCATTATATGGGGCCGGACCAAAGCGTGGGGTCCATGGACGTTCCCACTGGAGCGTTGGGTGAATGGTGGCGATAGGCGGGGCGGGCCAGGGAGGGCATGCAGGGGGGAAAAAGGAGACCATTGAGGTGACAAGCAGGTTCCATCTGCCCCCAGTGCCTCCTCACCTTGCATCACGACAGCTAGGGGCCTCACCGTGCACAAAGGGCAAATTTAGTGTGTCGGGGTGGCTTAAATCGCTCACTTTAGAAGAGACCATTGAGAGAAATATCAACACTGTAGACTACGGAACGGTGCATTCAGCCTCTCCTGCCCCCTTCTCATTGACCGAGTTCCTTTTCCTTTCAGTCCCTTTCTCCTTTTGGCTCCATTCAAGTCCCACTTCTCTCATCTCCCAAACTCTTCAGTCCAGGCCATTTTTCCCATACCTTGCAAAGGGGCGGAAGACAAGAATTAAGTTAGTTCTGGGCCGGCCCAGAGGTTTTGTCCTCTCTGAGCTGTGGCAGGTAAATGTGGACATGATGAGAAGGCTCATCAATCACCGGCCAATCTTCTCTGGTGATGTGACATTGCCACCAAAGCCCCCCGAGGTCAGCAGATGTCAATAATATGTGGTCAAACACTAATTCAGGGTTTATAGGGTGTGGCTGTTGGTTTATATGGGAAAAACCTCTCAAATATCACAAGGTTAAAAAAAGAATCCAAACATTGTACTAAAAACCTCACTGTGACATGAATGGATTGATCTTCCAGTTTCATCAGGCCAAATGTGACGACACTGTCACCTAGATAAACATATTTTTTATCTTGGTTTATAGTTTATTTGATTGTAGGACAGCTCATTATCATTACATATAAAAAAAAAAAAACTAAACTAAGAATTGTATCAGTTCAAATTGCAGTTTATAAGTTGTGTTTCACAGATAAACATCTTCTCACCACACAAAATAGATGGAGCTGCCATAAACAGTTTAAAAAAGCTTATGACATTTCTCATAAGCTTGACTTTGGATTTTGGAGAAAGTTTGATTTAAACAACAGTCCTCTGTTGAAACTGGGGATAAATATATATAAATATATTTATAATATTTATGCCAACGCATCCTGCTGATAGTTAGTGAAGAAGATTTTCTGCAATCTTTCCCCAAAAAGTCAGGCGATGCAAATACCAACCTTGTGGTCACACTACCAGTTCTTAATCAACTGCCACAGGCTGCTGCTGTTCAGTTTGTTCAGGAGGTGAGTGGGTTTAAACACTTCTGTCTGAAAGTAGAACAAACTGATTTATTGAATCACAACAATTCATTGAGGACTGTACATTGATGATAGTAACATTTTATTATTATGTATTATTATTTTCACATGTATCTAGCTTCAGGAAGAATGTGATCGCTCTTATGTTATCTCTTGCAATGGTTTTTATGTGTTTTAAGAAACTTTTGAAATGGTTTTAATTATCTTGTTTTTTTCTGATCTTCCGCATTCACATTTTGAGTCAAAGACTGTGACCTTTCACTTTTCATTGTTGGCTGCTTTGAGTTTTTTTTGGATTATTGATGTTGTTAAATAGCTAAAATTCAACTCAATTCACATGAGTTAGACCTTTGCACTATACGGTTCTTTATATACTCTGTTGTATTGAAATGCATCTTCTAAACTCTCACCAGAGATGACACACGTGTCCAGCAGTGGCTCTCAGACGTTCCAAAAAATCTATTCAGTCTTAATTATTTTTCATGGACCTCTAACGATGAAAACTATGATTAAGCTCATTTCTCAGGACCCTTCAGGTTAAGGCCATGGGAACAGCCGTAGCAAAGGAGTCGACACAATCGTCCATGTCTAAGAGCTTATGCCCGGGCCTGAGAAACATTCTGTGTTTGCGGCCTGTCTGAGGGACAAGGCCTCAGTGGTCGCCACACCACTCCTAGTCTTAGTCTCCAGGACCACATCTCCGAGACACCCCACTGTGAAGCTAGCAGCTAGTGTTGGAGCTCCCACTGGGCAAACTCAGCAGGGCGGCGGGCAGACTCCCCAGGGGCCAGATTGCACCCATTTTTCAACAGGCTTTTGTGTATATGTCTGTATATATTTATGTGTGTGTTTATGTGTGTGTGTGCACATGCACCATCTAAATATATATCTATATCTGGAAACATACTTCAGAATATTTGTGTTTGGGTGTCTGTTTGTTTTCCTATCCAGGCCCATGAGCCTGAGTGGGAGGAAGACGTTTTCCACCAGATGCCTTTCCTCCCAGAACTCTTAGCGGGGTGCCAGTGAAGCCCTGCTGGGCCTCCACAGTAGGAACATACATCTCGCCGCAGGGGAAGGCCATCGGCCCTAATGATGAGACACATCAGTCTTCCTCTCAGCCTGGCCTGACAGCACGGGTGTCTTGTTCATGGTGGCATATCCATGGCAAAAGAATGCATATGGTAGGGGTGCTTTATCAAGCCCTGTGGGAACCTGTGTTCACTCTCAGCGGTGGAGAGCATTCAAACACTGCTCAGCGCAGTTGGTGCAGTTTACTCGCTTAGCGGGAGGTTTGATCTTATTTCCTATTGCACAGTTTCCCTCTCGTGCGTGCAATTGTATAATTAAACATTTGTTTCATTTGCTTCTCAGACATCACAATAAAACAAATTGATTGTGAAGGTTGTTAATAGGATTTCAGATTGCTTCTATACTTTCAATGAGTTGTCACATCTCTGGTGGTTTGCGCATAGTTGAGTTTTAGGGGCTTGTAACTTCCCCCAAAATACAAAAGTAAAATAAGTCGGGATAAACAGCCTGAAGTATTGATGTCGAGTTTTGGCTTCAGAGAGCCTCATGAAGAAAATGGGTAAAACAGGGTGGCAGGTGGACTTTGAAATCGCCTACGAAGGCGTTGCAGTCTTCAAGCACTGAACACGGCTGTTTGTGGTATTCCAGCGATAATACCAGCGAGAATCTGTTTCCTTCCAAAGACGAGAGTAGGACATCAGAGGTCACTCTGTTCTGCCTCGCTAGCGCATATCTCCCCCACTTTGCTTTCAACATCACCATCACTTGGAGCTATGTGCTGCTGCAGATTATATAATGACAAACATTTTACTTGTGGTGCTACAGCACATCAGAAAACAAAGCAAAGAGAGGAGAGAGATGGAGGAGTGGAGGGAAGAGTGTGGAATAAAAAGACAGGGGCCCATGCCACGCATGACTCCAGAGGTTGTATTTGAAAAGCCTGCTTTTCACTCTCTCACTCTCTCTTTGTCTTCATCTCTCTTTCTTGCTTGCTTGCTGTGTGGAGAGTGAGTGGTGCTTTGCTTGCCTCCAGCCAGGAGGTAAAACTGAACTGCAGAGCAAGGCTGCCAAATGATGAAAGACTCTGGCATCGAGGGATGCTCTGAGCCTGGACCAAGAGCTCAGAGCGAGAGAAAATGCTCACTTTTCAACTTAACACTTTTTTCCTACTACATTTCTTCTCTTTTGCTTTTTTGGTGTCGGTTTTTCCATCATCAGGGCAAGCAATTTCTTTTCTTTTTTTTTTTGAGCGCTTGCACCGCAGCCTTGGAGCGAGAGCTCCTCATGGGAGACGGGTGGATGGATTGAAGCAGTGAGGAGGAGGAGGAGAAGGAAGAGGAGGAGGAGGGCAAAAGGATGGGCAGAGAATTTAGTGTTTATAGGTGTAGGTGTATGTGTCTGTGTGTCTGTGTGTGTGTGTGTGTGTGTGTGTGTGTGTGTGTGTGTGTGTGTGTGTGTGTGTGTGTGTGTGTGAGTGTGTGCGTGTGTGTGTGTGTGTGTGTGTGTGTGTGTGTCTGTGTGAGAATGTTTGTGTGTGTGTGTATGGATTAAGTCTGAATGTGGGTGTGCAGTTTTTCATGTTGCCGTCAATGCTCCTGTGCCATCCCCCCAGATCCCACGTTTAAATACATTGATTTATATCTGTTTTCTGAGATCAAATTAAAAAGTCTTTGGTTTGCCCCCTAAATGTATAACCACATCATCCCATTCATAATGATTATTCATGAATACAATTTTCCAAAAATACCCAGGACTTTACACGGTTAAGTAACTCCCCATGTTAGTTTACAGGATGCAGACAAAATTATGTGTTTTAGGATTTCAAAAACAGCTGTAGATGGTTTGTATTAATTTAGAAGTCAGGAAGAAGCATTTGCAGTCCCAACACTTTAAATATATCTGTCATATCTCTGGCGTTGTTTCATGCTTTTTTCTTTGAAATATCTCCATTTGAACTATTGGTTTTCAACAGATCAGATGATTCAACTTCTTTGCTCTGCTTGTGCTCATCAATTGTTTGTGTTCAGGATAAATTCTGCAAGCTGACATTTTACCTCATACACAGCTGGCCCACTAAATCACTGTTTAAGCCTTTCTTCATGATAAGTCATATTTTTCACCCGACGTGCATTTGTTACTCCATTAGGTGAGAAGTTCTTCATTTGAATAACTCGTGTAGTGGCCGTTTCAAACCTTCCAGTTTGGAATCGGTTGGTTCTTGGCCTGTGGTTTACGCTGGTTGCAGTTTTCTTACTGAAACTTTAAAAGTGACCTGCAGGAGTTGAGCCATGGGAAAGATAGACCAGCATCAGGACTCAGTCCACGGAGCCCTGATGCTGTGCCTCCACTGCAGCACAACGAGCTGCTCACCGGTTACCACTTACATTGATGAGTTCCCAGAAGCCACTGCGACAGAGCTCTGGTCACCTGTATACATAAAGTTTATTAAGATTGAACATTGAACACCCAATTCGACCGTGCATTTACTGGGACCCTTAGAAATACAACTGCCAACTGTAAAGTCATATCACATACAGTCAAACAGAGATTAAAGTGGGGCTGAACTGATCTAAGCTTTATGAGGAAACCAGACCTTTGGGGGGCGTAGCTGTGGTTGGCAAGATGATTCCTGGTTTGAATCCCAGTTTGTCCGGGCTCTGTATGTAGACTTTTGAGTTGCCTTTGTGGTTGCATGGGTTTTCTTTAAGTACTCCAGCAGAACGTCTTTTATGTTGACCCTGTGATACGCTGGTGATGTGTACCGCTGCTCTTGCCCAGTGTCAGATTGGCTCTGGCTTCCCTGTCACCCTCGAAGGAGAAGTGGTATGGATGGACCGAAGGAAGTTTTTGGGGACCATTTATTATAAGCAGCCATGGTAGCCCAACAGGTTTACCAGATTCTCCGCCAACATGTAATATAAAGCTTTATCACTTAAAATGTTTTTTCATGTTTGTTTGTGACATTTTTGCCTCTATCCAAAAAGCCTTTTGCATATTAAATTATGGCCAGCAGAGCTATTATTTCACAGGTGATATATTATTGAAAGGTTTTCATGACCTTTTGTTTGAGATGGTAGAAATCGTGAACTAGACTTTTTGCTCTTTAAGTGCGTGAAAATAATTAACCTCACCTCTCAGCAGCACCACATCCTGTCTATTACACACAAACAGTCTTGAACTTCATCGGTCCTGCTGCTGACAATTAAGGAATTGCGTAAAAAATGTAATTGCAGTGGATGTGATGATTGTAAAAAAAAGTTCTCTCATCAAAAACAAATAACTGGCCCAAAAAAGTGAAACTTTGAAAGTAAAATTCACTCAGCATGAAGCATTCGCCTGCTCTCCTCGATTTGCTGTGAGACAATGAGTGGCCAAGCACATCGACTGGTTTGTGTTTGCTTGAGAGGCTGTGTGTGTGTGTGTGTGTTTGTGTGTGTGTGTGTGTTAGTGTGTGTGTGTGTGTGTGCGTGCGAGTGTGTGTGCATCATGATGACTGAGTTCAACAACAAACCCAGAGGAATCCCCTGATCCTCAGGTCAAACTGCCAGCGCCCTGCCAAGACTCTGGTTGCCTACCATAATCCAGTCTCAAACAGAGGGGGAAATGTGATGCAAGGTGTTGGCAACACCATCAAGATTATATTTTTCTGTCTTTTACAGTAAAGCTATATACTCCCTTCAAAATTCCATCCAGGGGTGTAATCCTCCATCTTACACCATTCCTTCTATTCATCACACTTCATTTTTCATCCTGTGTGAAGACGGGGAGGTGAGGAAACTGGAGGAAAGACTTGACTCTGTTTGTATGTGCAACAAGGAGAATGTCGCCGGCAACAGCATCAGAGAGGAGGCGCAGAGAGGAGGCGCAGAGAGGGAGCTCCAGCAGGAAACAGTGTGAGTGCTTCTGTGTGAGTGCATATGTGCATGCCTACATCAGCCACTGCAGATTTACACACACACACACACACACACACACACACACACACACACATGGTTATTGTACGTTCTTATAGTCAATCACGCTCATGCATGCATGTACCACAGTAGGCAGAATTGAGTGTGTTTCTACATGTCTTTGTTGCCCTTTGGGGTCTTTTCCGGTACAAACACTGACCTTTTTAGATGCAGTAATCTTCATGAGAACCAAAGCTTGGTCTTAATGAGGTAAAATGTCATTTCTGGGGGTCCTGGCTCAGGTTACGGTTAAGATGTAAATTGACGATAGGTAAAGGTTATGGTTAGACTCAAGTATGGCTTGGGTTAGTTTTTCCACAATGAATTAAAGTGAAAACAATGGTAGCAGCACAAACTTAGAGTGTGTGTCTGTGCATGAGCGTGCACTTGTGTGTGTGTGTGTGTGTGTGTGTGTGTGTGTGTCTCTGCGCATGTTTGTGTGTGTTTGACTCTGCAGCAAGCATAAAAAGGAAAAAGGCTCCAAGCAGTGGCCAGAGCCCAGATCCAAAACAAAATCAGTCTCATATGTGGAGGTTGGATGAGGTGCTGGTGGTGATAGAGGGTCTGCAGAGTGTGTGTGTGTCTGTCTGTGTGTGAGTGTGTAGTGAGGGAGAAGGTGGATGGGGGGGGTAGAGTTGTAACCCAGGCCTGTTTATGCACCACTCTATGTCAGTTGGGAGGCCTTAAATTGGAGCCATGCTGCTGGGGATTAGCCCTGCACTGCAGAAAATATCCATCTCAACACGACTTTGGAGTCTTGCACCCAGGCTGGAGAACGAGTTCTATTTTAAACAAGCCTGTCTGTGGGAAAGGGAGCAATGTAGCTTCCAACGTGTCCGAGAGTCTGAGATCATTTTCTCATTAACTTGAACGGGAAAGTGGTGTCAGACTTTTGGAGCCCACTGCATATTAAAGGTACAATCTGTAACAATGTTTCAGTGAATTGTTTAAAATCGGAAAATTAACCTTATGAGTCTAAATCACCTCAGATGTCATATGTCAGATGTTATAGATGCAGACAGTAACCAGATAGCCTTTCTTTGTGAATTCCTTCACAAGCAGCAAAACGAGGAATTGTGAAGTGTATTATATCTGGAAAAGTCTGACTGTGATCATCATTCACAGTTTAAATGAACCTTAATTGAAGGATATGGGGTCATGCTGGTGGTCCGTGTGGCCTGAGGTGTAACCCATGTAACCACAACAACAGAGCGAGTTCATGACATGTTATCATCTGTCTCCACAGCTCTCTGCTGCTCTCAACTTAAACTTAAACAGTGCCCCCCAAAATTACACATATTATTTTCAGAGTTGGATCAGGCGAAGGGGTGTAAGTAGTGGTGTGTGTGTGTGTGTGTCTGTTTGTGGGATTGGGAAAAAGGCAACCAGTCACCCAGCCAGTCACTCACTCAGCCAGCCAGCGCAGGCCAAGAAGGATCAGCGCGGTCCTCCATGTGTGGCGGATGTTTTCCACAAGCCGAGCAGCCAGCTTGGCCACAGCTGTCCAAACCGCAGGCCCTGGGAGAAGATGAGGAAGAGGAGGGAGAGCAGGGGGAGCTGGGGGAAGGAGGAAGGAGGGCTCAGGGGGGCAGTGGGGAGGGTGGCGGGCTTGGCAAAGGTCAGACAGGCTGAGGCGGCTGGGAGTGTGGGAACTGTCCGGGAAGGCATGTGCGAAATGCTCTGAGACGAGGTATCATCTTACAGCCAGACCGCCTGAGGGAGACGGGTGCTGTGTGCCGGCATGTGGAAGTGTGAGCGTGCGCGTGCATGTAGTGTGTGTATAGAAGTGTGTGTGTGTGTGTGTGTGTGTGTGTGTGTGTGTGTTTGTGTACATTTGTGAGGCTACCGTGACTCTTGGGAAAAGTGGGCAAGCTTTTGATATGAAAAGATATGGAGTGAAGGAGGGGGTAATGGACTGAAGCATGAAACACACTCACAGACACACACACACACACACACACACACATGCACAGACACACACATACACACTCACTCACACACACACAGCTGTGAACATTCCTGCTGTTGAAAATGCTTGTCTTTGGGTACATGTCATGTCCGCAGCGCAGCAGTGGAGGCTGTGTACAGAGGTATGTACCACATGTGTGTAACATGATTTCATGTCAGGGAGCACTGACGCTCTTAACTGCCCCGTCCACGGAGGAATTAGCCTGCGCTGCAACATTAACGTTATTGTGGTCTGAGGTACTGTATGGCGTGTGCTGCTGAACTGCAGAAAGTCTGAAACTGCTGTGGAGTGGAGCCTCGGTGAGCTCCTCAGGGCTGCGGCTGCCGTCAGATTCCCCCATGTTCTGGTGGAAACTGGCTTTATAATGATCCGCGTTTGTCCGCAGCTGATGTGCACTAATGGGTTTAATGAAACGCAGACATCCCTGGTTGAACTTTTGTTGCACTCAGAGATGGGAAGTTTCCACAAACGAACGCACGTGCGCGCACAAACACACCCGGCCAGGGGTAGTCATGGTAAGCCTGGCTTGGCTCGGCGGAGCGTGGAGACTCGCACACCAGGCAGGTTAGGTGGAGTCTGATCCTGCTGTGTAGATGCCTCAACATGCCGCCCCTATCTTGTTCCCCCGAACCCCCTCTCACACACACACACACACACACACACACACACACACATCTTTTACCTCGTGTCCCTGATCTCTGTCTTAGAAAAAAATCTAAAACAGCCAAACAAACCCACAACTCAGCTGGATAGAGCATTATACACCATCTCAACTTATTGTGTGCGTGTGTGTGTGTGTCTTGCTGTCATAACACTAAGTGTGTGTGTGTGTGTGTGTGTGCACTGCTAACTCCCACCTTTGTCTGCTCCTCCTGCTCCCATCTTTCACAGGGCCAGGCCTTTGAAGAGGTCTAATCCGGGTTATTTGCTTTCCCATGCTTGTGTCAGGTCCTGCTCTGAATTGACTGTGGAAAACACACTCTAGTCGGCCGGCCGCTCCCTCTGTCCCTGATTTATCCAAATAGGATGTGGCCGATGGGCGTACATAAAGCAGGCTGAATGGTGGGTAAATATGATCTCACCGCCACTCTTTTTATCCACAAGGCAACACTCTCACTGTTGCTCGAAACCCTTTATGTGGGCTGACATCCATTCAGGGCTTGTTACATTCAGCCCGGCTCAATGAGAGGTCCCAGAAGAGCGCCGCGCTCACAATGGGGCCCAGTTCATTACAGTAAATAACAGTGGCAGCCGCCGCATTGTTTCCACGATGCAAGTTGATTTGCCACACTTAAATGGGTAATTGTTTTAGGCCCAGTGGAGCTTCCTCTCTGCGTAGGAAACTGAACACAGACCCCGGTGAGAGCAAGGTAGAGCCTTTTCACCCCCCGCGCTCGAGGGGGAAGAGGAGGGAGGGAGGGAGGGAGGGAGGGAGGGAGCAAGCGTGCAGCTGGAGAGAAGGTGGTTTTGCGTTTATTCGCAGGGAGACAGATGAGGCCTGCTGTGGACTCCTGGGTGAGAAGAAGAAGTTGTTTAAGAAGTGCGCAAGTAGCTTGATGAGATGAAAGAGAAAGCCTCTCCCGTCCAAATGGATCCAGTTTGCGGTGTCTGTACAACATGTGGCGACAAGATTATTTGTGTCTGCACGTTTGACTGATACACGTGCACATTTATGTGTACACATCTTTATTATGTCACTACACAGGACATCTCTTTCATGTGTGCGTGTGTTTCTCTAGATGGGTTCTCACACAGCTAGTCTTTCTCAGTGTTGTCCTCCAGCGTTACGCACCAGTCGTCCCTCTCCCACAGTCACGCGATGGCTGTCTGTGGGCGCCTGCCAGGGCCTCTGCGGCTTCCACAAAGCTGTGCGGCGTTTTCCGTTCCCAGGGGCCCCCGGAGCTCCAGCCTGGCCTCAGCGCACCGTGTTTATGTCCTGTGTAATTGTAGACCTCAGTCTGAGCAGGAGGCCAGCGTCTGTCAAAATAGCCGCGCGTTCCCTTCGAGCGAGGCCTAAATCACATCACCTCCCGCAGTCGAACAGTGTTTCCCACAACCCCCTGCCAGACGAGGCTGGGGGCCCACAGGCCTACTGATTGGATAAAGAGGAAATGACATGGAAATTCCACTATGAGGCACACAGCTATACCTCTCATGCACTCCTAGACTATAGCAAGTCTTAAAGCCTTTAAACACACACACACACACAGACACACACACATTTCATGCTCAAAAAACACATTATTTCTTTTTCACAGCCCCCCCACCAGCTGTGGGGCCCACACTCGGTCCCACACCTTGAGCAGGCAGCCGTGAAATGGGGCCCTGTCTGGGAACTGTTGGCAGGCCTGGTGGAAACAGCAAAAGCGTGGTCCTCGTTAGCCCTGATGACGCTAGCTGCTCCATCGTCTCCGGGGAGCGTGCTCGGCTGCTGCTGCTGCTACTGCCAGGAGGCTGGGAGAGGAAAGGTGAAACATAACCAGCTCTGAGGCCAGTGACCGGAGCTGAGGCAATTTACTCGTTACAGCTGTAAGCCAATTACAACTTAATAAACCTCTCATCAAATAACCAGTTAATAAGTTGTTCTGACCCAAAGCAGCAGCAGATTCTCTGGTTACAGTAACGCCAGCTACAACAACATTGACCCACCTCGAGGGCGCCCGGCCCACTGACCTGTCCTGACCAGGGAGGCCTGACCACATACTTCTCTTGACCTCCAGCGCGTCTCCCGCCTCCAGCCCTCTTTCTCCTCCCCTACTGAGGAGCAGGGGGGAGATCAAGGGGTGGGTGGGGTGATGGGTGGGATGGTGACAGGAGAGCATAAGGAGAGGGGAAATTCCTGAATGCTTAAATCCCCTCACATCCACCCCGGAATCAGAGAATCTCACTCTCATTCTGCCCACACAAACCCAGCCCCTCTGACACTCCAGGAATGCGTAGGTTTTTTTTTCCTCTTCACCAATTTCGGTAATTACCGCAGCGGTCACGGTGCTCAGAACAGAGACCGTGACCCTGGGCGGGGCACAGTGACAGCCCGTGTAGCTGAGGCAGCGCTCTGTTTTGTGCTGCTGAAACCAGACCTGCCGACAAATTCATCACTGACTTCTCCGCAGCAGCCCATATTTGGTGACTACAATGGCTGCCGACTGGTGTATTGTGTCGCAGCGGGGATACCCAGCATTCCCATGGAGTGCGGTGAAATGTTGTGTTGCATGTGTTGTATAATAATGGCCCACCTTGGACTGAGCCTCAAATATTTTGACCAAAGCTTAATGTGTAACTTCGGTCTTATGAAAGGTTGTTTATCCCTGACTTGCCATTCCGCCTTGATTTTAAGATTCTTTTACATTTTTTAAGCACAAGAACGTCTCCTAAGTTCCTTTGGTTAGAAGCTGTTCCAAAGTGCAAGACAAAATCCTTTGGTGTTGCAGCTTTTAGCGTTTATGCTCCAAACCCCTGGAACATTGCACCTGAGGAACTGAGAGCAGCTAGGCGTTCTGAAATATTTGAAAGAAAGCCTCAAACTTATCTCTGTATCTTTATTTTATATTTTACTCTGAATTCTTATTCTCTGCTCATCAGTCAGATATGAAGCACTTTAAACGGCCCTAACCTGTAGGACAGGTGCTATGCAAATAAAGTATGAATGATTGGCTGATTGATTGTAGAGATGTTTGAATACTCCACAGATGGTCCCCTCCCGGCAGGACTAACATGGTCATTTACAAACAAATCTTATATTAGCAAAAAAGATAAATTAATGGATCTTGCTCAGAAACTAATGACATATTGGACACAAGGAGGGAAAAATCCTATCACATTAATAGAACCAGACACCTTGACATGGCTGTTTACTGGAGGTTTGACAGAAAAGAGCCCAGAACCGCTGAGGTCGAGTGGTTCCTGTTGAGCAACAATCTTGTTGGTGTATTTATGGGTCTAACAACACATTTTTCTTTACATGTGATGCAACCAATTACCTAAATTTCCTGTCAACTCCAACATCCTCTCATGCCGAATGTCTTTTGTGCACAAAGTCTTGTGTAATCCACGTCTGAATGTTAAGCTTATGTGGTTGTTGTTTTTGCCTCAAGGTGTGAACCGCCATTACGCAGTTCGCTCTATCGCTCACATCTTTGCAGCGTCATCATGTTCTAAATAACATCGTCTGTTTGTTTGTGTTTGTATTTCTGCAGAAAGCTGATGAGTTGTTTTTCGACCAGTGAAACCAGTTTGTATTCAGATCAGATGAGAGAAATTTGAAAGTGGATGGAGTGTGTGGGTCACCACAGACATTGTAATCAGACCCGTAGTACAGTGTGTGTAAAGTCACTCCAGACAGCAAGCAGCTCAGAGCTTAACCCAGATACGGTCTATATTCACAGGCTGTGGTCTGAGTACACTGTCAGAGGTTGAACTGGAGTCTGATATCACCATTACATCCAGTGACACTGACATAAACAATATATTAGCCCTGACAACAACCACCTATAATAGTCTTCAAAGGCACTGGCGGTGATATGTCTGGAGTCCAGCACACGCTCGTGACCCCGACCCTGTGGCAGGTCCCCGCAACCCTCCATCTGTGTGGGGTTCAGGTTGCACTATATCCAGTAAAGATCTCGTTTCACTGCAGGTGTTCCATCAAAGTGCTGGCTGGTGCACTTCTGGACTCAGGCCCTGGCCCCCGTTAAATGGCTGACTGGCTGGAGAGAGCCAGCCGGTGATTAGACTGTGCGCGTGTGCCGGGGCACGATGACGGGGCCTCCGCCGCAGCACATCTGAGCCTCGTGGCCAGAGGTGTCATCCGGGGGATTCACGCAGACTCCTCAAGGGCCCTCCTCCCTCCCGCCCTCCTTCCTCTTCTCCTCCTCTTCCTTTTTGTTCCCCTGTGCTTGTAATTGAAAATGTATTTATTGCAGGGCCAGAGGCTGGACTGTGGAGAGGGAGGCACTGCAGCTTATGAAGATGTGGCTGCGGTGATGGCCGCAGGGTTTGGCTCCTCTTCAGCACCACCGACTCACTCATGCAGTCGATTTTTTTCTCGTTCTCTTTTTTGGCTGCTCTCTTTGTTTACAACTCCTTCACGTACTTCTCCCTTCTAAGTCCGCTCTGTTTGCTCATCTTTTATTCCAGCATCTTGCCTTTCATTTCTGCCCTTCTGTCTCTTTCATCCTTTGTCTCTCTTTATCTTTCTTGATTGGACATGTTTAATGGCCATTTCAAAATGACGCAGCTCAGATCGATACAAGTTATGTGCTGCCAATAGCAATTTGTTCCAAGCAAAGTTTTGTTAAAAAAATAAAAAATCTGTCTTGCTGAGAGTCTCTGAAGTTTGTCCATAAATACACACACTCCAGCCAGATGCAGACAGAATGAATCTCTTCTCTGATTTGCAAGAAAAAGAAGTCCTGTAAAATTGGATGGGAAGGAAAATAAATTACATTTTCACTAATTTTACTTAATTCGATTATTTTAAGGGACTTGGAATTGGCTCCAAAAAATGTTCAAGGTGAAGTGTCTCTTTTTGTGCAAGAGACAATTGAACAAATAAAAACCCCTATGATGGAAAACCACATCAACATAAAAACAACCTTGTTATTTACAATGAGTAATACTTGTTGGTGAGGTAATTGACTAATATCCTGGTGAGATAAATTGGACTAACATTTTATCTCATTCCAAAAAGTTCCATTAATATTTTGGGAAGAAATGAAAAAGCTGCACTGATGCAACTCCTCTCCTTACTGAGACTGTGAGTCAGACCTGTTTTCAAATACATTTGTCACAAACAGCACAAAGTGGGCATGTTCATGATAGAACCCATTCTTCCTGGTGTCCCATCTGTAGCTTGACTGTGATTCCTGAACACTGTGGTCTCCTGCTCCCCATTAGGCTGGAGGAAAACCGAAAGGCAGAAGTGGCCTCTCCCTCAGTAGTCGAGGGGCCCTCGTTAAGCCTGATTATCTTTTTACGAGGTCCCTTCTCGTTCCCAGGTCTGGGCTCGCTGGGAAGAGCAGCGCAGCCACTGGGCCTCCCTGCTTTATCAGACCTGCGGATGGAGAGGAAAGACAGGAGCGAGGGGTGAGGAGAGGTGAAATGAGCCGCTGGGAACTTTCTCTCCCAAATCCTCCTTGTGTTTACGCAGGCACTGGGTTAAAAGACCTCATATGAAACATGTGACATGTAAGATTTGGTTCATGCAGTGTGCATCTTGTAGACAATTCCCATTGCAATATTTTCCATCCTGATGTTTGATTTCAGCCATGAGGGTAAAGTGTTAGCATCCAAGAGGGCATTCTCCTCCTTTTTAAGAGCATAGCTGTTCATTCTTTTTACTTTCAAAGTTTGCTTTTCACATGAAAAACGCAACCCTTGATTGTCCCATGGGCTCCCTCACACATCTTCCTGACATTTTACCAATGGACAGGCAGCAAAGTTTCAGTAAAATGTCTGAATCAACTGACTTGGGCGTGGAGGCCAATCTAGCCCTTCCGGATTTCTGAAAGTCCCTTTATAGTCAATTCTCTTGCTTCGGTGATAAGCTACAGATATCAAATATATTAAAAGGGTTTGGAACAATTCGTATTTGTGTGATCATCACAAGGAAGGACCACAGGGCAGCTCTATTATGCCCTATTACTTCTCCTTCCGTACATCTGTCTCTGCTTTGACCCAATCTGACTCTACACCAGTGAAAATCATCCGCAGGTTCACTTTTCCTTCATCTTCCTCACAAAAGTGTAGGAGCGTTCAAGGGGGAGGGTGGAGAATGTGCCCCCTTTTGTGAAGAGGGCTGTAGGAGGGCGGATGGTGCGAGATGGCGTGAGCGTGCCTTGAAATCGCCCACAAAGGGATTGGAGGCGCAGCAGTAGCCCTTGGCTGGGGACGGTTATCACTCGCATCCGCTGCCACTGCCTCCAAGACACGCTCGCTAAAAACCACCAGCGCTCCTGAGATCTGTCAAACTGTCAGCCGTGGCAGGGAAATGAACAGTCGGGAGAGAGCCAGTTAAAGTGAAGAACCTTGGAAGCACAATGGCTAACTGAAAGAAAATCACCCCTGCAGACGGCTGATTGGTAACTGGCCTAGGGTTCACATTTTGGCAGGCGGCAGCATGACAATGGTGTTTCTGAAATGAGATAGAGAGGCTGAGCTACGATGAAATGGTGGCTGCTCGCATTGTCTTTACGGCAATTCTTTGACTTCCCTATGACGAATCCCAGTAACACAGACACTTGGCAGACCAAAGTGGGCCAGTTAGCGCTGCAGAGGGCCGCGGCACATGAGAAGCCAAAGAGAACCTTTTAAAAAAAAAACGAAGCAAGATGTAATGCAGCTTTTTTATGCTCATTCTGGGCCTGTGATAGCTGCAGTGGCATGGATTTGTATCCCAGCTACACTGAAAGGGCTGCTGAATTGGATGGGGCTTTAAAGTGAAGCAAGAAAGCTCTGGAAAATCGGCCCTCAAAGGCACATTTCAACTGGAAAGCGTTTCTTTTAAGCTGTCACTCCTTGGTAGTTGACAATCCTATTATGGCACCAACTTATTGTGATTAAGAGGTAGAAGAGTTATATGGGCAAAAAACACATTCACTGCACCATCTAAGACACAAAGACGTTTGTTGTTATTCTGTGTTTCGGGGTAAACGAAGGGCTGAGCGGCCAGATCACCTTATTTGCATTGACATGTGAGTGATGTAAACGGTATCCAGAAGCCAGTTTTTCTTTCTTCTCTCTGTCCCGTCACTTGTGGGCAGCGCTTTAAAGAGACGCGATGGAAAATAGGTTTTATGGCTTTTCCTCACTCCCGCTTTTTCAGAGAAATGGAGCCTTCAGAAGAAAATCCCGCGGAGGTAACGATCCCTCACCTCATCAACCCCTCCGCTAAAGTCTAAATACGTTTTGCACTGAAAATGTGCCCAGAGCCGAACATAAAGCAGCTCGGAGGGGATTGTGAGCGGTGAGTCCATATGCTGGTATTTATTTGCCTGATAATAAGAGGATTGTTTCTCTTTCTTCTTCGCTCCCCTCACAATGGATGGCTTTGGAAGCAGGAGCAGATAATAGCCTCAAAAGTGGCATTGGCTGCCATTGTAGTTACTGAAGCAGCTTTCAGACACTGAAGTCCACACAGTTCCCCGAAATCTTCCCGGAGGGTTTGTACGTATAAAAGTGAACGTCCGAGTCACTTGCTGTGGACATTTTCTGTTACTTTTCCTGCCAGACCTCAGAGAATGTCAAACTGAGCCCATGTTGGAAGACAGCGGGAAAAGCCCCACGACCTTCACAGCCAACAAGCAGGTTGTTTCCATGACGTTTCCAACATATGACGAATGTGAAACTGTAACCATGCAAATATTTCGTGATGAAAAAATGTTGCCATACAAAGTAGGAGATGACGACGAAGACGTCAACTTGGAAAGACAACGAGATTGCTAAGCTTGTGGGGTGAAGGATGCCGACGTCGATGTGCTGTAAACAAAAACCGCACTGTTCTACGTAACAAAATATAAACGTCATGTCCTGCAGCATCGGTGACGCCCCTCACCTGAATGCTCTGTCAGTTTTCCTGTGAACGCTGCTGAGCCAGACAATCTGCAGCTGTGTTCCTAATATATGGCAAACACCGGATAACATTCGGACCCAGTGCCATGTCTAAAAACAAATGAGATGTCCTCAAATTTAGGACCAATGGCCAAGCATGCCCCTGTGTATTGTGGGTAAGAAGGATGCACATGTGGTTACTCTGCAAGAGGCTGTTCTCCCTGGGGCCAACAGAGCCTCACCTTTGAACCCTTTTCTTTACACGACCAACAAGGTTCAAAGATTTAAATACGATCCCACTGATTAAAACTGATTAAAACTATAAAACTGAGATTTAGCACTTTGAGTCATGTGAAAGTATAGAGTTGTTAAAGCCAGAGGTCAAAGTGTTGCAGGCTGTTCATGATTTATTGTCTAAAATGTACAGTTTCTTTGCATCTGATACTCTGCTTCACCACTTTGATCTTGTTTCTCGGCTCCTTCTCTGTGCCGACCTGTCTTGTGTTACAAATGAAGCTGCTGAGAGGGTCCAACTATCAAGGGACAGATCGCTGACATACAAATACACAGAGATACTCCTTCGGTACTTCTCTGCACCTCCAGCAGCTGCGTTTTAGGGCCGTCACTCATCCTGTGAGAGCGTGTCTATAGAGACTCTGCAGCTGTGTCACAAATCCTCTCAACATCATGATTGTTCTCTGGAGAATTGTCTCTGTTCTCCTCATCTCCGGCCGTTCACATGAACTTACACCTTCTTTAGTTTGGTTTTCAACAACAATCCAAAGTTGTATGGGTCCAGTGACGATTTCACTTTGAATGCACACAATGATGTAAGAAGACAATTATTTATTCAATACTTTCAATATGTAGTTGAATTTATAAATTATGTGTCATATTTTGGCTTTTTTTTCTTCATAGAGCAACGTATCTTGTAGATGTTTATATACTCCCCATTTGTAATATGTAATCGCTCTCATGGATTTACATCCCTGCCCGTCATAGACATGTGCATAAAAATGGGCGAAGACTCCCGGTCTGGAAAGTGAAGCCAAGGCAGAATTCCCTGAAACCTATTTTCTCTCAAATGACCAGCAGAGGGCGACTGCACTGGTCAGATGACTAAGTCAGTGTCTATAGAAGTCTATGCCTGTTTTCAAACGTGTCCTGCGGAGGATCTTGGGAGGATTGCTATATAAATATGGTTTGATTGATTTATTGATTGAATGATTGATTGACTTGATTTATAACATCACAAGACATTTTCATACAAAGTTTATCTTCTCGATTGTCCGTATCAACATGATGTTCAGTGTACAGTGAACAAACATATACATATCTACTTGTGTACTTTTAATTTAACCAACCTTTAGCCCTCAAGTGTCACGAGTGTGCTGCTGCCTGGAGGCCCAGGATTTCTTGCAACATCCCTGCACGTGTACACGCCCTCACGCTTATAAAAACACAAACATAAAGGTAGTACTTCTCACCGGGGGGGGGTTCTTATCTGGCCTGGCTCCCCCTCTGTGCCTTTGAGTTTGGCCGCAGTGATTTATGCCGTGTGTGAAAGAGGCCGGCTGGTTGTGTCTTAATGCAGAGCACCGCGAGGGATGGAGAAGTGGTCCGTAATGAATTGGTGTTAATGAGCTGTTAACTTTGCTCCAGCTCAAAGTACCACGCTATCCCCTGCTGCCTGGCTTCTGAGACAGCACACATATATACAATCTCACACCCCCCCCCCACACACACACATAAATGGACACACTGGAATGCATAGGTTAGTCTTGAAAGAATTTACCCACCGGTCGTCCAAGTGCACGTATACAGACGTCACCCACAGACACGCAGATGCTCTCAGACACATTCCGTCATACGCATGTTCACTGTCACATACGCACACGTGCACATGCACTTGTACACCCACATACACACTCTCCATTCCAACACATACTCAGTCAATCAGCCTCTCACTCCCGGGCTTAACGGGCCCCTGGCTCAGAGGCAGTAAATCTTCCACATGCTGACATGTACTTGTGGATGGCGTACACCCAGTCGAGCTGCTGAGCAGATCAGAGTCAAATGACATCGGTTAATAATTCCCAGTGTTTGTTTTTCTCTAATTGAGAGTCAGGGGGTCATGCACCACATCAACCACGATTCTCATGAGGTCAAGAGTCAAGTTTTGTGCTTGTATTTTAAAGTTGATTTCCCATAAAAGGCAGACTTTCCCTGAGCTGTGATCTCAACATGTCTGACAGCTAAATACACCACAACACACAACACACAACAGCAAGTATTTACATAACAAAATATGTCTTACTGTTTACGAGACCTCTGCATCGGAGGTTATGTTTTCAACTGTATATTTTTGTTGCTGTATCTGATATTGATCAGGATTTACGCAAAAACTACTGGACGGATTACCTCAGAACCAGCTGAACGGGGTCATGGGTCATGGGAAGATCCTATTACATCTTGGTGAGGTTCGGAATGAATGATTTTAAGTGTCGATCCTTTGGTGGAGGTATGTGCTCTACTGATGGCCCTTGTAGTTGTGGGATGTATTGTATTTTGCACAGTATTTTGCCTACTTATAAAATAATATCTCCCCAAACTTTACTCTAAAAAAACTTTTTGCGCTTTAGAAAAAAAAAAGAGTACAGACGTGCAACTGTTGTTGGGGCTAAAACTCCCACAGTCTTGCGCCGTGTGAGTCTTCACCATCAATCCATCATGTCTTCATCACTTACAGTTTTTTATGCTTTTAGGTCCAGTTGCATTTTGGTTGTTGTTACAAACTGTCAGCTGCCTCTAAAGGAAATTCCTCCTTTCTTCTTAGTTCATATAATGTTCCATCTTTCGTGCTCGTCTTTAAAACTGTTGGACTTGTTCACATTTCACGACTGTATGCATGCACAGTGTTGTTCTCAGTGTAGTTTTCATTGTATACCTGCCATCCATCAACTTTCATGTGAAACGATTGTGGTCGTAGCAGTCTGGAAAGGTTAAAATGATGTAAATGAATGATGTGAATGAATCCGATTCTAGTTACTGTTTGTTGCATACGTGACAATCATAAAGAAACCTTATAATGACCTGCATGAGGCACGGTTGCACATATTTTCCAATGTTGTATATGCTGAGCCAATCCTTGATTGCGGTGCGTTCGCAGGATGTTCACAGGACTCCAGGAGTGACGTTACAGTCCTGGTAAGAGGAGAATGACGGTGCGCCATTAATCGTCTGTTTGCCTCTGCACAAACACAATCAAGATAGATTCCTCTACTTGGTAAATATAATGAATGTGATGGTGTCTGTTGAGGCAGGATCCCAACATTCACCTCTCCAGGCAGGTGGACAAAGGCGTTCTCTTTGCAACCACACAACGCTGACTTCGAGCGAATCATCCCATTGCTGATGCTGAGCCAGATAAGCTCTCTCTCTCTCTAACACACACACACACACACACACACACACACACACACGCACACAGAGTCCTACCACCCGCTGCCTGCCTCGTTTTTGAGAAACCAAATAGGCCTGCGGAAAAAAAAGGAAGATCTCTGTTTGCAGTTGTTGAATCACCTGAGGGTGTGTGTGTGTGTTTGTGGTTTAATGTGTGTGAGAGCATTCCTCTGCTCTGAATGTGCATGTGCGTACATACAAATGTGTTTCCTCATGTTAAGCCTGTTGGAGGTGGGAAGCCAATTATTGGAGGATGCTGTTAAGTGATTTTAGAGGCTTCGCTGGAGATTTAGGGGAAGGAAGAAAGATGGCTGCCCGCAAGGTGCTTTAATAGCCTCTGACAGCGCTGGTGGTTTATAGCGAGCAGCTGGTCCAGGTGTTAGCCGCTACATGAGCGTACACACACACACACACACACACAAACACAGGCACGTACACGCCGCCAGCCTCATTAAGGTTGGCCCTAACAGGAGGGCTCTTTGCGGTTCAGGAGGGAGTGTGACGCAGTGTGTATTTTCAGCTTGTGTGAACACACATTAAAACTGCTAGAGCCGCTTTCCTGGAAGGGGAGGAGGCAGAGATTATGTTGGTTGTCATGCCCAGGCATTCAAATTGCCATTTGTTGTGGCATATAAAATGTCCCTATAAACAACTGGCACGTTTATAGATTCTCTTCCCAAAGCTAGATGCAGTTTTACAATCGGCTTTTTACAAACATCGCCACCACCAAATTTGTATTGCTGTGTAAGTGATCTTTCATTGCGCTCTCTTTCCGACTCAGACTGTGGCGTATTAGCATAAGCATGGACTGTGTTCTGTGCATTGTGGTGTTAAAAACATTCTGAGGTACACGGACAATTCCCAGGATTAAGTGGCACCTCTGTCTTAAAGAAAAGAATTTGTTCTTTTCCCCTTTTTTTTGTAATCTCTCAATTCTCTGAACGAGACAATGCAAAAAAAGAAAAGAAAATCCCAGTGGGTCACTTTAATGAAACGCAGTTGATGCAGTTCCATTAGACATGTATTAGGGGCACCTCATCTGCAGGCCCTTTCCAACAGGACCTCAGCTGGCAGGAAGTGTGTGTCCGTGTGCGAGAGCGCTGCGAGGGGCAGACCTCCGCTTGCAATAATTGTAATTTGGCAATAAGTAGCTTAACCAACAAGAGGAAAGAAAATGGGGCGGGGGTGCTGGAAATAAGCAGCACCATGGGGGAAGGAATACAAGAGATTATCAGGTTGGAGGGCACAGCTTCTCCTCCTCTCCTCACCCCCCCCCCCCCCCCACTACGGGCACTCTCGCTCCCTCGCCGAGGCCAACATTCACCTCAGGTCAGCCATAGCTAATGTTACTGAGTGTCTCCAGGCACAGGGTTACGGAACAAAGGTGTAACCTCCATTCATGTTCCCCAGGTCTGCTAATGAACATTACAGACCGGTTGACTGAGAACCTAAAGATACTCACCGCTGGTGTCCGCGTCTCTCCCCCCCTCATCAGCGGTTTCTTTCTCAGGAGGATGACGACCCTCAAAGAAAGTGTTTTCTTTTACAGGCCTTTCACTTTTGTCGAGTGTCCATCCTCTTATCGCCCATGAAGCAGGAAATGGGATGTCCTGCCTCGATTGTGTAACTCTCTTAATGCTTGCGTGAGAGGGAGTGTTTCACCACAAATTCCCTTTTTACCTCAAATGTGCCACTGATCTCGTGTTTTTTGACTGAAACCACGTTTTTTTCCAGATATAATTACTCGTACTAGCGCAGCGCCTGTTCTGAACATGCCAGTGAGGAATGGGCTGAGTGCAGCTCTCTTTCTGAAACTGTAAAAGTCACCTGCAGTAAATGAGCCGCTGCACAAAGCGCTGTTCACCTGATTGTTCAAAGATCAGTGAAGCTCAAACCCAAACTGGAGAATCCATCAGTTGTTGTTGCTGATGTCTGGACACATTTTCAGTGCATGATTTCCATTGATTGGTTGTGTGTCTGTCGTGCAGGAAGCGCGATGTGCATGATACAGTAGAAGTCATTACTTAATTATTCAATTTATTCATCAAGCGTGTTTCAGAGTGGACAGACACAAATCAATGGATGACACACAAGGTGAAATAAAATAATTTAAACGGGCATTTGTATGTTTTGTAATTTGATTTTTGATAATGTCTTTGGGCATCAAAAGCAAATCAGCAGCTACATCATTCACACAGGAGAAGAAAGCCTGCCATTAACATTGACATCAATAAAAATAAAACTATATATATAAATATATGTCTCAGTTGCATTTAATACATTATTAATTCTACCCAACGTGTGTACTTATGACGATTAATCATTTCATCAATTCATTCGTTTGCCATGGGACATATAGGATTCTTCCAGTTTTGCAGCCCAGATAAAACCAACTTTTATTTGTATGTGTTGCTGACCGGTTCGGATTGAAGAAAAGACATTTAATAGACATGATGAGCTGAGTTCACGGTGAGGAGAGGAGGAGAGTCCAGTGTCATCAGTCACAGCTCTGATTCACGACTCTTCACATAGTTTGGTTTGTGGACAATAATGACTGAGACACAAGCGCTGGGGAAATGTGATGCGGCGCTTTGTATTGGATGTTAAACTGCTGACAGTGCAGATGCTGACTGTACAAACCAAACATAAGCTCTCTGTCTGCTCAGACACCCGCAGAACCGAACCCCTCTGATCTCTGCATGAATATGTCTATTTGTGTCACTTCTAAAGCGTCTGACAGGAACTCCAGCCAGGGGTTGTACATTATGTGAGGCAGCGAGTTTTTCGGGATGTGGTTTTTCCTGGAGGATTTAGATCGCACATGATACAGTTTGGCCACAGGCCGTCTTTGTTTGTCATTAGCCCGTTTGCTTTGATGGTTTTTCGAATGCTATGTGTTTTCGCGTCCACATATGAAACAGTATACTTGTCCCAGGCAAGTTGAAAGCAGTTAATGATATCACAATATTATGATAAACTGACCAAAAACACATGTCAGCGGGGAGAACAGAAGTTTAAGAGCGAACGTGACACCGGATCGGCATGCGGCGACATTATACGTTTAATAGCGCCCAGATATTTGCGTTCTCATGTCGGCATGACAGAAGACGATCTGCAGAAGCTTCACCACAGGCACGTCCTCCCTATATGCAACTGCATGTGTGGGCGTGTGTCTGGATGCAGTATATCGAGAGGAAGCAGGGTTTGGCGAGGCCCTTGCAGACATGCTGGAACATGACACATAGTTCCTCCCGCGTATCCTCAATAACCACAGCCAAGCAGCATTAATGATAAGCACCTGGATTCCCACAAGCTCCAAATTAGGCTCAATTGGCAGTAACTGATAAATTGGGATGAGTGGGAGTTGGACTGCGGGGCCAAGTGAATGAACTCTTTTCACATCAGGATGCAAAAGAGAGCCGAAAGAGAGAGATGAAGAGATTCTTTATACTTCACATGAGTGGAAACCACACGCTCGGGAGGGAATGAGACAGAAAAAGGAGAGAGGGGGACAGTGTCCTCCCCAGACAGCCCATGAGAATCCAATACACTCCCACGCGTCTGGGTTGGTGTGTGGCCACCGCACACGCTACACGCCACATGTATCCGTGTTGATCCCCCTCCTCGAAACATCAACCCGTCGCTCTCTCAATCAGGGCCACACTCCCCGCCGACTTTGATGCATTTTTTAACTCAACGTGTACGACAATAATCTTTTTCACCCCGCCAAGAGAGCGGGCCATGGGAAGAAAGGCCCTGCTCTCGAGGCTTTGCTTCATCTTTCGCCCCGGCTCTGCAGCGAGACAAAATCGTTTCGCGTGCACCACAGTGCGGTTCAACTGCAGCTGAAAAGGGACGGGGACCAAATCCCTCTCATACACAACAAAACAACACTGTAGCCTTTTCAGTGTGACTGCCCACAAGCTAAGGGCCTTTTCTGTCTGCGGCGGACATAGTGTCTATCTATCTATCCGCTCCCCACAGATGTTGACACTGTTTGTTGCGGGTTAAGATGCCCTCTAAAGACCATTGTTCCGCTTCTATCTTCTATGTTATTGAGTTTTTACTCCCTTTCTCGGCAAGGGCCGGAGGTAGAGAGGGGAGAAAGTGGTGAAAGACCTCCGGATGGCAGTCTGCGCACCAGGGGGCCTTTCTGCCCAGAGAGACCCCAGCAAAGGGCTTCATTGTGGGTAGCAGCAGGCAGCCACTGAGGGCTGTATGCTGGAAGTATTGTGTTGCTGGATAGACCCGAGTCCCTCTCCAGAGCGGGGTCATAGGTTAGCCCCCATGTGGGCTGCTCCATACCTGCCTTGCCTCGTCTCCCCCTTCCACTCTCACACGCTGAGGGAGACGCAGCCACATACAAAGGGAACCAGTCAACTCACCCCTAAGGAGACTCTTAAGATTGAGAGGTGGCAGAGCGGAGAGACTAATTCAGTGCACTCTCCACTTTCTCGATGAATAGATAATTTGATTAATGGGTCCGTGAAAGGAAGTTGTGAGCGAGGCAGGTCAGAGGCTCCCCTGCATTACGCCGGGCCTCGTCTCAGCAACCTCGCCAGGATAAAAATCTTATCACGGACTCAAAACAAAAACATTCTGATGACATCTCAGCCATCAGCGATTGTTGACGCGGGCGTGAGTGTGTGTGTGTGTGTGTGTGTGTGTGTGTGTGTGTGTGTGTGTGCGTACAGGGCCCGGTGTGGCTGTGCATGTGTGGATATGTAAAGTATGCTTTTTGAGACAAAAGGATGGTGAGAGATCGTGTCAAACATTTGGATCTGTGCTGAGCCAGATCCCGCCCCTATCGCCTTATCTTGACATATCTGTGCATCCAGGGAATGCTCGCTCTCATGCCTCCATGCACCGTCAGCACTTCAAACACAAACACACACAGCTATTATGATCATTGTTATTAGATGGCCCCGCTGAGGAATATGGAATTGGAGTTACTGAAATTTAAATCTTCATCCTGCAGTCAACATCAGACTAGGTGTATCTCTAATTGAAATGTTAGTAAAAGGTTAGTGGGTGTTCTGTGAGCCATTTATGTGATTTCACATAAACGCTGCATTTTTAGAAAGCTTTATTGATTATTATAAGTTGCAGAACTTTGATCAGTTGCTTCAGTTGTCCTTTATCACAACTGCAACAACAATATACTGATATACTGTAAATTTAGAGTGAACTCTCAGTGGTGAGGTAACAGACCGGTCATTACCATTTACACTGTCAGCAGTACGTGAAATCTTGCATGTGGCATCAACATGGGTGCTGCAGAGACTTCTGTCTGTATCATTCTTTATGTTAAAAATAAAAAAGACCAAGTTATTTCTGTTTTCATCCTTGTGTTCCCTGTTTGCCAAATCAACACCCTGCCACCCCCAATCCTGAGGTAGTGTGTGGCTTGGGAGCTGGAGCGGGTTGTCCACTAACCTGAATGATAAGGGTTCCATCCCTAGCTCCTCCGATCCACATGGGATAAATTGAATGAGTTTTGAGTAATATTTGATAAAGTATTTCTCATAGCTGCACTGCATGGATATGTACGTAGAAGGCAAAACTGTACTGAAACACACTTTGAGTGTTTATCAGACATGAAGACTAACATATAAATACAGACCATATATTTAACATTTATTTTATCCATGTATATGTTTGTATTGTCGTATAAAGATTAATATTAATATGCCTATTTAAATCATGAAGATCAAAACCCTCTCTTCCATTTCACACAGATTCATATTTAAAATTGATGGCAGGTTTTTTTCCCTGATATAATTTTGGAAAAGATTCACCACATATCGATGTTTTCTCAGCACAGCATTTCTTTGTTTCATTTCATCAGCTGTTAAGGCATCTGTATGATTCAGTCAGAGGAGGAAGGCGGCAGAACAGTGAAAGTCTCTGACTCTTCTCTCGACCCAGTCATTTAGCTATATAGCACCAATGTGCAGAGTTTATGACAGGGAGGATTGGTGCCGGTGGTCATCACCGATTGCTGCTGTCAGTGGTGATGTATGAGTGCGGAGCCACATCTCTGACCTCAGATTAGTACATTAACCCTCTCCCTGGGCGAGGCCAGTGCGTCTCTTAAACCCTGACCCCCTGTCCCCTCACATCACCACAGGGGGCCCGCGGCCGCCACTCTCCCCTCCTAACTCTGCAAGATGCCGCATTGTGTTCCCCCTTAGACCATTGTGTGCAGCTCTAAATAATGTGCATTCCGCATCCAAACAGTTCTCATGCTGACTCTCAGGGCACGTCCCGGGCTGCAGAGCTGGAGTTGCAGTGTCTCGTTGAAGTGTCATCCCCGAGGGGAGCTTGACCAGGAGCTGCAGGTAGCTTTCATGGCTGCACGACACACTAGCTCCTTCCCCCAGTGTCCTGCTGCTAGAAATTTGTTGTCCCCCTCTGGGTGTCTTTCTGGAAGTGTCAACCACAGGGCCCCCGATGGGAGATTTGTTGATATGATAACTCGATTAGGCTCCAGGATGGATGACATTTTGGCAGCGGGCCAGTCAGCAGCACCCAGGGAGGCACTGAATCGTCTCCTTAACCTCTCCTCAGGAGGCAGCAATTAGAGGTAGTAATTGGTGAATTAGCAATGTTGCAACATGTATTCTCTGTTCCTCACTTTCCATGGCTCGTGGATGGACCAGTGGTCGAGCAGCTGAGGATCTGTGTGATCGGCACCTTCTTCTGTCAATAGTTCTGCCTCAATACAGTATTGTTTCCTTTGAAAACACAGAGCAACTGCCCAGATATGGAGTTGTTAATGGGAAGGTTTGCCATGGTCAACGACTTTTCTTATTTCTGCTTGACTCCATTTTTTCTGCAGCTCCATGCCTGTGGTTCAGTGGAGATAATTCAATTAATATGGCCAAGGCCTGCGCTTTAACACCGGGTCTTTTTGTCTGAGAGATTTGCATCATAAAACACTGCCATACAGCTGAAGGTCCTCTAACACCTAAAATAGTCAAATGACAAATTTGAAATAGTCAAATGAAATATACATTTTCTTTCAGACGAGACTGTGGCCTCTGCATCTAGACGTCTCCATTGTTTGTTCATGGAAACGTTTCATAACTGCGCAGCTCATTACAAATTACAAAGGCAGAGTGTGTTCAAATGTGAGGACGTTTCAATGTGTTGCCTGAAAGTTTTGTTCCCGGAAATCACAGTGAGTCCTGCCAGGACATGATGTCTCCTTCAAAGATCTACTGGAAACATGAAGGATGTTTCTCGGTCATGGGGCTGATAAAACTTCACATTTGGAAAACAAAAAGCTTCCAAACAATAACATGAAACTTTATTTTTTTATTTCCTCTTTCCAGAGAACAATCAGAGAAGAAAATATGAGCCTCTTTATTCTAATGTTGTATTTAATTCAGCAAAGTTTCAGTTTATTTCCCTCACGAGGCTGAGTAAGATTCTTATGTTGAAGATCGCTCCAGTTAAATGAAACTACATATGAAACTATGAAGTTAGGAAATAGTCCTCATGCAGATAGTTTCATTTCTCATTATTATATTTAGTTTGACAGATTACGCTCTTGAGGAGAGACAGGTCTAGTAAATCTTAGACGTCATTTAGTTAGATTCTAATCTAATCTCTAGTCACAACGTTGCTTGATTTTTCCTCCTCTGATAAATCCCTTGTGTGTTGATTTGTTGCCCTTCCCCAGGCTCTTTAATTACCTCGCCTCACCCTCAACTCACTTCTGTGGAGTTTGTCGACTCTGGCGACCCTTGACCTGTCATGCAATGTGGGTTTAGACTGACGTAGTCAAGGTGTTACCATCTGTGCCGTGCCCCCACCCACCCCACCCCTCATCTCTCTCCCCGGACAAGTCCTCTGTGTCCGGGCCCACTGAGCTGGAAAAGTTGCTTACAGTGAACTGTCTGTTTGTCTTTGTAAACGTCTGAGCTCAGGAAAAAAGAAAGGACGGACAGAGGTGGAGCTTCTGGAGGACACTTGTTGTGTTTTTTAGTTTTTTTAAATCTTTTTGGTTAACAGTGCTCATTAAGTTATCTGCACCTACGAGTTAACTTGTAACCTACTGACCCCTGCCTCTGTTTTTAATTGTTTTGTGTGTGTGTGTGTTTGTGTGTGTGCGTGTCTGTGCTTGTATGTGCGTGTGTGTGTTTGTCAGCCTTTAAAGCAACATATTATTAGATATTAAACAAATATTAAACATGAATTCATGCTTAAGTTATATTTTGGACATCATAAGAAAAAACGTTATCAAGATCACTTTTGCATTTCATACATTTACCATCTAAAATATACAATAATACGAATATATTTGTTTAGGTGCTAAAACACAAACTTAAAAAATGAAATTTGTAGATTTGAGAGGATGCAGATGAGAGTCAGAAGAAGTTCCATAGAAAGACGATGATGCCAGAGTGTTCAGGAGCAGTTGCACTGAAACATTGTATTAAGACTACAAAGAAAACCAAGCATGTATTCAACATTATAAATCTGCATTCTGTGGTAAAACAAGGTTTTAAATATGCTACAAAAACCCACAGAGGACTTATAACCCTTCGATTGACATTTACATTTTTCAGAGATAAAACATGGAAATAATCAAAATCTACTGAAAGCATCCTGCAACCAAAACATCTAAAGAGTGGAAGACGTATTCTTATCCAGATTTAAATGATCATCACCACAACATTAAATTATTAAATTCCATGTTTAAATTACTTATTCCACACTGTCATCAAGTAAAACAGACGTATAAACAACTCAACGTTCTCGAACATTTAAAAAGCAGAGTTCTAGTTAAGCAGGGCGGCTCTTAAGGACTGCAATTGTATTTATATTTTATGCATTAAAGAGGTTGTAGCTGGACAATGACAACTGATCAAATTATATTACCTGATCAAGTGTTTATTTGCCTACTTTACATAGGCCCTGTGTGTGTGTGTGTGTGTGTGTGTGTGTGTGTGTGTGTGTGTGTGTGTGTGTTTGTTTGTGTGTGTGTGTGTCAGCTCAGAGCCTCTCTCACTGTTGATGTGACTGTGCTGATACATCAGGCAGAGAACCTGATGCAGGACGATCTCATCAAATGTTGTTGAATTTTGAGCCTTCACCAACAAATGTATAACTTGGTGCGAATCCCCTTCACTCGTGTATTTTCCAGATAAGTGGATGTTTCCCCCAAACTGCCACAGCAGTGACAGTGTCAGCCTGCTGACATGTGACTGACACAGATTGAGATTGTGATTAGATTGAGAAACCTCTTTTGAATCATTTCTGACACACACACACACACACACAAACACACACACACACACACACACACACACACACACACACACACACACACACACACACACTGTAGTAACAACACTGCACAAACAAGCTGAGTTTCCCTAATCACATCCAATTTGCTCATATTCATCATGTGCAAAGTTCCTTCCACTAAGTGAACTAGCTGTGTTATGACATGCTGACAGTGAGGGAATGTTTTTCTTCCTCTCTGGTTTTCACTGAACTGTTCCACTAACTCTTCCTACAGTGAAGTGTGGTGTTGATGATGGATTGGGTGACACACGGTGCATGATTCTCTCTGGGTGGTGTTGCACCAAAGACTTGTGCTGGCTCAGAGTGTCAGAACAGACGAGTAAAGAAGTTCACTCTTGGTTAGACAAGTCTGCCGCCTAGTGGAGGAAGGCCTGCACAAGCTTATACTGCAGAAGAACAGAGAACGGATCTGCAATTTCTATACAATACTGCCATCTACAGGTTATGCTTTAAACTCCTACGATATTGCTGAAACTGGAGGAACAACAGCTTTTCAGCTAGAGGATATTTTCTTTAGATCTCTACCTGACAAACTGTCAGTGGTTTTGTATGAATTATTTTATATTCCGGCACTCGTGGAAATAAAATGATGAATCTGTTGGTCAGTGCAGTTTTATGTTCTGCATATAATCACATGGGATTAGTGAAGCTTTCTTGCTCGTGGCTTGTTGCATGTGCTCTACATTAATTCATCTGTATGACAACAAATCATCCATATAAGTGACATTAATGTGATCGTTACATTGGTTTGTTTGATGAATGTTGAATACCTCATGTGACAAAAAACTTTGAGCATTTTAAGTTCTCATATGAATTGTATATTACTTTCATATTTTTCCACACATGGAACGCCCACTCCCCCATGTCTAAGCCTTTGTTATGAGATGAAAGCTGCTGAAATGTTACACCATGACTTCCAAGTCTGGTCTATTGTGTTTTACTCTAAAACTGGGACACTGTCATGTTTCCTCTCAGAAGCACTTCATTCAGAGCCGCGTTTCTGCTGTGACAATGAGGACAAGTTGTTTTGTAGCTCTGAGGTTAAGAAGTTGGATCTTCATTAGTTTTGGTAATTTGCTGTTCTTACCTCCTCTGGTGACTGTATTAGCCGGTAAGTTAATTACACTTCTGAATAAAAACAATATCCATAAAACAATGATTTATTTTGTTACATAGACATGTGTGCTGCACATCAGTGTACTGTTGTTGACATTTTGTTTTATTCTGACGCAAATACAGTGATTGTTCTTAAGCATAAAATAACTATTACATTGTTTAGATTCATTTAGGTAGTTTGTACCAAATGTTTTTTGGTTAAAATCAAAGAATTTTTTCCTATGCTTGCCAAGGATCTATGTGTTGTTGTGTGTGATGCACAGTTTGATTATTAACTACCAAGTGTTCCGCCAACATAGACATTTTTTTTTGTGTTGTTTTGTCAGAAAAATGGCGAATCGGCAATTATTATCACACCCCAATCAACTTGCTAGTAAACCAACCAGCTCTGATTTATGTGGAACAACTTAACAGGGTTGTTTAAGGACTAATGGTAAATTTAAACCATAACATCAATGGAAGTAGCCCAGAGGAAAAGAAGGAAAAAGAAAATGTAAAATGCAGTGAATAAACAGTTATGCACTTTGTGATATTTAACTGTGAGTGAATAGGTAGATTGTGTCTTTAAATAAAGCGGATTATGCCGTGACCTAAAGAGGACGGAACATAATATCTTCAGCATAAACAGATCATCATTGTGACTGTTCAGCCAGTCGTTGTGTTTTCCTGTTGGTTTAATATGTCAAATCACTCATGTTTCCAACCATATACGATATCAGCAGGGGAGATTCTGTTTAACGTTCACTGAACACAATTCCTCAGGTTCGTCACAGGAATCGGAGCCGTGGAGAGGAAATGCCCCCAGGTCATCAGATACACAACCACTCCTGCAGAACGCCTTCACTCCAGGTTATCAGTGTTTCTCTGTATCTACCTCAAGAGGAAACTAGGCCAAGTTAATAATCATTCCAGCAGCAAAGTCATTGTACATTTTACTTTTTTAAATCTAAAGCTCATAACTTAGTAACCTGTCTTCTGCCAACAGTCCAGCCAGTGTCACTGCAGATTCAGTATGACACCAACATGACAGAGAATTATGTCCATAGAAGAAGAAGAAGAAGAAGAAGCAGCTCGGGCTCTGGTGACGCTGAACACTCTGATCTGCCTCGGAACCTCCTGACGACCTCTCATCTCTCTGCTCTCAGAGATCTACTTTCAGACAAGAAAATCTCAGGTTGCACAACTGCACCACACCCCCCCCGCTCAACTAATCACAGCACGATGACATGAAAATAAAGGTCATTTCGAGTAAAGATAAGCTGACCCCGACCAACGACTGCATTCTTGTTTGTTTCCCCCTGGTCTTATGTCAAATGGATACAAGAATCAGAATTAATATGGCATTTAAAAAAATATAAATATATATATTATATGTGTCCGATTGATGAATTGGTTTCCATGTAGGGGAAAAAATAAAGCTTATCAATCTATGACTCCACGATGGATATTACCCCTAATCCCTGGCTTCTTGAACCAGAAGAGCTGCAGCTGTAACAAATACACCAAACTCTGTTTAGAATCCCTCACTATATACTAGACATAAATGCTGGATTGGAATGACTTCTAGGTCTTTTTAACTGATCTACACTTCAGCATTACTCGTGAACTTGCCGGACCTGATTCTGTCCATTTAAGCTTAGGCCATCAGTCAGCTGCATACTTCTCAGAGAGTCGTACCCACTCACCAAAGTTACATTGAACAAAAGCATATAATTAAAAGTAATTTTGAAGTAAAAGCTAGAGAGGTTTTTTAGGTAGAAAGTTGCATTAAGTTGCTTTAAAGTCAAAGCAGCTCTACCTGTGATTACACATCTCCCCAAATCCTATTTGACAGCTGCACAATTTAGGGAAAATGAAAAAAATTTCTATAAAAATCACAGATCATGTTTTGAAAATCAACCATGTCGCTGTTTGATGTTCTACACATGTCCATTGACTGACCTGAGATTTAATTCAAAGGTTAATGTATATTCTACAACAGCATAGGAGCAATAACACACTAAATCAAAATCATTGTTACACTCCCCTCTGCAGTCTGAAACACAACACAGTTTAACTTTAAAGACTTCAGTCACATGCTGGAAGCAAAAGAGTGAATTTTTGCTTCGGTAATTAGTTTGATGCCAAAACTACAGAATTTATCGTCGAAATGGGAGAAAGGTAAGTTGGAGAAAATGAAAAGGTTTTCAAACAGGGTTTTCAGGGGGAAAAGAAAGTGTTGCTAAACAGGTGCGTTCAGTCGAAGGGACAGAAACTTCAAAATAACTGTGGCCTGTCAGGAGAGAGAAAGAAGGTAGGGATTGTAGTCAGCCATTGTTTATCACATCCGCCCACATCGCTCCAGTCAGTTCATCGGTGAGCCTTCAGTTTTATTATTAAATGTTTTTTCTTTCGTTAAAGTTTAGTGATTTATTCTTTTAGGAGGACATTCATATTTTGACATCTGGTCTGACTTGTCTCAAGAAAGAATGGATAACTCTGCGATATCTCATTTAAACCATTTATTTGTATTATATTTTATTTACATCAGTGAAAGCCCAAATTACATAAATGTCTGACTTTTTAATAAATGGCTAAAATCAGTTCAATATAACCCAACATCAACAACAGCTCTCACGATTCTTTGTTTCTGAAGTTCGTTTAGGTCTCCGTGTATCTCTCAGTGGTCCAGGTGAGCTTCTCGACCCTCAGTTCCTCCTCTCGCTCAGCAAACAGGTCAGTAGATATTAATACTTTTTAAAGTCATATCATATATCTTTCCCTTGTGGTGTCTGTTCAGGAAATTAATTAATGTTCTTAGGGGGTTGTTTGATGAGTTCAACTACAAACTTAAAATAATCTTTGGTTGAAAGACAAACAAAAAAAGAACCTCAAATGTGCTTTTCCCATAGGATTTAAGAATACACCCCCCCCCCCCCACACCCCCAGTTACTCCATTAGTTAGATCATAATGTCCTGATAAACATGTGAGTGAAGATTTAGTTTGACGAGGAACAAAGTCACCTCCCAACTAATCAATGCTCACAGAGTCTAAAGGTCAGAGACTGAAACCTGTGTTGGTTTTGGTCAGACTCTGTTATATGTAATTTATTCACCAGTAAACAGTGAAGCAATCAGCAGCCAAAGTTATTTACCTTGAATCTGTGAACTCTGGACGTTTCTGACTGACAGCCCTTTATTAACAGGAATGTGTGGATTAAAAGATTAGAGTCTCTCGAGCTCTGCACACTGCTGATGAAGGGGAGGTCGAGCATCGCTGGAACTAGTTTTTGAAGGAGCAGGGGAGACACTTGAAGCTGCTGTGTTGAAGTTGCTGCTTGTGACTGTTGGGTCTTTGTTTTTCTGCATTTTCTCTGTAAAGCCAGGACTCTACAACACTGGAGGGAAGCCAGGAGTCTTCACTATGAGAATTGTGGGAATAAAGAAAGCAGCTGCTGCACCCAGAGATGTCATCATCCACAGTCAACCCCACAATCTCTATGATTAGGTTAAGTTAGGTTAGGTTAGGTTTCTTTATTAGTACCCGAGGGTAAATTTGTTGTTCAGACAGTGTACAGCAATCCATAGAAACAGACCGGAGACAGATTATTGGAGACATTAATAAAAAATGTAAATTACAAAATATGTTTTTCTTCTTCCTTTTAAACATATTTTAGTTCAAGGTTTGTGTTTTTAATTATCCATTAAACATGTTTAAATAAACTTCATGAATAAGCAAACAACTTAAAGCACACATAAATTAACATAAGAAAACAATAGATAAACAAGGCTAGGGGTAATAAACAAAGTTTTCACAGAAACACATATATGATAATGATAAAGTAAATTGATATACGTAGGTAAACTACGTACATTTGGTGCAAAGATACAAGGTTTTTACTGCTTTGCTATGACAGGAGGTAGACAATGTGCTAAATACAGATCTCTGCTTCCCTTTGAGATAAGAGTTTAGTTTTTATCCCTTTGCATTTAGATGTGGACCATGGCCACTGAGATTCTGAGGTTGCATGGGGGGGGACTCTCTTCCGTGTATGTGTGTCAAACCCGACAATACATTTTTTAAAGCAAAGTATAAAAACACCGTATAGTCCCAAAAAAACCAACAGATGCCTTCAAAGATTAATTTTAATGTCTGTGTCGTGTTCAGTGACTGGCACTTGACCCCGCCCATTAAACGAACGAGCCAATGGCACCAGACGCCGGGTATCTGTTCCCTCCCTGTTGGTGGAGCTGCCCATGACCGTGAGGAAGTAGCTCTGCACTTCACCGGTCATGACTGTGGTCGTGAACGTCCCGACTCCCCACTGTAAATAAGACACGGATCCGCGCTGCGCCAGTTGCGCAAGGATGGCAGAGTTGGTGGAGGACACGTTGCCCGACGAGGAGAAGGAGTTCCAGAAGACCGTGGCTCTGATCGGAGGAAAGGAGCGGATTTACTTGGTCTGTGATGTTCGTGAAAGTAAAGAGGAAGACGTGGAGGACGCCGGGATCCTGAAGGAGTTCCTACGAGACATGTTTCACGGCAGCAGCCATGTGAAAAGCAACGGGCAGCCCCACTCCTCCTCCCCAGACAACCCAGAAGACACTGCGAGCCAGAACCACATCTACAGCAAGACAGAGGCAGCTACGTGTAGTAATGAAATCCCTCTGGCAGAGAGGCCCAAAGATTTGGATGTAGGAGCTTGTCCGGTGGCACAGACGAGCTCCGGCGACAGCAAGGCGCGGTCTGCTCAGAGGACAGCGACGCGCAGGGCCGACATTTCCAGCGTGAAGCGAGCGATAGACTCATCCATCATCATCTTCATCTTCAGAGAGACGTTTGTCGCCACAGACTCTAGCGAGCTGTGCGTAAAGGAGATCCTGAAGGACGTCAGGGCGCGCACGAAGCGTGCCAGGATCCCGCGGCCGGCTCTCATTGGATTAATCCACGCCAGACAGGAGAGCGCCGAGACCCGCCGGTGCGCGCAGCTCCTGGAGAGTCTGATCCGCTCAGTGTTCCATAAACATCCTCCGGAGACGATATGGAGCGACTGTTTCATCCCGAACCGAGAGGCCAACATGCTCAGCATCAAGAGAAACACCTGCAGAGTGCTACACTCGTCCCAAACAGCAGGTGTATTATGACGCATGTTCAAGTTTGTGATTCGTGCAGAATTGACAGGAACGTGTCTTTTTTTGGCCAAGCACATGTCTTCAGCGCAAATGCTCGATGACATGGAGTTGACCCCTGGAGTCTGTCAACAGGACACCATGCAGTTTAGTGAATCGGGACATATTTGACAAATTTCAATTTGGTTCAGATTTGAAACTTTAAATCAAGGGCCTCTATTGTGCAGATATCACACAACGATGCAGCTCATGTGTAACTATTACTTAAAGGGAAATAGCAATGTCTTTGGTTAAGAAAGCCATCGTGTTCAAAGTAACTAAATTTCTAGTCATAGGCCAACATGCTCAGCATCAAGAACAATGTCTGCAAAGTTGTACATGTATTAACGCACATCCTCATATTCAGGTAATATGTGATTAGTGTAGAATTATGTAGTATGTTAAACAAGTATTAGCCCATCATGAACATCAGCAGGGCAGATGTTTGTTGACATGGAGTTTGAACCCTGCTATCTTTAAAGAGGACAACATGCAGTTTGATGCACAGCCAACATTTGAAAATTGGTAAAGATACTTCAAACGATGGCTCTATATTGTACATATATCACACAATCCTACAGCTCATATGTAGATTAACTGAAAGGAAAATAACAATGCCTTTCATTCAGAAAACCATCGAATAATTCAATTGATAACCCACTAATGAGTTCAATCACAGTCTACGTTCCTGCAGGCCGTGTTGTAATCTGTGTAAGTGCACTCCATTATATAGGTCAGTCCATGACACTCACGAGATCACACATTTCTGCACACATTTTTTCTTCCCAGGCATGGCTGCAAAGGCCCCGGGAACAAAAGGAGCATTCATGAAACAAGCAGGCCCTTAGATAAGCTGCCAAGTTGCTAAATGCTTTATTATTGCCTCTTTTTAGATAATACCAGGAATAGAGGGAACCCGCTTCTCTGGCCATTCCAATGTTTGTTCTGGCATCGGAGAAGAGGAGGCGGCGGTCAGACCAACAACTCTACGAACAGCAGGCAAAGAGGTAGCTGCTTCACCCCTATTCACACTGATAGAGCCAGGCATTTCCACTTCCACTGGGCATTTTCTCTGAACCTCCTTTTTTCTATTCTTTTCTATCCTTATGTATATATACATCAGATTGTTCTTGTACTCCTGGAGTTGGTGTTTATGTCCCAGATTGCACTACACGGGTTAAAGGCCTAGATACAGGTTCCCAGTATTTCACAGGATCTACAGACAGAGGGCAAGTCACATATTAACACTTTGTGAGCTTGTCTTAGCATCAGATTTAATGCAGTGATGATAATTTAGAAAAATCAATCGGTTTTAGATGACACAGCAGGATCCAGCTTCATTATAGCTAAATGCAATGTGGTCGTAAGGTTTAGGAAGACCAATGAATTTCTTTTTGGGGGGAATATAAGAAATCTTTTACCTTTTTACTATTGTTTATCCTCAATGGGAACATACAACTGAAAAACACAACTTGTGTAATGGATTGGATGTCAGATTGAATCTATACACAAAAATGTTAGGAGCATTCTCATGTTAAACTTGAATATTTAGCCATTGACGATTGAAGCTATAACAGAGAGCACAGTTTTTTTATTTTCTTTAAACTTTACATTACATTACATGTCATTTGGCTGACGCTTTTGGTCCAAAGCGACCTACAATTAGTACACTCATTATTTATGAGGGCCCATTTAGGGGTTCATTATCTTGCCAAGGACACTTCGGCATGCAGATGGGAGAGGGTGGGGTTTGAACAGGCAACCTTCTTGTTTGAACAACCACCACTCTAACCACTAGGCCACACCGCACCAAACTCTGGTTGCATTGTATGTAATAGTATTTATTAATGTTTTACAGGTGACAGTCTAGAAGAAGGAATCCCTCTGCAAAAAAACAATTTTGTGACTGTTGGGCGTCATGTGGACGGAGAACCACCTGGAGGTGACAGCTGATGTCCGGACACGTGACCTTATGGCTGCAGGCCTATTGCTATGGACAATCCTGGTTTTACTGTGAAGTTGGCCTCATGATGCTGCAGCGCCTTAAAACAGGGATTTCCTTATGGTGCTCAAAATCCCAAATGCTGAGCCAACATGATTCCTGAAGCAGTCTAATCTGTTGCCGTCTTGCTGATTGTTGTTTATGTAAAGAGCAGTAGAAGCTGAAACACATTAACGTACGTTTTTTGGGGGGCAGAGACCTTCAGATAGAGATTTGTACGTTAGCTTATTACATTCTGAGACTGCACAATAGTGGAAGTAGACATTTTACAGCACATTTACAACTTTAACATGATGCACAGTCGAAACACAGAACATGATTAACAACTGGGCAATGAGGGCAACTGCTCCACGGGACCCCCAAACTCCAGGCGTACCGTTTATCAACTGGTCTGTGCTATAGTTGAATTTTTTTTATTTGTGCTCATTATCATTTATTTTGGAAAATACCCCATTAAATCACAGTGTCAGCTGACATGATAAAGGTCTTTATTAGTGTACCTGGCTGAAGCTCTATCTTTTAAAGGGAGCTCTGTGTCAAAATCTACTATTTCCAGATCCTTCCAATATGTTGGTTTTAGATACATGAATTGAGCATTTTATTAGGAACACATGTACACCTGGTTATTAATACAATTTATACACTAATCCAATCATGTGGCAGCAGTTTAGTGGATAAGATCGTATTCATATAAAACATCAGAAACCAAAGGTAAATGTGATCATGTGACTTTGACCACAGTCAGAATTTGGCACCAACAGCGTGAATCCATGAACCCAACCTGCCTTATGTCAACAGTTCTGGCTGTTGGTGCCACCATGTGGGGAAAGTATCCCAGTCGCATTTAGAGCCAAACAGATGCCAATCAATTGCGGTTTGAATGCCAGTAACTATGTTGAGTATTGTTCCCTATCATGCGTATGACAATGTAGGAAAATTATCAACATAAACCATGATATCAAAAGAATGAGATCAAATGGAGACCTTACCAGTATTAGTGTGATGTTCCTTATGTAGTGCTGACTGAATGTGTAAATTGACATACTTTCTGTTGTGTTAAGTTATTGCATATCTAACCTGGAGCGCGATCAAGTGAAGAAAAACTGTTTAACTGCACAGAAAACAGGAGTAACTGTGAAAAGGGGGCCCAACTTTTCTTATTTTGACTGACCCTAGGATTCTGTTTTCAGGATTTGTGCCTTTACACGACTGCTAGTATCAATAGCCTTATCTCTAACAGAAACTGCATAGTCTGCTTTTCACTTTTTTATGTATTAATGTAGTCTACAAACTGCCAGCGGTCTGTACAGTAATATAAATAAAACCATCCTGTGTATCTCTTGATAAGAACTTTCTCTACATTTTTTCACTAAATATTCAGACAGCAGCATCCGTCAGTCAACATGACAATTCCACATATTACCTTTTAAAGCATGACAACCATATTTACTACAAAACTGTAAACAGCATGGATATTTTCTTTTTGTTTTATTTCATATTCCTTTTTTGTCACCAGTCTTAATAAGAAAACACAGAGGATGCATGTAGAAGTGAGCACCACCAAACCAAACATTATGTACCTGGGTTTCAGTGTTGTGCATGAACGAACGCAAAAGAACGCGTTCATTGAACACGTTCACTTTTACGAGACAATGAACTGAACGCAACTCAATGACAAATAATGAATTTGAACGGTGAACACGTTCATATTGTAGCGTCCTCGCGTACAGACGACAGGAAACTTCTCTCTTTATGTGTAACTTTATTAAAGTCCAACGAACACATCACACTTCGTAACTCCAACACTCTTATCATCCACCACTGTATTCTTCACTCCCCTTCCTCATTCACCCTTGATATGCCAACTCATCAGCCAATGAGAGCCTGCCATCCAACAAAACCCTACAGCCATTGGCCTAGAATTGTCACGTGCCCCACCCCTACCTGTTTAATGCTTTGGACATTTCAATACTTTCTCCTCAGGATTTTGTCTAAATCGAATGCTTTCATCATGTCGTTGCTCAGTGCCCGTAAAATGTCCGCGATGTAGCTTAACCTAAACCAACTAACTCGACTTCGCACTACATTATCCATCACTCATGGCACACATATGCAGACCAATCAAGCAACGTTTTCCAAGTGTTTTCTTCTCTGGCCAGTGTCTCGGCTCTGAACCGTAGTTGGGAGCTCAGCTCACTGGTCAGGGCCAGCCCTGGTAATGTTGGTGCCCTAGGCGAGATTGAAAATTGGCGCCCCCCAACATACACAGGCAAACTGTCATGCATCCCCAAGAACTTTTGAACTGTAAACAGATGCACACACAGGCAGACAAATTTGTAAGCTATAAAAAACAATAAAAATATATAATAAAATATATCAAAAGAGTCCTGTACTGATAGTCATGTCGACACAAATAAACATTAATGATGTCCACAATCGGGGTGATTCTTACCTCTATATCGTTCTTTCTTCTCCTCCTCTACTTTCTGAATTGTGCACCTGTTAATTTAATCTCTTTTGATTCATCTTTGACTCTAACCGCAGTCTATAATGTTCCTACTATGCTGCCAAAATGAGTAGGTTTTTATACATCTCTTTATACGCAGCATGCTGATAGGAGGAACTGTTGTGAAGTGAAATGAAACTCCCTTCTTTTTTTTCTGTTATTGCTGAAATAATGTGGATTCACTTGTTCTGACGTTTTCGATCACATCTTTATAAAACACCTCACTAGCTTCACACTACAAACCCTATGGGGGGGGGGGGGGGTTTGAGAGAAGATTCCAGATTCATTCACTAGACTGGCACTCAGTAGAGCTCAACAGAGCTGTATAGGTTCATCTCTGATCCATGCAGCTTCCTTCTAACAAGTTGTGTGGTTATTGGTCCAGTAAACCTGTTGACTGACAAATCAGAGATGAAAACATAACCTCCTTAGCAGAGGTTATAAAACCTCCACCCATTTATCAAGGAAATGTCACCAACATTAATAATTAATAGAATCACAACAGGAAATTTAAAGTAGAAAAAAGAGAATATCTAAATAGTTGACGGGTAATTTTCTGTTGGTCGACTTATCAATTAATTTATTAAAAGCTAATTTTCCCCTGCTACTTAGTCTATTGGGTTTTTATATTGTGCTTTATTTACATTGTTTATGTTTTTGTTTATTGTTGTCGTGCACAGGTTGCTGGTTGTACATCAAATTGCTCTTGAAGGATATTAAAGATTTTCTTTTATGGAAAACTTTAGTTAATAACAAGCTGCACAAACCAAGCTAGAGCAGCAGAAGAACCCAGCAGCCAGCAGGGGGCAGCCTCAGGACATCACAGCAGATTGTGATTCTTTGAAGGCCTTCTCCGAGTCAGTTGCGGACTGACTGACTGACGGACGGACGGATCGGACGGACCCTTTTTGATTTATAGTTCTACGAGACTTTTGCTTGTGAAAACAATTCACCGCCAGAACAGTAGAAGGCGCAACGGAAGTCGAGCTTAGAGAAGCCTACCTCATGAGGTATATGGAAGAAGTCCACGCTGGTTTATTTGCGTCCTCCCGGCTCCTCACACACAGTAAACGATGGCAGCTAACAGTAACCTCACACACAGTGAACGATGGCAGCTAACAGAAAAAGGATGTTGATGACGCGCCAGTTTTTGCTGAATAAAGTGACACCCAGCGGGTCATAATGTTTGTGTTATCGTGTCTAAACGCAGCGGTTCCCCGGTCTTCTCTGAAGTGTTTATCAAAAGCAGCATAACATCAAACGTGCATCAAACACGCGCACATGATAATTTGGCCTTCTTCTAAATGTGTTTAGTTCTTCACAGGATCATCAGGCGGTATAGCCTAGTGGGTAGAGCGTCCGGTCTATCACCAGAAGGACCCGGGTTCGACTCCCGCTCCTTCTCATCTTTGAACCAGAAAAATATTGATCTCTTAAAATTTGTGGGATATCAGTTATTAAATGCAGATTGCTTTACACTATATAAAATTTAACTTAATTAAATATAAAAAAAGGGAAAAAATTTAATTAAAAAAAAAAAAAAAAAAAAAAAAACTGCGCGCGCAATTTCTGCGCAATGGGCTTCTGCGCAGATCTGCGCAGTAGACTTCTGCGCATATGTGCGCAGTGGGCTTCTGCGCAGCATGTGCGCAATGGGCTTCTGCGCAGATGTGCGCAGTAGGCTTCTGCGCAGCATGTGCGCAATGGGCTTCTGCGCAGATCTGCGCAGTAGGCTTCTGCGCAGCATGTGCGCAATGGACTTCTGCGCAGATGTGCGCAGTAGGCTTCTGCGCAGCATGTGCGCAATGGGCTTCTGCGCAGATGTGCGCAGTAGACTTCTGCGCAGATGTGCGCAGTGGGCTTCTGCGCAGATGTGCGCAGTAGGCTTCTGCGCAGCATGTGCGCAATGGGCTTCTGCGCAGATCTGCGCAGTAGGCTTCTGCGCAGCATGTGCGCAATGGACTTCTGCGCAGCATGTGCGCAGTGGACTTCTGCGCAGCATGTGCGCGCGCAGGTTTTTTTTTTTTTTTTATTTAATTTAATTTAATTTAATTTTTAATTTAATTTTTTTATATTTAATTTCATATTTATTTTTTTTATTTTTAATTTGTCATCATCAACATTTTTTCTCCGCGCTGGTTCAGGGGTAAATTATGCTGGTATTAACAGGAGATTATGTGTGTGTGTGTGTGTGTGGCCGCGGAGCCTCCCGGTGCGAACAGCCCAAGTATTTAACATGGGCGAGGAAAGGAAGCGGACCGCTTTTCGCAGCGCTTCTACCACCGGTGCGTCCCCGGGGTTAAGAGAATGATGGTGTGACTTAATGTATTGTTTTAAATTGCATGTTTCACGTCATGATAAATCAGTCTTCTATGTCGCCTGTACCAGGTGCCGCCCCTGTCACTGGTTATCTTGGCTCGCTGTCTGGCCGGTAACCAGCCGTCCGGACCGCTCCGTGAAGAAGGAGGAGGACATGTTTCTTTACTTGGAATGCGGCCACACTCTATTTCTCGGATATACAGCAGGAGCAACACTGGCATCACCTCAAGTTGGTCCGTCACTTCTCGTTATAAACACACTTTCAGCGTCTTTAACCAGCATTACCCAGATGCACTACGTCACACACTACAAACTTTCCTTAAAGGGGCAGGCCCTACTTGCAACACAACAGCTCTTGGTCTCATATACAGATGGCAAGAGAAAGCAGAAAGGGATTTTTACACACTGTCTGATAAAGATTCCGACAGTAAAGGCAAGGAGTAATGATGAATAAGGTTTTCTTTAACAAGTTAAGTCTTTCATTCTCACTTTCCACCTTAAAACTATGACATGAACTGAACTATGAACTAGTTCAGAATTTAAATGGTGAACTATGAACGTGAACTATTCATGTTTACTTGTATGAACTGAAATTTGAACTAGTTCATGAGAGGTGTAAACATGCACAACACTGCTGGGTTTATTGTCAAGACTCAGCTTAAATAGCAACCACTACACACACCTATACTACTTTTGCAGTCTAAAAATAATGGAGATGTAACTTTAATTGTATTAAGAAGCAACCAAAAATGTTTTCTGTGTATATATACATTTGGCCAAAAGTATGACGAGATCAATTAGGTCAAATTGAATTAAATATTCAACCTGCACTTACTGTACACTTTACTGACAATTTCAAAATAAAAGACTGCAGCCTCTTATTTTACTATAAATTATAACATTGACAGACAGTTGTGAGAAAATTATCTATGACCTATTTTTAATGTTAATTAAATTAATTAAACATTTTCTGACCTCACTGAAGTGCACACACAGCACAGACGTATGACCCAACATTGGGAGTCTATTTCGCCCACAGAAATGCCTGTCCATAAATGTGTCTCATTGCTATATCTGAATAATAATTTGTATTACAATCTGCCAGACAGTATTTCACTTTATAAAGCAAACGCAGGTTGGTACAACCAACAACAAATTTGGATTAGGTAATATAATAGATCAGTGTGTATCTTTAGTCAGGCGCATATCAGGGCCGCGCTAAGCTGAGGTCCTCTAGAAGGGGACCTGCGGTGTCAGACAAAAAAGAAGTTAGCGGCTGGTTGTTGTGGATTCTCGGTGGACTGACAATAAAACTGTGGTATTTTCTTCATCCTCGGACGTTTAACCTCTTGAACTTCCACCGTCGCACCAGGTTCTTGGGGCTGAGGAGGAAATAAAGAACCAATCATGATCACATCTGCCGGTAGGTCGTAGACTCGGTTCTCATGTCGCTAGCTTGTCTTTAGCATGCTGCCATTGATTTAGCTGAGTCACAGAGCTAACGTAGCAGTATTCACCGGTGACAGGACATTCAGCAAACATGTTCTATCTTCACGGACAAACGCTTTCTCACCGTGTGTTTAACTGTAACGTGGGGATGGTTTTAACCGTTGCATCAGTTTCTATGAACAGGATTGTTTAGAAAATGTTGCTGTAACGTTCATGCTAGCAGTGCTAAATATGATCTCAGCTGCTCAGATAATAAAGATCACGGTCATCATAATGAAAACTAACGAATGGGGTTTATCTTGGTAACGACCCAACAAATTGTTGTTCTTTTTATGCGATTTACTGTGAGTTAAGTTTTTGCAAATCACGATCAGGTTCAACCATTTGCTCTTTCTGTAAGTTTGGGAGTTTAATCGGTAAATAAAGCGCGTTTCGTGTAATCGAAACTATGAATAAACAAACAAATTAAACATAAGCTTTTATTAATCTGTTGATCATTTGTAAAATGATACTAGGTTTCCCTACATTATTTCCTCACAAATGAAAATTCTTCCTGCATTTCTATGTCATGTCTGTTACAAATGTATTTCTAAGATTATATAGTTTTACATTCCTCTGGGTATATTGATTACTGGTCGTTCAGATGACATTTTAAGATATTCAGAAGTTTTTTAATGTATAAAAGTAATCTGCAGATTGATTATACCAATAATCATTATTTCCAACCCTAATAAATAAAACAGGTTAAATTAGCTTAAATTCAATAACTAAGGCACTTAAAGAATCAACTCAGGTTTTAATGAAATCGTACACTTCTGACTTCATAGTGTCAAGTGTCATCTAAGAGATGTGTGTGTGTGAACCTCTCAATCAGTTCTGATTTCCTTTCTTTTTAGCTGGAATTATATCCCTCCTTGATGAGGAAGAGCCGCAGCTCAAGGTAAGATGAGTGTGTGGTGTGGTGCCTCAAGATGAAAGAATCTGAGATACCTTCATCTAATGTCATGTTCACTGCTGTTTATAAATAAAGAAATTGCAAGTCATTATTAAACATACGAGTATAAGCACATAAGTTGTAGGGCACTGACTTGCCATGACATGTTTCATAAAGAACATGAATAATGTGTAAGTTAAAAGTAAAATCTAAATTAAACAACTCTGTCTCATTTACAGGAGTTTGCTCTGCACAAGCTCGACTCCATTGTGAATGACTTCTGGGCTGAGATTTCTGGATCTGTAGATAAAATGTAAGTATGACTACGTTATGACTGGAAACTGTAACTGATGCTCATAAACTTACAGTAGGGAACATTAGGCTACACCCCTGGATTTGTCCATATTGGCACACTTCAACAGAGGCAGTTAAATGTAGCAGGGCATTGTAGTTTGCTAGTTGCTACTCTTTGGCACAAACTGCTCATGGGCAGTTGAAGACACAGTTAATGCTGATTAGGTGACGCATATACATTTAATTTCGTGAAAAAATACCACTTCTTGGTGCAAGTTTTCATTCTTGTTAACTGTAACCATTTGTTTTCTACTCAGTGAGGTCTTGTATGAGGATGAGACGTTTCGGAGTCGAGCATTCGCTGCCTTAGTGGCGTCTAAGGTTTTCTACCACCTGGGAGCCTTTGAGGAATCTCTGAACTACGCACTTGGTGCTGGTGAACTCTTCAATGTCACAGACAACTCAGAATATGTGGAGACCATCATTGGTGAGAGAACCAAAAAAAGCACTTGACCCTATTTACCATTTTTTTTGGTGACCATGTGACAATGCTCTTGTTTTGTGTCTGCTGTGAAGGTGGTACTCTTGTGTGCCAGTGTGATGTAAATAAGCCAATAAATTAAGTATGGAATAAGATGTTTACTTGAATTTGGTAGTTGAATTCTGCAGTAAATGAAGACCCTCTTTTCTTTGTGTCGGCCAGCCAAATGCATTGACCACTACACCAAGCTGCGGGTCGAGAATGCCGAGCTGCCAGAGGAGGAGGAGAAGAAAAGCATTGATCCACGCCTCGAGGGGATTGTCAACAAGATGTTTCTGCGTTGCCTTGACGATCACAAGTACAAGCAGGCCATTGGCATCGCCTTGGAGACCAGGCGCCTTGATATGTTTGAGAAAACCATCTTGGAATCGGTTAGCAGCTTTTGTTTGTTTGTTTGCACACTTCTATTTTTATTTGCAAATACAAGCAAAAGAGTTGCACTGCTGAGCTCTGAATATATTATTGCTACAAGCATATTTTATACAAGAGTCCATGTTTTAGTTTCTGAGAGACTGTCCAGAATTATTCCGCCTTTTGTCATGAAACACATAAGTAACTGTTTTCTTTATCTCTTCATGCAGACCGATGTGAGCGGGCTCCTTGCCTACAGCCTGAAAGTGTGCATGTCGCTAATGCAGAACAAGAAATTCCGTAATGAGGTGTTGCGCGTGCTGGTCAAGCTCTACATGAACTTGGAGAAGCCTGATTTCATCAATGTCTGCCAGGTAAACATCAAATACTCAACCAACTCAGATTGTAATTGTTATGATTATGCAACCAGTCATTCATTGTTTGGGAATATTGACAAGCACTTTTTAACAGTTCATGTCCTTGATTTCTTAAAATGCGGCTTTAATGTAATTGGGATTGTGAAGTGTGAACCTAAATTCTCGAACTGATATTTTTTTTGTCCCTTTCTCTCTAGTGCCTGATATTCCTGGATGACCCACAGGCTGTGAGCGACATCCTGGAGAAGCTAGTGAAGGAGGACAACCTGCTGATGGCCTATCAGATCTGCTTTGACCTGTACGAGAGTGCCAGCCAGCAATTCCTCTCCTCTGTCATCCAGAACCTAAGAACCGTTGGAACACCGATTCCCGCTGTACCTGGCTCTACAAATACAGGAACTGTGCCAACGCCTGACAAAGACAGGTGGGCAGGGAAAGAAAACAATAACACACCAATACCCATGTTTAAGCACCATGTGGAACTCCGGTTCACCAGCAGTCGGTACCGAAAACCTAAGTCCGGGGCCTAAATTATCAGTCTGGATTGGCATATTTTCGCCTTTTAAGTTTAAGTACAGTCAAGTTATTAGGGACCTCGGATACTTATTTAAATCTCAAAAACACTTGTTTATATTTGTTCCTTCAAATTAGGTGATTCAATACTCATAAGTCTTTCTCCTGTGTTACAGTGATGCAATGGAGACAGATGACAAAGCCGGGAGCTCCCCCGCTGGAAAGCTAGCAGAAACGGTTAGATCTTTGGATGGATTTTAAATCCAAACTTTTGTGATACCAGCTGTTTGTGATTAATTTAGTTTTCCCACATAGAGCAACTCTTATTTGGCTGTTTGTGTTTTTTCAGAAAGATGAGCCCAAAGACCAGAATGCCAAGATGATCAAAATCCTCAGCGGGGAGATGGCCATTGAGCTGCACTTGCAGTTTCTAATTCGAAACAACAATACAGATCTAATGATTCTCAAAAACACAAAGGTAAGTAGATTAAGGTCCAAATTATTGTTTACATGGTCAAATGAACTACTCAATGGGCTGTTACAGCTACCTCATTCAATTTCCTTATTCCATCACTCTAGGACGCAGTCCGAAATTCTGTGTGCCACACAGCCACAGTAATAGCCAACTCTTTCATGCACACAGGAACAACAAGTGACCAGTTCCTCAGGTAACTGTATAGCTTCAACCAAACAAGGAACAACAATAAATTTTGCACAAAGCGACTGAGAAACGTATATACTCCAAGTGATGTTAGGTCTAAAGGTTTTTGTTTTATATTTTTTAGAGAAAACCTAGAATGGCTTGCAAGAGCCACAAACTGGGCAAAGTTCACAGCAACAGCAAGTCTGGGTGTCATCCACAAGGTAATTTTCCGTCACACTGTTGATGGTATAATCTAAGTAACATTTTTAATGCATATTATAAATGTAATTCATTTTGAATATTAAATCCTTTGTTTTCCAGGGCCATGAGAAAGAGGCTCTCCAGTTAATGGCCACCTACTTGCCCAAAGACACTTCCCCTGGTTCAGCCTACCAGGAAGGAGGAGGCCTGTACGCTCTTGGACTCATTCATGCCAACCATGGTGGCGACATTATCGACTACCTGCTCAGTCAACTCAAGAACGCAAGCAATGATGTGAGTGTCTTGATGTTTACTTTGAATGCTGCTTGTAACGAAATACACTATTTTAAAGTTTAGAAAACCTCAATATTCCTGTTATTTACATTTACTTTGGTCCCTATATCGCTATAAAGTTATAATTTGGAACAAATAAATAATATAATGAGAAAACAACATTAGTGCCTGAGGTGTTAAGCTGAGACAAGCCATTTATTTTGAGTCACAGTCAGTTGGTGGATTTATGTTCCGTGTTCCATCGCTCATGCTCTGTTTTCTTCTTCTGCGGTACAGATCGTCCGTCATGGTGGTGCTCTTGGCCTTGGCTTGGCTGCTTTGGGCACAGCCAGACAGGATGTTTACGACCTCCTCAAATCCAACCTGTACCAGGATGATGCTGTAACTGGTGTGTAGGCCAATGACAATATCTCAAAACTGAAAAGTTTTCTGAATAGGAGGGTGTTTTTTTTGTTTTTTAATATTCAGCTGGCAAAAATTACCTAACCTTCCCAGGTCTGATAGGCTTGGAAATTATTTTTGGGGAAGAATATGTGGTCAATCAAATGTAGTGACAAAAAGGTGTGCTGTATGCTACTTGTAGTGATTTTGCAAGATCTTTAACATGCATTGATTGTTGTTGAATCTAGTTCAGTAATATACACGAGTAAACCGATGATTTGGGGTTAAAACAAACAACCTGCTGATGGTAATGTGTAACCCCTCAGGTGAAGCTGCAGGTCTGGCTCTGGGTCTCGTCATGTTGGGCTCCAAGTCCGCCCAAGCCATTGAGGACATGGTCGGCTATGCTCAGGAGACGCAGCATGAGAAGATCTTGCGTGGCCTAGCAGTTGGAATCGCCATGGTGATGTATGGACGCATGGAGGAGGCTGATGCCCTCATTGAAAGCCTCTGCAGAGACAAGGTGAGGCTGAAATGCACCCGGGGCAAATGTACATGCAGTACTTTTGTGGCCCTCGTGCAGCTTTTAAAATTTAAAAAAACTATACATGCAAGGACCCCAGCTTGAATTGGAAAAATAAATAGTTGGGAAGCTCCAAAAGAACCATTGCACTCTGTAAACCTTGCAGTTGGCCAGTTCTTATGTGGATGCTTTGACTCCTGTATTCAAACAACACCAGGTTGTGTACATCTTTTATACGGGAGACTCTACCTCTGTACTGTGTGCCAGAAACCCTTCTGTAAGACATGAATGTGGTAAATGACTCAATTAATGTTGATCTCGGTTTTGTATCCAGACACAAAGTCTCAAAGCTCTGCTTCCTCTCACTGTCCATGATAGGACCCCATCCTGCGGCGCTCTGGAATGTACTCAGTGGGAATGGCCTACTGCGGCTCTGGGAACAACAAGGCCATTCGGCGTCTGCTACATGTCGCTGTGAGTATTTCCTGTTATGTCTCCTCTTCACAACAGTTTTTCAGAGGAGACAGGTTTATCTTGCTGGCATTGAAGCGATGCCAAGAGCCAGAGCTGCATAACTGTAGCTGGCATTACTTGGTTACTTATTCATGTTTGTTAAAAGAAGTTTTGCTGGAATTCAACATTTGACTCTTCTTAAAGGGTTAGACATCAGCAACATTGTTGTTCTAATCATTTTATGAATCTGTGATTGAAGTTCAGAACCCATCAAGTCTTGAACGTTTTTGTTAAAACCAGTGCTAATTGTAAGATCCACCTAACACTGAAATAATAAAATTTCAACAAGGAAAATAACTGGTTTGTCAGATGGCAGCTTAAACTTATGACAATATAGCATATGATTAAATATGTATGTGTCAATGTACTTTCAGTGGCTTCATTGAAAACAAAACCTAATTGACAGGTTTGAACAGTTCAACATGTTGTCCTGTAGGTGGTGCCTTATACAAGCTATCAGATGGTGCCATGGTAGAGCATATGCCTCATACTGTGAGCCATAAGGGAGCCACATCAATAATGTTAATTGCAGGGTTTAATGAGTCTCAGTATTGGCTGTGGTGATTTGACTGTTTTACTTTTTTTAAATAAGGTGAGCGACGTGAACGATGATGTCAGAAGGGCTGCTGTCGAGTCCATCGGCTTCATCTTGTTCAGGTAGGTTTCCAGAATGTATTACTTGAATGAAGGATACTCTTGTTTAGTTTCTCTATATCCAACAGAGGGCTTTCTCTTTAAGGCCTCAAGGAACTGGCCAAACTCCCAGTTCCTTATTCCCAGCACACACACACACACGCACACTGCTTTGTGTGGAGACTTATTGAAACTTTCGGACACATTTGTCAACTTCGGCTCATGTTGTTGAATCTAAAAAAACTTTGCGAGAAGTCATTATCGTATTCCCTCAAGGTGTTGTTTAGAAGAGCATTAAAACAAAGTTACTCTACTGAAACCTGCATTAAAAGGTTTGTGCCATAGCCAGCCCTAAAAAAAATGATTAATACTTACTTTTGACATAGATTTTATTGTACAGTAATAAGGGTAATGTCTTTGGTTGTGTTCATCACAAATATCATTGAAATAGTTTTCTTGTTTGCTGATTTCCATACAAAAGGACTCATAAAAACTTTATTTGTTCTAATTCGATAAGCACCAGTATGTTTAAAATGAATGGTTGTGCTGCAGTTATGCCAAATATTGACATAGTACCAATCAGCAACTATTGGAACGATTCTTGTTGATTAAAATTAAGAGAACATTTTCTTAATTCTAGTTTCCGTTGCATTCTAGTTTTCTGTTACGCCCTAATTACCAGGCATCTACTGGATGTACACAAACACCTCTTTGATGAGGTAGATGCACCGTTGTCTTTTCAGTAACATCCTGTTCTTCATGGAAGGTATTCCATGGCTGAACCTTCTTGTCATTGTCCCTCACACATTTTCTTCCTTGGCTATTTATAGGGAATTAGCCATCAGAGACCAGAGCAGTGTTGATCACAGAGCCTATCCAGTGCACAAATGTCTTGGTGTACATTTTTAAGCCCAAAAAAGGCTATGGGATATTCTGTGTGATCAATTGGCTGCTAGACAAACCATGTGTAAATCTTCGCTTTGTTTAGAATTTTGACTTCTGAACCAGAACAGCTTTCCACCAAAATGACTCGAGGAAACTCCATCCACCCCCCCAACAAGCACAACTGGACATCTCCAAGTTTAAATGTTTTGCAATTTTCTTAATAAATCAACAGAGTTCCGCCTTGTAAAAAATGAGACATGCTTTTTATAAGTCTGTTATATTTAATCTTTTTGAAGAACCAGCGTAAAGGATCTATTGGATCTTTCTGCCAATATGGAATTAAACATAGTTTATTATTATTATAGTTTAGTTTCTTACTAATGTATATAACTCAAAATGAACCCCTGATATCAACATCTACAACAAGTCCATCCCATTGCACCGCCATGTTTTGACAGTAGTCCAGAATGGACAGATCAAACACTGGCGATAGAGAGAGCCTTTCACTTGCAATATGCAACTTCGCCACTAAATATCACTAAACCCCATACACTGATATATGTTTGGATATCTGCACTGTTCTTAAAACACTTCAATTTGATATTATCAAGTGTATAGGGACTTGAGAAATTGCTTCTGATATTTGTACGGTTTTATTTTGCTCGTGCCTTTTTTTTAAAACTGTAGACCCCTGGAATTGTAACAATATTCCTCCTTATTATTCCAAAAATATAGTACTTTATGGAGTCACTTTCAAATGTCCGTCTTTGCACATTCATGACCAAATCAACATATTAATGAATGAGGCATTTCTAATTGCTGATATTGGTACAGATACTCAGATCTTTTATAATTTTCTTTCAATTCAGCAAGACAGCATTCATTTATTTTGAATTTTGTTCTTTTTATATAGCATTTTTTTTATTTGGAAACCTTGTTATCGTGTCAACATCAGGCTGTAATACACATACAAGAGGGCACTTTCCAAAGATCCAGCAAATACAATACGCATCATTTCAAGAGTACAATGCATTATGTGTCTATTGCAGAAGAGATTTGAGAGGTTGAGTTGTGGTTGTCTGAAAATGAAAGCATGTGGTCTGAGATGTTTTACATCATATTTAGATGGCACAAGTTGAAAGGTTCGGCATAACAATATATTGTATACTGCATTTATAAGAGCTTCCAGGTTACCATAGTGTTTCCATTACTGAACTTTGATTTTTCTCTTTGATTCTGTGTTATGATCTGTCTTTCGGTCTTTGAATTCACAGCTTTGACATACTTTGTAGCATTGCCTCGTTTCGCTTTTAAATTCGCAGCAGGTTTGATTTTGTTGTGTGGGGTGATTCCTGGCCTTAAATTACTTCTTGCGCAACAGTAAGTTCCAAATTTTTAATTTAGCATTTTGTCTTTAAAAAAAGTACAGAACATAAATCTGAGCCTCTTCAAGTGCTCCCCCTTTAATTGGATAATGTCCAAATATCTACACAGAGCTAACATGTTCTTCATGCTTACCACTTTCATTCTCAGTCAGAAGCATTGTGTCTAACACAACGCCACCAGATGACTGTACAGTTGCTTGTCTGCACTTAAGCGGACTTTGATAGCTCACCGTTCCAATGCCGTTTTTCATTCCTCGTTTCATAAACCGTTTAGAGTTTGCCGCCATAGAAGAGCTGAATGAAATCCGTGTGAGCGACCGATCTGCATGTGAGGCCCCTGGTTGGCTTCCTGGCTCGTGACCAGTTTTGTAATTACAAGTCATATAACGCCCGAATGCCTGTCTGAAAGTTTTGTTGAACAGAGTGTAGACCAACGGGTTGATACCGGATGACACATAACCAACCCAAACAAATATCTCCATGAGGCGGGCCATCACATTAACATTACAGCTGGCACATAGCACAGAGGTGATGTTGGTGATGAAGAAGGGGCACCACATCACTACGAAGAGAAGGAAGACGATGCCCAGAACCTTTGAGGCGCGCTGCTCATTGCTCAGAGTCTGCATTGACTTCTTGCCCATTGTCGACAATCTCCGAAAGTTAATCTCACCTCTTGTAGGAGAGTTTGTTGTGCCTGCATTCGATTTTTCTTGCATCCTGGGAAGTCTGTTGTCTAGCATGTTCAGTTGCTCAGTCTGAGGTAAGGGCACACCCTGTTCCCTTTGAAAAACTGTGGAGACTGCTTGGGAACTAAAGCGCTGAGTCACCCTTGACTGGAGCAAATAAACCTTTTTGCGCAGCACCTGAACAGTGAGAAGGTAGATGACCAGCATAATGGTCAAAGGGATGAAGAATGCTGCCAAGGAACCAAACATGATGAATTCCCGGAAGGTGTCGGTTTTCAGCAGGCATGTGTGGTTACTGTTGAAGGTGACATTGTTGGGAAGGTGGTAGTTCATGAGTCCCTTTATTGGAATAGGGATGGCGATACCTAGAAAATTATGACAAGAGTTAGAATTTGCAAAACATTGGCACTTGTGCAGATGAGGTATAAAAAAGTTGTATCAGGCCTTTCTAATAAAAATGTAGTTGTCCTCTTGGCACATCATCAGTAACTTCTCTGACTGATCCCTTAACTCTCCCCATTTGTAAACCCAGTCTTTCCTTGGAATTTATGTCAACACATCAGACTTTATTAAAGTATGGGCTGATACAGAGCTCTAAACAGTGTGTGCTAACAAAAGTCAAGGAAATCTATACTGATGTGCTTACATATGGATATGAGCCACACCAGTGCAATCTTCACCATTGCCTTTGACCTGGATTTGTACTGGCTGTGTTGGATTGGCTTCTTGATGGCAATGTAGCGATCCAGTGAAATGGCGCATAGGTGCATGATTGATGCTGTAGAAAACAGCACATCGAGGAAGATCCAAATAGGGCAGAGGAACTCAGGAAGAGGCCAGCCAGAGTCTAGAGAGAAGATGAAAAGGAGGTTAATTTAGAAAGACCGTTTTCTTTGATTTGTACATTGTTTATCCGAGGTCATGATTCTACAACCCTTATAATGTATAACTTTAATGTATAACCCACTTTGATTCCAAAAGAGCTTGAGTGTTGCACACTGTCTGTTATGGAAGATGTACCACAATGGCATGAGATCAGACGTAGCTCTCATGCAAAAGATTGGTGTTTATTTATCTCTGTGAGGAGTGAATTTACTGGAAAAAGGAGGGTTCAATGAGTGTTTATGGAGCTAAAAGCTCTTTATGTAGATGTGCTGGAGTCTCTGTATAACAGTAGTGTTTATTTTTTGTTCCAGGCATAAAATTGGCAAGTAATTGTTCTGGCTTTTGTCCCGACACCCATTAACATTGCAAAAGACTGTTGGAAATAGTCCTTTACTTAAATTTGATTTGGTGTGCCACCTCCCCTTCCATTTCTTGTACCACTTTTTTCACTCTTGGTGGAATTTTTGAGTCATAGCTTTGATTCGGTTTCATGGGGTTTACTTATTCATTGACAAATACTTGAACTCATTCTTAAAGCAGACTCAGTGTTTCTGTTTTACAAAGGGTTGAGTATCGTACAGAACTGTAATAAACACCTTGCAAGGCCAAAGTTAAGAATCGCCCTCTGCCAAAGTGTATTTCAATAGGAAATGTACCCTCTCCTGAAATGGAGCATGTGAGCTTGTTCAGTCTTAGCTTATAAGAGTAACAAACTTTTATTATTTTTATCACGACTGTTACCTAAATATTCGTCCTTTTTTAATTTTTCACATTAAAAGCATTAAAGGCGTGGGTTAAGTTTCTTAGCAAAGAACTGCAATGTGTGTTGGCTGCAATTTTTATTTTGTTTTCAGGTATTTTCTATGGTTTGTGTTTAATGAACTAAACCCCAAAAATATAGCCCATTGACCATGGAAAATAATTCCTCTGACCCGTAGCCCTTTTCTTAAAGAGAAGTGAATGGATGTTCTCAACAGATGAGGTAGGAAAACTAAATAATTGGTCCTTTTTTTTCCCAAATCTTTTTGACGTTTTTGTTTTTCTCACCCAGTGCTCTATTCTCCACAGTTAACATCAGATGTCTTAATGTGTTGCCTGTTTGTGTGGAACTAATCAGTCTGTCAGATTTGTAAAGTGCTTGGCAGTGCTGACAAGTGCAACTGTAATCAGGTCACATTGTGTCTCATCCTTTCAGGATTATACATTTAAGCCTTTTCTTAAACATAATATACTCTCCCAGGAATATTGAATACATTGTGACCTTGTGCTTTTCTCTTAAATTAGACAAACTCCTTTCATGTAATGTTTGTGTATGTTTACGTCCCTATGACCTCTCCTTTCTTACCATGGTACTGTCAGCTTCATCTCCCTAAATAGGAGAGTAATCACAGCTGCTTGCATCGGAAAATATTTGCCTCGATTTTCTTTTTTTCAAATGCAACATTTCAGCACACATAAATACTACTGTGATAGAGAAAAGTCCTATTATAAGTGTTTAAACAAACAAACTAACTAGTGATCATTGGATTTATTCCTAGTATTACAGGTAAGTCCTTTTCAAACTTCTTTTCACACTGCCACCTCCTGCTAGTGAAATGTATATTTTGAATGAAGCTGTAACTCTTGGTACTTTTTTCAGTCACAGAGAAGCACATGGAAATTAATGACTGCTATTAATCTTTATACCAAGGGATCAAGATTTTTTTTGCCGCTTTATTAGTATTTTGAGCTTTCAGCTTTTTCTGATAAATTACTCTGCAAGTTTGAGTCAACCTTCTCAGCTTCCGCAAATGAAAAGAAGGACATATATTGTGTATTTAAGGGTGAGAGTAAACAGTTGAGTTGGTGCTTCATCTATTATTTAGGTTAAATACGTTCACAATGTGATGTCAAAACCCTGCCAGCTATGGACAGCAAACATTTGGACAGTGTTTAGAGGGCAGATTTATTTCAAATATAGATGTAATACTAGATAATTGCTTGGCTCTGGCTTTGGTAGCTTCTGCATTAAGATGAGATGGATAAAAGCTCCAGCTGTGACAAGTTTGACCTGTAATACATCCAGCTCTCATGGAAAACTTAAACTAGAGTTAAGAAGACAAGTAGCCCAGTACCTCCCCTGAACTCTGCTGGTAAATGTGCGAGACATAATTCTGATCGAGATCATTGTCCTGCATTTGCATTACTGGGCACAACAAGTTTTGCCAAACAATCTTATACAACCAACAGCACTCTCACCGGATTCAATTTGAAATATAAGACTTTGGTTATATGCTATACCAGGAGTTAAGTTCAAGGTATAAACTTTCAGAGAAGGAGCATGTTTATTGCAAGCTATTTCTTGTTAGATTTAATCCTAAACAAATTGTTTAATCGTTGTTGCGATTGAATCTATTGTTGCTCACAAACTATTTTCATTCTAACTACGTTGACTTGATTTTCTTGGTAGATTATTAAAGTCGATTATGGATTTCTTCCTTATTCCATGTTAGGGCATCTTTTTTTTTATGTAATGGAAAATTGTTTAATTTCCTCATCCCACAGAAACACTCTTTAAAACCTTGTTGCTTTGAACCATTGTTAACTAGGTTTTATATGTTTTTGTATACAAAGACTTTTAAACCTTTCAGCAGTTAAAAATTGTTCAAACATCGCTAGATATCAGTGTAGTGTCTGTCAGTGTTAAACATAGCATTAGGTGTCAATGAGTTGATCTGGCTGTTGAACAAGGACATTTTCTCTCACTAGTCATATTTCTAGCTCTTTTTTTTATTGCACAGGTTTATTTTTTGTTTAAAGATGAGATATTACATCAGGTTTTCGGACACATGGCCCCGTGCTAAACTTACTGTAGAGAACGGTGACAAGAGCAATGGGCATCACTAGAAGTCCCACCAGTAGATCAGCAACGGCAAGTGACATCAAAAAGTAGTTTGTGGCATTCTGCAGCTTTCTCTCGAGGGAAACCGCAAGAATGACCAAGATGTTGCCCCCGATAGTGGGGATGATGACCATCACGATAAGCAGGGCGGCCCATCTCAGCTGAACCCCAGACTCCTCTCCTGGCCACGAGCTGTTAATCTCAAGTGGAGCCGCGACTGCCTGAGACATGTTGCTGCAGAGGTCACAGCTGCTCTGAGCGTGGGTCGGGGCTCTGATCTTTCTGGTGTTGGACACTCGGTCAGCATGGTCACTGGGTCCCACAGGCAAGGGCAAAAGGCTAGTGTGGGGCAGCTCAGGATCAGTGAACAGGATGCGTCATCCCTTGTGAAGTGTAAAAACCATGAGGAAAAGCTAAAAAATCTGTAGAGAATCCACTGAAAATGGGTCCTGTGCTACAAACTCCAATGCTGGCAGTAATCCCAACACGAGAATTACTTCCACAGTGAACTGTTACTCGGGGTCCTCGTTTTCCCAGGCAGCAGAAGCTCCGTTACCCAGTGCATCATCCTGTTGAAGGAACAGCGAAAGCTTGTTACCAATTTGTCTGAAAGATGGTGTCATAATGAGATGTTTACAGTTGGAAATGAAGAATGTCTTTCCTCTGTGGTGATATTTCTGTTTCCACATTATTAAGAAATTAACCTAACTGGTAAATATAGGGTGTAATAGCTGAGATTTTTGCTGGGTTTATATTAACTAAAAGTAGTTCGTAAAAGGTTTTAAAACAACGCCTAGACATGGAAAAACTCTTGTGCTCTAAATGAAAAGAACAGACCACCATCTACGGTCTAAACATGTTCATCTACAGAGATATAAACATTTTTCATGTGGAATGGATTACACTATTAATGAAAGTACAACGGTGTCAATTAGACGGTCATTATTTAGTGAAATTTTCTTACCTGCTCCTGAGCGTAAAGTTTGTTGCTGTTTGACGTTTCCAGACAGCGCTACAAGTCTTTCGTTACGCAAGCAAAACTTTGTGCTGATAAACACTACGTCTTCTTCAACATTTCCTTTCTCATCTTTATATTTCCACCGTCCACCAAGTAAGAGCGTGACAAAGCATGCCCTCCCTCAGCTGCAAAGCCTAAATCTGTCTCTGTCTGAAGCAGTCCATGATGTGGAATTTGTTTTGCTTCCACATGTTGGAGTAACCCCCAGTCTTGCTCCGCATCACCTACCGCGATCACAGGTTTAACACTTTCAGATGTTGTGGCTTGTCCACCTCTCTCCCGCTTCCAGTTGCTGCCCCTTGTTCACAGCCTGAGATTTGCTCAGGCTCTCTCCCGTCTTGTTCACTCTCTCATTCTCTCGTCCCTCCCTCTACGTTGTGTCCGTGAGTCAGACTCTGCACACAGCAGATGAACGTCTTGGTGCTGGCCACATGCCAATGGTTCTGGGAGGTAATTTTCTTCAACACAGGCGTCCCACTGTTTATATTTGTCACTTTCTGTTCTCTCCTCTTTTCAAAGCGGGTGAAGCAGTGGGGGAGGTAGCAGCAGTGGTGTATGGGGAGAAGCCTTCGATGTGCTTGTACACCAAAGATTTTGCTTTTTGTCCACGATGAGCTCACGTTTTCAGGCTGCCAAAGTATTTCAATTACAATCTTAATTTTGTTTAGATGACTAAGTTCAAAACTTAAACCATGTGTTTGTACCTTGTTATCTTTCTGGTTTTAAAAATTCAAAGAAAATTATCTTTGCACTGATTTGCTTTCAAAAACAGATGTTGGACATTACAATGTTTAGCAATAAATAATCTGTACTTGTCAAGTACAATGTTGAGTGGATCTTGCACGGAAATGTGAGAAGGGCAACGATTAACCCCCCTCACCTGGTTCTACACAGTCTCCAGGAATAGAACTATACAAAGAAAAAATGTTTTAGCTGAAAAATGATAGCTAATTCTCTGACCGTGCTAATATTACTACAAAATGTCACCATGCGTCATTATGTGCTTTGTTTGGTCATCATATTTCAAATAAGTTAAGTTTGGTATTTTTCTGTACCAGGAGACATTCTCAAGTCAAACTAAAGAAAGGAATCTTTGAGCTAACAACCATAGTATAAACTGACCCACATTAATTACAGGAGAAAATCCTTGTCCAATTTATGTGCTGCTAAAAGTACAGAACATAAAATACATACCACATAGGCATATTTTAAGAATGAACTCTAATCAGTCTGGGGAAAACGTCTTTGTCACACTGTCAAACAGCCAATATCAGCAATTCTCTATCTTAAGAAATGTTAGCCATTGGTTTCTCCTGAAAATTGGCACAAGTATTTAGGAATCAACTTTAAAAGCCACACAAGTTCTCAATTTATCTTATTTGAAAATGTATTCATGATTTATTGGGGTGACCGATTTTTCACTTTGAATCCACAAAGTACAGTTGGCTTACTTCCCATCTGTAACAACCAGCAAAACCAATACAGAATAAACTCTATCCTCAAATGTTGAATTGAAAGTTGGTCCCGATTTCTCAGTGATTGCCATTTGTGATCTCGTTAAATCCTCTTGTAGTGGTTGAGCCGTGCTTCTAATTCCAATGAGAGCAGTGGAGATTATGCTTTAGAGTCATGCCACTTTAGCTATTCACGCATCTAAATACAAAACACGTGAAAGCTTGTACTTATTTACACATTATTTTCAGGACTTCATTGAATGTATTTATTGGCTCAGGTCAGATGGAAGTGATCAAATCCTAGACGCCTTAATTCCCATTTATTGGACTTTGTTTACATTTAGTTTAACTACCTCCTGAAGTTAAATGAAGTCAGAAAATTTGAACCTTTTGACCACCTTCTATCTATTAACTATTGAGGGATCAATACAAAGTAGCTGTAGATCTTTAAAAAATGGTTTGTTTTACTTTCTATTTCCTAGCTTAAAGTAGTTTTATTTTGGTCCATTGCACTGAAATCCAATAGCAAGCAAAAGCAGGTGGCTTTTCTAAAGCAAAAGTTATTTCAATTATCTTTGTTCAACAATAGCACCAGTTGGAGACATAAGGACATAAATCAAAGCCTTGCATTTCATATCCACTCTTTCACTTTCTGTCCCTTTTCTAGTATTATCCCAGAAATATTAGATTTTCTATCCCTGTCTCATACAGTTCCTCTCAGACATGTATATAGTGTGCTTTCTAAAGCTCATGCTCTTCTCCTCTTTGCTTAATTTTCTTTAGTCTTAATTTTTCTGTCTCTTTTTGTCTCTCTTCAGGACCCCAGAGCAGTGTCCCAGTGTGGTGTCTCTGTTGTCTGAAAGCTACAACCCTCATGTTCGCTGTGGAGCTGCCATGGCTCTGGGCATCTGCTGCGCTGGGACCGGCAACAAGGTGAGGACCTCCTTCTTAATCCCCCTTCTTCTTCTTTGTTCGGTTTATTGGCGAGTAGCCACCAACATCAAGGTGCATAACTGCCATCTACTGTGTCTTAATCCCCCTCTCCTTCATTTTTACTTAAAAGTTTCATGGTGCAAGCATAGTGCAAGAATAACACCCAGATAGTTGTGGTGTCTTTGTGCCGTAGTCGCACTTATCACTGGCAATACTGGGACAAATCCCAGTGGGGATGGGAAGGGTTGACTCATTGAAGGACCACCTACTCTGCTAACATCCTCTGACCTCCTACAGAGTCATCATTGCCTCAATATTAACACTGACTGCTACATATTCATTTCCTTTTTATTTCTAATACCAAGGGTGATTTGATTAATTTAGATTTGTCCACTTGTTCTTGATTGACCCAAGATTCATATTAATACCAAGTTGTCAACAGGACCCCTGAATTTCCTGCTCATATCAAACACATGATACACAAGGATGAACTTTTTGAACAGACCCTCACGTCAAATTTGCAAACAATTAGACTCAAATGTGTTTTGGTTGGCAATCTCAGTTCCAGGATATAAAAATGAGTACTTTCTTAATTAGACGTCAACACTTGAACAAACTCTTATTGGACTCATAGGTAAGATTGATAATCCCCATTAGACTATTCAGCAATTTTTCATCCAAAACTGCAGCATTGCTCCTGTTGTCTTAGTTTATTCAGTGGGCTTTTTTTTTAACTGATGCAAAGATCATTCTACACTTGGGTTTTCCTTAAAGCAAACAAATGTATGACTTCTGTGAGGATTATCTACTTCTGAGCCCAGACTCACTGTTGCCCCTGCACAAGTAGCTTAGAAAGGGAGGTGACGTGTCTCTTGTCATATTTAATGATGCCATCTCAAAAAGTGTAGCTTTAGAAATGTTTTTTCATGAAATGGGTGTATGACTGTGGCTCAAAAACATTTGTAATTATTCCCAGATGCACCCACATGACTATCATCTGCTTTTGAAGCTGGCTTACAGTAGTTAAGGGTAATTTTCAAACCCTTCCAAGGTTTGATCAAAGACTTAAGCTCTTTAAGTGCTTCAGCCATCATCTTCATTTATATAGAAGCTACTCTTTAGTTTTACTGTTGACTGATAAAATACTTCCAATTGGTACACAGCTGTATCTTATCATCCTGTTGTTTCACATTGGAGTCTGAAAAGTTGACCAAAGATGACATATGTGTTGGGTCCTGCCAGTTCCTGAGTTGTCCAACTATGTGGGCTGGTCAGTCTCAGGTGGCAAAGCCAAAGTAGAGTCGTGGCTAATTGCAACCTGAGCCTTGGAGCACCAGAGTGATTGTTTAGGACCAGATCAGACCAAAGCATGCTTCGGAGCTGATCAGCTCCTAGGCTTGACTGCTTGGTTTTTCTCAAGTACATTAGGCCCTTAGTGAGAGTAATGATGATGTGGCAAAAGAAAAGGGGTCATCCATTTAGAGGAAGCCTATTCCTTCGCCATCATTTATTCAGCTTTGCCTCTGGATATTTTTACTGGACTGGGTGTTCTTCATCTGTTGTATACTTGAAAGAAGAAAAGTTGCACAGGACTGCAGCTTTGGTCTTTTCTGTAGTCAGTTTGTTTATATTGATTATTTTCCATTATGAAAATCTTAGTCACGGTTCAGTTTTAGTTTGAAACATGCGTGTATATTGAATATTAAACACCAAACAGACTCATGAGAATCGTTTCAGTGTTTTCAGTTTAATGGTCAGATGATACAGCTTTGAATTAAAATTGTAAATTGTGTGTTCTGCACTGTTACTTTTTTTGTTCTACACAATTCTTTAGCCAGTTTTTAGCAGAATTGGATTGAAACTCATGTAAAGTCTCAACTGTCATTCAAACTGGTAGAAAACAGGCTCTGGATTCTGAACTGTACATGGAGTAAAAGGATCTTATGAAACTACATTTCGTGCTGATTGTGCCTGACAGTAAATACCCTCAATTAAACCCCCTGACAACCAATCAGGAGCAGGATTTGGTTGACTGGTTGTTGGCTTTACACTTTAACTTATCATCCCAGTATGGGGCTTTCTACGCCGAGAGCACCGATGGAACCTGGTTTATTTTACCTCCACTGTCATCATCCTAGTTTGTTTCTCTTGCCTCGGTGGAGCTGACGCCTCCTTCGTCTGGTGGTGTGAGTTACAGCCATTACAACTTGTAAGAACAGATGATCGAGCAGAAATCTAAAGGAAAAGAGTAGGTGGTCCTCACTCACTGGTTCATTCACATGGATAATGGGAGGAAACTGAAGAAGGCAAAGCTTGTCATATCTGTTGTTACTGTTGTCCAAGGCAACCAGATATGAATGACACTAATGTCATTATTTTCCTGGTCTGGCTGCCTCTGTTGATAATCCCCTTTCCTGTATTTGACTAAACAGAAGTGACCTTGCTGCGCTGTTCTGCTCTGTTGGGAATGACAGAATATTAATTGCATATGGAGTAAAAAGAACAAATTGTCAGTTTTCTTTCTGCTTCAATTGGACAACTCAAAGAAATAACTTTGGAAATGGATGTGCAAGTCTGTCATTGTCAGAACTTGTTGTTTGATTTTATTCCTCATTGTCCATATTGGATAACCATGTGGGAATGACTCAAGACTAGAGTTCCACTAACAGTTTTGGCTGCTGATACCAATAATGGGGAGGGAAAAATGTCCAATATGATATTTCAGCTTATACATATATTAAAAAATAGATTGCACTGATTTCTAAGATCTACCTTAGTTAATTTTTTATTGAGGCTTGATATTTAACAATTTAATCAAAAACTTTATTAAAAATAACTATAAATGAAAGAAGAAACAAATACAACCAAACATATTGATCTTGGATGAAATTTCTTAAAAACAAATGTAAACTTGTTTTCTGCCTTTTTTTTTTTTAAATTCTGTGTGGTTTTCATAATGGTGCATTTTGGCAGAGTTACATACCGATATATTTATATGAAAGTCTAATATTGGGTAATAATAACTGGCAACATATAATATAGGCTCTGATCAAGATATCTATCATTCTCAAATTACAGCATGAAAATATGAATCTACTCTGCCTTTTAGCTACCAGATGGTTTTAACATGGCAACCAGTTCTGGTTCATTCTATGCTACAGACTAAACTCATGAGTACAATTTCCATTTGTTACTATAATTATCGTTTGGCATTATAGGAGAAGTATCATTTACTACTAATATTTTTACAACGACAATCCATTGATAAAACATGCTTTCTTCTATATTTAGATAACGTTCATCTTTTTGCCCTTAAGCAGTTTTTCAGGTTGCATAGTTTCTTGTGTGGCACTTCAAACCTGCACTTACTCTAGATTTTTGTCTTCAGTAAATTCCAAGTTAATGTACACACGGCCAGGGAAAATACCTGATCTATCTTAGAATCTGAAAATGTGTGCCAAGTGCGCAATTTCTCTTGGTCGTTGGTCCTTCTCTACCTACTTTATCTTGAAATATCAACATAGGAAAATAATTTGACTACATGTTTTGTATTAACAACTTTTCCCACACCAGATTATTTTCATATCATCTGCAACCAGTTTCTACCTAATTTTGCGGGGATTATACGGCTTTTAAAAAATCTGCTCAACTTGAACATTTATTAATTTAACACAACTGATTTTTCTTTTATACCTTTACCCCCACAGGAGGCCATCAACCTGCTGGAGCCCATGACCAATGACCCAGTTAATTATGTGAGGCAGGGGGCCCTCATTTCCTCAGCCCTCATCATGATCCAACAGTCCGAAGTCACTTGTCCCAAGGTAAGTGCAACTGGATTTTTGGATTGATATTTGTTTGATTGCTTTTTAATTATCGTAATAATTTCAATCCATTTCTGTTTATCTGCAGAATAATATAAACCTGCCTTTGTGACTCTTAAAATTATGCTTATCACCACAGAGCACAGTTAGCTGGTTAGAATTTTTTTTTAAGAAAAGGCTATGATTTAACTAAATGCAGAAAGCATCTGAATTGCAAAGTTAGAAGGAAACACATCTGTGTCATTGAATACTGGAGTGACTAACTAACCCAGACAAACGCTTGCACCTCACACTGTTAAGATATGCCAGGTACTTTCAAAGACTCATTGTCTGCACAGCGACAGTCCTTAATGCGGTATATGCGGGAAACTGTTGAACATCAAGAGGTAGTGGATCCATGACTGTTTATTTCAAAGTCTCTATATTTGTAATATCCACCTCTGTTTCTCAGTTGTAGACCAAACTCTTCATTTGAGGCTGATAAATCGGTCCAATTGACCAATAACTACCCAACACTGTGTTTAGTCAATTTTGAGGTTTGCTGGAACTCTTTAGAAATAAGAAGCTAAGCATTGGGTGTGGTGATATGGCAATATTTAAATAACTTTTAATCGGAGACCCCCTGACAAGGTGGCACAGATCGACTTGACATAGAAATTCTTTTTCAAGTTTTACACCTGAATCTATGGGCTTCACACAAACATGTTGTCCTTTCCCTCTTATTTCAGGTGAACCAGTTCAGGCAGCTTTATTCAAAGGTCATCAACGACAAGCACGATGACGTTATGGCCAAGTTCGGCGCCATCCTCGCCCAGGGAATCCTCGATGCAGGTTAGTCTCCAGACAAATGGGCACAAGAAACATCTGTAGACTGGTGGTTGGAAATATGGTCTTACGTGTATATCTGGAAAGGAACCACCTGGATCCCTGCTTGTAGGTGTGGCTTTGTCATTGTTTGTCACGGAGCAGAAGATGAGAAACAAATGTATCGTCCCATCTGCACATGTACCTTCACTCCTCTTGGGGATACACAACGACTATATTCGTAATTACACAGTAAATCAAGTGAACTGCTCTGTAAGTGGTTTGTGGCTGTGAGTATGTGTTTCTTTAAGTTCCTTTGCATTTAAGCAAACTTTCTTGGCTGACCACCCGTGCTCCGTGTCTCTGGAACTGATCATGCTAAGTTGCATTAGTGCCTGGCGATCCTACGTCAGATTCACTCAGCACACAGCCCACATGGCTTGTTGGTCTCACCCGTGTGATTACTGTTTGTCTGATAGTCCCTGTGTTTGTGTTTCTGTGCGGGTGTTTGTGGACACAAGCATGCGGCATGTGTTTGTGTGTGTGGGGTCCCAGAGAGCTGTACATCATCACAGTGCGCGCTGTACACTCTCATACATCCAGAGCGCACCCATATTCTAATGTATACAGAAACCCTCAATGCGGGCAGCAGCAGCAGAAACTCATTTTCTATCACCATCTTAAGACCCTGTGTGTTAGGCCAGATGAAAACCAGCTCTGTTTACACACTGCTCTCCAAATACACTATCAGGTGTTGCAGCTTTGTGCAAGTTGCATCACCTGTGGAAGGGTTAACTGCAGCGTATGTGTTTTTGAAATGACGTGAATGTTTATCATCTCTCATTAAATTTGCCTCCTGATTAACTCCGCCCCTCCTGCAGCACTATTTCATTTGCTGTTTTGTCCTGAGCAGATTAGCCGTCTTGAGAGGCGGACAGACTTCAATCGTATATCAAATCAGCCACATTAACCGCAATATACTCGGGCCAACATGCCAAGATAACCCTGCGTGAGACCATCCAGACGAACCCTGAACACCGGTGTCATTCTTCAGAATGCAGACACGCTCCCGGCTCTCCCTCCCTCTTGCTGCTCAAAACACCAGCTCTCACTGTTTGCCCATGTTTCAGTAGAGTTCAGCGTGTTGCTTGAAGTTTAAAAACATACGAGCAGGAAAAGCACCCCCCAGTTTGAATGTCAGACACGCTCGTGCTCGTGCAGTGTGAATGTTTCAGGATTCTGGCTCTTGTAGAGGAGTTTGTAGCATTTGAGCTGCAGAGGTAATTATATTTAATTTGATGGGAGGAAGCCATTAGAGCAGTTTCATGATCTCTGGTGCTCATTACCAAGGAAATGTCAAGTCTCTTTGCTCCTTCTCTCACACTCTGTATCCATTTCCCTCTCACTATTACACATCCAGCCTCCATTTTGTCCTTCACTAATTGATACAATCCATTAATTAGCTTTAATGAGTGTTTTCTCTCTCATCGAAATGAAACATGCCCTCTTGTTTCATCTTTTCAAACCAAACAGCACACAGGCTGGTTGTTGATGTTGTCACATTACACCTTTTGAAGAATCGCTGCCGTGCCTCCCTCACAGCTCTGTGGAATGAAAATTGGCCCACCGAACTAACAGTTGGCAAAAACAGTGGGTGTGGGGGGGAGCTGCTAGTCAAGTGCTCTCAACCTCTCCTCAAGCTTTTAAGAGACTTTTTAAGTTTGCCGTCCAGCGAGCAGAGCTCATGACTCATTCTGGCCAAGTTTGAGTGTGTGGGAGGGGAAAGGTTTCAACACTGGTTCAGATGTCGAGATAAGGCTCAGTTATTAAATCATCTCGGTGACCTCTGAGAAGAGGGGGCTGCAAAGCAAGACAATGGCAGATGATTAAACTGGTATTGTTTTGGCTGATATCTTTTTTTAGTTGGAGTGGCTACTCCCTCATAACATGCCTCCTTTTTAAAGGACATTTTTTAAAGAAATGACAGCTTCATTGTAGTTGATGCTGATGTTCTCTTCCTTCCCCTCGGTCTGTCTTCCCTTTTATGGTTCCTCCCTTCTGTTTTTTCCCCCCTAAAAAGACCACGGGAGGTCTGTTTTTTCTTTTGTCCTTCTTCAAGATGTACACTTGATCCTTCTTTTATCCATTTGTTTAGTCAGGTCCACTGTCGTAGCTAAATTGACCCAGGTTTTTATTTGGTAGAGCACACATTTCCTTCTTGAGTGACCACAGTGTTAAGTGTGTAAACCTCTCATAGTCTTACAAGATACTGTACTTTGTATCCTTTTAACTTTTGGTTCAACAACTGAGGTTCTTTTTCTGGAATAAGAAATGAATACAAGCTGTTTAATAGTTTCTTCTTCACTTTTGTCGCATGAATAATACATGCAGTTTATTAGGTACAACGTCAACTTCAGTTTATTTTATTGATATAAATAAAACTGAAACACCTGAGTGTAACACAATACTACAAATTGTAGGCTTAACGTTGTATTACCATACCGTTGAATGTATCATCACCCTTATTCTTCCAGATAATGTATATGGATACCAGGTCTCTTGTATGCTTAGTTAAAAATATTTACTTTGTTTAAAGTAAATTTGAGCTCTATAAATTCAGAAACTTCTTCAACACAGCTGTGAAAGCCATCTGTTTTATTTTGGGGGCAGCTGACACGCCTCTTGTGATGTAGATCAGTTATTAATCTCTGTTGCAGCTCAAATCTAATTAATATTAGATTTCATTTTAAATTAAATGCAGGATGTGGTAGACAATGCATTCCTGGGTTTAACTGGCTCACCAAAGCATGTCTGTAGTTTAACTTCTGCCTTGGGATCAATAGATCAGACGAGTTGAAGCCAAAAGACAACCTGAACAGGGTGGTGACCATCCTGCCCTGAACTCTCATTAACCTCCAAATCCCTCATCACATTATTCTGTGCCAAGCTGCAAACAGTTTGTTTCACAATCATCAATGAGTGTCACAAATATTTCACCTACTGTTCTTATGTGACCAAACAATGGTCCTCAACTGAGCTGCATGCATAATATTGATGTTTCACCTTTACTGCTTTGACTAATTCACCTAGATCTGTCACATTATGTCTGTAACCTTCCTGTCCTCTTCTGTCCAGGTGGACGTAACGTTACCATCTCCCTGCAGTCCAGGACCGGTCACACTCACATGCCGTCGGTGGTCGGCCTGCTGGTCTTCACCCAGTTCTGGTTCTGGTTCCCCCTCTCCCACTTCCTGTCATTGGCCTTCACACCAACTGCTATTATTGGCCTCAACAAGGACCTCAAGGTACTGGAGTGTCTGCTATTATGATAATATTATAATTGTCAGAATTTGTATTCGTAAAAGCAACGATAAAACATGAGATCATTTAAATTTCAAGCTTCAAAACCTCACACTCACGGTTAAAAATGTTCATAAGCAAGCTGTTGATAAAAGTCCTCCTGAATTTTTCCGGAGGAGGTGCATGTGTGAACGCAAATGTCTGAGTGAGATGCTCTGCAGTCTCTGCGGACTTTATCCACCTGGCCTCCTCGTATAATGTCTGTAGAACTCCAGGAAAAGTGGGTGTGTGAACACAGCAGGGGATCCCTAAAAAAAAGAACTTGAAATGTTTAAGAACGTGATGGGTTCTATCTCTTTAGTCTGGATCCACAAACATTGTTTATGGGTTCTCTCTTGGCCCATGTCCCTATTCTCCCACCAAGTTCTGTGAAATCAGTTTAGGTGTTTGTATGCATTAATCCGTCTTAAAAACAAACGCATGGGGTTGAAAATGTAACCTACTATGCAGAGGCAAGAATATATGTTTGTTTTGCAAAGGTCAAACCTCCATTGAGCAGCAGGTATGGCTGCTAAATTTGGCTGATGTGTTTTGTGTTGCATTTGATGGAGAAATGTTTAGCTTCTTGTCTTGGTAACAAGTGTCATCAGCAGCAGCCTATCTGTAACAAGGCCATCCTGACTGTCGCCTGCTCTGGCACACTGCCACTCGCGAACTGACGCCAAGGGATCACTCAACATATTGGGGTCTTAAAATGGCATTAGCTGGATATTATCGCTCAATTTCTACCCAAATCAGCAGCACATGACACATGAACACATGCAGACTTTTGTGATATGTGCGTTCCAAGCTTAACCAAGCCCTGGAGTATATGATTGGTGTGAATCCCCTCGTAAATACACCAGGGATAGAGTGCAGCAGGACGGTTGGAGGTTGGGGCGGTGTTGGGGCAGCAGGGTTTAATAGTCCTGTGCTGCATCCTGCCAACACTCGTCAGCACCTGTTTAACGAACCAGCACGAGTCTTCACAGACGCACCTGTCGCCACCAGACAAAGAACATCTGCGTTATTTACCACTTTTCAGCAGCCATCATGTATCTTAGCTTCCAGACTCTTGTTACACAAGACAATCCATTAACTGCCACTCAGCTTCTACAAATGTATTGAAAGGGCTGAAGTGAGAGGTGATCTATAATAAAATGTTCCCTTCTTGGTCACACATTATGCTGCATTGCTTCTCCACTGGAACAGAGATGGTTTCAATCATTTACTTTCAGTGAGTGTTATGATAGATAATCTCCAGCCACAGCAGCACCAGGTGCCTTCTGTTTAGTGTCAGCCTTTAGATTATGTTTGTTTCAGTAGAGTTGACGTGGCCTTTTCTTCTTCATTTAAACATGAGGTTGCAGCTATTGGAACAAAAGCACTGTCGCCTCTTTTGGCTTGTTGGTCTAGCAGTAGAAACTCCTGTGTAATGATGAAGCCCAAACTTGTTGGACAGTTTAAGAAAGGCAGCAAACACTAGATCAGACCATACTGATGAACGTGAGAGCATACAGTTTTATTAGAAGCTTCCTATTTAATGTTAAACAAAAATGGGCCCAAAAGAAATGACTCAGTGAAATTTGATAATTCAATTTTAAACTACCAAAATATACAGAATAGAACATGTTGTGATGTGACATTTTCTGCCAAAAGAACAGAGCAAACTTTTTTTTTTGTCATGGACAGTCTGCAGACATGTCCATGACTGTGTGAGGCTTTGTTTACTGTGGACATGGAAAATGTGCTTTGAGCTAAATGCTTGTGTCTGTGTGACCCACACATACCCTGTAAATCATCAGAGCTGGAAACATCAGTCTTTATCCTCTTAAGTGGATACAACAGTGATCTTAGCCAGGTTATGTATTAATAAATCAAAAAAAGTGACCATCTTTTCGTCGTCTTTTTCAGATGCCCAAGGTGCAGTACCGCTCCAACTGTAAGCCCTCCACCTTCGCTTACCCACCAGCCCTGGAAGTTCCAAAGGAGAAGGAGAAGGAGAAGGTGAGAACTGAGGCGCCACAGCACATCAGCTTGTTTTCCATTCCCTTGACTGAAATGATATGTCGAGGAAAGTTGATATTTCCTCATTTTGATTTGTGAATCATTTTGAATCCTCCAAGTCAGACTCATCATTTCCTTTCCCGCTACGTTTATTATTTGGGCTTCTCCAAACAATTTTTTCTCAGTTGATTCATGTCTCAATCCTTGATGCTCTAGAAGAAAGTATTGAAAGCAGCGTTTCTTTTGCGGTTGACTAGCTTTGTACAGTTCAAGCTGTGTTTGTAGAAGGTCTGAGTGTCAGTGGTATTGTTTTACACTGTGGAAACATCTCTGCTCTCTCTGCATGGCAGGTATCTACTGCTGTTCTCTCCATCACGGCCAAAGCCAAGAAGAAGGAGAAGGAAAAGAAAGAAAAGGAGGAGGAGAAGATGGAAGTGGTAAGTGGAAATACCCAAAACTCTAATCCCTGTCCTCTCTCAGAATAATCCTGTTTTATTTCTTTTATTCCTTTTTTTTGAAAGTTTTTTATATTTTCTCAACATTTTCAACTATAGAAAAATCACTTTGAATGCTCAGGTATAAAATCCCAGCTACCTGTGTTCTGGATGGTTTCTCCATACACAAATCTTTCTTGCTTTTTAGCAACACGTACATGCACACCTCTTTTTAATTCTTCTCTCTCCGTCTGGCTTTATAGTTTCACTCCTCCATGCCCGGTGCAGTAAGTCCAGAGCCAGTTAAACTTTCATTGGGATTTTTTCTTGGCGTTAGCAGCATGTTTGATGTTGTCTGCCACGCTACGTCTCAGCTCTAGTGCTGAGAGACGAGCCTGGAAACGTCCGGCCTGCTCACATCGCCGCTTTTTCTTTTTCATTTGGTTTGAGTCATTGAGAAGCAGCTGAAGGGGAAAGATCTGCTCAAACTGGGGGCAGAACTTGATTTGTACATATCTCTTTTGCTTCTTCTTTGATTTATACATTTGTTTTCAACAAATATAACACAATAAAATAGTTTAGTAGATTGATGAGGATTAAAATGGAACTGAACACGGAAAGGTATTGAAGTGTATATGCTTCATATAATATGATTCGTATTAGATATTGCACATTGAGGAAAGAATAGATAGACCTGTTGAAACACAGATAGCCCAGTAAATCACCAGACATAACAGGAACCAGAGCAGGAAACTGACTGAATCGAAAACAAAAAGAAGGAAAACCTGGTTTTATAACTATAAATCCTGCAAACAGTCAAATAATGTAAATATTTAAGAGAAAAATTGATTATCATTGTGGTTTAAGTGTGGTGTGTTTAAACACATCAGTTGAAGGTGAGCAATATTCCTTAAGACATATCTCAATGGTGCAAATTATACAGTTATTTTAAAGAGTCAACAGGAAGCAGAACAGAGGAAATATGTAAAAGAAAAAGATAACGTGAGGACGACAGAGCCCCTGATGTAGAAGTCATGTTCTGATTGTCTGTCGCAGGAGGTCCAGGAAGGCGAGAAGGAGAAGAAGGATGAAGAGAAGGAGAAGGAGAAGGACAAAGAGAAGGAAAAAGAGAAGGAGAAAGAGAAGAAGAAAGAGGCAGAGCCAAACTTCCAGCTCCTAGAGAATCCAGCCAGAGCGATGCCAGCTCAGCTCAAAGTCCTCAACATGCCCGAGACCTGCCGATACCAGCCCTTCAAACCGGTAACTACAGCCCACCCCACTGTGTTTGTTTCCAGATACAATTATTCAGAATCATTTGTTCTGGCTACCTCTTCAGAAACAGGTATTTCCCTTTTTAGAAATGTGATCGTAACATTTCACATATAAAATGTTAAATGCACTTATTTAACTCCTCACTACTTTTTGCTAATGCTTTTTATAGCACCAATAAACAAGAATTCTGGGGAGACCCCCGAATTACCTTTAAAACCTCTGGAATGTACTTCTCATGAATTAGATGATATTTAACAATGAAACATTATCTCAGTAGTTTGTCCCTTCAATCTAAATGAATCAGATCTGTAGGTTGGTGTTCGGCTTCTGTGGAGAATCTAACCCCCCCCCCCCCCCCTCAGGGATGTAAACCTGACAACGGCTACTCTGCTGTAAATGTTAGCAGTTTTCCGCAGTAAATGAAAGGAAGATGTGTGGTCAACCAATGAGAGCTCACCTCAGTCTTGTAAAGAGGAAGTACTGTTTAATTCTGTGTCTAATAAGCTAAGCTCAAGAGAATTATATTGTATTGACTTATAGGATCAGATGCCAAAATACTGTCTTTGCTGGACTTAAGTTCGGCCTTTGTTTTTACTCTCAAAGGCGCGTTAAGGAAGTGTAGAGTTCTTGAATATTTATCTTGAAATCTGGTCAATGTCAGGAGGTTTATTGAAAGCCTATTAAATTAATATGAAGTTTCCTGTGTTTGATTGTCCACTGGAGCTGACTGACTTCTCAAATGGTTTTTATACTCCCCTGTGGACATTTGCTCGGAACAAAAAACACATTTATGACCTGTTCATATTTTTGAATAGATTAACCCTCGCGCGTCCTATATTTCATCTGTATTTCATATTTTATAGTTGGGCCATGAGCTGCTCATTTTTGTCCTGGGTCATTTAAAGATTCTGGCCTGGAAAACGATGTCAGTACTTTGTAAGGAACCCCTTGTGGTTTTAACACGTAGATGATTTGGTTGAGGGTGGTGCCATCCCTCTTAACAACCTGACGATTCTCCTATCCCCAATGAGATGCACATATCAACAAGGAACATCAGCCTCTGGTAGAATCCAACCCTTTCTGCTCCACACTCATTGGTCATTTTCCACATCTGCCACCAGCTCCATACAGGAGGCATCATCATCATGAAAGACACCAGTGAGGAGGAAGAGGAGCTGGTAGAGCCTGTCTCAGCCCACGGACCCAAAATCGAGGAGGAGGAGCAGGAGCCCGAACCCCCCGAGCCTTTCGAATATATTGACGAGTAGAACAGCAAAGGTATGTTCACAGAAATCGTTCCTAAGCTCTTGTTGTTCATTGAAAACTTCAGCAGCTCGACGTGTCGCTGATGTCTACCACACTGGTCGTGTTTTCCTCGTGTGCCTGGATAATGTTCGAAATATTATTATGAAATCATAGAAATTAAAAGTTTTGAAATTGTTAAGCTTGCAAACAGATACAAAAAAAAAACTGAGGTTTAAGAATAACAAATCAAAGTGGATATACAGTAACATAGCTGCTCACAGTGTGAATGTGCAGTAAAGGTTCTGTAATTCTCTGTCCCAGTTCTCCAGCGTGACGCCATGTAGCCGTCAGTTCTCTTTCAAAGGAAGTAGAACCATGAGATAGCGCACAATGCAGGTCTGTGCTGTTGTTGCCGAGCCTAACCCAGTTTCACCCGTCCCTGACGGAGGAATGTAAACACCGCTGCCATCTCCAAACGCCAGCTCACAGAAAACCTCCTGTCTGCATACGCTTAATGAAACCTGGCTGCTTATCGTGTTTGTGTTGGATTGGCCGCAGCGCACCTCCCATGTCGGAGCTTGCTGCGGCGTGTGATGGGACCGATGAGGTGTCAATGACCAAATTAGGGACTCAGAGCATGTGATCGCTCTGTGGGGTACAAGTGCTGTGTGACCGATTCACCAGAGGAACCATAAATCTCTCACTTCTCCATCTTAAGCTTGAATCTGAAGCTTAAGTCAATGATTGGCTCATTTGACACATGGTGGATTGACAGTAAGAACAGTTTAGTGAACAAATTAAATGGAAACTGCAAAAGGTATAAACGGTTTTAAAGGTGAGGGGATGAGTTCCATTCAGCTCAAGTGTAAATTACACCCTTGCAGAATTAGGACGTGGGAGGTCTACATGAAATCACTCCCACTTGATGTTTAGTAATGCTTCATGTGTCCACCAGACCAACAAGGAGGATTCTTCTATAAAGATACTTCTTTTCTTTGTTTATAAATATAATTCAAAAAAATAAAGACCTGCATGTGTTTTCTTTCTCTCCTCAGGCATCGGAAGAGGTGAGATCTCAGCATGTTGGTCCAGAGTCTCTCCTCCATTCATCCATCTAATCCACCACCTCCTGCTTCACTTCCTCTTTTACACGTTTCTTTTTCCCGTGCCGGCTCTGTTTCCCACACAGGGAATGTTTTACATACTCCAATTGTATAATTTTCAGTGCGTACAATAAAATGATATATATTGGAGACTGGAGCGAGTGTGTGTTTATTTGAGTTGATATTCTAGAAGGCGTGTGTAGAGGGAATCTCTCTAATCCCATACATTTACACTGGTTTACATTCTCTGCCCTGAGCAGCTGCTGCTACAGTCTGTCTCTGTCTCTCCTGAGCCGAGTCTCCAAGAGAACTTAACTCTGTCAACGTCTAGAAGTCGACCCTCGTCAAGATTCAATGGACCTCGTGGGGTCGTTTTTTGGTAATCCTGCTAACCAACGCAGTTGAGAATATCCGATTGATAATCAGCTGATCACTGGCAATACTCACATGATTTAAGTGTAAGAATGATGTGTGGAGTCAGAACAAATAAGTTTGGTGTCGGAAAATAAACCTAAACTGGCAAAACAGTTGCACTGAGTTAAAAAGCAACTTCCATGTTTTTAATAATGAAAATACTAAACACCATGCACTTCAAAATCTTATTAAGTTAAGTTAATAGTTGTATTATCATACACAAACCTCAAAATCACCTAATTTTATAACTATTATAGATTATATAAATCCACCCAATCCTCACAATTTGTTTTTTTCAGTGTTTTTTATAAAAATTAAGATTATTGTTTAATTAATGGCACCCTCAAAATCTTATTTTTTCAATACAGCTTTAATTTCTATTCTTTCTCATTGCCATTAAAACTTTTCAATAATGTTTTCCTAATAATTTAAAGTTTCCCCTTGTTTTCACAAACTCTTTGATAAAAAGTCTTATTATAGAGCAAACAGTTTGTTTTGTTGCAGCTAAGGTTTTGAGTATTGTCATCACGATGTTCTCAGTAAGAGAAGTTGCACAGTTTGGTTATTACACATCTTCACTCCAAACATCCAACTTGTAAATAGACTCAAGACTGTGGAAGAATTTATTTTCTTCTCTTGTGGTTCTTGGGCTTTAAAACCAAGATGGAGTTTATTAAAACCTGATTATTTATATTTGGTAAACGAAGCTTCATGTGGAAAACTCTGGTTTTGGAGGCGATCGGGGAAACGCTAACACAGGCAGTTGTTGAAATGTGCTGGAATGCTTCTCGTTTGACTCCTCATGCGTAAGACTGGTGGAAAAAGAAAAAAAAGAATTCTGCCGTGAAGTGAGGGGGTCATCGGAGAGGATCTGCAGAAACCCGAGCGTACGGACGTTCAGATCAGACGTTCAGTCTAATCAGTTCCTCCCTTCACATTCCCACATGCCTGGTCATGGAGGACAGTTTAACAAAGTGTTTGTGGAGGTTTCCTCTTCCTGGTTGTCAAGGAAGGATATCGGGAGGAGGAGAACACACCCTCGTCATCTCAGGTCTCGGACTTTGACCCTGACCTCGTCATCATCACAGAGCGATAAGGAAGAGGAGGCATCAGCAGGTCCCTGTCTGACTCCTCATCCTAAATAAATAGACAGCGGAGTCCAGAGCTGATGAATTTTCTATCGCATTCCTGAAGATTCTCCTGACCCTGTGTGTCGTCCCCTCAGGAGGGAGTATTTAGTCTTGCAGGAGAAATCCCTCCGTCTGTTTCCGTGCTGCTCTCCAGCTCGGAGGAGATGAGCTCTCCTGCAGACTCCCGCCTCCCGTTCGACCCGGAGGAGCCTGGGTGGGATCTTCAGGACTCGTCTCTGGGTGTGAAAAATCTGGCTCGCTCCTCAGCCACGTCTCGGACTTCAGGCGCTCACATTTTTCTCCTCATTCCTCTGCTCCTGCACCTGGAAAACGAACAAGTGATACGAATCAGTTATTCACCGGAGAACCTTGTAAAGGCTGTTCATCACTTTCAGATGTTTCTGACAGGAGCAGTTGTGAAGCTCTGTCTCCTCTAAGAATCCAGTTTCCATGAAGGTGAATGGACAGAAGCTCAGTGGAGCTCCGACATGTTTAGGTGCATGAAACCAGGTCTGATTCACTTAATCCCCCCCCCACGAGTTAAAAATTACAAGTAGAAATCATCTCAATAAGTTTTAGCTGTGTTTGCTGTTTACGGGTCCCGCTCATCACGAATCCTTATGATTCTGGAGATATTTTCCTTTCCCCGCCATGAAGAATAATATGTTTTAAGTTTTAAGTGAAGATATTTTTTCATTCATTATCTTTTTTATCTATCTCCATTATCAAGATGAAAAAAACAGGCACTGTTTTTAAGAATAAAAAACAAAATTTGTGTGTAGTTTGACCTTTACTTAGTCTGTGTCCACTCTGCTAACACGGAGGAGGCAGGCTTCACTTTGGAGAGCTGTCATGTCTTCCTTGTGCGACTCGAACACCATGATCAGACATGCGTATGATGTTCTTCAATCCTGACAGCTCTACAGTTTGTGGTCTTGCCACAGACTTTAGGACGTTGGCCTGGGTTAGGGATCAAACCTGTGACTCCAACCCCTGAGCTTGGACTTGTTCTTTTTAGGACATTTTAAAGAGACATTTTAGTCTCAAATTCCCCCGATGAGTAGAAGCGCAACGCACCATACAAGGCAGCAGGATCCCCTGTGTGCAGTGATGGTGGTGGTGAGGGAGCTGGAGGCTGCGGCCCAGCAGCCACTAACGTCTGTCAGCGACCTGACAGGGCAAACAACCGGGAGGTGGAGGGCCATGGTTGGTGTGAGCAGACGGAGCCTGGAGTCACCGTCTGTGGATGCTGGTGAAAGGATGGAGGCTCAGCTGTCAGGCAGACCCACCAGAGAGCTCCCTGCTCAGGTCAGCCAGTGTGTGGCCTGCGGACGAGGTCACAGAGAGGCTGTGGGCTCGACTGGAGGAGCAGCGACTGATCGTGGTCCTCGATGGAGATCTGGAAGAGCCCGACTCTTCAGTTCACTCTGGACTGAGGTTCAGACTCAGGAGGTTGTGGGTTCTATCCCCAGAGACCTGCAGCTCGTAAACTCTCCTTCTATCTGTGACGATGAAATAAAAAATTTATAAAAAAAGAGCAGTGACTGATCATGTGAGAGGTTTTCCTGCTGATGTTGCTGCAGTGACTATAGATTCACTGGTTTTACACTGAGGAGTCATTGATGCACCATTTTTTTAAGGAGCAGCTTCAGGAAGTAAATGCAGCTCCTGGTCTTTGTGCCACACGACCCTGTGTTTACTCGCCTCTGCCCCAGAGTCTGAAGTTTACTGTGTTGACGTTCACTTGGCCCCTCTGATCCCAGATCAGGCGACTGGTGTCCAAACAGTGTGAAGGTTTATATAAGGCTCTGTGTGGTGGCTGGGATCCATCAGCAGAGACGGGACTGGTGCTGAGTCCAAGCTCTGCGTTCGATCCCCGGACAACAAGGCTTTAAGATGGCAGCTGTCTGGTTCAAGTTTGTTTCAACCTTAATGTCTTCCTGAAACATAATTAGGACCCGAGCACCGACGATGGGAGACGTCCGTCCTTCTGAAATTAAAATCGCGGAAAATAGTTTAGTACATAAAGTACATAAAGCTTTAAGTACTCAACAGACACTTCTGGCAAGAATGAGTGTTATATTATGGGAAATGTATTTAAGTGTTCCAATTGCTGTTCTAAATATGTGTGTGTGTGTATGTATCCGACCTTTGGGCTTGTGTTGAACAAATGTTTGTTGGGATAAGAGAAGCTCAGGTTGACTGAGTTCCCTGCAGCTGAGGGAGGTTTCCGTCCTCCTGGGTGAGAGAACAGCTGGACACCAGACCCTCGCTCTCCCCTCAGCTGGAGGAGCCCTGCTGGAAAGGCTGACGGCCGACCGCTCACTGCACAGCTCGGCTCCCATCAGGCTTTCATCAGAAACAAAATGGAAAAATGAAGGAAGAAAAAAAAAGAAAAAGCCAGCGTCAGGGCAGCTGGTTCTGCCCATTCTGGGAAGGCAGGCCGTGGAGACGTAGATTCAATTAGTCTGGAGGGTGAAGTGTATCTACACATCTGTGCAGGGAGGAGAAGGTGGTGCAACACGTTACTGCACATTGTCCAACCTTCACCCTCCTCCTCCTCCTCCTCCTCCCTGACAGTGTGAGTGTGGTGCAGGACATGAGCGTGCACGTCTAACACTGTGCCTATTCATTCCCTCCGTCCGTTCATCATCATGCACATAGAGAGTAGAGGCAGGAACTGTTTGGATTCCAGCACGAGGAGGCCGCTCCAAAATCTGGAGTGTGAACGCAGGCAGAGCAAAACATGGACGCCATGATGGTTGCGTGGATCTCAAACACCGGAAGTCTCCCTGCAGGGACGAGGGAGTCTCTCACACCGCTGACACGTTTGAAAGTTGGAAGTGATCGGCTTCTGACTGGTTTTCTGACTTAGTCCAAGCTGATGTGCTGGTGCTGTTCTTCACTGTGAGATCAACATGTAATTTTGGGACATTATTGTCTTGCTAATTTAATATCCTGTTCACTTGATGGGTCGCTGTTTACCTAAGATGACTTATGACCTTTTTACGACAGCCGGGTGTGCCAGCAGCTTCTAGAAAAAAGGCCACGACTCACTTCCACTGATAAGATTTCCCATCACCATTTCTGAATCAGCTAGAACAAAGGACAATGAAAATATCTTTAAGAAGAGTGATGGAGTCAATTATCTTCCAGCACAAACACAATCCAGTGTCAACTACTGAAGTTTTACCCCAAACTTGTTGAGTACTTCCCAAAAAACAACAAAAACCTTGTGCTCTGGAAGTAGAAGTGGAATGATCTCATCTGCCGGGCGCTTTTTATTTGTTTGAAGAGATCCGGACTTCAGTCCCCCACTGGACTCGGTCACTTGTTAACATGAATGTGTTCTGTGTAGTTCGGCCCCTGGCAGAGCGAGCAGCATTAATGGGCCTTGGCCTCTTGGCGTTTTCTCACATGGTGTTTTTTTTAATGGAGGGAAACGTGTCCAGCGGTGGCCCTTCATTTCTCCACAGGCGGCAGACCGCAGACTTCCTGGAAAAGGCAGATGAACATGAGCAGAGGCCGTGAGCCGGGCCCAGCTGCCGGACTGGGACAGGCTGGTACACAGCACATGACCTTTAACCTTAGATGCTTTAAGCTTCAGATCCCATTTATAAACTTGGACATTGAGAGGGTTTATCAGAGAAGAAGATAAGGAAAGGAAATCACCGGGTTCAGATCTTTACTGGAGATGCTAAATTTACTGTCTGAGGAGGGGGAGAAGTTTTGTTTAATTATTACTTTTGTATAAAAGAAATAGCCCTCTTTCACTTTCTGTATTCATTAGTTTTTTTCTTTGAGATAAAACCAGCTTGTAATAAAGCCTGCATGTTCTGACTGGTGTCTTTAATAGACTGCTGCTTGGCTGAAATTCTGAAGGTGACAGGGCCTTCGATCTCAGGGTCATGACCTTATGGAAACTGATGAAACTTCTCTAAAACTTAGTTTTATAAAATGGCTTTTATTTGATTGTTTTCAGCATAAGCCCTTATTGGCATAACTTTTAAATAAATAAAATTAATATTTTGCTTGTTGTCTCTGATGTTTTGTATTCTTGATTTTGCTTGTCCTCTTTGTGAAGCACTTTAGAATGGCTCATTTGAAACGCAAAACAGAGACAAAGTTATTACAATGTTGGAGAGAATGTAATAACATATAAAAACGTGACTAAACATCTTAACAGTGAAGGACTTGATCAGTGGTTGAATAACTCCGACAAAGACTATAAATATTCAGCCGCCTCAGATTTGAAGACCTCTCCACAGCTCTGATCCGTCCTCTGCTCATTGTTCCTTCACTTCCTCTTGACAGTGACACTCGGAGGCTGAACCATAGACTGTATATATCATGTATATATACTGTGTTTTTACAGTACTTTGATGTGAGGGATGTTCTGAACAAAGGCATATCAGTCTCTCTCTGAACTTATTGAGCAAAGTGTTTATATAGTACTTTGAAGTATCCAGAAATTAGCTACTTGAAGCTAAAAATGTTTTGTAAAATCTCATTTATGATACTGCCAAAATGCTATTCATAAAAATGACACAGGTAAGACGATATATATATATATATATATATATATATATATATATTTTGAACCAGGCGGTAAACAGGTTTAATTCTGCTCTAAAGTCTGGCTTTTTAACATGGGAGTCAATGGGGATTTGCTCCCTCTTGGAGCCAGGCATAGTGGCTTCTCATGGAACAGCAGCTTTTTACACTTCCTTATTGGCCCCGAGGGCTGAACGAGGAAAGTTCTCCATGCATCTTACTTTTCTATTTAACGTACACGCAGCAGGATGTTCTGACATCACGACAACAGGCAGTTTACACAAAACGTGTGAAAACGTGAAATGTTTAGTGCTTATAGAGTAAATCATGATTTCATCTTGTGTCAACCAGTTTAACTCGTAGTTTACAACCATATTTCAGAATTAGAATTAGACCGATTTAAGATCAGTGAATCATTGAAAGTATTTGCACATGTGGAAAGTGTAACTTAGAGACAGTTTGGCAAATGCGATTTTTTGTGTTAGAAATAAAAGGCCACCGTACTGACAGAGAGAGTAAAGACTGTATCCTATGATGAACTTCAGATTTCTAGTAGCTTCTCTCTTTATTTCATGTCCCCTGCTTCATCCTTTATCATGAGACTGACGACTGGTACTTCAGAAGCTCCAGCAGCTCGTGTGTGTTTCATGGAGTTTTCAGATGAATTATGAATCTGCTATCACTGTTGAAAAAGTGGCGAGTTTTCAAGAACCCTAGTTTGCAGCAGACTAAACATGAACGCCAGCTTATTGTACACACACACGTGCACGCACGCATGCACACAGACACACACAGACACACAGACACACACACAGGACTATAACTCACTTGAAGTGGGCACCACTGGTCTGCCTCTCATTGAACAGCTGCAGAAATAAACACGCTGTAATTATTAAAGGTGGAATGGAATGAGGCAATAAATCCACTTGAATCAAAGGATGAAATCATGACCACATTATTGTACAAGGGCGAAGGAGACGACTCTTAGGTTTAATTTAAACTAAACCTAAAATGTTTAGTTTATTTGTATTGAATAAACTGGAGCTATGATTTAAAATAATTAAACACAAACACAGCCCTACTCTGCTTAAAATCAAGTGAGGGTTAAAATCAACTTGCCAGGTTAAAGTAAACCAATTAAAGACAAAGGAAAAATCAGGACACGAGTGAAGCTGCCTTTAAACTCCCAGCTGCATTTTCAAGCTCCACAGGTTGAGAAATTATCCTTAAAACAAACCATCAGGGACCTGCTCTCCCTCTGGTGGACGGTCAAACTGTGGTGATCACATTTAATCAATTTAAAGATTGTGAGAATCCACATCTTCTCACTAAGAAACATATTGAAAAGTTGAACTACTGAGAAGCTGCATGAATTCTGTTGGATATCACAAGAATCGATGTGACACCGAATATCAGTTAAAACCATATAGATGATTTGGATTTCTGTGCTAGCGCATGAATACAGAAAAATCCTCAAATGTAACAATCAGATCCTGATTCCTCTGCTCTTCACACTGCGCTGGGTATTTTTAGACTCTTCTCATCAGAGTGGAAAATGATCTTGTTTATAATAATCTTGTTGTGGAGCACAGTTAATAGTGAAAGTGGAATACGGCTGAGTGGATGAGCTAATGTTACCGAACCCGAAAATAATTGAAATTATTTGGTCTGATATTGTAGTGTGAGGGATATTAACTAATATCAACAAAGACTAATACAGGTTTAAAAATCCCAAGAACTTCTATAAAATAAAAATAAACTGTATGAGAGAAGTAAAATCTTTCTCCACAGGTGAGATAGATGCGAGTCTAGCTCCACATTCTACTTTGAAGAAAAGTATGTTCCGTATCAAACACAAGTTGGTGGAAGTGAACGTGACACAAAATATTTTCTCTCACACACTCAACACTCACACACTCGAGACAAAGAAAAACAAAGACTCCTCATTCATTGGAGAATCCTCAGTCTATGTATTGAAGTTCTTACATATTACAGGTAGAATACACAGTTCATGTATAATGGTTTACAGACAGGCAATATAAAATGGGCTAAATGACTGAAGGATACAAAGAACAGCATATACAATATCTTATTTGAATGATTCAAGTACCTCTAACTTTATACTTCAGTTCACTGCAGAATTCAAAAGCATCTGTACAAAATGTACAAGAGTTGTATCCCATGTTGCGTCATTGGACAAAGATTTCCTCAGGAACTGACGTCACATCCTGCCATAAACTATCAATGTTTAAAGATTGAACAGTTTCAATAGAGGCAGACCAAGAAAAAACTAAAAGTCCTAAATTACAGAGCAGAGCATCTATTATGACATTTACAGAATTTATTTCTGAGTCTAAACATTTTGGGAGAAGGCGTCTGAACATGTCTTAAATGTAAATTCAGCTCAACACATGAAATCACACAATGTGGCTTTAAAACATCAGGTTTCTCTGTGATTCTTTATTGCTGATTACAGGTTCATAATTTCCTAATAATCCCTAATAGTAATTTGCTCGATTCATAAACAAAACAAATGAAAGGATGATTTATTCTGATTCACTCATCAGGGAAAAACATCTTTTGGTGCAACTGGTTCTCCTCCGAGTGTAGAGTTTGTTTTCTCCAGTCACCAAAGTGTCCATGTGCTCATTATGGGAACTGTTACTACACAACATTGTACAGTTACTTGACATATTGTATATTGTCAGTTGGTGTTATGGAAAGTTTTTTTTTAAAGTGTACTAATATCCAGTATTATCTTGATGTATATTCATTTAAACTGTTGGCAACAGGGTTTACAAACTTCTCCTAAAATGATGGAATATGTTCTCCAGCATCACGGTAACACTTCCTACTGATGCTACTTCAAAATAAAATGCGAACATAGTTTAACAGTTACACAAGGTTACTTGTTAACAAAATATTTGCATTTATCACAAATGCATCTACAAGCCAGATCGTAGGATAACTTTCTTTATAAATTTTTGTTGAAATTATAAAATTTTGAATCATTACTTCACTCAATTACATTTATTTTAGTTTAGATGAAGTTGTTCTTTCAACAAAAATCCTACATTTGCTGTAATTATTATAAAATTATGAACCTGTAAAAAATTAAAAAAATCAGCTTTCTAAAATCAATGGGAATCAAATGTCTGCATTAAAATTTACAGATAAAGATAAAACAGCTTCTGACAACGAGACAGAAATTGAAATCATTCAGAAAGAAATGTTGAAAAATAAAAACCATTAAAAAAAACAACTTCTATTTATCATTAAAATAAATCAATAAAATGTTTACTTCTATAATCACTGTACATTTTACAACATGTCAAACTGGTAAACATCGCTGGCGTTTTAAGACAAAGGGATTTGTGCAAATAGGTGGAAGCGTGTTGCCGTGGATACACAGCTGAGTTCATAAAAGAAAAGTTTGATATAAACAAAGATGCCTGGATGAAGTGTGACAGGAAGTGTGAGAGGAGGGATTAAACTGAGCCTCGTCGGCGCTCTACATTCAGACAGAGTTAAAACATGTTTCTTTAATTACTGCCGATCCTTTCAAAGGCTTTAACACTTGTACCATTCACTTGTTGTAATAGGTCCTCTACTGAGAAGCACAGTTTAACAACAGGGAGGTTTTCCCCATCTCTTCAGTGATGTGATCACAGCAACCCGTCAGATTATTGTGATGAAAGAGCGTCAGCCATGTGAGACGTGCCGACGTGTCCAGCTGCGGCGGCACTAACCGGCTTTAAGGCAGATGTTTCTGAATGATGGGAGGAGTAATAAGCAGGCGACCTTCCAGGCCGGGGCGGGGGTTTAGAGGCCGAGTTTCTCCAGGTGCTCCTGGACGGAGGTTCTGCAGCGTCAGGGTCACTGCGGGTCGTACTGCTGGTAGCGCTTCAGCTTGTCCGGGTCGTTGGAGGCCATTTGGGTGAAGTCCTGGAAAATGTCCTGGTAGGTTTCATCACCTGCAGGAACGACCAGGACACAAGACATGAGCAACAACAGAAATAAAAACAAAGCGTTTGCTTTTACCTGAAACCCAGGAGGTTAAACACCCGATTTAAAAAATGAAAATTGCTCAACAGATTGTCCTGAACCTTGGTTGAAGGATGGGACATGGGCCAAGAAGAAAACGTTTCTCAACTCATTCAAGTTTGATAAACGCTACATGATTTACAAAACTCAACATCTACAGTTTAAGAATAGATAGAAAGGCCTAAACATTAATCTCCTGCTGTGGCACAGGAGCGTAACAATCTGCAGAGACAACACTAACTCTTCACGGTCTCCTGTTCAGTTTCCCTCTCCCACAACTTCCACAATTCAATGTTTGCACAAGGGCCAAAGATGCTGCAACAAAATATTACAAAACTAAACTGTGACCACATAAGTGACCAAAATCAATTTAGCATCATCATGTAGGTGCAGAGAATGTATTGCAGGGAGGAGGCCATATGCACAGTGTCATCAGACCAAGAAGGAAACAAGAAGGAAAGTCAGCCGTACCTGTCAGAGTTTGGGGCGTGGCTCGAAATATGAAACAGATCAACACAGAGGCAGAGAAAAGAAGGAAAGAACTGAAGAAGCAGAAAAGGCAAATGGTTGTGGAAACAGTCTTTTTTCGTTATTAACTGGAGATCGACTCAGAAAGAAAAGACAAGCCCACAGGGATTAGGTTTTTGTCAGCAACTGTATTATGTTTAAAGTGCAGGAGTTAATGTACAAAATACAGTTGTGTTGGCCTCAGCACCCCAAAGAAAAGAGAAGAACAGAACAAAGGCACAAACTCTGGGGAGGAGAGGGAGGAAAGCAAAAAGATAAATACAGAACAGAGAGAGTGAATTTACAGAGAGAGGAGGATGACAGCGGTAAAGAGGAGTGGAGCAGTTCTCAACCTGTTGGAGGGTTCATGTGTTTGGACTCCCCCTCATGGTCGTTTTAAAATAAATTTTTAGACGACAACAGGGGACAAATACCAATTAAAGAAAAATATATCTATCAAAAAAGAATTACAATTCTATTTCAAAAATATATATGCATATATTCCCCAACAAGATTTCATAGATTATAGTTTAAAGCGCTGAGACACGTTCAGGCTGAGAACAACGTCAACACTCAACAAACACTTGAGCGGAGGGAAGTGTAATTTAAATAAAAACAAGGGCATTGGGAGGATTGATGAGGTTCCTTCACTTTCATCAACCCTGAATATCCCTCATCAGCCCCTTCACTCATCAGCTGATTGGAGGCCCTAGTGAAGTGGCCCACGCCTATCGGAGAGGACGGCGAGCTGATGCTGGCACAAGCCGAATCCTCTCGAAGCGATAGGAGAATCCTTCACTGACTGGAAGCACATACTTCAGACACGACCTCTTCGGACAATCGTCCGTTGACCTCTAAGGCAACAACAGCCGGCAATACTTTCTGCGTCTTTCTCTATCAACAACCATTGCACATGCTCAAGTAAAACACTAAGTCTAAAGAAGTGGTTCTTGTCGTAGGTCCGAAACATTCCTGTCTTCTTTTTAAAAAGAGGAGCTTCCACTTCATTCAAATAAAAGTCCAGTTTCCTACAGTAGCACAACGAGCCCTCTGTCTAAGACTTGTCCCTGTTCTCATTTCGTCAACAGACAGACATGTACAAGGTTCCATTTCCCCTACAATCTAAAAACGTGGTATAAACCGCTCCGTGTCTAAAGTTGACAGAAAACTTTGCCCGTAAAAGCAACAACAACACAATCGGTAATCTCTATTTTAACTAGTGAATTCAAGACGTGAAATATTGCTCTATCAGCAGCAGGGGGCGCTGCTCTGTCAATGTGAAACAACAGAAATGAGAATTTAATCAAAGTGCTTCATGCCCTTCAGGGATCAGTAGCTGCATGGAGCGGAGAGGTGTGAGGAAACTGGGGTACGTTCGGAATATAGTTTTTTCTTCATATATTATCAGTTAGCTTCAAACTCATCTCTCGCCACATTCTTTGTGAATATCTCCTTTTTTGTAAAGCTCACCTAAGATAAATATAAGACAATACTATACATGGATACATGTGGATACCCTTCTACACTATTGCACTTGTTGCTTCACTCTGGACCATCCTCAGAGGATTTGTCTGTAATCCGCTCACATTCGAGACGATCAATGCGACGGCAACAAAAGGCCTCTTGTCTTACAATTCTGGATTTCCCGACTAATAACCAATACACAACATCGTCCTAACAGGAGGTAAATACATCACAATCAAAACAAGAGAAATCAAGAGTGAATCAAGGGGTTCCTCATGGCACTCAGCCCTATGCAACCTGTGTGAGTCACTCTCAACTCTGCTTATTCTATCACCTTTAACAAATGTATGTATGCACATCATTTACAACATGTACAGAATGTATACTTATTATACAACCCCTATATTTATCTTTATAAAAGAAAATGTTGCAAAATAGACATTTTTCTGTGTCACAACAGCAAGATGCATCATGTTTGGACGACACAGTAAACAGGCATTGAATATGGTTAAGACTTCAAACAGGGACCTTACAAACAGTCATGGGTAAAGGTACAGCAGTTACAACTATTGATAGGAATGTGCTAAAATCACATCAGTCAGTTTAAAAGGAAACTTGCCGGTTTATAGACACAGATTACGTTTGATGACACTGGTCACATGATAAAAATTGTCATTCACAAGTCACAATTATTGCAAGATAGTAAAACCTGCCTTCACTTTGAGGTCTGAGTGCCACTGGTTACTGATGGTAGTTACTGGGAAGCTGGATTCAGTTTTTTTGTAAAGATGCTGTGACTGGTGGCAGAGACACAACACTGATTAAAATATAAAAAGTATTTTAGCCCTAAAAACAAATGTCTTTTTATTTACCATAAATTACCGAACACCTCCAAAACAGAGGAAATCAACACAACTAGTGTCATTCAAGCTGTTTTCAGACATGAACTCTTAAATATGAGGAACACAGCAGCGCAGGTCGGACGCATTCACAACAACTTCTGGAAGATTCAGGCGAGGGGTGGTGCCTGTGTAGAGCAGGAGGCAAGATGACATCTGCCCTGATCATTAAAAGCTCTCGAATCTCATTGTCTTTCCAAGTTGACTTCTTCTACATGTATGACACCTCTTTTTCATCCCGATATGGATACACTTGAACATTTTAAGCAATATCAGCAAGGAAATCCAGTGCATGTCTGAAAGCAGCTTTAGACTTAAAGGGAGAAAAGTAGAAAGTGTCTAGAAAAAGCGGCCGCTGATTGCTTTAATTTTGTGCTATCAAAAAATTCTACGTGACAGTAACGGTCACTTAACTGAAAAGGAGGATGTTCCACTTTGGAACAAAACTCTACAGTCATGTCGAGAGTCGATGGCTTTAACTCTGTCACATAAACACAGTCGAGCACCGACTCTGAACCCCACCAAGGTGCAGTTTGTCCAGAACCCCACGAGAGCTGGGACGTTAAAGCAGAGGCTGCAGCGACTGAGACACACAGAGTTAGATTCAGTTCCCTCTGATCCAACATCGCAGTCAGGGGATCAAATTTCAACAACCCTGGAGGTCTCCTAATAAAACAATGCCTCCACTGAAAATGAACTGTCTGAGTATCTTAACCATCTTCTTCTTGTTAATCTGCTGTTTTAAGTGAACTGACTCCAACTCTGGAACCCAGACTTCACATGTCCTCTGCTTTTACAGTGTGTTCTGCTCCTTTGTTTGGAAGAGAGCGGACAGTTATTAAGTTTCGTCCAGCTGCAGGCTAATAAACTCCTGCATGCACTTCCTGTACTGCATTTCGGTGGGGCTGTTGGTGTTATATTGACCTGACTGGCTGTAGGGCCCCTCCGCCTCTCGCATCTCCTCGTTCATCTTCGCCAGTCGCAGCCTGTGAAGGGAGTAAAGAAACGGGGCGACACAGATCAACATCGATACAGAGATACATAGAGAAAATGAAGTGTCAGTGATTTTTTTAGAGCAAATTTCTGAGATTTCAGATATGCTTCTAATTCTTTAAAAAAATACAAATATCTACACATATCTACCATGCACATGAAAGCCTGTTATTTGATTTCTGGATAAGAAGCCACTGTTTTAAATAAAAGAGATCAGATTTTTTGTACCTCTGCTACTCTGATGAAGTGGTGACACCTACTGGCTAAAAATATTTGAGGACTGACAGAAGCTTCTCTAGGCTGGTAATCAGATGAAAGCCTAATGACCCATGTTCTTTTTAAACAGCTGTGTAGTTGTGATAATATAAAGTGAATAAATCATTGTTAGTCATGTCTGCTCTGTATGTGGTTCTTTTTTATCTTGTCAGGATTTATTTATTGTCACGGTAAATTACTCATCACATAAATAAGTAATAGAAAATAACTGGTGTTGAATTCAGAATATATTATCCTTCATTTCCAAACCAAGTGGAAAAGCATTTCAATTTACAAAGAATTACTGTCTTAGGTCTTCATCTGCTTGAGCAAGACACCAACATAACTGAGTCCAGAGGCTTTTTCAGTGGGTTACAGTGTTTTACAGTGTGAGCTCAGACAATGGTCCCAGCATGAAATGAAGGGACCAATCATGTCTAATAATAATGATATTATTATATGAAACTTACAGTGTAACAATGTCTGCGTTGGCCGCATCCACCGCTATGGTCAGTGGGGTTTTCTCGTCAATGTCTGCAGCGTTTTGATTCGCTCCTCTTTTTAGGAACAAACACACTTGTCTGAAAGAGAGATGGAACATAATCTCAAATGCCGTCATTATTGAGTGACAGGTGGGTGGAGTTAAGATGTTAGCCAGGTGTGGAGACTAACCCTGTGTGTCCCAGCATGGTGGCGTGGTGCAGGGGAGCCCGGCCCTGAGCGTCCTGCTGGTTCACACTCGCTGCATTTTGAAGCAAAAACTCACAGGTGACCAGTGACCCCTGAAAATAAAAGATGATATGATCCATTGGTTTAATGTCCAATGAACAAAGAATACATAGGCTTTGAGTGTGTGACAAGACTGAAGTATGTTCTTTAATTATACTCAAACTAATAAACTGCCTACATTAACATTAATTAATTTCCATACTGTGAACAATCCACTATGGTACCAGACAGACGTACCCCCTGCACTGCCATGATAAGCGGCGTCCTCTTGTCTTCCTCAGTATTGACCCAGTTTACTTCGGCTCCGTGGGCCAGTGCTTCCGCCATGTCCGGCAGACTGCGGGCACATGAAGCCCAGTACAGCTGCAGACCTTGGCTGTACTCCTTGGGTTCATAGAACACCATCTCTTTACAGGGTGACGGAGGAGGCAGCTTGTCAGGCATGGCCATGGGCGGAGACTCAGCAGCATCTGAGAAAAGGGAGGAAAGTTGTGTCTTAGGAAGAGGAAACCTCTGGGAGTCTAGTACAGTACAGCTGTGGTTTTCAAAGAGTTTATGTTTTGTAAGGAAAGAAATTCTATCTCTTACATAATATATTTAATCATCTAAGAAAATACAGCTTCACCCCAGGGATTTTATTTACAACAATAAATACAGTGTAGATATGAAATGTCTCACCTGCATCTGTCAGGCTGTTATTGGACGGAGTGTTGGCCAGCATTTCCCTGCTTCCATCTGAACTGTTTTGGATGCCGCTGTCTGCACTTTTAACTGTAAAGCAGAGTCTTGGTCACTTTTTGTGGAACAACACACCCAGACTTCATTCACCCGTGTATGAAATAAGAGGAGCACCTTCCTGCTGGTCGTTTTGATCGTCTAAAGCAAAGTAAATATTTCTTCTCTTTGCTCAGCCTTCGGATAAAGGCGTTTGTTTTTCTGTTCTTTAAACTTAATTGAAACATCAACAGCAGGTGGTCCTAATATTTTCTACAGTCAGTGTGCTCACACGACCCCAGCTATAATGACAGATCCTCCATCACCTTATGCTTCAGGTCCCTTAATACCAAAAATATGACAAGACAGATACAAATGCAAGTACCAGACGGACAGTGACCAAAACCATGTGGGAGAGAAACCCTCCCCAGCCCCCCAGGAAAAAAAACAAAACATGGTACGCTCTGCAATGCTATGATGGAGTGATCCATTAGGAAGGTCTGGATGAGGGAGGAACGAAGATGAAGGAGATGGCGGGTTGTTGCTCCACAGCCCCAAAGCAGTGAACACGAATGGACAGAGAAGGGGGGTCGGAGTAGCAAGCGAAACACTAGGCATTTAGTACTTACTGCTCCTGAGCTTGGCAGAGTTGTCAAAGTAGGAGAAGAGCGAGTGAAGCTCGTCAGGACAGAAGAGAGAGTCACGGCGGGCCTCCGAACCGCTGGCAGCAGCTACGCAAAGGATGATTGGTGTTTGGAAATCGGAGGGCGAAGGGTGTCAATTTTGTGTCCGAGTGAGGTTGGGTGGAGAGGATGGGGTTTGGGGGGGGAAGGCGGTGAAAGCAGGGGTTAGTCCAGAAGCACAAAACAGCCAGGAGAGGAAAGAAAAGAGAGAGTGTGAGAGAAAAAGAGGAGGAGGAAAAGGAGGAGGGCAGGATGAAGGCACAGAGTTATACTACCAGCTCGACTCACGCTGAGAGAGACAGATTACGAGCAGCAATGGGAGGCAAAGAAGGCTCAGACATATGCAGTTCACTAAGAACATACAATATGCCGGTGGGTGGACACGTCTTCACAGAAGTGCAAAAAAAATCTAACAGAGCACCCAGTAGATCGGTCACAAATCACACTGGTTCTTCCTTCCTGATGCAGAGTAATCACAATAAGTATATCGTGCATAGAATAGACTTTGAGTTACAGCTTAAGATTGAGTATTTATAAAACAATGCTCCTCATCCAAAAATTGAAAAATATAAGGATCCATTCATTATGTCTCGGCAGTTTAAGGAAAAGTTAGTTCAACAAGTAAAAAAGGCAAAAACGAACCCATCACCTTAGCCACCATCAAAAGATTGTTACCTCGGCCAAGGACCTTATGTTTTCACCACTGTTTGTTTGCAAGTTTACACAAAAACAAAAAACTCATTTCCAAAAAACCTGGTGGAATGATGTGGAATGCATCCCAGAGGAACCCATCACATTCAGGAGAGGATCCAGACCAGGGGACAGATCCAGGAATACTGTTGTTTTTGAACATTTTCTGATACCTATGAGTGTAAAATTTGATGCAGCTTGATTGGGTTCAAACCCTCATTTCTGTAAACCTGAGTTATCATAAGGTTCAGAGATGAGAGACAGGTTCAAGAACAAGAAATGGATACTGAGTCAAAGTTGTGTTTTACTTTCTTTGCTGTACTGACCTGTTTGTCCAGAGGAGTTTGAAGCCGGTCGGAGTTTGGGGGTAGGTGGAGGTGGCCGGGGGGGCAGGTGCTCGGAGCTGGTGCTCAGCCTCTTCTCCTGTTTGCTCAGAGAGACCACTTTGTTGCGAAGCTCCTCGTCCGACGGGCGGCGCACAAACCGACGGTCCACGTATTTTGCTTTGATGTAGGCCTCAACCTCATGTCTGGAGGAAACGAGAAGCAAAAGGTTTTGTTTGTAAATAAAATGAGAAAAATCAGCTGGTCTCTAGCCTCCCACTGGAAATCTCTACTACCATGTTTTATAAACCCCACTCCTTCATGTGTTGCAACACAAAACCTCTAAATATTAAGGAACAGAACCAGTGATGAATTAATCTAAAGAAGAAAATTGGCACTTATTTATTTTCTCTCTGAAGTGCTTCCTCTTTTTAAAGTACCTCGGGTCTCCTGGCTGTGGTTTTCTGGCTCCTAGCTCCTCTCGCCGGGCTTCATAGATCTGGTTAATCACTCCGTTTCCCAATTCACACATCAACTGTGAGAAAAAAGAGGGAAAATGATCATCACCCAGAAGTAGAAAATAAAACTAAACTGTTGGTGGTAAATTAGACCAATGAAATGTTTGCAATGAAAAGATATGAACAGTAATCAGATAGCACTTCTTGTAGGAATGACTTTGCTTCAGCTACATTGATTATGTGCATTAGCTTTTTTCTTACAAACCTTAAGAAGTTCAGGTTCCCACGTGTCCAAAGTCAGAGACCGGACTTTAGAGAGATGAACTCCAAGACTCCTGCAGGTGAAGGAGGCAAAGAGTTATTTTGTTCAATGGGATAAAAGACTAAATGCTGTGCTATTACCATTTACATTTACAAGTATAGATTAGATGGATGGATCACAGAGTTGGGTTCAGAGTATTTACAGATTATAACTGAATTCGTCACAAAAACGTGTTGGTAGGGAAAGTGCCAGAGATTAACACATATTGAGTCATTTAAGGGATTCAAATATTATATATGATTTAATCTCTTAAAATTACACAACGAATTCCCCCAAAAAATATAATCCGGATTATTTTCTTAGGTTTTAAGAGGAAAAAAGGGAGATAAATATTAGTGTGGAAATCCTGGGATCTGGTCACTTTTATGTAATTAATTAAATATCTAAGCAATTAAACTTTGTTACAACGTCCCGAGCACAGTGGGTGTTCATGTCAGCGTTTACATTTCCAAAATCCCATCAGACCAAAACATTTGGTACATTATACTTCCACTATTGCTCTGATTGAAAAGATTTTCCATAACAAAATGAACTGTTCCCTGCAAAGTGATAAATAAATAAATTGTCCCAAGATCAGTTCTTGAGTTTATTAGTTTTCTCCTCTTCAGTTGTATTCTTCTTTTGAGTGGGATTTTCTAATTATCTCCATCCCCCACGACTCTTTGTTATTGCTGCCCCTGCTTTTGCTGCCGCTTTAAGGTGCCATCAAGACTTCTAAAAGGAATTTAAATCACTAAAACACAGCAATTTACCTGTGAATACCAGAGCACTGTATGCACAGGGTGATGCCCAGATTGATGCTGGCCCAGCGAGGGTCAGGCTGGCCACAGTCACAGCAGCAGGTGTTTCCCGGGATGGCCAGGACCTTCTGCAGGGCACTCTCTCCTTTCAGCGACCGCTCCTTTGGCTCCCCACCAGAGTCAAGGCTCCCTGTCGATGTGGACGATTTCCTGTCCAGCTTCTAACACGACACACATACAAGATATAAAGAGTCATCCAGGAGAAGAAGTGATGATTTATTGAGATTAAACTAGCTTTGTGGACAGATGTGAGAACAAAATATTCAGAGGATACTATAGTGGATTACAAGTAAACAGAGGAATTTTATGTTAAGAGTATAGCAAGTCAGTGTTACATACATAAAGATGAAAGTAATTCCTATTCTCGAAAATTCTTGGAGGTGTCTCTTGTGTTAAATATGTCACTTCAGAGCAGTGTAAAGGATTTTTGTTTGAGTTTGTATCTTTATATTTATGTCTTATGCAATTTATTTGACTATTTAAATCTTTGTAAGCAACATAAGGACTGCGTTTGCTTTTTACCTCGCCTTCATCTCCCTTGTCGCGGAAGGCAGTGGCGATGCTGTTCTGGACAGCTTTGATCCAGGCCTGTCGCAGCTTCTCTGAGTCGGCCTGCATCATACAGCTCCTGTTGGGACGGAGAGACATCAAACCACTGCTGTCAGCCTGTGTGTGTGGTTGTGTGTGTACATGTGGTAGGAGGTGGGCACACTACTACACCACCCTCCCACCTTCATATATCTGTGATCATTTGACAGGTACAGAGGGATAAGGCAGTGACTCAAACTTACTTGGTGGGTGACACCACTTCGAAACAGAAGCGACGCTCTATGTCTTCACAGTGTTTGACAGTACATAGCCGGAGGTCCTCTACCACCACTGTTGGGTTGTCCTGAGGCGACAAAATGGAAGCTTTAGCTAAACACGATGCACAAACACCACTGGAGCACCAAAGATAATCCAAATAACATGGTACACGTGTGGCATACTTCTGGTTTATTTGGGCCATTACTTTAAAAGTAGCTAAAGTGTTTTAGATTTCTTAGATGCCTCTTCAAAGATGCTACTACCGACAGTTTTGCATGGAAATGTCTAACAAAGCCACAAGCTGTTATCGTTTAACTGCCTTTAAAATGTATCGAACACAATATTTATCCTGGCAAATTGTTCAGTGTTAAACAAAGTAAATAAATGTGTGTATCCTGACATGTATGAAAACTAAAAAGTTAAGATATAGAGCAGAATGTGACTCGAGTTACACTACTTCTATATTTTTATAAAAAGTTATACACAGAAAAACAGAAAAATCTTCACATACAGCAGCAGTTTTCCACTACATTTAACGTGTTGAATTGACTTCTACTGCTCTAAAATGAATCCAAAGCATCCCATTAAAAATACATAGGAGAGATACTTGTGCTGCAAGTCCAACACATGCATATTTGATGGTGTCTGCGGTTGAGTTCAGGGAGTCACTTGACATACCTTAAATTTCTTCTGGTAAACCAGCTGATTGTTTTGGATGGAGAACCAACGCCTGAAAAGAGATCATGAGATTATTTAAAAAAAGCAAAGTCACATGCAGCTACCAGTGATGCTGGTAGCTGAATCACTGCAAAATATAATCTGGATGAAAGAGATAGAATGAACCTGGAGTGGTAGAGCTAATGAGTAGATTCATTAATAGTGTAATTTAACACAGTAAACAGTAACCTACAATGTTTGTTTTAAAGAACAACAGTAGAATAAATCTGTCTTTTCTTTGGAATAACATTCATGTCTACCATTGCATTACCTCTTCTTCCTTACTTTTACAATATTATATTATTTTGGTCCTGATAAAAAGCTTTTTCTTCTGTATCTCTATTCTAAATTATGATGATAGTGGCTGCTCTCTTGAATCCATAACCAGCCCACGACAGCTGTTCTTGATCATTCAATTTAATCAATTCATGAAACTGCTAACTGGCGGAGTCTGCTGTACCTATTCCATGTCTTGAAGGCATTGCTGGCCCTCTTAAAAAGATAACCCTCCATGGCGATGCCATTGTCTGCGTCCACATTGTATTCCAGCTTGGTGTCATCATTCGAGAAATCCTAAAAAAGGAGGATGGAGATGAAGAAAAAGAAAGCAAATGATGACAGTGTTAAAGTATTTTTCTTCCAACATTATTCTTGTGAATCATGTGGTACAAGTGTTTTTCCCTGGGGTGAGCTGTGACTCTCAATGACCTTGTAGTGAGCGGCTACTGTTCACACTGAGCAGAAATTATGTTTCACAGCATGAACCAGAAAAGACAAAAACAATTGCCTTATACTTAAAGAGTAACAATCTGTCACAAACATTGTATTGCTTGAAATGTGGAGTTACACTACACTTCTTCAGCATTTGCCTTAAGGCTTCAAAATGTTATATTTCTCGCTGTCCCTGAAGAGATGATCTAACCAGTAGGGTGGCAAGGGAGCACAACAAATGCCAGGAATGATCAGAGACATAGTAAACAACAAGTACATACAACACTGTTTTGTTTGTGTGCAACCAGGAAAACGATCAAGTAGATAAAGTCAAATGTTAATGTTGTGTTGCAAACATGCACCGTATCCAATTCCCTTCCCATTAGTGCTACACTCCCACAAACAATCTTTAAATTAAGAACCCCCATTAAAAAATCCTGTCAGTTATTGAGCTCGTAGTTAGGGAGATAGTTATTGCCCTTTAAGGAGAAAAGCTGCAGAGCTGAGCTTCCATGCAGCCTCTCCCTCACTGACTCCTGCTGAAACTCAATCTGCCATGCTGTCATGGGTCAGTCTATCTTTAACTAACTGAGCTGCTGCCACACTCTTCTAACACCCTCCAGGCTACCTCAGTTTCAGGTGGCATTTGAAAACCATGATGCATCTGCACGTGCATCTGTGTACATGTGCATGCACACAAATGGATAACATTTTTACCACAGACAAATACAAGAGCAGCAAACTGAGTAAAATACATCAGCATAGACAATTCTGGGCGTTGAGTGGAGATGACCTCAATCATCAACAGTCATCAACTACCGTCTCCTGTTTACTTCCTGGAAAGCAACCATGCCAAAATAGATGCTTCTCTGTATGATATAACAATGGAAGTGTTTAGATTACAACCCTTCCTGCCAGCTCTGTAATAAAATTAACTGTACTTGCTCTTCAATGTTATCAGTTTCAGACCTTTAATAACAAAGTTTACAAGCAGGAGACTGAAACAAAGACCTGAAAGACACAATTATATACTGCATGTGTTTGCTGTGTGATTTAGTATCTCCTCAGTCTGTATTTAACTATTATGGTTCACAGTGTTTTATGGTTCATATTTATTTGTTAATATCTATATATTACCTACATTTTTGGGCATTAGTTTGAAATTATTTTAAAATTATTTTACGGCCGCATTTGTTCTTTGTTATAATCGTGTTGTCAGTCATCTGTGAAGCACTTTGAAATGCATGAACCTTTCCAAATGGTGCCAAAATGATTCATTGATGTCTGTTTGTGTACACACATCCCTTCTCATTACCTAAATCTGTAAATGTGGCCTCAGCCAAAGCTAAATAAATTAAACACCTCTGGCCTGTGACACCATGGTGTGTCCGATTTTCCAGCAAATAACCACCATCCCTAATCAAGAGTGAGACCAAAGAATGAAACATATACTAAAGCACATCACTGAAATTGCCATGTGAAAACCAACTCCAGAGATGAAAGGTTTACGTCTCACAACAGAGAAGGGTTTGGTTAATATCCAAAAAGTCGACTGCAAAGCAAAGAACCACTCAACAAACCTCATCACTCATCAAACCAGCAGTCTCAGTTGAATGTAACAGACACTAGCATGGAAATAATGCATGCTGCAAAAGTATGACACATTGACAAGACTGATACACACTCTACAATGCAACAAAAAAGATGGAGGTACAAACAACTCAAACACTGCACTGCATGAGCGAGAAAGGAAAGAAGAGGCGATGAAAGATGGGGACAGGTAGGGTTACACAACGGAAGTCAGATGGAAATCGATGCAGTGACTCTACGTACGGAGGTCCAAGCACAAAAGTTGCGGTAGTCTGGTAAAGACTGAAGCTCTGTCACCTCCTAAAACGTTACACACAGCAAGAGAATGACACACAGAGAAAAGAAATGTGTATTTCTTCACACGGACACAGAGGAGTTTTAGATATCACTGATATGGCAAAATAATAAATGGTGCAAGCGACACACTCACGCTAAAGAAATGCTAACTTAAACACACTCTAACTACAAATATCAAAGCCCATAGACATGTACATTTTCAGTTCATATTGATCGCACTTACCAGGTACCAAACATAATGGAAACGGCTGAAAATCTTCATTTTCATCGCTTTTATGGCATGCGCCCTACTTTGTGTGTAACGGAGCGTTACCGTGAGAGGCAGATGAAGCTTTTCGATCTAAAAGTCTACCTGTGCAGCATCTCAATAACACTCCAGCACTATATTACTCGTCTCTCGCCTCCTCCTCTACCGTGGTTCTGTGTGCGTCTATCCAAACTTTGGGCACTTGCTCTGCTGCTCCTCCTACTGAGGCCTCACTCTCTAAGCGATGATCACCTGTGTCTGAGTGTGTATGTGCGTGCAAATGTGTGTTGGGTTAGAATAAATAAGTCGACTGTGCTGTGGAGCTCAGGCATCAATCATTTATACTCGACTTCAGTTTAACAGACGTGCACTCAGCTTTTTCCCTCACTAACTCATCTCCCAATGAGATAGAAACAAGTTCTTTAAAAATGCTGAGGGTTTGTTTTTCTTCCTTTAACATAACAATCATGAATGTTTGCCTGTTTAACAAACTCTTGCTTATTTCTACAGAAATACAATCCAACCATTTTAACACCAGAGCAGTTTCAACCCTAATGACTTGTGTTTTCTTTCTTTACGAGTTGAGAAAGGAAAATCCTTAGCCCATCTCTCTCTGCTGAAGCACCACTGAGAGACTGTCATGCCCTGTGCTCACAGTGCAACTGCCGAATAATGCACACAGGCGGACAGGAAGTGTACTAAACACAACCTCAGGAGCCTCTTCAACACCCATGAGGATGGACGGTTTCATCAATACAATGTTAATGGGAAGGGTTTATGTGCAAACACAAATAAGGTGCACAGTAAACACAGGAATGAAGTGACTAAAACGTAAAATGAGCCTAACGGGGCAGTAAATAAAGTTTTTTGCAGTCAAACATATGATGATATAATAAAAAAATGGGGGACGGAATTCCTTTACAAGACTTCAGGCTTTCAAAACTCATAATCTGACTTACACCAAGGTATAAAAGAAACATTACATACATCTACACAGTGGAGCTTCTAAATACTGCGGACAACAGCCGCGAGAAAACAACCTACAAGTGCAAGCCACCCTTGCCACTAAGGCCGAAAAACACAATATTAAATCAGTTTATAGTAAAATATAGATTATTAAATTAGTAATGTAGGTTCTATTGCAAAGTGGTAGGTGGTTGGAAAGTGGGTTGGGCTAAAGTACCTCTCTAGTACATTAACAATAATATGTATCCTGTAATGTTGGGGAACTATCACGTTTTGGGATAAGAGTTAAGCCACAACAAGGTATTACTCTCATAGACTGTATACAATCATGGACGACAGGGTGGCCGGCTGCAGTATAGGTCATAAACTCCCTCTTCTCCATGTTAACACACATGGACAAACAAAAATGTTGAATGTTTTTGTCATTTTAGGTTGTTCTCATTAAACTGATGCTTGTTATTGTGTAATGTTTTCTGGTGCGTTTGGTTTTAATTAGTTATTTAATGCTATAAAAATAGGTGAACGTCATGAATGACTGTTCACAAACTAAAAAAAGGCAAAAGGATCAATTTGACAACTGAAATCTTTTAAACGGCGAATCCTCTTAAGATGGAATTGCCAGTGTAATGACACAGCTGACTCATCCTACAGATGATGAGAGCTGAAAAGGTCTGAGCAGATAGAAAAGAGTATAGAATCTGTCCAACCAAGCAGACATGACACAGGAACAACAGTTACAGTGTGGAGGGGGGGAAGGAAGAGTCACAACTTACCTGCAGAGCAGCCTGTAGTGAGCAGAAGAAGAGAGGAAGGGGAAAGAGCACGAGCAGAAAATATAGTTAATCAGTCAAATTTGAGCACAAATGGCAAGACAAGATAGGGCAGTGGGAGAGAGACAATGTAAAGAGTCTTAAAATAAATAAGGGGAAGTTGGCGAGCACCATCACTGATCGAGCAAGAGAGAAGAGAAGAAGTAGGAGAAAAATATACAAAAGGAAAAGATGGGGACAACAAATTAGAAACTGACAGATGGTGAATAAAAGGACCTGTCAAAAGAGGAACTACTGCACAGACAAGGCAGACAAATTAACAGAAGCCCGACAAACAACAGCTGGGAGAAGAACTGGCAGATGTTGTCTGGAGTTAATGAGACTGTGTGCTGTAAAGTTAAAGACACCATCACTTTATATTGTGACATAACAATCCACATTGTGCTTAACCTTTTTCTGTTCAGGGTTCAAAAAGGTCCAACTAGACCATTGTCGGAAATCAACACACTCTTCTGACAAACATGCTGAGAAATATCCAGGAAATTATTCTGAAATTAAAACTATGGGGGCAAAAATGCTCTAAGATTTCATTGGCCAGATTCTGACGATTGTTGGTAACATCTTGCCCAAGCCTCTGCTTGGGCAAGATGGGGGCGGAGCACTTCTTCCATTCACTCAAATGAAAAATAAATGGCTGACATCAATTTTAAGCATACTAAGGATTTTAACATACTAAGAAATAAAGACTTGTTTTCATCCTGAATACTTTACAGCACAAGCTTGTAATACTTTAGCATGGAGCATTGTGGCTTTTAGAGAGTTCAGAGGAGGCATGTTGTGGTCAGGGGGCTTACAACACTTGACTGTAGGGTAAAGGTAAATCTTGCAAGATCCCAGTAGAGTGTAGTGGCTTTACTTTTGTTGGGTGGAGGCCTGGGTGCAATAAGAAAGGCTTTGTGACCAAAGGCACGAGCACGTTACAGACATAAAGTTAGAATACACACAGGAAAAGCTAAGGCTCAGAGTAGAGTGGCCATGTTGAGCACACATTGAATCCGTGTTTATATATTTGTGATTTCCAGGTTGCTGGACAGACGTAAGAAGAAAAAATTTGATAAGTTGGATGTGATTTTTTCGATAACATTCTAAATTGAATGCTTTAGTTTGTTCAAAATGTTTTGTATATTTGTGTTTACAATTGAGAGGAGATGAGAGCATATTGTCTGCGTGTGTGAGCGATTGTGTGCGTGTGTGTGTGCGTGTGCGATTGTGTGCGTGTGTGTGTGCGTGTGCGATTGTGTGCGTGTGTGTGTGCGTGTGTGTGTGTGTGTGTGTGTGTGTACCTTTTGCTGGATGGTGGAGTGTTTCTGCTCCATGTCTCTCTTCTCTTTGGCAGCATCCACCACCAGCTGGTCCAACTGCAAGAGACAGAACCACTGATTAGTCAACCGTACCAAACCGCCTGGTCTCACACACGTTTCACTCAGACGGTGAAATGTGTGTACTCATTAGATGCTTTCTTTACATTTATCTCACCACACCGTTCAAGACGAAGCACCTAAGGATCAATCTAAACCGGGCCACTTATCTCAAACGTTTTGACTTAACGGTAAAAAGGACATTTAAGCATGTGCACTGATGCTTCTCTCTTTGTTTGCCTTTTCAATTTTGCAAGCAAAAATAATTCCAGCAAACAGAACTGTTTTCCCATGAAGACAAGACACACTTTTCTCGCCTAAACAAAATGAACTGATCCACAGAGGCTTCATCATGTGTGAAATTATTGGATGGGGGGGGGGGGGGGGGTTGATTCTCCTCGTCTCTGGGAAAGTAAGCACTGTGCAGAGAGAGAAAAACAAAGACTGCAAAGAAAAGAGAATTACATATAAATAGGGCTTCTATGAGGTCGCAGGGCGATGGCGAAAATGTGCAAGTTTGCCTTTAGCAGCAGTGAAATCCGACTGTGTGGCCTCTTGGTAGTCTGGTGCCGCAATGTGACCTAAATCAGCAAATCTCGAGCCTCAAACACAAAAGGAACAGTATCTGATTGTAGGGCAACGATTGAGGGGGGGAGATGTAGAATGCACATGCATATGATGAGTAGGATTCAAAGTTTCTGAGAGAAGCTGAATCTAGAAGTTACATTTATCTTTGTTGATTTTTTCCACACAGACAGTGCACATTAATAAAAAACTAATGGGGCGGTTTTTCTTCTGAAGCCCCATCAACTGGTTTCCCTTCTCTATTTTTAGAGAAAATAAAATAGCTTGATAACAGATTTATGAAGTTACATATAATAGTCTTCTCTGATTCAACTCAGGACTCTTAGTGCCACGTTAAGCTATAATCATAATGATCTCTTTGTGACCCTGTCTTAAAATCACTGTCTACTTTCAATTCGGCATGCACACGGAATCAGCTACTTGGCCATAAACACTTGATGTGGGCTTCTGCTGAATAATGACTGCTGCAGCTGCAAGTTATGGTGCTAATGTGCAGGGGAATTTATTGAAACAACAAGAATCAAAAGGAAAATTCATCAGCACAAAAAAGTGTTGCCTGTTTACAACACATTATCTGCATTCATCATTAAATGCCTGTGGTGGTTTTACAGGCAGCAGTAACCACAACTGCAAGCCAGGGGGCAATTCACACTAAACAGAGACCACACCAGATAATTATATAGAGGAGGTGAGACCAACATTTTACTTCCTATCTAATGGTGGATAGGACGTTTTCTAAGAAAATAATATTCTGCTTCTTAACATTAAAGTCATTGGATCTTTTTTCTCCAGATGCATAAGAAAATGAAAATGCTTCTATCGGATATGAGAAAACAGCATTTGAGGGAGCTTGGTCTTTTGTTGAGAGAGGAAATGGGTGGACGGCAAAGCGGCAGGCAGATAACATCAGATGGGAAATGTTCTCCCATGTTGCACCATAACAACTAGTCCAGTCTGGTCCATGCTGTCTATTTGCTTCTATCTATATCTGAAAAGGCAGGTTTGTGTTTGTAATGCAGCTCTCCACATACTTTGTGTCTTTGACACGCCGTACCTTTAACATCTTATCTATCTCAGTGTGCAGCCGCTGATGATGATGCCAGCAGAGACAATTCACCTCATATATCTCACTCATCCAGCTTCTGTCACCAACAGACCACAGCACCACGCTGAAGCTCTTTCTCTGCACTTGGTTCTGATCTGACATGCTACTATGATGACAAGCTGCATGATTCACGGTAAAGACACAAAAATCCCTCTGTATTAAAATATTCCCTCAGCACATGTTCTGCTGTGAGCATCTGTGTCACGGAAAGATGCATTCGGTAGATATCTCATATTTAGAAGCAATGACGGGAAAAAGCCCCATATTTTACACAAGTCATAAAGTTGTTATGCAAAGAACTTCAAATGGAATTCCATAAAATCTAGCCTCCTCTCACTTCTATACTTTCATTTCACCTACCCCAAGTTATAGAATAGATAAAGATAAGGAGGAGTAAATAGATTCACCTCTGCTGCACTTAAGTTCATACTATACTATATACTATACTTAAGTCTATATTCTCCAAAACCAAGTCAAAGAAAATAAACTGGTAAAATGGAAAAAGAATCGCCTCACATTACCTTTTAGGTATATTAATTTAAAACAATGTACAGAGTATTCATTGTAATAGATTATTTCTTTTGCATATATACTGGTTTATTGTTGTAGACTATTTCCACCCTTGATAACTAATCGGTCACAGGCATCAAGTTATATTATCTGACCTGCTGACAGCTCCTCCACACCTCCCTGCACAGCCTATCCACCTTCTTCAGCTTCATGATGGAGGGTTCAGTTATAATCCACAATCCTTCTGGTCGCTGCTTCCTGCAGCTCGCTGTCTGGTCTTCCTTTTTCTTTTCAGTTTTGATACTGCTCCAAATTCATTGCGACGGGCTTATAAACTACACGGCAGTTATACTCCAGTTGTTCATCAGCTTGTAACCAGCCCTCTATCTCTCCCTCTTTCCCTCCCGCTTCAGGGTATTGTTCACTTCTCATCCCCCCCTCACAATCCTTGCTTTTCTTTTCTCCAGTCTTTTGAGTGTTGAAGCCACAGGCTTACAGTCCATGCCTTTCCATTCAGCTTCAATCACTTTGTGCTTTGAGAAAATTACATTCTGCTCCGTATTCCTCCCAAAAAATCTGCTTTTGGAGGTGGGTCTGTGTCTCTTCTCTGTACTCTTTGGTTCTGTCTGTGAATTTCTGGACAGTACAACTGCAGATGGTTCCAACTTCAGAGGATGAGGGTTAAAAACCACCAATCCACTTCAGAGGACCGCTGTCTCCAGTCTTCAGATCTGGCTTCAAAAATACTCTTGTTTTACTCTTTGTCAAATAAAAAACACAATTTAGTTCCGTTTTTTGTCAAATTTGTTGGTTTACAAATCAGGAAATATGTTGACAAGCTGTAATGAGCTCCCTCTTGACTCCTGTACGTGTGGCTTGGGTCCTTCCTAGGTATTGCACCCATTGTTGAGAAATGCCTTCTTCTCATTCGGCTCCTCCAGTGCTCCAGCCTCAGAGTGACCAGTTTTTATTCCACAACCTTCGGTATATATCTTGGGTTTCTTAGCAGTGTTTGCTCAGCTGACCCTCAAGAGTGTGAGTCTAGCTGCAGAAAAATCCTTTTCCAACCCCTAGCTGCTCTCTTCCTCATTCCATTCTCACTGTAACAGCAGTTCCTCTGTGATAATCATCTAAAAGTCACATTTGGGCCATCCTCTGGCCCAGAAGGAAGGCTCTGTTTGTTTTCAGAGGATGCACACAGACACACACAGAGCGGAAGCATCAGTGGACAAAAAGATAGCAGTACTACACACACAAGAGAGGTTGTCTAGAGGTAGAGGCTCAAGGTCAAAGTGTAGTTGACCTGCTCCATAATGATGTGACTAAACTCAGGATCACTCATGTACAATTTCAGAGGATTGCAAGACAAGTTATCACCTGCAACGATTCCTCTAAACTTGAGTTGAGGCCCTGAACCAAAATGTTTCAATAAGGAAGCAATACAGTCCTTTCCTACATAATAAAACCTGTTTACTTGTGACAGTGCACTGGTATGTAAACTCAGCTAACAGTTATTCTTCCACTGCACTAAAAATAGCCCCCAGTTTACTTGTGTTGCAAGTGTTTATATTGTCTGTTCTGACAGCATCGGAAATGTTGTCGGGACCAGTATCATGTATATTTTTTCAGGAAGTATTAAAATGAAAAAGGAAGTGACACTTGAATCATAAGCTAAATGAACTACATTTCCCCCCCATAACTGAATGGGACAGCAAATGTTTATGACCTAGAAAAACTGTTATACAACATCTCTTTCAATAGTTATATAACACTATGTACTAAAATCAGTTTTACGATAATTTGAGGGACGTGCTCAAAGATATACTTGTTTAATAGAATACAGAAATCAATACATAACAAATACAACTTTCACATCACTGATCATAACAAGACTTAAAATATGAAGTAACCCTGATGAAGTCATATCAACTATAATTAGAATGGCACTCAGAAGAGCACATACCACCACAAAGGCTCAACAGTCCCCGTGAATTCAAATCAAACTGAACCAAATATCACACACACATAGACATCAGTTTAGCAAAAATGCCACATTTTTTGTCATCAACAATATGAATAATGTCTTGAGAATTTCTACTAAAATTTGGAAAAGGCCCTATGTCTTTCTTACAAGTTTGATTTAATTAAGTAATTAGTATGGATAGAGCATCCATCCATACAGCACAAATAAAATTAATTTTACAAGTTGTTTCTGGCCAATTGTGTGCATATTCTTAATTATCTGGTAGCTTAGTAAATTTTGACCCAGACCATAATGTCATTAAGATTTAAAACCTAATGTTAAAAATGTGTGCAAGTATTTTTTTTAAACAAAAAGTGTCTGTCTGAGAGCAACTGCTGATGCTCCTGAATGAAGCTACTGTAATGAGTGTGCATGTGTTTATCGGCTGTGGGCTGTACCTGTCCTCCAAGGTGCTTCATAAGAGGTTGTAGTTCACTGAAGAGGTCATATCCTTGGTGAAAGAAGGTCAAGTGGGCGTACATGAAGGACAGCATCTGTAGATCAGACGGTTGTTACTCAATGAGGTAAAGGCAATGATGTTTGAGTAAGTTGATGTGTGAACAAATTATACTTACTGATTTCAGGATTTCTGATCTTCTTTTGGATTGCAGCACATTGATCTGTAATGAGCAAAAAACAAAACAGTGAGAAACTACTTTTTACCTCTGATGTTTCTTGATCATGCTTTGCTGAAAAGAAAAAAAGGCTTCACATTAAATAAGCTACTGTGACCACATCCCATCTGACAAAGTGTCAAAACGAGAAGGAACGATTAGGTAAAATGCTGAGGGATGAAACAAATGATGGAAAAAAGGCAAATGAAAGAAAGCAGACAAGCGTGAAATTAGTTGTACTGAAGTTAAATAATGTCAGCCCAGGGAGTACTGGACAGCCGTCCTTACAACTGGCACAAGGGGGAGCCCTATATCTCATGTTTGCCCTGTGGCTGCTGCTGTAGCCCTTCTCACTCAAAATCTGTCCTGGTGCATTCATTGTCTCACACATAAGCAGGGAGGGCTCTGCTCTTTTGTTCCTGTGCTTATATCTTTGTGAGAAACCTTTTACGCATTGTGAGGACATTTTTGGATTTGGCTGTTTGAGGGTTGAGACTTGGTTTCAGGGTTAGGGTTAGGATAAGGTTTTGGTTCGGCCTTTAGTTTGGGTGGTTAAGGATATGGGTAAGGGGCTAGGGAATGTATTGTTTCACTTATATAGAAGTACAAACGTGTCTGTGTGTGTCCAGAGCTCATTGCCAACATGCTGCCCGTCTGTTCTGTGAGGTTAACGTTGTAAATTAGGGATAAATTGATGGCTGGTTGAACATGTAGACCGATGCTTGCGATTCTATGTGACAGAGAGGAATTAATAACAGTTCCACAGGTAATGACTGGGTGTGGTGGATGCATATGGCCACTATGAAAAGCAGGGCTTATGATTACACTTCCTCACTCTGTTTCATGGTTAGCACAGACCATTTGGTTTCCTTTTTTGTGTTCGGTAAAGCAGGAACTTCCATCCGGTGAAGATTAAAAGTAAAAATCCTTGTTGTGGCCAGCTATATGTTTGTTGGCAGGAAGTGTCAAGGCCCCCTTTTCCCTAGCAACACTAACCACACACTTGTGTTTATACACAGATGTAACTCCCACTTAGGAAAGGAGGCTTACTTTTCCAACTACTAATCCCAGTGGCTGATGTATCATAACTTTTACAAGGCCCCTGTTTGTCTTTACAGAGATTACAGTCAAGTAGCATGTCTAATAAGCCGTGTTTAACTGGAAATGCACACAAACACAACAGCCACAAAACATTTATCAGCATTCGTTGGTAATTTGCTGGTAAATTGTGGTAATTCCAGACTTGCAGATTTGGGTGAAATTTAGGCTCAAATCAGACCTTATATAGGAGTGGCAATTTTCATGTTTGTTAGATGTAAAAGAAATAAGACATCCATATTTCTGAAGTAAGATCAGATTTTCTTTGTCATGTGTATTAATATTGTTCCTGTTGATCTCTCATTCCATCTATTAAATGAAATCTGAAGATGGCAAGTGCAGCGGCTCTTTGCCCTTCTGTTCGGGCTCTGTTTTATCTTGTGTGAAATCTTTTTCGCTTGCTGAGTTTCTGCAAGCAAGGTACATCCCTGACCGTCAGGAATATATAAGGTTGTTTTACCTGCATGTTATAATCGATGAAATGTATTTTTTTTACTACTATGCACCCACCATGAGTAGCACTCATAATTTTGTTTTATTTTTGTACAATACAAATACTCTCCACTCTATTCTATTTTATTTCTAGGCTTGATAACCATCAATGAAACAAACCCCGAAGGGTCAAGTTTAGTATTTTACGACACAGCTCTACGTGGCACGCAGGGTAAAACAGACACGCTCCATTCTTAAAATGCGATGAATGCGGGTACGCCTTACCACCCCTCACATACATTTTCCTCTCCCTCTGCCATCTTGCATGTCACTGTAAACTGTGCACTGTATAATTAAGCAAAAATGCAGCAAAAACAATCTAAAAAGAAAAAAAAAAGAATAAAACTACAATCAGTCTCAAATGTTTCCTGCGAGAATGGCTGCATAAGTTAGCTGCATCGTAAAAAAGTGCTGATGGCACAACCCTAAATGTGAAACTTTAAAAGGAGACCAATTTAGATCAGCTGTGCTAGCTGTTCAGCGTATAGATTTCCAATGAGCACACTAAGAGGCAAGATAAAAAAATCAACCAATTTTCTCACAGCCAGGCTCCGTTTTATGAGCCAGTGATTATGTAGTGGGACAGTGGAGAAGACTGCCAGACCTATTTTGAAACCTGATATTGGGGTTTCTGTTCAGTCTAATTTTGGAGCCACATGAAGCATTGTCTGTTCTTTGAAGTCGGATTCAATATCAGGGCCGGCAGTTTCCCTATGAGATAAGACAGCACACATTCGTCAGTGAGAGGAAAGAGGAAGGGCCTCAGCTGATGTGTTCAATGAGGCATGAGCACTACTCACAGCCCAAGATCAGATTTAAACAGCGTTACAAGTAGATGTAGTATGCCACTGAGTACTATCAAATCCTTGTGAGCTGCTGATGTTTTGGGGTTGAATTATCTCTGCTGTGGTAAACTTGAATATGACAGGTGGATGAACTTGAATGCAACACAATCAAACACAGCTGTGGTTCACTCTTGACTGTAACACGTCAGCGTTTTTAACCTGACTCAGCATATTATCTTCCCCATGCAAATGTTGGCTATGAGTGTACAGCTCTGCTTTTTTTCTTAAGCTTCCATGATAAAAGCTGCATGTCAGCAATCTACTTAATTCAGTTCAAATCAATTTTTCTTAACTAAATTACAACACACATTATCTCAGGACCCTTTACAGAGTAATGTCTAGACTTTACACTCATAAAGACATCCAGACGTTCCCACAGTGAGAATGCAATTGGTGACACAGGAGCAAACTACTTCCTTATATATATATATATATATATATATTTATATATAAAACTCCACATTAAAAGAAATTCCATTATGACCTCATGTCCCATAAGAGTATGTCCACCACTTTTCTATAAGATTAACTTTCAGCTGCTTCTTGATATATGTAACAAAGCTTCTGACTGTGAAACAACATGTCACCCAACTGTTGTATCAATATGAGAAAAACTGATTATTTTAATATTATTGGCAAGTGTCCCTCCTACCTGTAAGACGTAGTCGAGCACGATGTGTCGGAAACACTTGCGTGTGGCAGTGAGGATGTTGGTGGCCTCCTCCACCTCATGCTGCTTGTTGCGGGGCGCCTGGGCGTTCTTTATCAGCGCTGCCTCCTTTTCATCGCTAACTTTATCAAACTGCTTCTTGGCTTCTTTAAACTTACGCAGGTCACTGGCAAAGAGGAAACAAGGTGCATTGGTATTATTAGTTCACATTTCAAATTGTGTGGGAGGAAAATTGGGGAATAAGGTCAATTAACACATTTGAAGATACTCAATTATGATATATATACAGATTTTCGAGATAATGTTAATAACAGTTTTTATCAGTACTAATACTTAAAATCATGTTACCTGAGTAGGGTGGATAGACTCTAGAGTTATTGTAAAGGAATGTCAAGTGGTGGAGATTATAGTAAAAAAAAAACCTTGGTCAAAAGTTTAAAACAAACTAAATGATTTGGTGAAACTTCTTGACCCTGCTCTTGTGACTGGAAAGCTGCTGCGTATATGTGCAAGCGATTGTGTAATTTTGAGGAGGATAAACAAGAATCCTTGAGCATTGTGATCCACATTAATTGTTTGTTGTGTTTTGCCTGAGTGAGATTAAGTCACTTCGGAGTGCTGAAAGGTACTGACTAGTTGTGAAGGAAGTATGGCTGCGGCTTATGTGGGTGTTTAGCGCTGTTGTGCAAACGGCAAAAACTGCTAATCCTTGTAATGAAATACAACAGAATCCTCCACTGCTTCCTGCACCTATGTTAGTACTGTAATATTCAGAGCTGTATCATTGGAAGCAAAATGAGGGCCGCAGTAGATTTGAAAATAGAACTGTGGGCAATTTTCTTTATTATATGAAATCAAATTTTTCAATTTTGTGGTTATCTTAGTGTGATGTAGTTACATGCTCTGTCTAAATCCATTGCACATCAGATATGAAACGTCCCTCGAGCTTCTTCTTCATATTCATAAGTTTAAGACAAGGCGTTTTGCGTTCCACATTTATAATAACATGGATTTGAAATGCAGGTGTGTTATGTTTGTCAAGTATTCTTCATTTTAATTTATTTACAACTGAACTTAATCCCTCCGTATTAATGTGCTCTGCCTTTTTGACAGATGAAACAAAACTGTTTATTTAGGTCATTCTTAAAAAAGCTCTGAATGCTTTAAAGCAAACACCTTCATTGATTATTTTCAATTGTAACAGCACTTTATACTCACTCTTTGACAAACGTTTGAAGCTGGGTCTTGATTGATCTCTGGGCTTGATCAAATAATATCTGCGAAGAGACAGAAAGTGTAAATGATCCTCCCTGTTTTGAAAAAAAAGGGGTCTCCCTTGTTATTTGAATATGTCAATCATTAAAACGACTCAAGGCTACAACTCCCCTCATCAAGATATTAACAAGAGATATTACGTTATTCGTTTAGTCTCGGTTGCGAGTTATACCCCTATTAACATCAATGCTTCCTTAAAAAGGAGCTCCGACACAGAAAAAAGGAAGGACAAAAACTTCAGTGGGGTTTCGTGGCCGGACAAGACAAGATGACGAGTGTGGCTGTGATGAGACGTGACTACTGAAAACAGATTGAGCTCTGTGTTTGAGGGGATCATGTGCTGGAAGATGGCTGACTGGTAGAAAAAGAAAAAAAAAAGAACTATCTGACAGTCAGCTGATGTGACCACAGTCTGCATTGTTGAGTCAGTCTCACGCACTGTGGCGCCTGGAGGCGTTTAGGGGACGAATCGAGGAAACGTATAAAATGATTCACAAGGAAAGACTCTGGTTTAAAAAGTGCAAATTAAAACACACCTGGACAAATCCTAACTGAACTCTAAACCAATTCTGGGAAAAACCTTTCAAAAATACACTGGTGAGGATTACATTTTAGGTTGGTATCACTACAAGGCAAAGTTTAATGCTGAAGCTTTAAAAGCGTCAATAATGTTGAATGCATTCGTTTTAAACGTGAGGTTCTCTATCAATCTACCTTGTGTTATCCTTTTTTTCCTTTTGTTTTGATTGTTCAATTGGATCAGAAAACGAGGTCCAACTTGCCAATTTTCCATCAAATGGACAGTGTAAAAACAAAAGGTTTAACTATGTCTTTTTTGCCCATCAATTGATGCAAAAAACAGGCAAAATAAAGGTAACCTATTTCTAATATAAATAATCAGGGGTATGGGCATAAACAATAACAACAATGAATGTATGGAGTGTTTGGGACACTACAATCAAACAGACTCTTCAATTATGATATTACTTTTTCTTTATTGTTCCCGAATAAATCCCATAGCACTGTTTAACTCTTCATCAGCCACAGACAAGACGTTCTAAAAATATCTCACATCACAGATGTCACATGATCGTGTTACGCGGACTGGAAACTCACTATGAACATGTTAATATAAACAAGACATGACAAGAGCGAGATCCAAAGAGGAACTGTCAGTGTGGAACAAGTCTTCTTTTTTTGCTGAAAGGCATCTTAATGAGAACACAAGCAGAGGAAGGTTGTGTCTCCATTTTTAAATGTCAGCGTCATGTCTACCAGATTCTGACAACTGAGACCAACAAGGGGATACTGGGAGAGAGAAGCCACTTAATCAGATCTGCCCCACCGGGCTCCTCCGAGGGTTTAATAGGGGATAGAAAAAACTAAATAAATGATAATTAAAACAAGGGATAAGGTGTAATATATATTTATTATCTGACATCTAGTGGCTGAACAGTAAACCTATATTACTCTGAATAAAGCCTACAATGTGTTTTCTAAATTTTCATTTGCCTCCATGATAACAACCATATTGTAAAAAGCTGACCATGACTGTGTTTACTTCAGTAACGCATGATTTACTTCAACAGATAAACACTCAAGGAAAACATGCAAGGCAGCAAACTGATTTTACAACAGAGACTCGCTTCGCTGCTGACTTTACACGCCTGAGGAGGAAGGTTTGTTTTTTTCTTAAGTGACCATAAAATCCCAAAGCTATGTTGACATTCAAGTCATGGTTTAAGAAAAAAAATAGTTTTTTTGTTGCATCTGACCCAAAGCCTTTTTCTTTAACCACTTTTTATGGAGGGCAGTGTTTGCTTCTGCAGCCAGACATTTTCAGCAACATTCTGCTTCACATTTTTCAAGTTCCTCAAGGTTCGAAATAGCCCCAATGAAAGCAGCTGCACATTAAATGTATTGCAATTTTTCTTGTAGTCTGCTTCCGTTCTTCCCAGCAGTAAATTAAACTCTTGAGAGTTAAATAGCTGTCCCAGACTGAGTTTTGTCATCACGCAGCTGTCGAGCGGAGCGAAAAAGTAATGATAATACATTCAGTTTCACATGGCAGTGATAGCATACCGTGTGATAGTTGATCATCTCCTGCAGGCTCTCTGCAAACTTTGTCAGACTGGACTGTGGAGAGAAGAGGACAGACATGAAGGCAGACAGAGAGAAAAAGAGAGAGAGAGAGAGATTGTCAGTGTGTATTCTTACACCCGACAGTTAAGAATACAACAATGAAATACAAATAAACTGCACAGGGCAAACTATAAAAAGTAGGCTGCACAAACCACAAATGGAATGAAATGCAAATTTCTGCCAAAGGCTAAATCTAAGACTGCACAGTGACACTCTGTCAGATCGGTATGGTTTAATGTAAACTGTGTTTTGTTTTGGAGACAGAATGGTAATTGGGAAAGAATTATTTTGGCAACGCTTCTAACTCCAAATACAGGCAGTGGCTGAAGTTCAACCCCCAGGGAGAGGCAGTGAGGCCCATACACAAAGACAGAGAGGAAGTGCTGGCCTTGCCGTTCAAAATTCATGTGAGAAAACAAAACAAAACATCTGTGCTTGACAAGACCCAAAGGATGGTACAGGAATTTAATTGGGCTTTTTTAAATCTAAATATGGATTTCATCTGTTAATGTCACCGAGGATGAAGGCGTATTACTACTCATTCAAACTCTGATGTTTTTTTAACACATAATACATGTCAATAGAGGCCAACACCCACGCACTCAAAAAAAAGTAATACTATTTCAATGTTTGAGATCAAGACAGGGTTTTTTATAGTTTACCTCGATAACCTCATCTCTGGTGGACGACTGGGCTAATTCTCGGATCCCATTGACAAACTGCTTGTTGGCTGCGTTGTAGGCTTTCCCAGCATCGATCATCCCAATACACAACTTCACCAACTAGAGAGAGAAAGACAAAGAGATAAACACTTAAAAGGGGGACAAAGAAATAGCGAGACGTAGTAATGGACAGAAACAGAAATAGATGATAAAGATTCCGTAAAAACACTTTAGAAACTGAATCACAGGGCTGAGTCACAGTGGTGGGGCGATGAGGAGGGCGGGACTCTGTTAGTCCAGGAACCATATGCTGTGATCTTCTAAGCTCGAGGCCTCGTCCTTAGCTAGTGAACAAGCTCTGTAGAGATCCATTGTTAGAAAGAATCCTTTTCCTAACAGGGTTGGGTAGCTGTAAGGCTTAACAATAGATTGTTTGGCTGTGTTTTTTGACTTTGGGCAAGTTAATTTGAGCTGAATGGTTGAAATGAACTGTGATGATGCACACCATGAATGTGACAGCAATCTGAACCAGCTAAAGGAAATATCCCCAATAGGCAAAAACCTATTGTCATTAAAAAGCATGGATTACTGTTTTACCTTTACTTAAAAAGTCAAGCAGATATTCAACAAATCCCACTGAGATACAGAAAACCATGACGCGGAGAACAAAAAATCTGCATCTTTAATTTACTGTAAGAAGAATGTTTAACCATCATAGTATCAACCATAGACTATATGGAGAAAGACAAAGCTACTTGATCATCGCCAGGGCTGTAGTTGGGAGTACAGGCATGTTTACGACGTATACGCAACTTTTAAAATACAAAATAGTGTTTACGCACAGTTTTATGGTGGTTAACTCAATTGAATTTTTTATTTTTATTTACTTACATGACAAAGTTTACATCAAAATGTCTTTTAAACGCTTACTATGTCCCTGTTGCTGGTTCAGGATTGGTGCTGTATTGTGCCCGCTGACCTGCGCTCGCCTCAGCACAACACTGGAGCGCTAGGTAGGGGAGGACCCGATTGCCAGTGCGTACTTCGCACCCTGACAGTGTCTATATTAAAGTCTTACTCAATCTGTCAGAGGATGTACAGGGGGACAAGGCCAGAGACAAGCCAACATTTTCCCACTCACAGGATGGCCTCTGTAGCAGCCAGTTCACACAGTAGAACAAATGAACAATTAAGCAATGTTTTTCATGGGTGGTACTCACTTTGTCCAGCTTGGATTCCAACTCACACACATCCCCCTCTACTTCCTCTATGGTGGCTCTGTTGGGACAGAAAAAAAGATTGAAATCAAGTGTCAATGGTATCAACTCCACTGACATGGAGACATGTTTATATGCTTGATTAGAACACAGAGAAAAGATACACTGGAGGGAAATCATTGTGTGAAGAACCCTGTGCCAATATGATTCACCATCTTTGCCACGTTATTATCAATTTCCAATATATCATCTGTCACCACATACAAACATATCAGATAAGAATGAATGAATCAAACAAAATCATAATCTACACAGTGCTAGCTACGGTCACACTCTTATGTGAAACAGAACACTTGTTGCATGTCAATCATTTTTTAAATACAAGAGAGACTTAAGTTAAACGCAACAATTTCGCTTCACCAGCGCGCACATACTCTACAATTACATCCTCTGAAAAGTAGAGCTGTAATACATGACAGTATATACTTGTGAAGTACTGAGACAAGCACATGCAGACACTCACTCCATTAGAGGCAGCCAAACTGAGAGCTGCCATTTTGGGTAATGCCGCAGGGCTGGAGTCAGGTCTGGCATTGTGCCCTTAAAAACCTGACAAAGCACAGCTTGGCTCTCCACAGGATCAACAGCCTACGAGCTTCACGGTGCCTCGACAGGCGAAGAAGAAACTCAAAGACCTTATCCCAGCACAGCCTCCCTGAACTAATCCCTACACCGTTCAACGCGTTACTGTGACCTTACTTCAGTCTGGTACCCAATAGATAAGTGGCAGATGAACATCTTTTTAACACTGTAAACTTAAAAAGTGGGCAAACAGTTAATAAACAAGACATTGTAACCAGAGATTCTGTTTAGAGGTCAGGATACAGCAGCAGAACAGACTGAACTCAGCTGCACGATATCACCACAACACTTAGGTGAATTGTTTTCAAACTCTCACCGGATTCAGCAAGAAGCCAATAAAGTCTGAGCTGATGCTGTCAGCCCTGATCAAAAATAAAAGCAACAACAAGCACCAAAGGAAAGACAAGACAAAAGCAGTGGTGTGTCACACAATTGTTACACAGCTCAGACGCATGTTCCACATCAAAAAGAGTTTAGCGGTAATAATTTGCAGAAAGGAAACTTTACACAATAGAAACATTGAAAAGGCCTAGTCATACTGGGGCCACTGGAGCAATTGTATGTGTTTATGGTAGAAATTATAATCGAGATCTAGGCTGTTATCCTCCTGCACTCAGGGTAAATCTCTGAAGATAGGAATATTAGTTTTAAGCTTGAATGTTGATTACATCTTTTCTACATTTAAGGGAACACTGACAAAATATGCAGCACCGTGTGCTTGCCTGTATGTGTTGGGGATTAAGAAAGGGCCCCCCCGCAGTAGCAGCAGACGGTGTTCCCCTACCCCCCCCCCCCCCCCCCCAAGCTGCTTGTTCTTCCATATGGTATCAGACTGACAGCTGCCAACATCTGGCCACTGTCAGGGAAAAACAAGAGACAGACTGAGCTGTGTTTTCAATAAGGGATGTGGGGACGAGCAATTCACATACAGATGTAAAGAAAGCTCCTGCTGAATGTATAGAACAGATTTATACAACATAGTTATATCTATTGTCTCAATGTGTTCTGACTACAGACAACTCTACAACTACAGCCAAAGATTTTAGAATCAAAAAAGTGCTTGGTGTGGTATAATTCATCACGTTTATTGAATTGTCTTTTGCAGTTGTGCCACATCAGCAAGACACAACACTGAACAAATGCAACCTTTAAGCCTTGGAAGACACTCCTGCAACAGAAAGTAATTGATTTGACTGCATAAGATAAAGCACTGTAGGTCGTCTGTCCTTAGAAACTGCAATAACTTTGCTGAAATCTCACGAGGTAGAATGCTTATTGGAGAAAAACCAATTATCTGGCTGCATAACAGCCTCAGTGGGACCAGGAATCTGCCTTCATTAAGTCCATGACTAACTCACCAAACCCTCAGGACTGCTTCTCCACTGCTAATCTGAGATCAGAGCTAACTGGCTGGTTTATTCGGTAATAACCAGAAAAGCAGGCACGGGGGGCAAGTCCATCTTTCAGCAAGCTGGATTATATGAAAACCAAAACCTCACTGTTGAGTCTGCAAAACTAACATGAGCCTAATTCAGCCAAATATGTTAACATCCAGCCCCTTCGCACTAAACCCACACCCCCTCAAGGCTGTATTGTGAGCCCTATTTGGTTCATACAAACCTAAACTGTAACACCCTTACCGTGAAAGATTTTTGAAATATGTAACATGGGAGCAGCTTCACAGAGATGAAACACTGTACTGTCCATTATCACGAGGCTTTACTCTCAATCCAAACACAGCAGGATTAAATGAGGACTTCAGACGAGGAGGCCAGTAACAGGGTCAAAAGCAATTAAGAGCTTCTTTCCCTCTCACAGACCTCAACCTCGGTCAAAAGCTAAAGCGCATGTTACGAGCACTGTTTGCCTTTGTCAGCTGCTTCAGGCAAAGTCCATTTCTTTAACGACTTCCTCTGAAAACCTGTAATTTCGGGATTTAAGAGAATTTGGCCTGTTCTTGTATTTTTCTTTTTATACACAAGACATTTTGCAGTTACAGTACAAATGCAAAGATTACTACAGCAGCAGGCTCGCCAACAGTACTGCTTGAAAAAAAAAATCCCCTGTAGTTTTGTCCTTGATAAAAGTATCTGACCCAACCTGCTGCAGTTTACCTGCCCCGGGGCCAACAGTAGAACACCTGCTGAGGATGCTGCTCTCAGAGGTAAATGCATTTAAATGAGTCAATAGCAGGAAGGGTGACTGGGAAAAGGTCAGACACATTCAGCTGTCTTTCTCTGGGAAGAGATTAGTTTGGGAACTCAATCCTTTGTCAGTCCTTCACTCTCAGGTTTTTTTAACTACATGAACATGACTGCGTCCACCTGATATTGAAATTCAAGTCTGCAGAGTGAACTTGTGAAAGTGCTGACAGAGGATAAGAAAGGGAGGGGCTCTGACAAAAAGTAAATCTGGGCCATTGCCTCACAGCTCTGACCTTGGAGCATGTCCAACCTGCCTGAGTCTAGATAATGAGCAGAGGAAGAAAGAGGGAGAGAACCAGAATCAGACAATGGAAAATGACAAATGGTTTTGTATTTATATAGCGCTTTTCTAGTGGAAAAATGAGGTGGACACAAATATTTGTACTCATACTAGAGAAAAATTTATCACAAACAGAAAAAGAGGAGAAGAAACTTCAGAGAAACTCTGGCAACATTGAATTTCTACTGATAAACTGCTGCTGAACCAGCAGTCTTTCCAAAGCTAGTCTGAACTAAACTGAGTTGATGGTTTTATTGAGGATTCTCAAATACACAACAAAGATTCGGGGAGGGCTGTAACAGTAGAATTCATTGTGTGATGCATACTCCCTGTTTGGTGTTACATTTCCAGTACGTCTTGGGATATATCTTGATAAATGTTATCACTTAAATGGAAGATGGTTGATCACAAATCCCCAAGAGTTCAAAAGTACGGGGATATAAACATTTATTTGGAGAAAGCTGTTACCTCAGTTGCCCTTGTGGAAATAAAACCCTTAAGCCTTTTCACTTAAGGGCCAATTTTTCCTCAAACTGAGTTGCCCAGGACCACAGCCGGGACAATGTCACATTTGCTCACTGGTTAACTTCATTCTTGATTGAAAAGGTCAACTACCAAATGAGCTTATTGGAAGTTTGCAGGTCAAACAAAGGTGTTCTGACTTTACCTGACAAGGTCCTTCAGTGGGTGCATGAAGGTGCACCTAATAAGTAAATCATATAGTTTACGGTTAGAGAGACTTTATTAACGAGGAGGGTACATAAAACAAATATTTGTTGTCAGTTGCATAGATTTTAACACAAAGATATTGCACCTACATTATCTTGGAAGGTACGTTAGAGTGGTGTTGAAACAAAAATAAGTGCAAATTGACTACGTTTGGATTAAATCAATTATGGGTCGAGTATTGAAAACTAGATAAAGAGATAGAAATCACTGAAGTTTTATACAAAAATGACAATTGTTTTTAGTTCTCTGTCAGTGAGGGCAGAATTAATCTGAATTCTCCCAGAAAACTGAAAATAAGATGTTTAGTTGACCCATATTTCCCAAACTTTAAGAAAATATATGACTGTGAAAAAAATGTATCACAGCATTGCATATGGCCTCAATAATCTCTAAAGAGCCCACATGGGGCTATAACAAAGACTAGATGATAAGGATACAGCTCACATGATGTAGGTATTCGGCTCTGTGAGTAAAGTGAGCCAAACATCTGATATGTGGCGCCTGTAAACGCAACAAAGGTGGCAGCTGCCGCCAAAGCAGACCAGCATTTGGATTGATGTAAAGATGTGATCATGATGACGGGGATACGGAATTGTTGGAATTTTGTCTTGTATGTCAGATGCAACATTTGCGAAATCCCATCAAATTGGGACAAGGTACCATGATACATCCAACTATATGTTACTATCAGAATGACATGAGTTCAATCCATTGCTTTTTTGAAATGAAAATGTATCAAAGAGAAGAAATGGAAAAACTGAAAATATTCACATTTAAGAACAGTAGCCAATTATTTCTTCTATTCCTCAAAAAACTGATTATTAGAATTGAGGATAATTTTTTGTTGATTTTATTAACAAATTCTGTCCCAGCTCCTAACAAAATAAGTGTCATATGAACATCTCAACATGGATTTGCTATGACGACACAGTGTTTGAGTTTGCTCACTCGGCTGTAAAGAGAAATCTAATCCACATAATTTGTTGACCTTTGGAACCAAGGGAGGACTCACTCTCCATGACACAGCAGGACTGGTCAGAGGACATTTCAGCAGAAAAGTAATAGGAAACATCACACAAAGGATTAGAACCTCTATTCACTAATTGAACCACATAAATTAAGGAACCAAGACATCTCGGTGAGGGTAAAGCTGGCGACAGCCCATGAAGAAAAGAAGAAAAGAAGCAAGAAAGAGACTTCTTCAGTATCACTGAGGAACTTTTTCAGTCCTAGTTCTCTTTAGGTTAACTTAACAACACGCAACACCACAATATAAGTCCAAAGTACTGAATGACTAGAACAGAAGGCAACTGCTTGAATTTCATCAGTCTGATAAATAAAAAGATGTTCTAATATTTGCACGATAATGATATATGTCAGTATCTCCTACCATGTCTTTTAAACTTTTAAATATCACAAACTAACTTTTATGCTTCTATCTCGAAGCCTATTGACTTGGGTTCCACTCAGCTCTTGACATGTAGTACAACAATGTACATTAACTGTTGCATCTAAGTTACGTAGCCACCCATCACTAGGCCCTGTCTACCCAAACCAATGACCGAATATTGCAAACAAACACGTTGGAAATTGGTTTGTAGGTATTTTGATCTAGAAAATGAAAATACATTTCTATGTCAGCTGTGTCAGAAAAAAGTAGCATAACTACACAAACATGGCTGATACATAACCACAAGACAGTTGACATTAACTGGCATATAGAGAAGGCTGCTGGCGCTAACACTGTTAATGTTAGCCAAACTCTGCTAACGTGGTATTTTGCGAATTTAACCACCATTGAGAGCGGACTTGTAGGTCAGTCTAACTGCCTCTCAGGAGCTGCTGTGGGCCAGGAGAACGGTTCAGTTTTTTACCATCTCTCTCCATTCCTCTAATTGTAAGTTCACATACAAACATCTTTTTGTGTTCAGAACATAATTGCACTTTAAACACTTTTCACGACCCATCATTAAAAAACTGGAAGAGAGGACAAACCCCCACCTGTTAGTCAGAGCTATAGAGCACTGTCTCCAGTAAGAATGAAGACATCTCATTCTTCCGCACTGATTCACTGACTAGTCTCCAAAACAAAGAGTGCAGGCTCTCTGACTGTGGGTCTGGCTGTTGGCAGCCGGCCGTGTGCACTCTGCATGCAGGACTCAAGTCATTGAGCACGTTTGTAATTTACGGAGCCAGCACACGTCTTCAGTTGAGCCTGTGGCACAAACGAAGCTGGCACTTCAGAGATATAATGAGCTCACATCAAAAGACCACCTGCTCTTCACTTAACTTTCCTAATAAGTGGAAGATATTTTCTATTGCAGATGTTCTGCACTTTGGGGGATTGTATTGTTTGAATGGAAATCTGTTTCCATTGTACGATCTGAACTGCTGCCTATATAGGGAATGTCATGAAGGGCTGTAATGATTAGTTAACTCATTTCCTTCACCAATTAACTTGTGCTTTCAACCCTATCTGTTTGTTTATTTGTTTGTCAGCAGGATTACTCCATAACAAATTAGTGTTTTCCACAAAACTTGGTGGCAAGATGGGACATGGGCTTAGAAAGAAGGAACTCTTTCACCTTCTTTTTAAATACACTTATTTACCAAGGACTAATTAATGGATTTTATCAATAAAAATCTGTCATATTTGGGGACTGATATAGGCGTGTCTATAGTGACCCAAACTGAGTCATTTAAGGTTGAATATCTGCCAGCACTGAGTCCAATCCCAAATTTATATTTTCCTGCATAATACAGCCTCACACTCCAAAGCCGGCTTACTTCAAAATGTAGTATGACAAATCCAATTAATTTATTACTGACAGCTTTTCTTTGATGTTTCCTAATTATATTTTGTACAGTGTCCCGCGGTATTTAGTAATTTCTTCTTCCTTCCAGTGTTTTTGTTGTCAACACTGTCCCAATCTTTAAGTCAAAAATGTTGTTTGCCTTAGTGTTTATCCTTTTCAGTCCAACACCTGCCATGAAAGCTCTATATTAGGAATTAAAAGGTGTATTCTACCGCACTATCATAACAGTGGTGGCTATGGTGAACAATTGAACACTTTGAATTTGTTACTGTGGATGGAAATGTGCAGAATGGGGTGAGCTTCAGTGCTGTGACGAAGATCCTGTGATTGTTAGAGAGCAGAGCAGTGCTGATGGGGAGGAGGGGTCCCGCTGTGGTAAAACCCACCATTACACGCACGAGCTTCAACAACATCAACTAGATGAGGTAATTACTTAAATATAAACACTGACAAAGGCTATGGGGAAATTCTGCCTGATGATGTAATGAATGAACGTTAAGGCCAATTTTTGTGTTGACTGTTTATCCTCGGCCGTCCTACGTCACACACAAACTGTAGGAAGGAAACTCACACTGAGTAGAAGGTGGAAGTCACAGCCAAGTGTTTTTAGAAATAAACGCTGAGATTGTTTGAGATTTGTAATTTGGTCATTAATGTAATGTGTGTGAGAGAATCAATTTAAAACTTAACTATACAAAATGTACAATCATTAACTTGATTGTTGATCAATTAATTGATTAAAATATGTTAAAAATAAGGTCTGTACCATTCTAAAAGAAGATTAATTAAATGTTCTTTATTGTTACAGCTCAGATAAGATAACAGTACATGTATGTACATTATTTGCTTGGGTGTACTTTCGCCTGCAGTAGCATTAACAAAAGAGTATACCTCATATTTCATTAGCTGTTAATCTCCTTAATTAATATCCATTAAAAGGGAAATGGCCTGCAGCTCAATTAAATCAACCTGCAACAGCCCCGGGCATGCTAACAAGCCTGTAACAGGACTCTCAGGGGAAACTAATGAGAGTGGATCACAGAATGAGCTCTCAGAGACTGATGGTGCTCTGCTGCTTCTGCAGCTGCTGTCAGTGACTCAGGGGGAACTGTGCGACTGGTGACTTCATGTCACTGGGCTCAGCCAACCTCACAAATCAGCCAAACCAATCAGGAGCGAGTAATCACATTATGGCGATAAGGATGAGAATCAAGAGAAACATGTTGCTGTTAATTACCGAAATTAGCTCATCTGGTTCAGGCAATTTATGTCTACTCTGCATAAAAACATACCCACCATTCTTTTGTAAGGTTTTAGGATTTCACTTCTTGATGTAAGGCTTTCTTGAACCCCCTGTTAAAGATATAACACCTCAGCTTCACATATGTTACAAAGATTGGTCAATGCCATGAAAATCAAGCCTTAAACTATCAATACAAATATCATATTGCTAACATAATATGAAAAATATACAGCAGCTACTTTGGGACCTTTCAGAAGAGAAAGGCATATTGCACGTGGAGCAATACTTGTGTTTATATACATGTGGAGAGAAAAGCCACAGTCCTCTGAATGGGAATTTAAAACTCTCATAGTTTAAGAGGAGTCAGGAAAGCTCTCATGGCAGAGTCTAATGTCTACTCTCAAGTGGAAAACTAGGCTACCAGGGTTTACTGCCAAAAATACATAATTCTTTGCACTAGTGCATTTCTCCTCCGGGCTGAAAGCATGGTATATAACCAAAGACAGCTTCCTAACTCAAATGAGGATGAGAGCAGAAAGTGTAGGGTGTGCCAAATCACCACTTGAAAACAACCCTCTCTGCGTTTGGGGGCTTCATATTCGCTGGCACAGAGTTGAAAGCAAACACCAAAATGGAAACAGATGTTGCAGCAAGGGAGAGCTGCTTCACACTGGTGTATATTCCATGTTTTCATCCGTTCTCTCTTTCTCTCCTGCCCTGTCCTCTTTTCTGGCTAAACATACAGAGTGGGGTTTTGTAAAAATGACATTAAAACGATGGTGGTCAAAGTGGAAAACTGCCGTGAAAACCTCAGATCAGCACCAACTCGTCAGGATGAACCTGCAGACGACTTTAAAGTCAGGAAACTTTGACAGATGACTCCAAAACAAGGCCAAAGGTCGATAAAAATATAGATAGAGATGAGAGGGAGAGATGAGGCTATGCGCTTAGCCGTGGCACCCAGCAGCCGAGGATCATGGGAAGTGGCTTCCCATCAGACTAAGTGATTTGCCAGAGAGCAGAAGGTTTGTATAATGTTTCAATTCATACACCAGTATTATGAATGCTTTGGTAAATGTCACATTTCTGCTACAACCTGTAATAGAGGTTCAATAAATATTTTCTAATAGGTGCTAATTACATTGTCCATGTCTGGATCAGATTTACAGCTTCTGTCACATGTAACTTGTCACAGTTGTACGACACGCTTTACAGCACAGGAACAGCTTGTAATCAAAAACAACTCATAATGACCAATTGGAAACTGTAATTATACATGTGAATGATGGAAAACAGGTGAAACAGGTGGACATTACATTGAGAAAAAAAGCAGTCTTCACAGATGAGAAGACAGAAGTAAATAAAGTTAGCAATGTTTGTAATAAGTTTTTAATTAGGCAATTGTTTTAGCTCCAAGTTGTTAACAATAGTCTGAGGGGTACAATGCATATTTATAGCTGCACATTTGAATGAAATGTGATTTCATATGTCCAATCTACATTCAATAGTTGAATTCAAAAGTCTTTGGGTCTGCCTGTCGTAGTTCACTATCTATTAATGGTCAGGGAGGATACTTAAAACATAAATGTCTAACTTTCATCAGGGAAGAAAGATTTAAAGTTCATGGGAACATGGGATTGTTTATGGACTGAGAGTCGTTGGTTAAAGGTTTAACTTTCAGACAATGTGAGTTTACCACAGACTCTGTCTGCGGCTCAGCTTAAGTAGCGTCCTCACTTTACTGTAACAGCACTGACACAGACGGCTTCGAACATCCTGCAGCAACTCAGCACTTTCTGTTATCCACAATCGATCGAATGTGAGCGGAATTGAAGGAGACGAGACCAAAATGTTAAGATAATGGGCTAAAATTATTGATCCTTTTCTTGGTTGGCTGAGTGACCAATGGTTGTAATTTTTCAAGCAAAACCTGGACAAGACACAAAATACGGCCAAATAGCCGGATTCTCTACTTTTCTTCATGATTCTTTTGATGTAGTTTTACATAAAAGAGGCATTTGTGGACATCACTTTAGATGTTTTTGTACCATTTTTGACAATTAGACCCACTGACGAATACAATAATGAAACTGCTGGTTGCGACAACTACAAGCACTCAGCGGTTGTGCTTTTGAAGAAATGCTTGTGAATAATAGACCAATTAGATTGTTCAGCATCATTTTCCAACCAACTTCAAGTCACACAGCTGACTGGGAACTTTTCCTTTATCCAAACCCCCAAAGGAAATGCTCAGATTAAAAAAAGATCCATTCTTCTGCAAACAACTTTCTAACATCTGTTCCTCGTTTTTGTGGGAGAGGATGTTGCAGCAGCAGCAGCGGAGGGAGCGGGGGCTGAGGGAGGAAGGAGGGAGGGGCTTTCTCAAATCTCTGTACGACGCAAATTCAGGCGAAGGAGGAAGTTGAGAGCTAACATCCCATCTGACAAAAACTTCTCCTTGACAAAGTGGAAGAGAAGAGTGAGTGATGATGTGAAAGCTCCTCGGAATACATCACATGATCAGCCACCACCTGACCCAACTGCTAGGGGCTCATTTACACTAAAGTGACGATCCATCCATTACTTAGAGGTCATACCTTCTGCTAAATACTTACTACTACTAGTACTTCTACTAATTATAATAAAAACAATAACCACTGATGTATAATGAAAATAGATGGTGAGTTTTGGGATGTATTACCTACTGTGGTCAATACCTGAAAAGCTGAGTCAGTCAATTAGTCCGTTATAAAATAAGTTACTGATGAATTTGATGCTGGGCAGCTAATCATGGAATAATAATATTGAAAGTTTATTGGTGTCAGCTTCTACGATGTGAATATTTGTCACATTTTCATTTTACATCTCAAAGTTTTCTTCATCTTCAGTAATAAAGAACAAAAGATGTTGTTTAGAGGGGGGGGGGGTCTAAAATTATTAGAGTAATTGATTAGGTGATCAACAGGAAAGTTATCCTCTATCACATCTCTTTTGATAGTTGATTAATCAAGAAAAAGGAATGAACTGATTGATTAATGGGGAGACAATGCCAAACATTCTGTAAATCCAGGCTCCAATAATAACATTTGCTGCTTTTCATTGCAAAACATCATTGTAAGCTGAGTACTTTTGAATTATTTGTATATTGCACATGACATTTACAGTTGTCAAATCCTGCAAAGTCTGCACATTTTTGGGAGGAACCAGGTCCTGTGGCTGCTGGGAGAGAAGTGAGATCCATGCCCGTCCACAAGAAACACCTACAAGAGTACATATAACTCAAGTTATCTGAGATCATGTAATCGGGTGAAGAGTATAAAATAAAAACCAGAATGACGCTCAGTAGAATGTCTGGCTCCTGTAACAGAAATCAAATGAAGGGATGAAACTCATACACTCATTTCTGTACAGCCAGGTCCATAACATGTATCCTGAGGAGCTGCCTTTCTAAATGAATCTTTAGCAAAGTGTAATGGTTTCCTCTCTGGCCCATGTCCCATACCTCCAACAAGTGGGAGGCAGATCGGTTCAGTTGTGATGCTTATGACCGTGGGGGGGGGTGATTAAATCTCGCGGGACAAAGCCGCTGACCCATGGCGTCAGTTGACATACAGTGTCCCTCAGCATGTTAGAAAATGCATTAACACCAGCCCGTGGAACTGTGTGTGACTTCCTGCATTTTAAATATGTTTACATAATTTATGTACAGCCACTGGAACAGAACACACGGGCTCAGCCCATCAGTCAGTGAGGGTTTGATTCCCCTGTCTCTGTCCTCTGCTCCCCGGCTTCCTTTCAGACAAAAATAGAAAAGTAGCAGGCAGCTAGCTGGTAAATGCCGATTAGCGCCCAGCAGCTAACAGACTTTCCCCCTCTGTCATAAATGAATTACAACTCAAAGAAACGGGGACAAACGCCGGACACTCACCTGAACCGCGGGGAGTCCTTCAAACACTCCTCGAATTCCACCGTGATCTTCATGTTGCTGCCGCAGTGAGGCTCTCCGCGGACTCGCTCGGTTCCTCTCTGATTAATGACAATAATCCAGGCTCGGTCCTTCTGGCTAATTAGCTTGTTTGCTAACGTCCCCTGCGCCTCGGTCCGACCTGCTGCCTCCTCTCTGCCGCCGCTCCGTTAGCCAGCGAGCCTCTGAGCTTAGCAGCTGCCGGTGTCGCGACCACAGACAACGGGACGCTGGAGGTCTCAGATTCCCCGACGACGAACCGGACTCGACCGTGAGAGACGCAGCGGTCCGAGGTGAAGACACGAGAGAGTCGCCCGGTAGCTGCTCCGGTCAGATCCGAGCAGAGCAGCCAGTGTACGTACTACACACACAGAGAGATCGTCTACACCGGAGAGAGGGATCACTACCCAGTTAGCGTGTGAACCGCTTCTGCTGCTGCTCCTGAGTTTATGGAAAAGATACAAATCACCAACCCTTGATGATAATCAAAATTTAACATAACATTTATTAAGTTAAAAAAAAGAATAACAAAATAAACAAAAACCGTTCAGCCATTTTGCCATTCTCATTGGAAATTCCTCCAGAATACACTTTCTAATTTTCTGCAAACTTTGGTAAGACCTTGAGCCTGTTAAAGTCCTCAAAAAGCCAATTAATTTGCCTGAAAAAATTAAATAATAATCCCTACAATTTCAACTGTCTGTCAGCGCCTGTCAGTGATCGGGCCCTAAATAATTGGATGGATTTGGAAACTGTTTGGATTTTTTTCATTTCTTGTATAGAAAACAGTTAGTGTCTCTTTTCATATAACAATATTACCACTGATGTGTAGTATCAGAACGAGCCACGAAAAAAGGGTGGGAGTGATGCCTCAGTGTTTGTGTGCACTATCTGTGGCAGAGTTGACAGGAGCTTCCTGATCCAGAGGAATTAACGTCGACACACGACAGACGCCCTGTTTCTTCTTCTACTGTTTTCTGTTGCAGACTCCTACACAAACTCTGATCATACAAACACTGATCATACACACACTGTTCTTACACAATATGATCATACACACACTGTTCTTACACACTATGATCATACAAACACTGTTCTTACACAATATGATCATACAAACACTGTTCTTTCACACTTTGATCATACAAACCCTGGTCATACAAACACTGTTCTTACACAATATGATCATACAAACACTGATCATACACATTCTAATCAGACACACTATGATCATACAAACACTGATCATACACACTATGATCTTACACACTATGATCATACATGACCAGTGTGTCCAACATGTGTTATTTCATTCAGCAGTGGAGAATAATCCTGCGGTGATTTGCGCTACAAACGTTACGTTGTGGTTGAATGAAAACGGCAGATGTACGTTCAGGCTCAGTTGTAGGAGCCCACACTACATGTGGGATAATCCCCGCACGAACACGGACCTCTGCTTCATCCTATTAGAATTACTGGAAAGTCAACAAGGAGACAGATGTGTTGTGTTCCAGCGCCACCTGATGATCAGAGCAAGGCATTGCCACACAACATCACAGGATATCAAACCAACAGATTTTAAATACAGTGCTTTATAAAAACTACGGCGGCCATGTGGGTGAAAACAGCCAAAATTTGACAAAGTACAACATTTCAGATTATTGTAAAACTGGGATATTCGACAGTTGCTTTATTTATTTTAATTATATCCAAGACCAAACAATATCTTTCTTTCTTCATGGAGCCAGCTGTCTCCATTAATTTCCTAATGAAAGGACCCATTAACTTTTGCTGAGGATCCAGTTAGGGAGGTGGATCCTTGATTTAGTTATCCATCTCTTTCTTTCAAATTGCAAAACTTTGTTTCTTTCTTTGTTTTGGACATCTTCTCTTCTTCATGAGGTAATAATTCATGGATCTTGATGAAAAGATACATTTAGGGAGCTTATATCTATGTGTGTGTAAAATTTTGTGCGGCTTCACTGATTTCCGGGAACTGCTGGGCAAGAACTTCTAAACAGATTTCTACATATGTGCTAAAAGTAACCTAATTGTTCCCATTTGATGTGAAAAACAAGCAGACCCGATACGTCTCAGCAGATTCACCATCACTATGAAAATGATCTGCATTAGTTTCTTTTAGAGTCACAATGGCATCAGGGTAACGAGAAAAGACAAATTAATGGAATACCTAACACCGGCAGATTTAAAATCTTTGCAGTTAAATGTTCCAGTGGCTGAAACCAGTGGCTGCCTGAATTCTGAACAAGTACTATTTATACATAAAAATCAAATCTCTACAGTTGGCTTTGAAAATGGCTGAAGCTATTTTTTACCATTATGGCCATGTTTTTAAAGAATTTGTTTGATAACATGCATGGCTGACTCATTTAAAGATTGGAACATGCTAATTGCTAATTCGCACATGATCACAGAACAAATTCACTTAGCTTCTCTGAGGTTGAAGCAGCAGCAGCGGAGGGAGCGGGGGCTGAGGGAGGAAGGAGGGAGGGGCTTTCTCAAATCTCTGTACGACGCAAATTCAGGCGAAGGAGGAAGTTGAGAGCTAACATCCCATCTGACAAAAACTTCTCCTTGACAAAGTGGAAGAGAAGAGTGAGTGATGATGTGAAAGCTCCTCGGAATACATCACATGATCAGCCACCACCTGACCCAACTGCTAGGGGCTCATTTACACTAAAGTGACGATCCATCCATTACTTAGAGGTCATACCTTCTGCTAAATACTTACTACTACTAGTACTTCTACTAATTATAATAAAAACAATAACCACTGATGTATAATGAAAATAGATGGTGAGTTTTGGGATGTATTACCTACTGTGGTCAATACCTGAAAAGCTGAGTCAGTCAATTAGTCCGTTATAAAATAAGTTACTGATGAATTTGATGCTGGGCAGCTAATCATGGAATAATAATATTGAAAGTTTATTGGTGTCAGCTTCTACGATGTGAATATTTGTCACATTTTCATTTTACATCTCAAAGTTTTCTTCATCTTCAGTAATAAAGAACAAAAGATGTTGTTTAGAGGGGGGGGGGGTCTAAAATTATTAGAGTAATTGATTAGGTGATCAACAGGAAAGTTATCCTCTATCACATCTCTTTTGATAGTTGATTAATCAAGAAAAAGGAATGAACTGATTGATTAATGGGGAGACAATGCCAAACATTCTGTAAATCCAGGCTCCAATAATAACATTTGCTGCTTTTCATTGCAAAACATCATTGTAAGCTGAGTACTTTTGAATTATTTGTATATTGCACATGACATTTACAGTTGTCAAATCCTGCAAAGTCTGCACATTTTTGGGAGGAACCAGGTCCTGTGGCTGCTGGGAGAGAAGTGAGATCCATGCCCGTCCACAAGAAACACCTACAAGAGTACATATAACTCAAGTTATCTGAGATCATGTAATCGGGTGAAGAGTATAAAATAAAAACCAGAATGACGCTCAGTAGAATGTCTGGCTCCTGTAACAGAAATCAAATGAAGGGATGAAACTCATACACTCATTTCTGTACAGCCAGGTCCATAACATGTATCCTGAGGAGCTGCCTTTCTAAATGAATCTTTAGCAAAGTGTAATGGTTTCCTCTCTGGCCCATGTCCCATACCTCCAACAAGTGGGAGGCAGATCGGTTCAGTTGTGATGCTTATGACCGTGGGGGGGGGTGATTAAATCTCGCGGGACAAAGCCGCTGACCCATGGCGTCAGTTGACATACAGTGTCCCTCAGCATGTTAGAAAATGCATTAACACCAGCCCGTGGAACTGTGTGTGACTTCCTGCATTTTAAATATGTTTACATAATTTATGTACAGCCACTGGAACAGAACACACGGGCTCAGCCCATCAGTCAGTGAGGGTTTGATTCCCCTGTCTCTGTCCTCTGCTCCCCGGCTTCCTTTCAGACAAAAATAGAAAAGTAGCAGGCAGCTAGCTGGTAAATGCCGATTAGCGCCCAGCAGCTAACAGACTTTCCCCCTCTGTCATAAATGAATTACAACTCAAAGAAACGGGGACAAACGCCGGACACTCACCTGAACCGCGGGGAGTCCTTCAAACACTCCTCGAATTCCACCGTGATCTTCATGTTGCTGCCGCAGTGAGGCTCTCCGCGGACTCGCTCGGTTCCTCTCTGATTAATGACAATAATCCAGGCTCGGTCCTTCTGGCTAATTAGCTTGTTTGCTAACGTCCCCTGCGCCTCGGTCCGACCTGCTGCCTCCTCTCTGCCGCCGCTCCGTTAGCCAGCGAGCCTCTGAGCTTAGCAGCTGCCGGTGTCGCGACCACAGACAACGGGACGCTGGAGGTCTCAGATTCCCCGACGACGAACCGGACTCGACCGTGAGAGACGCAGCGGTCCGAGGTGAAGACACGAGAGAGTCGCCCGGTAGCTGCTCCGGTCAGATCCGAGCAGAGCAGCCAGTGTACGTACTACACACACAGAGAGATCGTCTACACCGGAGAGAGGGATCACTACCCAGTTAGCGTGTGAACCGCTTCTGCTGCTGCTCCTGAGTTTATGGAAAAGATACAAATCACCAACCCTTGATGATAATCAAAATTTAACATAACATTTATTAAGTTAAAAAAAAGAATAACAAAATAAACAAAAACCGTTCAGCCATTTTGCCATTCTCATTGGAAATTCCTCCAGAATACACTTTCTAATTTTCTGCAAACTTTGGTAAGACCTTGAGCCTGTTAAAGTCCTCAAAAAGCCAATTAATTTGCCTGAAAAAATTAAATAATAATCCCTACAATTTCAACTGTCTGTCAGCGCCTGTCAGTGATCGGGCCCTAAATAATTGGATGGATTTGGAAACTGTTTGGATTTTTTTCATTTCTTGTATAGAAAACAGTTAGTGTCTCTTTTCATATAACAATATTACCACTGATGTGTAGTATCAGAACGAGCCACGAAAAAAGGGTGGGAGTGATGCCTCAGTGTTTGTGTGCACTATCTGTGGCAGAGTTGACAGGAGCTTCCTGATCCAGAGGAATTAACGTCGACACACGACAGACGCCCTGTTTCTTCTTCTACTGTTTTCTGTTGCAGACTCCTACACAAACTCTGATCATACAAACACTGATCATACACACACTGTTCTTACACAATATGATCATACACACACTGTTCTTACACACTATGATCATACAAACACTGTTCTTACACAATATGATCATACAAACACTGTTCTTTCACACTTTGATCATACAAACCCTGGTCATACAAACACTGTTCTTACACAATATGATCATACAAACACTGATCATACACATTCTAATCAGACACACTATGATCATACAAACACTGATCATACACACTATGATCTTACACACTATGATCATACATGACCAGTGTGTCCAACATGTGTTATTTCATTCAGCAGTGGAGAATAATCCTGCGGTGATTTGCGCTACAAACGTTACGTTGTGGTTGAATGAAAACGGCAGATGTACGTTCAGGCTCAGTTGTAGGAGCCCACACTACATGTGGGATAATCCCCGCACGAACACGGACCTCTGCTTCATCCTATTAGAATTACTGGAAAGTCAACAAGGAGACAGATGTGTTGTGTTCCAGCGCCACCTGATGATCAGAGCAAGGCATTGCCACACAACATCACAGGATATCAAACCAACAGATTTTAAATACAGTGCTTTATAAAAACTACGGCGGCCATGTGGGTGAAAACAGCCAAAATTTGACAAAGTACAACATTTCAGATTATTGTAAAACTGGGATATTCGACAGTTGCTTTATTTATTTTAATTATATCCAAGACCAAACAATATCTTTCTTTCTTCATGGAGCCAGCTGTCTCCATTAATTTCCTAATGAAAGGACCCATTAACTTTTGCTGAGGATCCAGTTAGGGAGGTGGATCCTTGATTTAGTTATCCATCTCTTTCTTTCAAATTGCAAAACTTTGTTTCTTTCTTTGTTTTGGACATCTTCTCTTCTTCATGAGGTAATAATTCATGGATCTTGATGAAAAGATACATTTAGGGAGCTTATATCTATGTGTGTGTAAAATTTTGTGCGGCTTCACTGATTTCCGGGAACTGCTGGGCAAGAACTTCTAAACAGATTTCTACATATGTGCTAAAAGTAACCTAATTGTTCCCATTTGATGTGAAAAACAAGCAGACCCGATACGTCTCAGCAGATTCACCATCACTATGAAAATGATCTGCATTAGTTTCTTTTAGAGTCACAATGGCATCAGGGTAACGAGAAAAGACAAATTAATGGAATACCTAACACCGGCAGATTTAAAATCTTTGCAGTTAAATGTTCCAGTGGCTGAAACCAGTGGCTGCCTGAATTCTGAACAAGTACTATTTATACATAAAAATCAAATCTCTACAGTTGGCTTTGAAAATGGCTGAAGCTATTTTTTACCATTATGGCCATGTTTTTAAAGAATTTGTTTGATAACATGCATGGCTGACTCATTTAAAGATTGGAACATGCTAATTGCTAATTCGCACATGATCACAGAACAAATTCACTTAGCTTCTCATCTAACTCAAGGACAAGAGAAAAGAGGAGAAAAAAAGAATGGCATTTCTTCCGAAGACTTCAGTCAGGGATAGCGTCAGTGAAATCTGATCATCTGCAGATTTCAGTCTTTAGGTTTCTTGCACCTCCGATCAAACATAAACCACAACAGACAGCGGCTCCTAACAACATCTGTTTAATAATAGACGAAACAGAAACAGAATGTACACGATCTGATGATTAAGAACATGCAGACGGGAAATGCAAACAAAAACCTGGATTAAATATCCACATCTTGGGGACAGACACAGTGCAATGATGGGACTGCTTAACACTCTGTTGTTCTTGGAAAACAAACCGAACAAGGAGAAAACGGTGCAAAAAAAAACTAAGCGTGAGACTGGACAGAAGACAGTAACATGGAGCATAACCGGCTCATTATACACACATGTACATAAATGCATAAGAGGCACATTTGACAGGTTATAACCACCCACGGCGGTGATCACATCAGTCATGTTTCGGACAGTCATGTCCTTTTTGTCTCCAAAGAGAAGATAAAACTATCACCTCAGCCTCTCCTCAATTAACTTCTCTATCCGTTTACAAAGACAACAACAACGATGTCGAAATCTGTTATTCAACATCATATTCCTGTTTTTCTACAACAATCGTGTCATCATGGATGTTTTGTCCACTAACTAGAATCGGGGGTTCTTGTTGGTCTGTGGAAGTAAAGTAAATAAAAGTATTTTCTTTCACGTAAATCATAGTGACAAAAAAAACAAATCCCACCAAATACTATACAAGAAAGAAAAAATACTGCAAACGGACATTTGCAGTTGTCTAACTGTTTGTTTTATTTGTAAAATACAAAATCTTAACACTTCTGCCAACAATGAAGAATTAAAGGGTCAGAGGAAAATTTAAGAAATCACAACAGAAGATTCACTCTGATACATTTCATGTCACACGTTTGTATCTGGGCGTGAAGTCACACGGTGTGAATTGTGGATAATTCTCAACAAACTTAGTCCACAACTATTTTAAATGCAATGTTTAGGTTTGAAACACAATAAATTGATTTGTTATTTTAAGACTCGACGGCAACTTCCTTGACACTTGTAAGAACCTTGAACATAAAAAAAAAGAAATCCTTGAAACGCCCCCTCTAGTGGTTATACTACACCACCAAAATTCTCTTTAATTAAAATCAGTAGCATCAATAAAGAAACTTTCTTTGACGTTATAAACTTGCAGACACTAACAAGTAGATCAGACATTAAATTAAGCATCATGTCATATAAGACCGGTGAGAAACTAAACCCAAACTATTATGTTGTCCCTGTCTCATAAATAACTTACTCACAGATCCTGTAAAATGAAGCTCACAAGATGAAAACGCACAACTTCTCCAAGCAAGGGAACACTGAGCACTGGTTTGTTCCATGTCAGATCTACATAAGAGCCTGGTTCTTAAAGCTTTAACTTGTTAAAAGACAGAAGCCATTTCCTACAGGACAATGTCCAGTTTATCAGTAGCATGTGTTACACCTCAAGTGAGGGACTTCACTACAGTCCCCTCCTATGAACTTAAAATGCCCTCAGGGCTGACATCTCTACCAGAATCATCTTTCACTAAATTACTCAAGGACAGGAGAAAAATAATGAAATGAAAATGTATTTCTACTCAAAAGAAAAAATGTGCCTCTTTAGAAAACGCATACGCCAAATATATAAGTGGGTTCAATTGAGTAAAGGCCTGGGATCTGGTCCTATGAGGTGTGCATGTTTGTAAAATTGACAGAATTTGAAATGAGGTTTGGTGTCATGCTTTTGCTTGTAAATAAAAAGCACTAAGGGAAAGTGCCAATGAATGTAGTATTTAAATCTGAGTGGTTTTAACCTGATGTTTGGGGGAAAAGCCTTTTTACTGTGAGAAGCACAGACACTACCATACGTATTAGTTAACAGTGTTTTTTTTTTTTATGAAATACAGAATGTGTAGGCTATGTTGTCATCTACCGAGAAACTAATATACAGATGCTAAATGATTGTGTCATCATAACACCATTATGTCATGTAAAGTGAAATAATCCTATTCTGATGGCACAGCATTCTAACCATATATCAGGATGTGAACAGGGGTAAAAAAGGAGAACGACAAACAACTAAACTGATCTTAATTTTGTCTAACTTTTATCAAGAGAAGAACTGAATTGGAAAACTGCAGCAGAGTGGTGGAACACACAGCAAAACAAAAATAAGAGCGCACCAGGCACATGCGCTTTCGTCATGTCTCAGAAATGTCTTCCGTGAGGCTGTGGGATTTCCCCTAGCGAGCTCCAAGACTGGTATAGTGGATCCGCAGGCTGCAGAGGGACTGAAGTGGCCAGAGGACAGTTCTGGTTTTCAGACTGTTTGTTTTTCTTTCCTTCATTTTTCTTTTTTTTTTTTGTGAAAAGGCCTTCAACATCCTGTCAGGGTCAGAATCACATATTCCTCGGTCCAGACGAGGTGGCCAGAAAAAATTCTTGGCAGCAAGAGAGAGAGGAGACGGGGCCAACAGTCTTCACTTGCGTGTTTGTACTGATTCTGCAAGGTTAAAAAAACAGTGTGTGCTTGGAGGTCAAATTGCACAGTTCTATGGAGTAGTAGAGACAGACAGGTGACTGTGAGGTTATTGGCTGTTGAGAGGCGTTGTATGGGTGCTGAAGCGCTGTGTGCTCTGTGGCCCAGCACTAAAAACACAGAGCGCATTAGCATCGTCCGTCTGGATCTAGAGCTGACACACAGGGTAAAGGTGGGAGAGAGGCCTCGTCTACGAGTCCAGAGAATCAGCTGCGAGAAAAAAACAAGAGACAAAAAGGCAGGCATGAGATTTAAAAGAAAATGGAAATATCTCTAATTTCTTTCTCGCAATAGAGGAACTGGTAGAGATCATGAAAAAATGCAACATCTTGTTTTTTTGTGCACTAAACTGAAGTGTTCATTCTCGAGATAAAGCCTCTCCTCTTGCCAATAGTCATTAGGCAATCGTTAAGACTCCACCCTTGGGGCTAAAGATTTACCTTTTGTTAAGAAATAATAGTAGACATTTCTAGAAAAGGTTTGCAATACTGGATTTAGCAGATCTAACAATTTGGAGTTATAACACACTGTGCTGATAGGTTATAGCATAACTTTTAGACAGTTAAACCTGCTCCTGATTCACAGATGTGTGAGAAACTGAACCACAGTGCAGCACAAGCAGCAGCCAGTAGTTTCATTTAACGACATCCACACTGACAGCTTGCATCGATGCACAAAGAGAGGATTTCTACTTAACCCAGCGACATTTTGAATTTGTACTCTACTACGACTCTTTCCACACACTGAACAACCTACTGGACTGGAAACTGTAAAAATAATTTATCCAGACGTGCGCAGGAACACAGTCTACCTCTCTTTACCTTCCTGTGGCGGGTCGACACTGATCTCCTCCTCCTCCCTAGCCTCTTCTGTGTCGTCCTTCATCTCCTCGTCTGCATCCTCGTCCTCTTCTAGTTCGCTGGCGATGAGCTGTCTGGCCAGCTTGATGTTTAAGCCCTCATTGTAGTGCATCTTCCTCATCATCTGAAAATTGTTCTTTTTGGCTGCAGGGGAAGTGACAAGTTGTACATAGAATTAGGACCTTGCAGTTAGAAGCCTGCACCAATCAGTTATGGTGATAAAACATGGCCAGAAAACAATATGCGGCAAATTTAATATCCAGGGATAGAGGGACACACTGTACTGCTGGCATAATGCATCATTGGGTTCAACTTGTTCATCATGCCCCTAAGAAAGGTTGCCGCATGCATTTACTTTTCCCACATTCATACGTCATAGTTGACTTACTTTGAAAGGGGTTCAAATGTTATTAGGACACAGTGATGAGTCTTCATTTTTGCATTCACATTAATGGTAACTGTACTGAAATGCATTGTATAACTGCAGTGCAGTTCCTGGAGCATGCGTGTCATGGCTGTGTTGAAATGACTGTACTAATCAGAGTATATTGAGAACTTTGTGATGTTCACAAAGGAACTGTTATACAGCTCTACTGACCACTTTCCTTCTGAGAGGTGTGTGTATACAGAAGAACAATGTCAAAGAACAGTCAAAAGCAACCCGATACTCTATGTGTGTGCGTATGTGCAAACTCCAGCGCTATCCCAAACCAATCCCTCTCCATCAGCACTTCACTATATTTTGCATTAGTTAACCTCTTGGCAACAGAGGACACTGTGTTTTAAAGACACTTTATGTCCGCTCACATTGATGTCACATTCAACCGAGGAGATTTTGGTAAGAAGAGAAATGAAGTTTGATCTCTCAGTTGTTAAACAGTTGTTTATAATGCTAACACTGGCTGTGTAGCAGCAGCAAAAGTCTTTAGAGAGTGACTACATGTGCACACCTGCTACCAAAAACGATACAAATATAAGTCTAGAGATGGATATAAATCTCTTGTTCAGCTGTTAACACATCTGAAGGTCATGATATATTATCATAATATTCTTCTGAAACAAGATAAATAAAGGAAGCACTTGGCACGGACGAGTTGGTGTTTACCTTGTTCTTCAGGAGACAGCTCCTCTTCCTCCTCCTCCTCCTCTTCCTCCTCACTGCTCTCTTCCTCTTTGTTCATGAAGCGATGGTCTGAACCCTCTGCTGCAACAAGCCTTGAGAAGACAACAGACACAGATATAAAATAACTACACACATTTTCAATTAACTGCCTCTTTGGATTGAATCAATTCACATTTTACCTTTTAATCTGCTGTGTTATCATTTTAAAGGAGCACAAAACTAAATTATAGATAGGAGATCAGAAGCAAACCCCCCTTCAGTAATTGCCACAAAAAAAGACTTATGATAGAGAGTCAGACATTGGAAGAACACAGATGGAGAGATGGTAGTCAAGGGGGAGGAGAGAGTAGGCACAGTGAGAGTGTGTGAGTACTCAAGCATGAGACCGAAATAACAAGAGTTACGCTACCCATTTCTCATGCTCACATAAAGCTTCAACAGCAGTGGACAATGTGAATAATGGTTCATAGCTCGATGGATGGTTGTGAATATGTGGAACTGCCCAGAGGAAGCTACACATTTATTGCACTTCTGTTCAGCTCAACTGGCCTGATTCAGCCAGGGAGAGAAGACTGTCTATGTTGCTGCAGTTTCAGTGTCAGATACACTAAGTGGATGGAGGAAGAGGCAGAGACAGGAAGGAAGAGATGAGGTGTAACTGATGCAGTGATTCAGGTGAATCTTGTGAGTGGATGTGACAGATAAAACAAGAACAAGAGGACAGAGGAGAAGAGCAACTTGTTTACTATCTGGATGGTTTAGTGTAAAACAATGGAAGGCACTCTTTGCGGAAATAAATAAAATGCAGCTAATTGACTTGCAGGCCCGGAGCTAATCACTATCTTATCTGTGGCACACACACACACACATTCAAACGAGCCCATCCCTGCATCAACCCACTTATGCAAGCACCGATGGCCCACAGCAAATACACTCAAGCTCCTATGACCATCCAGCAGACAGCGCCCTGTGATAGTTGGATGTTTCTTCACACAGACTTAGAAAAATACTATAGTTGAAAGGTTCGGGGTGAGGCTGCTCCCCTGAGAGAGTGAAGATGTTATTCACAGTCCTGCTCCACTTCTGCTTTGGCTCACTTACAAGGAATAATTCTATTGAAACAGATATGGTTAATGTACACATTTTTTTTAACATTTTAAGCCACAACACATTCACTCACAAAACAAAGACAATCTTTTTAAGCTAAAATGTCCATTTAAAGTGGACAACAACATGACAATGCGTTTTATTCTAGTCGGATTATTAATACTTCTCTTCTATCGTTAGTTAAAAGATAATCTGGATACAGCTAAATGTCCCTTAATACAAAATATGTGGTATTCATAAGCATGTTATGACTGAATTTCAATGTCATGTCCCTGGTAGCATAATAATGATTTTGATACAGTTGTTGAGCAGCATGTCCACTGCAGCCAGTATTATTTAAAGCTGTTGCTCATATTGCATAACTCTTTTTGTCCCCTGGAATTCAACCCCATTGTTTCAGGATCAGCAGCTTGTGTGGCTGAGAGAAAAAATTCAGGAAGTTGCGCAATGAAAAAAAATAATGCTGTCAGATGACGTTAAACAAACACGTTTGTGTCTGCTCCCTCTGTGACCTTAAGATATCTCCAGCTGCAGTGAAAACCCCTGATGTAACAGAGCTGCAGTGAGAATTCTGTTCTTGGTGCTCTATGAGAAGTCTGAGACATTTAATTCCTTTACCAGGTTTCTCTCAGCTTTATTCTTCTCTTTCAGCATAAAGTGGATAACGTTTGTCATAATACATTTAGTGAATCCAGCCTGGAGCATTGTCAAAGCAGTGCATTCTGATAGTGAGTGCCTTGCCCACTGTCTCTGCCAGCTGTGTGTGCGTAGACTACAGTATATGACACAACTCTGCCTGTATAACTGAGGCTAAAGCTGGACAATAGCCTTGAGCTGCTGCAGCACTGGATACCTGCCGACCTTAATCCAAAAACTGCCTCTGGAATGTGCAGTACAAGAGATTATTTTATACCAGAGTGACAAACATTAACAGATAAGAAAAAAAAATCTAGAATAAAGGATAAAAAGACACCCATGTGTTTGGGGTTAGGGTAACAATGTTTCTACAAAAGTGGGGTCATATAATGTATTTTCAAAAATGTTTCTTTTGGTAATGTCACATTAAAGTGTCCACAGAGTGTCTTAGGACGTCAGAGGCTAGACAATAAAATACTCCTTATCAGTTAAAGATATGAAACACTCTTGTTGGAGGAAAAGGACATTGGACTGTGTCCAGGTGTGGCTTATCAGGGCATCTGAGAGCACATTTTCCCTTTTACCAAACATTTAAAATGCTACACATTGTACCAGCAATTAGAAAGATAGTATAACCTCAACTTCCTTCCTGTCATCGCGTGCTTTCTATTTTACTCTCTACCTCTGTTCTTGGCTTGCGCTCAGGTTTCATTCTTACTTTGATGCCAGGTCATCGGCTGCAAGTCCAGCGTGGGTTTCCGAGTCACTCAGTGCGCCCTCATCATCGTCTTCCCCCACCATCCTGAAAGAGAGGAATTAACCAAATAAAGATAAGAGGGTAATGAGGTGAGTGGGGGAAGGATTAAGCAGGAAAGAAAATATAGAAGGTCATGCTGACTGAGAGATTGAGAGAATAGGAGGAGAGGAAAGGGGACCATGAGGAGAGAGAGAAGAAAGTTCTGTGACTAAGGTGACCTTCCATGCAGCAAACTGACATATTGGATTACAAACCTGCTGAGACACCCCTGTTACACCAACACACACACACATTAACACACAAAATACACCAACTTAACTGTACAATTTCCAAAATGCGAAATCATCATCTTAAAAAAATATGAAATGTTCATAATGGAAATATTTAGTGTCGACACAGGTAGGCATTTTTGCAAGGTTCAATTAAATGAATGTCTTTGAGACATAAATCAAAGATTAATTTAATTTAAACAGTTATCAATAGAAACAGACAATGATCTGTTTAGTCCGAAGGCTCTGACCTGTTGTAAGGTGTGCTGGGTTCGTCTATCTTCATCAGGCCGTAGTCTTTGTCGGCTGGATGGTACGTGGCCAGGATGTTCATCTCATCCCATTTCTGCGATTTCTTCCTGTAAACGGATTTAAAAAAGCAATGAGTTGAAATTGACGGAGATTAGACGTGGACCACCATGCACCAGCTACTCACCCACAACCACATCCTACAGGGAGTAGAGCAACCAGATTTAATCTAGGACTGAATGTGCCCCAGTTTCCTCTGACTGTATTATTTTGGGAACATGTAGATTTAAAAAAAAAGCCCCACAAATGTCATCGACACACATTTTGGCTCCTTCAGATTTTCAGGAAATGACAGTGTTTGCTTTTGTGTCAAGGCAGTGGGATGGAGGGGGTTGAGCAACTGTTAGATTGAAGATAAATGTTTATCAAATATTTGATACAAAAGAGTTGATTTCTGAAACAAACCGGTTTCTAATCCCCCATAACCTCATCTGGGGAGCAAGTTTGTCACCTCTACATCAGGGCATTTTGTACACAAATCACTAATCCTTGCTCCCCTTTCAAATCAGAGGAGATGAACAGAAACAAATAATAGATCAGCACCAAATGAGAAATACTTTTGGATATGATAAAGAACACCTGCAATTATATTGGGAGATGAGGTGGATCTTTGTCCAAATATTTGTTTTTTTGTGAATGGATTATCCTACAGTAAATTGAAGTATGTATTTCACATTTTTCTAAATTTATGTCATTTGGTTGCTGTTGCCTCACTCATGTCTTCTTTTCTTTATTATTTATTTACTATTTTACAGTTTAATGCCCCACCTTTTTTATTTTCCCTTAGCACAGTGTTTACTTATTCATTCTTTTAAATAATTTCAATATCTAAACTGTCTGAAACCTATCATTATAAATCTAGGTTCTACTTGGCTCTCCCTCCCCTCCCCTGCCAAGATACTGTACATCAGCCTTGACCTTGTTTATTGACCAAAAGGTTGTGTATCATGGGAGATGGACAGGGGGTGTAAGAGAGGAGAATTTAAATCCTCCACCTGCTGTTATGAGCCAGTGGAGCTCCCCTACCTCTCTCCATCACCAAAGTTTTTGCAAATATGCAAATAATATATTTCGCCCGACCTGGAGCCACAAAGAAAAGTACAGTTCTCAAGACCCTAGATAACCTGCCAATCCCAAAAAGATTAAGAAACCGATTTTCCTTTCTATCCTTGTCCTACAGGGCAAACCCGATGTCTATGACACAACCTACAGTTTTTTGATGGAAAGTTGTGTGTTGTACTATTATGCTACCAATAAAAAACTGAAATTGGTTAATAAATCAATCCATATTGTGGATGCTGAACCAAATTGATTTATAGATGCTACACCAACCTTGACAGTTTACATTGTCATTTAGCTTTATTTCACAATCTGCAGAGAGCTACATGGGTGGATTTAAAGGGCATGTGTGTACAACTGAAAAGCAGCCTGAAATAAAAAACAATGTTTTAAAAATAGTTCCAAGTTATAAAATGTACAATCTCTTCCTCAAATCAAACTGGCAGGCCAGAACGTTAAATGGTAATAAACAGCAAATTAGGGATCACTGTGGAAAGAAACATTCTATTACGTCAAGTTCAAAAGGTTCCACCCGGTTACTGTATTTCCTTGTGGACTGAGAAACAGCTCAGTAAACAAGCAGACGTACAGGCCAAGGCTTTTGCTCCAGATAAAATGTCCTTGACTAAAACACTGAATAAGCTCACTCATTCTATTAGATCGGCTGTAATGTTGGTTGTGTCCTTTTCTGCAACACATATACAACTACAAACCCAAATAGTGTGTATACCTTAATAAACACATATAGCCAACCTGTAAAGCATTTTTTATTTTTTTTTAATCTTTACTTGGATCCAAAACGACACCAAAATATGCACTGTGATGGACAAACTTTATAACAAAGACGGGCCGGATGAGGTCTTTCTGTGTAGAGTTTGTTCTGTCCGCGTGTGCGTGGGTTTTCTCTGAGTACTACTGCTAACTTCCACATTAGAGAAACAAGCAGCTTAGGGGAATCATAGACTCTAAATGGCTTGTACATATCAGTGTGAATGTGAATGTTAGTTTGTCAATATATATCCGCCTTCGATACACTGGTGACCCATTCAGGGCTCCAGCTCCCCTAAGACCCTATAAGTACAAGTGGTATAGATAATGAGTAGATTGAAGATTTTACCAGAGACTATTAGGACTTTGTTCAAGTCCTAATAGTATGAATTTTCTTTCATATTCACCTTCTTAACAGCTGCGATAAAAAAAAATGCCTCAGGAGTCTGCTCAGAAAAAAATATCCACACAAATTCAGTCACTAGTTTTTTAGTTTCATAAGCTATTTCTAAAGCAAGCTCAGGCACCATTCAAACCTAACAAAACATGGGTCTTAGTTGATATGATCAGTTTCACACCTGGCATTAGAAGGAGTCTCCAAATGCGGCCCCAGTGAGCACTTGTGAACAGCTCTCATTCCCCTGCTCTATATGTAAATGAACACCACGCCTGACCATTTCGCTGCAAAATGGCAACAGACAGCAACTCTGTGTTAACATCATGGTGGGTGTTACTGATTGTGTGGTCCTTCACTCTGGTGGGTTTATGGTTACACAATCCAGTAGCAGCCCACCTTGTTCTACTTCAACTGAACTGGTGCTCCCCTTGAGTCCACTCTGGTCCATTCAGGGCAAATCATCACAAAAACTGTAAAACAATGATAATGTACCTGCTTTTAAAAAGTTTAAAAAATAAAACTGACAGCACACACTAAATAGAGCTGTATCTCTAACGTGATGATGACAATCTCGAGGTTGGTCAACAGCTGTGACATAGCGCTCTAGGGAAACTCATTAAACGGAGTGAATCATCACTGAGATGAGCTGCTATCAAGTAGCCTAGTAAGAGAGGAAAGGGGGAGAGGTCCAGCGTGCGTCCTGCGCTCCACACTCCAGACTGCAGCAGTGATGGGAGACAGTGGCTTAAACTGAGATGCACAAAATATATCGCTGGTACCACAAACCAAAGACTGAATATCACCCTGAAGGATGATTCTAATATATTTTACACGTCCGTCTTTCACGCCAAATAAACATTGATTATATTAATTATTGTCTCGTGCATAAAAGGGCAAATAACTTTGGTTGAGAAATATGGAAATGTTTTTTTAACTTATTCCATGTTCGTTATTACATTTTTTAAAGAAAATAAACATTTATAAACATGGTCAACTTATCTTAAAGGAGTAAGCATTGATTTTAAAGATTTCCTGTAAAGTTCTGTCCAACTCTTGCTTAAGTAAATCATTGTCAGAATTGATATATTGATTGACCAATAATAATAATAAAAAAAAATCTAATTTATGAGGGCCATCTTGATCAATGTTTTGGTTTCAAAGCATGATTATCTTTTGTTTCCTAAAAAAAAAATTCTGTACGAGTTTCCCTGATTATTCCGGCACTGTTTGGTAAACAAAACAAGTACCAATCATTGCTCTTTAAGCCTCCACAGTCGGCAGTTGCTCAGTAAAGGATTACACGAACTGACAGATATCCAACTAGATTAAGGGAGTAAAAGAGTTTCTTGAGCTCCTGTCATCTCTCCATACATAAGAGAAAAGGGGATTCAGGAGAAGCAGATTAAAGAGGAGGGATTAAAAACTGGATACACTCAACACATCAGTGGATTTAAGGTCATGATTTGGAAATATGTGACGCCTGCTACGAATTAGAAAATAAGTACAGTAAGTAACGTCAGTGTTGGTTGATGCATATCTAAAATCTGAATCAAGCCCAAAGGCCAAAAACTCCCAGTAGAACAATATAAAAAGGTAAAATCTTGCTCATTGTATTAAAATTACACCAATATTTCTTCCTCTGTTCAAGAATACGACCGATAATGAAGAAGTACTACCCAGTTCTCAGTTTCACTGCCTTGATGCACTTAATCCTTAGACTGGAGGTGTTCACCTGACACCTGTTGATTCTGGCTTTAGAAGCCCCAGATAACTGTGTTAATTGTCTCTGCCGTCAGTCAACTTCAACTGATCTGCACACAGGAGGATAAATGGTCTGAGTGTCCACATCATGGAAAATCTGAGATTTGCCACAGGCCAGTCAAACTGTCCATCACACAGTCAGGATGAGGCTTGTAAAACAGTGAAGGAGAGATTGAGTTTCATGGAGGCATCCATGAATTATATATGACTAGGTGGGATGTTCATACATCACAGTTAACTAAATAATAGTGGAAGATTGATAGGATAACAAAAAGTCCTCAAGAAAAAAGAAAAAAGGCCTTGTTGTGCCCAACCATACCACAGGAGGTATGGTTTGTGTGATTAACGTCCAAGTTAATTTTTTAACACATGCGCAGAAGGACCTTTCAATATACCCACAATTCCGCCCACTCTGCACTAGTCGCCGCTCTAATGCAGTTGCCATTGAAACAAACAAACAACATGGATAATTCTGATGAACCTGAGAACCTTCTGGAAGGGAAGATCGTGTTCCAAAAAAACAAAGATCGAACATTCAATAAAACCAAGGTGACATGCATACTCTGTTGGAAGACGTTATCGTTTCACAGTAGTAATACCAGCCTAAAGTACCACCGCAACACGAAGCGCTGGTCGGCGAGGGAAGTTCAAGTGCAATGCGCCAAACCAGCTTCACTCGCAGGACACATTGGGCAAAAGAAGCGGTCAGCTTTACTGTCATAGAATGTGAACAAGTTAGTTTGCCTCACCAACTGGCTGAAGAACGACTAGCTAAGAGGAACTTGAGAGGCATTAGATTGTGTCATGGTGTGGTTAATGGTTGTTTGACAAAAAATATACAAAATTTCAACCATCCTATAAAAAGAATGGCTAAGAAGCTCAAATAATTTCTGTTTGATTTAAAAGAAAAGAAAAAAGTTTTATTCAACCAGACAATGGCTAAGAAGCCCGAATTCTGTTTAGGATGAAGATTATATTAATGTTCCATATGGAATAGCAAAGAGAACTGCTAAAGAACTGCTGAGTTGCAGCACCATTGTTTTGTTTATTTATGAATATAAAAAGAAAAAATGTTAAATGTATATATCCGTCTTTTGTCATAACATTTTTTTTCCACAAAAATATACAGAGAAAATCGGTAATGTGATTAATCAAGATTAATCCATACAATCCTGTGATTAATTTGATTAAAAATTGTAATTATTTCACAGCCCTATTCGTTACACAATCACACAATCATTCTGAATATGTTTTTTGGTTGACTTCTGCAGTTTGTGTTTGTCTCCAATAACAATAGAGTGAATAAAAACAGGCATCAAGAGGACTCTACTGACTGTGAGCACTGAGGATTACATCTACTGGGTGATGCTGTGACTAGGAATCTATGGTGGGAAGCTGAAGTGTCTGACAGATGGTAGAACAAATGAATGTCGGGTGGTAGGTATTTGTCGAGCTAGTTCAGGATTTCCTCTGGGGACTGTAGAATGAGCTAGAATGAAATGTGATATGTTTCCCAAACACACGTGAAGCTGAAGGAAAAACATGTCTGACCTGTTGCGACGCTCAGAGTGAGCAGTGTGGTCGCACAAGAGATGACATACATATCTAAAAATATCCGACAATGTATTTTTTCATAAATTAAAGAGCCAGTTTTTATAATGTCATGCCTTCAAATCTCCTTCATATGAATGTAGTATTGACTTGGAAATCAGAGATTATTTAAATGCTTCATAATGTGTTTTTTTCTGAATACCTAATTAAAAAGGAGTCACAATACCAATATCAATACCACCTTTTCTCAAATATGACTAAATTGTCAAGAACACAACCTAATTCAACAGCATCACTCGTAATGCTCAATTTCCTGAGGAAAGAGAAGAGACAGGGAGTTGGCTATGGCAAAGTAGAGCTTTGAAATGACTTTATACAGGGGTCAGTGATCTGGAGTGTCTTTGACATAAATTCATAGAACAAGTCAAAGGACCAGAGACAGAAGTCTATGGATTAGGTGCTTGGATGCACACAGAATTCTTACAGCAAATCTTTTCCCTCAAGTTACTCGGTTGACTTATTTTATTTTTTAAATCAATACATGAAAAAAAGTCTTGATTCACTAATAACCATCCTTCAGTGGCTTGATTACTCACGCTGCAGCTCAGACGGTACTATTGCTAATGTCTGGACCAACGGACATGAGAGAAGCAGCGGGATCAAAGAATGATAAAACAGACATTCAACTTAAGTTACCTTACATAATGAAGCGGACAAAAAAAAATGGTGCTGTGAAATATGTTGTAGATGATTGCAATAGTTTTCAAATTTGCTTCTAATTTGTTTTAATATAATTAAAAAAAAATCTAAATAAGAACTCAACTAATGATTCAACCCAAACTCCACTCCAGCACTCGTCAACCCGACCATAAGACCTTTGCACCAATTAGACAACAGAACAGCTGATTTAGCAGTCGCACATAAGTCGTAACAGTCTGTATTTGGCAGATCTGTTGGCACAACAGTTTATTTTCCCAGCAGCGCTTTTGACCTCATTCGAAATGTCCTTAGTGTCATGGAACACGCTAGATATTTCGGTCAGGGGATTTACAGGAAATATAATAGTTATGGTAAATAATAGGCTGAGAAGAGTCTTGTTCAGAGCTTTGTTTACCACAGAACAGCTGTCAGTGGCACACTTAACATCAAGGGTTTGTTGCCAGGACATAACTTGCTTTGTTTACCTGCTCAGTCATCATGACGCAGACTATTAGCAACACAACATCCTTTTAACTTACAACTGGTGCAACAAATTAAAGAGCACAAAAGCATAAAATCTGTTTGTGGATATTTGCAAACTGTAGCACGCCTGGAATCATACCTGTACTGTTTGTCTTACAATAAACTTGTGCTGCAAAGACTTGACTGGCACTAATTGATCGACAGAGAAATAATGAGCAGCTATTGTTAACGGACCATTAATAGATTCCCAAGCAACAATTGTGAAAAAGGATGCACATTCGATTAATACTGGCATTTTAGTTTTTTATCTGATGACATTTCAATGGACCAAATGATAAACAGACTGAAATAATAAGATCGGTTGATATTGAACGTAATGTTATAAAGTTGTAGCCTTACAATTTACATCGCAGCATCCCACCTTTCTCATTTTAATGATTTAAGATAATGTAATTTACAAAAGTGACAGCTTAACATGTAACTAAATGTGATATAGTGGGTGGTAACGAATAGCATAAATGAATGGTTGCATGAGGACATGAAAATATGGAGTCATCTACATGTAAACCAATTTAATATCCCATTATATAACACAGCATGTAGATGAGAGCACTTCAGTTCAGGATGGTGATAATTTGCCCTATTATGGTCATCACTGCATGAGGGTTGACATGTGTTTTAAAACTATATCTTAACTAGTAGTTTCCTCGTATTAAGAGTTTTTTTCTAATAGTTTAATGTCTCTAACAATATGATTGATAGTTATCAATCGTTTTACTACATTTAACACATTTGCTAACGAAACAAGCTAAACAGACACAACGAGTAAACGTTAGCTCTTGGTACAAGACACCATTGCGATATTATTGGTGGAGAAGAAGCCGTTATCTCGTTTAAAAGTGTTATCACGGTCACCACACACACACTGACACTGTCGGTTGACACAAACAACCCGAGCGGTGACTTCCTACGCTGCTGTCAGTTAGCCTGCACGTTACAGAAGCTAACAAGTTTTTAAGCTAGCTAGCGTTACCGGGCGGGCGGACCTCACGAGGAGCTTGAGGGGGAAACTTACTGCGGGTCGTCCTCCGAGAGTCCCGGGGCTTGTTCGGGATCCTCCGGCGGCAACTCGTCAGGCAGAGACTTGACGCCTGTGACGCTGTTCTTGTTTTTCAGGATGCCTTTGATCGGCCGAAGGGCTGCCATTCCCACACGCAGTCTGACACACCGGCGGACTGAATGGAACCGACTGGAACGTTTCTCTTCCAGCTGGTGTTGTGCTTTCTCTAAATGTCCGCCTCTCAGTTGTCAAAGACCGCTTCGGCTTCAGAAGCGTCCCCGGTCATAACTCAGTGCGGCTCCGGAGGCTCACGGGGAAGCTAGGCTGGGTCCTGGCGGTTCAGCATGTCTGCTCACCGGCTGCTGCTCTGACTGCTGGCGGCGGGGAAACAGCTCCACCAGCAGGAGTGCGAGGCTCCGGGATATCGCGAGATGTGCTGTGACCGTGCTGCCTTCACGTGTTTGGCGCACACACTGTATATAAACGAGGGTTGACTCCACATGGATACAGATGACACACCCTCGTAAAGTGAGGTCGATCCAATAAATAACCTGAGTTTATTTGACAAGCACTTCAGTCCAGATTTAAGACTTTTATTTATCATATGCACAACAATTACATACAGCGGTCGTTCGCACTGAAAGGCCTTGGTCCCTTCTAGCATGTGTTATGCTTCAGCACCTGAATGAGTCATTTACAATTAATTAAGTTCATGTCTTGAATAAATCAGGTGAGTAACTCAGTAGTAAAGAGTCATAATACAAATTAAAGAAAAATATTTATGCAGTCTCATAAAATGAATTATATGAGCCTGTACAATTCTCATATCGTTGAGGATGAAATACAAAGCAGGAAAACAAGCTAAAAAAAATGGTTAATACATGATTTTATTCAGGAATAGCGAAATATGACATACAGTATGTAGCAAGTACACACACGATATACATGTACAGTAGTACATACTTGATATTAGTGGTTTTAGCCTTGAATTTCCACCGAAGGCAAGTCGTTATAGCAAAGGCCAGTCACTGTCTGGACTTCTGTTCAACGTAATATGTAATAATAAAAAAAGTTACTTATAAAAAAAGTTGCAGGTATAAACGATGTCTATCATTCTCTCCATCTTTCTGAAGAGCAAAGAAAGGCCGATATTTGCTGGAAGACAGACAGGTATTACTTTAACTGACACGTTAAGCCTGAGGTTCACTCCTCAGTTGTCACTCAGAAGGATTCTTCAGGCTCTCCGGCTGCTGGTGTGAGAGCCACACGATGAGGCAGGATGCAGGAGTATCAATCCATGGCCTGGAGTTGCTTCCTGACCAAAGTCTGTGCTATGCTCAGCTGCTTCAACCAAGGTTTTTCTGTGAATGTTCTATATCAAAGAGAAAAAGATAGTTAAACACAGTGATACATTTTTTTAATGTATTGAATTATAGTCTGTTGAAAAGAAAAAGCTGATCCACATCGCCCAATAAATAATCTTAATTTTCACCACATTCAACCATGTTGCACAGAATGTAGAAGAGTGCGGAGATCAGTCGAATTCCAAAAGCAATTATAGAAATGTCCTGATGGTAAAAATATATTCAATATCTATAATCACCTACACTGAGCTACATGCACGTGAACATATAGAGTAGAGTATATAAATACCTGGCTATATTCAGGTAGTGTATGGCATTTTCCCTTGGTGTCCGTCCACAGTGCTGAGAGAAGGACTCCAGTGATGCAGTCAGAACACTGGATGATTTTAATGGTATCCCAACAAACACTGAGTTGGGGGGGCCTCCTCTGGTAACTGGCGGGAGACGTGTGAACCGGTTGTCTCCCTCCTTTGTTTTATTCCAGGTGTCATCATCTCTGTGTTTTACATCTTGCTTCCACCTCTTCTGCGTCTCTTTAAAGTCGTTCACAGACTGTGTGGTGGGTAGCTGTTGTGGTGCCCTTTTGGATGGGAGAGACCTGCTAATGGGTGGTAAGTGTTGCACGGCTTTAACTCTGTTTCTTTTCCTTGGTTTGGTTTCAGCTCTCCTGGATTTGGAAAACATCTGCGGCTGGTTGTAGCCATCTACCAGCAACATGTCACCCACCCTGCCTTTCAATGGAAGGCTGGTGTACTGGAATGGACTGGAGGCCACTCTTCTCTGCCCCAAGCTCACCCAGCGTTTTGTTTGACGGTATATCCGCATGGGTAGTGATATTTTAGGCAGGGATACTACAGAGCACAGCTTGTTGGCTAGGTAGCGCACACAATCCCTGTGGGCATGCTGAAGGGCGACTTTCAAAGGGTCACGACCAACGGGGTCCCGACAAGCCAAGCTCAAAAGGTTTCTTGAGATGAAGAGTTTGAGGATGAGGACCTGACCGCTTTCTGCAGCTGCATGGATGGGACTCTTTCCAGCATCTTGGTGGGCGGTTTGGTGGCACCATTGGCGGTACGGATGGACTCCCACTGGTTCGTCAGAATGCACCCCCCTCTCCAGCAGCCAGCCCGCCAGGTCCAGGTGGCCTAAAGAGGCAGCGATGTACAGCGCCACCCGCAGCTGAAACCTAAGAATAAGAGGAAACTTTCACTTTATCTGAGTTGAATACAAAGCACGACAACAGCTCTGTCACTCTTTATGGCCCGGTCACAGATAGCTGTATAGAACATTGGATTCCTCTGTGGAAGTAAATGGCAGCATGGCTTTGAATGTGTTCCACATTCAACTTGGATGATCTTTGACCCTCGATATTTGCTTCACATTGTGACCAGGCCATTCTCCACGTCAGATCTGACCTCATCACACTCCTCTCCTGTGATAGGTTTCTCTGCACTTTCAATCTTTGTCCCAGGAGGCAACCGTGGAGGAACTCCGACCACCCATCCCATGTGTCCAAACGGAGAGTAGTGCCTATGTAAAAAAACAACAAGGAACTGCATTGATTTCACAATAAATAAACCTTTACTCTTTTTTATCTGTCTTATGCATTCAAACAGCAAAGTAATCGAATAAATTAATTTTGTCCATCATACTGGAGTTTTTGGTTAACACCTGTCCAACATTGTTGAATGCTAATAGAAATAGCCTTTATCTATCATGACAAGATGATTACATTTCATGATTAAAACCATACATCAATTCCAATATATTCAATTTCTTTTCAAAAACTACCAGTCACCCAGTTTATACTAACCTACATTCTGCAGCGATGCAGCCAGTACATTTTCTAATCTGTTAGAAATTAACCTCTCCATGAGCAAAGACAATACAACACCAATATATATCTTTTCACTGAATCAATAACCTTTTCCTCAACTTTTCCCAAATTAGCCAGCCAGCACTCACTGTGAAGCTGCACACATCAGTCCTAGCAGCACAGACAGTAATCATACCATACCCACTTCAATGGCGTAATCCTGCAGCTGGTTACAGTCAAACAGCTGCACATCTGTCAGGCTGCTGAGTCTGAAGGTGCTGACGGGGAGGCCGCTCTGCACGGACACCATCGTTTTCAATCCTGCGACGGACATGCGCAGAAGAGCCTCACTTCCTGTGACTGGTAACATTTCTCCTGTCACAGCGTTGAACACCAGCATCACAGGCCTTCGCTCACTCTGAAAAAGAATCAATGTAGAATAATGGTGGTGTAGTTAATAGTGCAAACAAATGAACTCCAGAGCAATCCTTGTATCACATCCCACTGAAGGGGTGATGTCAAAAATAATATCTTCTATTGAATTCAGAGACATTAGTCGATTTCATATTTTTATCTTTTAGTTTATTTTAATTAATTTAAGTTTGCAGACGCTTTATTAGGATGAGCCAACATGTGTAAACCAACCACAAAGTTTTACATACAATGTTAAATGTATTTTAAAAACATTGGATTTATCCAGCTATAAGTTCTTTTTTTAAATCCAATTTTCACAACTAACGTTGTTTAATATGAAAATACAGCAATAGCTGAACATAAACAAAGACGGGACCTCTGGTGTCTCATTATTAGGGGCAGCATATAGTGATCCTTGAGTTTGCTGCCCCTCTGTGGCTGACACTATGTGTACTCTATTAAAATGACTTTTCATAAATAAAGGATTGTAACTGAACTGACTCACAAGTTGTTAGAAATGAAATGAACAAAACATCGGAAATGTCAAAGCGGATGTATCCAGACCGCGACATTCAAATGCCAGGAGAGTTAAAATTGGTTTGAGACCATATTAATCCCATAGAAACCGATTTTATGAGAGGATGTTAAGTGATGACAAAGGCTGAGAAAGAACGCACACAAACACACGCACACACACGCTCACAACTTGTAACTTTTAAACCAGGTTGCCAAGAGATGAGCCTGGAATGACGCCTAAAGATCTCAGCTGCAGCCATAAAGTGATTCCCCCAATGCTGCTGCTCACAAGGGAACAATGAACAATTCAGAAACGTCGTGTTTTAAATGGAATCATCCTTAGTGATTATATGGAGTGAGTGATTAGATGTTTAACAAACAGACCCAGTTCAAACTCCTGTGATAACAAGCATCCACCTTACTGACGTGCTGCTGAGAAAGGCACTAAATGTGCGCCAGTTAGTTCTACAGGTGGAAAATTGCTATCCTATAATATTGAAAAAAAAATTGTAGACATGTTCCAAAATATGACACTCGTTCATCTTGATGTTGTAATGGAAAATATCACTGACCAGTGTCTAAGGTATTGGAAATCCCCTTACTAAGTGTCTCACTGCTGTGATACTGTCTACCTGACAGGATGGAACCCTTATTTGGTGATGTTTTTCTTTAATTGGTACCAGGGACGGTAGAGTGAGGTTTTTTCATCTAACTGGTACCGGGGACGGAAGGACACAGCGGATAAGATAGAGGATGATCTCATGTCTTTCATGTCTTCTTCTTTTTTTTTCATATAATGTCTTATGAAACGCCTCTTTGTATAAGTTCTGGCTTCTGTGAACTTGCAGCCAGTTGTTCCATTTTGAGCACCCGTGCTTGTTGTGTAAACTCTGCAGAGCTTATTATTATAAAGACTCAAAAGCAACTCTGGTCTGAGAATTTCATTATTTCAATTCTCAAGATGAATTTCCATCACATTTTTTACTAAAGAATAGCCCATGTATGAAAGCATTGTGTCATCCGTATTGTTTCTCCACATTAAGAATTCAATGAAACTATTAACAAGACAATTTAAAACTTATATAGGTTTGCTCATTTATTTTTTCATAAAAAATAAACAATAAGTTTTAATATCCACTTGCCAATATACACTGTGCTATTTAATTATAAAGTGCCCAAAATTATAAAAGAGGTTTGTCGTTATATAAATCTGGTTAAATTAAACTGGCATTCTTTATGTTTCCAAAGCCGAAAGGATTTATTGAAATGATTTTTACTTAAAAGATTACTAGATTTTAAAATTGCTTATTTTATGCTCAATTGTCTCTACCATTTTCTAGTAAATAAACTTCAACACCAATGTCTGAATCAAGCATTTCATTTGCAAGCTATTTTTTTATGGATCTGAAAACCTGAGCCAACATGCATCATTGAACGCTGATTGTATTAACATCCTGACACAGCTTCAAATCTGTGAACTCCTCTTGATGATTAAATACCTTTATCAGGCATCGGATGGCACTGCCACTGGTGACACCCACGTCACACAGTGCCCAGCTGTCCTGCAGAGCAGCACCACCATAGCTCAGCTCCAGGTAGCGCCGGACCTGCTTGTCATCGGAGAGTCGCACAAGAAATGTTTCCTACAGGAGAAAGTGGATAGCGTATGAACAAGTTCCATTTGTGATGGACCATGTTCAGTGTGAAGCTGCATTTACTTTCCCAAGTGCACTGAATAAAAACCTCTCCAGTGGTACTTTGTCTTTGACATATAACAAATATTAGGCTGACAGTATTGTGTCAGTGTTACTTTCAGTCCATGCCAACATAAATACAAGTATAAAGCAAACTTCAATACAAACTATTTCACCATCTAAGGCAACATAATGCCAGGTTTGCAATAGATCCCTCAAACACTACAGTAATCATCACAGATATATTTATCATGTCAAGTCTTTTCCAGGTATAAAGGTCCAATGAGGCTGTGGGTCCTGACAGGAGCTGGTGTTACCTTCAACATCTGCTTCATGCTCCCCACATTCTGATCTGAAGGGATGTCAAAAGGTTCACAGAAGCCCTCAAAGTACACAAGCACCCTCATGGTCAGGACATCCGTCCGTCGTCTGTATGGCTCCTCTGTGGCGCTCTGATGGGACGGAGCAGTGTGCAGCGTGGGGAGTTTCTCAGAGTCATTGTTGGGAAGGGGGCAGGAATTGTGGGGTGGGTTTGGGTAGTGGGGGGTTGAGGAGGCACAACTACTCTAACAGGGAACTAACAGGTCAAGTAAAAAATCTTTAGAATCAAGATGACTTCAAAAATGATATCTAAAATGATAGTTCTACCTATAGTTGATGACCTCATCTGTTTGGCTTGGTAACTAGGAGTTTTTAAAGTGTATCCATTTGGCTTTTAAACGGTTATAGACAAGTTAGACAAGCATAAAAGAAAATAAAATTGGTGGGAAAAACTTCTCACCCCACCGACAAGAAGAATCCTTCAATAAAGTTGGATAGGAAAATTTCAAACTGCTAAGATGAAATAGATTAAAATGGTGAATATATGTAACAAAAAAAATACAGAAACAAATTAAGCACAAAGTGTAAATCCCTGTGTAATGAGTTCATAGTAAATCATGAATGAAAAAAATCCATTCCAGCATATCTCGATGTGATAAAATGCTGTGTTGTTTGTAGCAACAGATACTGAATCTCAATAGTTGAGTTGGAGAAAGTCTCATGTTATCTGTATCTGATCAGCCTCCATGTTCACAGCAACAATTCCACTTCATCAGGTGCCCCTGCACTCAAAGTTCAGGTGAAGTTATAGATAATATATAACATTAAAAGAGTATTGCAGAACAATTACAATGTACATCGGGATGTTAACTGTGGTTGATATACTTGACTCTTTTCTAACATTCCTACACGTAGCAGGTCAGACTGAGTGAACTAAGTTACAAGACTACTGTATTTCAGATATAAAGTGAGTTTTACCATGTGGGACCCGGGTCCTACGTCAGTTCCCCCCTCTTCCTTTTATCGTGATACAAAGGGACACATGGTTTCAAGCTGCGCTGAAAGAACCTTACAGTCATTTGAAATGTTTTGGACGTTTACGATTCTTCTATAAAATTTTACAAGGGACAGTTAATTTCCATTTGACCTTTTTCAAGTCTGAAGCTGTCCACTGCGCCTTTGTGCTCGATCCTGGCTAGAGAAGAAAGAGCTGCAAGCTTGGACGATTTCTATTCTTTGGCCACAAATCAAATCAGAACACTGCTATTGATTAAATGGTTCCTTCATGGTGAAATTTTTATTCTTTCACTGCTGTTTTGATCTATGTTTTTCCTAACGTTATCTTAATGTTCTTTAGCAACTCTTGGTAGATCAGAGTGGAGCAATATAACATCCCTGATTTTGTGGATGAATAAATTGAACTTTGAGCTGTATTCAGTTTTTAATCAAGCAGGAAATTTTTTTTCCCCTCTTAATTTCCTTTCACTTGTGCCCATAGCAGATTTATTTAATATAAGAATGAGTGGGAATCATATGAAACAAAATCTAAATTGAAGACTTCAAACCACCAGGTATGTAAGAAGACGTTCAGTTTAATTTGAGGTGGACAGATCATTTTAAGAGTAACACAAGTCGAGCATGCATTTGCTGACCTCCAGTGGTTGAAGTGCTGCTTTGTAGTGTGTTGTCAGCCAAGCATCCGTACCCCCCCCCCGCCCCAAATTTTGTTCCTTTTCACCGACAAAGAATTCAACCATAATCTATTTTATTGTTTTGTTTGTGCTCAAATACTATTCCGAGTATTTAAAACTACAAGTAAGCTGAACTTTGACACAGACATTTCAACAAACTTTTCCTCCAAGCGCCTCTTGAAAAGGAAACTATAAGGACAGGGCAGTGAGGTAATGGCACTGGTTAATTTGCTAATAGTGTTGCTAAGTTAACATTAGCTACTTTCTAGGGCAATCCTATAGAGCCAAAATATGATGGTCTCCTACTTTTGTATTTCCTTTGTCCACAGGTGAGCAGTCTCTGTTCCTGCCTGTTTCTTCAGCTTCAGTTTTCATTGTACAAGTTGGCTCATGGAACAAGACTAAGATAACATCAGCTATCAAACCACAAGATCACACCCATCAACATTATTTACATCTGTACGTGGAAGACAATGAAACCAGGCAATACCTCTTCAAAATGATGAAGACTTTGCGCACATACTGCGCAGAAGTGCCAGGATTTTTGTATATATTTATTTAAACAATTTTTTTTCATATTATACAAAAATTAAAATGAAAATTATATAAATATAAAATATTTTTTTCAATATATAACCTGAATCACTGCAGATGAATTATACTTAAACTATAGCACTGGCCGTTTTCAACACTTTCTAAAGAGGAGGGTGATGATAACTGTGATCATACAAACTTGCAGACACCTTTACCGGTCACAATAAATACCTATGTGTATCTGTGCAGCCGTGATGAAGCTGTAAAAACAGACGCTGCTCATGTGACTGTAAAAGGCTGTGGACTGTTTCTGGTGTCATCACGTGGATCTGTTTACGTCTGGAGTCATTTCCGCAACGGAGGGCGATTGACGGGTGTATCGTCCAATCAGAAGCCAGGAACGGAGCCAGTGGACGTGACGGACGGTTCTTACGTTTCTCCCATGAAGGAGAAGAAGAAGAAGAAGGAGAAGAAGAAGCTAGCGGATTACAGTGACCCAGCGTCGAAGTACCTCTCCGTCGTGGCGTGGGTTCTTTTACAGCGAAACGAAGAAAGCGATGTCCCCGGCAGCAGCTGAACCCGCGGACCAGACCAGTCTCCCGGCAGGAGTGAAGGTAAACAGCGGCCAACAGCGGGCTAGCCACCTGTGTTAGCACCGGGCTAACTCGGGCACAGCACGGTCTGTTTTTGCTGCCAGCTCCACATCTTTGACGCGTTTCCTCGCCACACCGTCGGTTTATTAACGCGAACAAACACTTTCTGTTTAAGTGTTGAAATGTGACATTGTATGACGGGGACGTGTCGGGCCGCATGGAAGTGTTCAGTGTGTTAGCCGCACAGTCGCTGAGATTTGCGGTGTTAAACTTCAGAACAGACAGATTCACAGTTGGCAGCTCGTGTTGTTATTTCCTCTTTTAACACCCAGTCACCCTCACATGTCGATTCAGGAAAACCACTGTTACCTCATATTCCGTTCTTGATGTTTAGTCATCTGATCACCAGCTGTCATGTTGCCTTCACTTCCCCTTTTAGCTTAATAATTCCCCCTGTGTTCCCGCCAGGTTAAAAGCAATACATCGGTCTCTGGATGGTATTTATCTATGCCATGTAATTATAATAACAGTAATCTTCTAGATTTGCATTTGAGTATCAGACGTCAACTACTGTTAAATCTACCATAAACACCAGCACCACCCTGCAGCTCATCAACCCATGGCAGCATAGTAGCAGCATTGTTTGTGATTTTCTACTGATGACTGGCACTACTGATGACAATCACTGAGCAAGGCTATTAAAGCAAAGCTGTGATAATTGGTTGATTAATTGATTGATAGAAAATAAATCTTCAAATCAGGGCGTTAGAGTGTTAAAGCAATAACAATGATCATAGCAGAATTATTTTCATCAGTAGCAATATAACAAAAGTTACGCATTGCACAGGCACGGTGAGGATAGTTGATTATGATGATCTACCTTCACTCAAGAGTGAAACTCTTTATCTTGAAAGAAACAAGGATGTATCATTGCTTGAGCCCTACTGCAAATATTTCTCGAACAAAACTAACATATTTCCTTATATCGGCATTTATTTGTCTTATATATTAGTAAATTTAATATTTGTAAGTGATGAACAGTATTTTGCCCAGCTAAACACGATGTTAAATGTCTCCACCTTGTGCTCCAGGACACTGTGTTAATTTATCACTGTTTCAATTTATTAATTGAACAGTTTAATCTAGAAAATGATAATCAGATGAATTGATTGGATTCAAAGGATATTTGCATCAATGTAATAAACATTGATTATCACTGATAAATCAAACTAATGAAATGTAGCAGTTTGGCAAAAACAGACATAGGATATTGACCACATCCAGCCTTTTCTCCTTCCTCAAATACCATTTCCCTATCTTACAGCTTGACCACATGGCTTAATGGTCCAAAGCCTTACAAGCGTTTAGCCCTTGTTTTCCCCTGATCACATGCTGCCCTCGACCGAATGAACTTGTTTGCCCCTCAGGCTGAGATAGTCTTTACGAGGCAACTGGCAATGAAAAGCAGCAAGACACTGGCTTAATGAAAATATACATCATAGGACAATTGTCATAAACTCCTGCCCAGTGCTTTTCTATGGTCCTAAGTGTTCTCCACAGAGCACACACTGCTTGGGCAGTGGATATTCTTGAAATGAAAAAGTAGGACAAGTGAACAGCAACACCCAAGAGAGATAGATGCTGTGCTGAATATCTCCACTTACTTTCACAGAACTTCTCAGGTAGTCAGAATAGGTTATCACATAAGAAAAAGGAGAAAGGGCTGTGATTGACATTTGTTAGGTCAAGTTTATAGTGATAAACTGTTCCAAGTTAATTGACACAGTTTCAGAATATTAATTTCAATATCGAAATTCATGTAGTCCAGCGTTGTTTATGGTCTTCCACTTAACACAAACATGGTAAACTCCAAGCCTTGCACAGTGTGCTGCTGCAGTCAGTGTGAGTCAAACATCTGAAAGTAATGTTAATGGTTCAGCGAGTTGACTGCTGAGTCACAGTATAGATAATCTGTTGGACAAAGCTGGAGCACACAGCTAAATATCGACATAATTTTCTCTTAAAACTCCAGAAAAGACAGACACTCAACTGACATCAATACCTTTTTTAAGTGGCTGTTCCAGAGCTAACATCAAACTCTGACTTACTTATTTCACAATCAAGCAAAATGCTAAGGAAAAAGTGTTGAAGATTAAATCACTCTATTTAAATTTAACTTAATGTGCTTCAAGGATACCGACTGTAAATAAGCTCACAGTGGGTTACAATAATGTGATTTAGCATGAGGAACTTCACGGTCATGGTTCAATCTCTTTTTGCTGCTAATACAAGTAAATATTGTAATTGTGAGTGTTTAGGAGTTAGGGACTTAAAAAAAAGATCATTATCTAATTTTAGAACTTATACATTTATATAAGGACAATTCAAGACTGTTTAATCTATGTTTTTGAGTGAGGGTTTTACATTAATGCAAGTATTGTTGTCTTTTCTAGGTGTGACAGCAACAGGAGGGTGCATATAGGATTCCTACTGCAGGCCAACGTGTGTCTGTGTGTTTATGTTGTATGTTTGTGAGTGAGTGGCACAGTAGTTGGGGGTTGTAACGTGATGCCAAGATGCTGCTGTCTCTGGGAATGTTAATGCTGTCGGCGACGCAGATTTACACCATCTTCACCGTGCAGCTCTTCGCCTTCCTCAACCTGCTGCCCGTGGAGGCTGACATTTCTGCAGTGAGTGTTTCGTCAAACCACTAAAACGATCCCCATGTTAGGCAGGGTCTCAGTTATAACTTGATGGGAATCTACGGCCTGTGTTTGATTATAATTTATGCCCCCTATTGGTCAAAACCGGCGATACATCGTTTTAGTTTTAATAATTGTCAGCCTCTGTTCATTATTTAACATGTTTTCCATCTTTCAGTACTCCTTTGAAAACAGAACTGAGACCTTCGATGACCTGCCTGCACGGTTCGGTTATCGTCTTCCCAGCGATGGACTGAAGGTGAGTGAAGAAGTTTCAGAGTACAAAGTGATTTATTTAAAGGCCCTAATGGCAAATCATGAGAGCAACTATGAAAACATAAAAAAGAGAGTTTGTGAAGAAAAAAACCTCATTAATGTCATGCTCAAAAGATCAGAAACTTGGAAGTGAACAAAATATACCACTTATTTTTGATTGATATGAATTTATATAGATAATGAATGGATGGATCGATGTAAAAAAGGTTCAAGCTCACTGTAGGAAATATTAAAATACTTAAAAAAACTCCTCTCCCTCAAACACTGGCCACAAATATACACTATTTTACATCTTTCAAGGTGTTTTAATGCTGGTAAAGATTCTTTCACATCTCTGCAGAATACCATTATAAGTGGACTTCTTGATTTGTGTATATTTAAAAGTTGCAGCAGCCAGCTACACTCAAACACAGTTAAAAAATACCACGCATTGTAGATCTACTGCACAAAGGAAAAACTAATTAGACACCTTTTAAAGTTCAATAGCTTTACCTTGAAAAAGCTTTTAAACGTTGCTGCTTTGTGTTGTGAATTGTAAAGACGTGTGTTGTTTCTGTATGCCACCACCCTAGCCCCCAGCACCCACCACCACACCCAGCAACCCACATACTGTTTGATCCACGAAGCTCCCAAACAGAGGGATGATTCATGTCGGCCATCTAAGCTGGTCATTGTGGTTATTCCCAGAGTCAAGAGCCCAGTAGTTGTTGTTGTTGTCGTCATCCCAAGGATTTCGGATCACATAAGCAAATTTATTGCAAAATGCTTTGCGTGTTGTTTTGTGTTTATGTTCTGGTTAAGCCTGTATATTTGGACATTCATAATTACAGCCACTTATCTACATGTAATGATGCTAAGTTTAGCACTATTACAACATGATAACAGACCCACAGCTGAGTTATGGTATTGGCACGAGTTCTGACCCCATCTTGGGAGCTTGGCCAGTTAACTTAAATAAGTTTGTTACGGTTCAGATAATGGATTTATTCATTGATTTACTCAAGGTCATTTTAGCAAGATATACCTGTTTGTGTATGTGTGATAACCTGAACTAATAAGTGGAAAGTTGGGTTTCCCTTAGCCAAGTGTGTAATTCACATACCATACAAAAGCACTCTCTCTGTGTCACTGCCCGATAAGGACAAAATCCCCCTAAAATTAAAATTCAAGAGATAAAACTAAGTGAAACAAAACTTTGCAGGCTGTGGTCACAATGGCACACAGTTAACTGCAGATACTGTGTCTAGGGGTCGGTGGCTGTGGTGTATAACTGTGGTCATTTGTCACTTATTAATGAACATATTATCATACATATGAATATCGCTACAGGAAAGGTAGGTGGGTTGCTCAGCAAGCGGCGGGGATTATGGCGCACAGTCGTACTGCTTAGTGTGTATGTGTGTTAGTGTTATATAACAGTAAGTGTTATGAAAGCAGAGACAAGGCTTAGGCCCCCTGTCTCTCTCTCATCTAATCTCTCTGTGCTGATGTCTAGTCAGGGCAGAGAGTCCAAGTGCCATGCAGACATGCTGCCCTAGTCCCTTAGGGCAAAACTTGCCTGTTCCTCACCGTGTCTGCCTGAGGGAGTGTGGCAGGGGGCTGTTTCAAGACGACTGCAGTGATTTACAGTTACACTCTGAAATGTTTCTATAATACAGTTACGGTAAACGGACTGCATTTATATAGCGCTTTTCCAGACTTATCATCCACTAAAAGGGCTTTACAGTTCAATTTGCTTTCACCTATACACACATGTTGCTAGTTATCCATTCTCTGTCAGTATAGACATCAGGGTTAATTTGGGGTTACAGTAAAACTTGCCCAATCACTTTGGGATGCAAACGGGAGGTGCTGGGCATAGAACCTCCAACCTTTTGCTTACTGTAATCTTTGCCTCCTCAGCCACAGCTGCTCAGTTTATTCAGATTTATGGAGAATAAAGGTTAACATCATTATTGTCTTTCCCATTAAAGTAAGTTGTTATCATAAATCTGTTAAGGTTTATGCAAATCCAGTGACGGGGGCTAATACCATGCATGCTGGTGGGCAAAAGCCAAAGTGCATCCTTAAAATTAGCATTATTCATTCTTATGGGATAACCTCACTTCAAACGTTGTTGTCCTGCAGCTGCACAATGCCTGGAAAAAACCTCTGGCATCACAAGGCAGCACAAGTCTGTTTGTCTGCAGAGGATTCCCCACAGGGAGCTTGGCCTCAAACAGAGCCTCCCCTGTTCCCACTTACACAACTGGGCTGTTTACTGTTTCCTCAGGGTTGCAAAGCAAGGCCAATGCAAGCCTGCGTAAACCCACACAATGCAGTTATGCTTTATTTCATTTCTGAAAGGTTAATAGCAATAGTTTCAATTAAGAAATGGATTTAAAATGCAGCATGAAAGCTTTCATCAGTGTTAAATTACAATAACAAATATTCAGATTAAGTAAGCAGTATAAAAACCCCAATGAAAAGTACTTTAAAACTTTGCATGGATAGAAACTTTGTTACGTCTTGTATTTTGCCACTATGATTTAACTAGGGCTAACAAAAGTGGATGAAGGAATGTGAAAATTCGATACTCAACTTAAAATACCTTCTCAGCTTTTTAGGCTTTTTTTGTTTTTATTCCATTTCTGGACCCATTTTCCATTCCACAATTACAGGCTGATCTGGACTCACAGTCTGACGAAGGACTCTTGCGCTTCCTCTGGTTGGCCTCTGTGGTTTGGATTGTTGCAGAGAGAGGCGATGAGCGACGGCTTTGCCCGGTTATAAAACCTCAAAAGTGCACACACCGGTATAAATATAAATATTCCCTATCATGTGACATAAACGCCTGGTTCCTAGATGTGCTTTTCCGGAGACCACAAAAGAGATTATCGGAACATCTAATATTTCTGAGTAGTTTGCTTATTTTAGAAATGGTAGAAGGAATTTTGTCTCATTAGTTGGTTAATACACACACATCTCTGTAGTCATTTCCTCAGGCTCGAATGGAGGTCTGAATATAGTGGAGGTTGATTGGACAGTTTGTCATGAGAATTTTCTCTTTCTACCTAGAAGTGGGAATAAAAACTCCTCCCTTGATTAAAACATCTAATTCCTAGACACCTGTATATCGCAGTGAAATGTTGTTTCACCACTTTATTGTAGTGTTTATTGCTTTTCCCATCCACATACTCTCAGCCGGTCTAAAGTTTGACCTAGAAACAATCCCACATTTATTCTCATTTGAATAGCAGCCGCCCATTTCACTGGATTTCCTCGTCAGGCCTCTGAATGAAGGTCAAGGGTCAGGAGCTGCAAATGCTGTGATTATAGAATCATAATGTAATGATAAAAACTGATGTGGTGTAATGATTAAACACAAAGTGAAAACTAGTCCGTTTGTGTGCGAAAGCCTCACCTACTTCCTGTGGTGGCCATTTGTAATGTAGGTGGGGGTTTTAAAGGGGTTCAGGTCTAGGTGGAGAATCAGAATCTGCAGCTGAGCCTGGAGTAACCCAGGCGTTAATCTGCTTACAGGAAGCTCAGGCTACAGAGAGTTTCTCTCTTTACTGATCCCAGAGCAAGTCTGCAAACAATCCTCACAGAGAGGGTTTTACTGACAGGATTAATTGTGATCAATCTGCACTAATTTGGAATAGTCCACCAAAGAGGCCCTCTCCTTCCTGTTGAGTTCTGCAACAATAGAAACCCACACTTGTTTGTTGAGCCCATTTGCTGTAGGATGAACTCACTGGTTCTGTGTTGTCTTATGAGTAGAACGATAAGAAATCAGCTTGGTATGTTTATTCATCAACATATTTTACACAGATTCCTTTTAAAAGTTAAAATGACCATAATCTAAGTGAAAACAGCACCACAAGTTCTTCAATATGTGGAGAACTGGAGTGAATTCAATGGTTTGTGTTTTTCAAAATAAGGCATTTTCTCCAAAATTAAATCACATCAGGTCCGGTCGCAGTCAGAGTATTTATACAACCATTAGAGCCGAACAAAGCGTCCACGATCATATTACTGTAGCTTTATTTTATTTTTTATTTCAACATCATACTCTATTAATATAAATCTGTTTCATCAGCCCCCCATTCGATCATTCCTCACCCATTCAGGCCAAAAGACAAACTAAAGCCAGTTCTTCTACTCAGAAACAAAGATGAGCCTTGATTTTAGTTCTCAGGGTGTAATGTTGGGGCCTAGTTGATAAATTTAGAACAACTACTAATAATCAGGCTGTATCAAAGTGTTGTCTTAGTAAAAACAACCAAATACAAGGATAACTAGTAATTATTTTGTAATGAGCAGGAATGTGGGAGCTCTGAACATTGAAAAAGGTTAATTTTACTCATTTTATGTATTTAGAAAATACCCTTAAAGCACCTTAATTTGTCCCTGTGATATTGCTGTGTGATAAAGGAAAGGCTCAGTAGAGGACAGTAAAGACACAGTAACAGGATGATAAAACATATTGTTATACACAAAAGTCCCATACCACAATTAGTAAGCTCCAGCTGTAGTTGGGCATTTAGTGCTTAAGTTGATATCTGTGCACAGACTCCGTTTCCATCTCCTCAGTCCACATTTTCCAGGATTCCCCTTCCTACTCGAGTTATTTCCTGTTTTTGACATCATCTTGTCTCTGCATTCTGCAGTGCTGGCTGGTGGGGTTTTTCCATGTTTTTTCTACCCAACAGGGGGCTCTCTTGCCCCTGATTTCAAAGTGGGGAGGGGGAGGGGGAGACTGAATGTGAGGCAGTGGCACAGTGATGTCATTTAGCTGCAAGACAGGGCTGCACTGGAGGAGGAGGAGGTATCCAGGGGTGACGACGGAGAGGACAGAGGGTGATTCCTTCCTCACAAGTCTCTCCTCCCTGATTTACGATTATCTCCCTGATCCCAGTAGTAAATAACATTTAACAAGTCCAATCATATTAATCTAGAACAAAACAGTGTGTGTGCGCGCGTCCGTGCTTTGTCTCAACACTGTCGCACCGTGCTGGGGCTTTGTTTGTGTCACTGTGGTAATTTTCCATTTGTTGCAGAGAGGCTGTTTTGGAGTCAATGTCCGGTGACAAGACACTGTGTGTGTGTGTGTGTGAATAAGAGAGTGAGAGACATACAAATTGCTGGTAGACTCCCACAGCAGTCCACACTTCCTGCCTACCACCCTGCCTCTGACACACAGACACACAGTTGCTTAGTAATGTATATCACATAAGAAACCTCCCGCCTCATTTCTGTACATTTATCCGCTCTACCTCTCTCTTATCTTCACCTTCTCTATTTTTGTCTTTTCTCTGCCCCTTTTTCTCATCTCTTCTGTGTTTTAGTCGGCATCTGATTCTCTTCCATATTTGTATCGTTTGTTGTACTTTTCCTTTTCTTCTCCTTCCCTTTATCGCTCAGTCAGCCTCTCCGTCTCTGATCTTCTCACTATCTCCCTCTCATCAGTCACTTTAAACGCTGCTGCTGTAAATGGGATTAGGACAGGAAGCAGCAGAGGGTGTGAAAGAGAGAGGAGAAACACAAGAGTTTTTCTGTGACAAACTGAGAACAACAGCACCCTTCAAATCTAGTAGACTATAAAACACATACGCACACACACACACACAAACTCTGTATTCATTATGTATGTGTTACTTTGTTAGATTAATGTTTGATTTACCGGTGCTACGTCTGGGGCCGCAGCAGAACCATTTCTCAGCATCTCGGTTTTCTTTTCCTTATTTTTACAAGTTTGTTTTTCATGCGTGGTTGTGATGGATGTTGTTATTCTGGGAACTGCAGGAAAAGATGGCGCTGCTCAAATTCTGGGTCAGGGAGCTTTGTCTGGGTCCTGAGGTGTAATTTTGTTTTGTCTAGCTGCACAGAAACACTGAAGAAACATATTTTTGGTGCTGTCATTTATCATATCGTCATGTGATGTGAGTTTCGAGATGGTTTAGTTTTCACGCTGCAATTTGAGTCCTTGAGTTGCCGGCATAAATTATATTGAATACAGACCAAACTATCAAAACCAGATTAAATAGGACCAGTGGTGTCTCAGAGGTTGGAGGAAGTGAGATCATGATAATAAATGTTGCTTTGAGCCTTCAAGATGAAGCCCTGTCAAAGTGCCTCTGAGCAAAATTTCTCATATGATGGTTTATAATTTCTATTATTTATTTGAGGAAACACCTTCTGATGCATGAGTAAATGAAACTGATTGAATGTCATGTAAGGTCACTACTCTCTGAAAAGAAACGTTTAATCATGATTACTGGTCGCTTACATCAATTTATTTGATCTGATCAGTCATTAATAGCATCTGACAAACAGATGATCATTTATGTAGCAGCGACTTTGCTTCTTAAAGACTTAACACTCTTTATAAGAGCATTAAATATTCTCATACTTGCTGTAAACACAATATTTCATCTGTGGCAAATTATCGCCTCTTTTCTCGACTTCCTATAAATGATGTTTGCTTAATCTTGCATGTAAGTCACTCACGTGTCTATTGATGTCCCCTCAGGGCTTCCTGATTGGTGCACGGCCAGAAAATGCGTGCGAGCCCATCGAGCCGCCTCCGAGGGACAACTTGACTGGCGCCTTCATTGTCCTCATCAAACGGTTCGACTGCAACTTTGACATAAAGGTACAGTGTTTCCACGGGATAGTGTGTGTGTGTATTTGTGTGTGTGTGTTAGTTAGCATCGGCGTCGTACCTTTAATCGGCAGCCACCAACAAACGACCAAACTGTTTATCATCATTGGTAAAATGAATTGTGGCCTTTGGGTTTCACTGATGGGGCAAGGTGTATATGGTACTTAACTGTATTTACAGTATGTCAGGTGTTCAGAGTTAATTTCAATGGAAATAGTTAAAGGCCATTGAAGACACATTGAATCAATGTGTCTTCACTGCCACCCTTCTCCTCAAGTTGAAGTAAGCCACTGAGCGGTTGGAGGTTGGACAAAGATGATCTCCGTTAGTCACTTGAGGCAGATAGATGTCGTCAGAAGGAGATGAAGTACAAAAGGTTTGCAGTTGTATTTGTGTATTTATATGTGACACCCTGACTTACAAGGCTTTCTCATAAATGTCACAGTGACTGAGTGTCATAAGTTTGTTTAAAAAGCCCAATATTTATGATTTGGTTGATAAATAAGGTGATAAAAGGATTAGATGTAGGGTTTTTTTTAACCAGTGGATGCTAATTTGACTAGAAATGCCCCCAATACTGCAGTTAATGCCGGGTCGGACTTCCCCAATTATGCAAATCTATGTACGGATGATCCAATACCATTTATTGAAAGTCTTTCAATGTCAGCCAGACGAAAAATAAAATTACTTTCACACTGGAAGGAGAAGTAATGTGTCCATCTATCATAAAGGATTGGGGGCGAGAGATGGAGTGAAGTAGAAAGGGGAGGAGAGAAGAGAGAAAGGATTTAGAGAGTGAGAGCAGCGATGAGTGATGGACTGATTGAGAGGGAAGCATGCAACCTCCTGGCATTTTCTTCCTCTCCTTTCCACCTCTCTGTCTCTTACTGTACTTACCTTTCCTCTCTGTACTTTGGTAGCTGCCCCCCCATTCATTTTCTCTCACGTTTTATTTTTTCCTTTTTTATTTTTTTCTCTGTTGTAACTGTGGCGCAGCCATGCAGCCTTATAAGGTCTCACTGCATCTCACATACACACTCACAGAAACATGTTGACCGACAGAGCAGTGAGGTGTTCCCTTTTCCTGGAGCATAACGAGACTCTGATCCACACAGACACACAATGCACACATGCCAGTATGTATGTGCCAGAAGAGGGAGACAATAGTTCTACGATGCAGGTTTAAAATGTGGAACCACGTAAGGAAGGGCAAAGGCCATGTTTGTATCTTTTCAAGGATGTTTGTTGTGTTCAAACCTCTCAGTCCTTCTGCATTTCTTCTCAGTGTCTCTGCTGTCACCATCACAAAATGTTCAAATTAAGTTTTTGATGGGAGTTTTACAGATATCTTCATTGTAATGGCCCTCCTCTCTGTAGGGGAAAAACAATCCTATCTATATGGCCTCCAGATTTATTTTCTGTCGCAGTACCACAGCTGGCAGCTAGGGTAGCCTGGCAGCACTGAACATGCTGAATGTGCTAAATGAACACAACCACTGGTTTACTGCTAATATTCAAACTTCTCTTCAATAGAAGGAGGATTTATTACAGTACAACTAGAGTGTGACCATGGGGCTGGAAGGTTAACCCAAAACCTGTGTGTGTTGGGAAGGGTGTGTTTTAAGTGTTATCTGCTTATATAATCTTTTATTTTTCTCCTTTGCTCTTTGCTCACGCCCTGTCCTTGCCGTCTCTCTCACACACACACAAACAGAGTGTCTGTGAGTTCTGGTTGTGCTGTCTGAACCTTACCTCTGGTTTACTGATTGTGTGCTGTCTCTCTCTTTCTCTCTCTCTCCCTCTCCCTCATTCACAGCTATCCTCTCCTCTGCTTCTCTTTCCCTTTAGCAGTCTTTGTCTCTCCATCCCTCTCCCTGTTGTTCTTATCCGTCTTATCTTTGCTGTTGTCTATCTTTTACCCCTACCTGCTCACCGATCTCTCTCTCACACGCTCTCTCGTGTGCACACACACATGCACAAACAAACAAACACAGTCCTTTCTCAGTTCCCTCCAGAAGCTGCTGGGAAACAAAGGAATACTAAATTCCATCCTGACGGAGATGAGGTGTGTGTGATGAGTGTTGCAGTGGGGGGGGGTCAGTGTCCACTGCTTCCCATCTCTCTCTCCTCAGCCTCTTTTTTAGCCTTAAGCCATCAGCTTCCTGTGAGCAGCAGCATAGAGCTTTGGTGGATCCTCGGCTGTAATGGGCTATAAAACAGATGCACACCCACTTAACCCTCCATCTAGTCTCAACACCTCCACCCTGAGAGCACGAGTGTGTGCGCGAGAGAGTGCGTGAGTGTGTGTTGCGATAAGACTTGAGGGAGAGGAGGTCGAATGTCGAGAGAGAGTGTTGGAGATAGTGGGGGGGTGAAGGAGATCAAGTGAAGGGGTGTTAATAGGCACTCTCAGAATTTTCCATAAGCACCTGCTGTCAGCTGGGTGGTCGGACATTAAAAGATATCCAGTCAAATGCTTTTTTTTCTGCATCAAGTCACATCCCATTTATAACCATAGAACTATAACCTTTACCTAATGATGGGTTCAGGCATAGGACGTCTGTATTTAAAGTTATCAGAGAAACAAGCTGAGTTACCATTCTGTGTTTGAATTTTCAACACAGAACAGCGACAACAATCCCTGCCTTGATCAGGCTAGGAAATAATTGTCTTCTTTTCAAAGAATATAATCAAACAGAATGATATTTGATTTATATTTCAAATAAAATAACAAATGCATTATTTAGTTTTAGCTTGTACGTTACAATTCACTTGTAGCTTAATAACCAGAGTGTTTGTGTGTGCGTGTGGTTGTGGAGGACAGTCACAGCATCTGCGGCAAAGCAGGTAGAAAAACGCTTTCATATTTGTCATACTCTCGGTGGTCAAATCAAGTTAAGCATTGAGTTAAGCGTTAAGCCTCCAGGAAATGGATATATGTGTGTGTGTGTGTGTGAGAGAGAGAGAGAGAGTAAAACATTCCTCCATGGACGCCTCGTCTAGAAAGTAAATCTCCAGAGAGAGAGGGTTTGCATTTCCTGTACCAGGATTCTTTGAGGTGGTGGTGGTGACCGGGGTGGGGGGATGCTGACCTTTCTGACCCTTCTGGGAGTGGGGGGGGACAGGAAACTCGATACCCTTTTCCTCCCCCCTCTCTCCAACCTCAACCTCAACCTCTCCGCCCTTCTTTCCTCTGTGCAGCCTGTCCGTCCCTCAGCAAAAATCACACACTCGGGCAGACGGGCAGGTCTACATACATCGAGACATAATGTCCTAGTTATGTAACGTGTACTGTGATCTGCAGAGCACTGTGTGCTGTTTTTCACCTATTCAGTCTCTCTCTCTACTGCCCTCTACCCACGTTGTTTTTATTCCTGTCTTTTCTCCACACTACCGTCATTGATTACAATATGATTAGATGTGTCTCTTAACTACTTCAAAACTCCATTCCTATATGTTCCACTATGTTCCCTCTAACGTTTCTTCTTATGATTATATGTCCAAGTTTATCAAAATATACACGCCAGTTTGTAATTAAAATTATTGCAGACTAATACAACACCTCTCTAAATATGTGTCATAGTTTTGGATTTGCGCACTTAATAAATGGGTAACTGAATGTATTGTATTACTTCAAAGTAAAGCCCAACTGATATGGATTTTTGCTGATATATATTAAGAAAAATTGGCAATGATAACCAAGATTTAAGATCAAACCCCAAATGGCAAATAAATGTGATTGGGGCTCGATATCTTTCACTTTCACCATAAACTTTTATTATGAATAACTATAAATACAACCAACTATATTGGTCTTGAACTAAGCTAAAATAAACACAGATACCGATGTCTCTGTGAAAGGCTTGTATAACCAGCTGATTGGTTGGGTTCTACTTTAAAGTGAACGTATGAAAGTTACCAATGTCTATATGGGGTCAGAACATAGTGTTACAGTAGGACAAGTAGAGAAGGCTCAAAGTCTGTTTTTCAGCAATATTCCAGTGTATCGTACAGTGGTTGATAGAGATGAAAGCTTTTTCCCCGTGTGAGACGTAGGTCACAGCATGAAACTGTCCAAAACCCTTCTGGCAAAGAGGAGTTCAGACTAAACGTCCAAGTCTGTTATAGAAGCTGTTTCTCCTGTCTGGAAGCTGACGAGACACAGATCAGGCACAGTAACACTAAACAATTCCAAAACATTTACCAGAAGAGTTCACTCTATACTGTTCACACAAGGTACACACTAGAGTGAGACGGATAAGACGAACAGGCCAGAACAATACAACAAGAAACTGCACATAAAGCAGGGATGGCATTCGTTAAGTTTTGTTTTAATAAGTTTCTTATTCAGCTGTAAAATATTCCCCTCAGGACATATATGTATCACACTGTTTAGAAAAATAATTCAGTTTTTATTAGTTTATTGCAGTAATTTATTGCTACTCTGAGTTTCTATAATTTGCATTCGTGCGTGCGTCTGCCAAGTTCCTGGGACTATCATACAGAAGCTACGCAAATCTTTTCTAGTAATCAACGACTCGTAGTGATGAGTCTGGCCCGGGTTTCCACTGTACTAGAGTTTTTCAGGGAAGAGGCATGAATTTTGCCAGAGGCGGCAATTCTCTATGCAGGAAAAACCCTGGTTTATATAGGAGTGACGTTGCTACAACAGCATAATGGAAACAAAGAAATCCTCTGTATCTGTAATATCTGGTCAGAGAGAAAAATCCACGTGTGTGTCTTTGCTTTTATAAGCCGCCTCTGAAATTGTTCACTATACCTCTGGTGGCCTGTTATTTCCAATCTAGCCTTTTTTCTTACCTCTGCCTAACAGTAAATACATTTCACCGTGTGGCCTATTTGTGCTGCTGTGACCTCACAGCCCCCAAGCTACAAACACACACACACAGGCCTCAGTCTTTATTCAAACAATGATCTAGCTTCCTGCCCACAGTCCCTCAGTCTTATGACAGGGTATGACTATGGCTGACTGGATGTATGACTGGCTCGTGTGTGTGTGAGAGAGATTGGGCAATAGCCATATGTCCTGGCTGTGTAATTTTTCAGCGCTGTTGTGGCAGCAGATAGTTCGGCCTGTTCCCTTTGGCCTATATCTCTCTCTCTCTCACACACACACTGTACATATATAAATGCACTCATAGTAGCGACAGTAACTTATACAGATGATCTCTAAAATATTCATAATGTCGAAAATGTTTATTCCACTAGTTCAATTGCATTAATTGTGTTTGCACTGCGTTATCGGTGTATGCAACTCCTTCCTGCAGTCTGCGGTTTTAAACTAACTCTTTATCTAATCTGCTGCCTGGACCTTGAAACTGAATCCCAGCTTTGCTCTGCACCGCGCTGCATTCCTCTGAAACACAGAGGAGAGAGAGCGAGAGAAACGTTGGTGGGTGAGAAGAAGGAGAAATATTAAGGGGGGGAGACGATTTCTAGAGGAGATTGGGTGTCGGGGTGATATAACAAGGTGTAATGAGGGCAGAGAGATGTATGAGGTTAAATTTGGAGAAGGAGGTAGAAGAGGAGGAAGACGAAAAAAAGATTTGAAGGGAGGGGAATAGAGAGAAAAGGGGGAGGAGAAATAAGATGAAGGATGGGAGTAGGGAGGTTGCGGAGGGGAAGTGAAATGGGATCGGGCGGCGTGTGAATGAGAAGATGAGGAGGGGAAAAAAGCAAACAATGGGAGGGAAATGTTTGAGGGATGAGAAAGGGGGGGGGGATGAGGACCTGATTGAGAGCTGCTGTCCAAACGAGAGGAGATGAAAATGGCCACTTGCATCTGATACGGTTTAGGAAAACGAATCAGTACATGTGTGTTTCTCTTTTACCTTTTCAGCCATTCACCTAACACCATTTTAAAGGCATAGGACTACACATATCTAATTGTTTTCATTAAATTCTCCACTAAGGTTTCAGAAGGTGTGTTTTTGGCAAAATTGTAAAATGAGAAGGAAGAAAAAAAGACAGGGGAATAATATGTGGGAAGGAGGATGAATTAGTGTAGAAGTCTTCACTGAATCAAAACGTTGCTTCAGTCCAACCAGATCTTTATACAGCGAAAACACCACCATTCTGTTTTGTCACGTCACAATAAATTGGATTAGGGTTAGGGTTATAACTATACATATAACTATAATCTTTTTAAATAGATGATGGATTTGAGGTCGTCAGAGAAACAAACTGAGCAAACAGCCCCCTCTTAAAGCCCAGTGACAATCCACTGTAACTTCACCCTAGTGAGCTGCCCCTTTGAAACCTTCATTTTGGCGTTTTGTCTTAGTTTTGTGAAACCAGATGTAACCATATACGGCGGAGCGGAGGGTGGAGCCTGGCTCTGAGCTCGAGGACACTGCACGCCCACCTACAGCTGCGACCTGCACCATTGGATGGCACTAGCTGTCAATCACACGGTATCCACGCCCTAATACTCTTTGCTTCATCCTCTATTCGACTCCAAATGGGATTATAATTTCCAAAATGAACATTATGCTGTTTTGAAGACAACTTGAAACTAAGGATTAGGACCCAACCTTCTTAAGAAAAGTTGATGTCAGGCAATTCTGCATTGCCTTCACTTTCCAGAACAGTTGTTGGTGTCCATATTTATATGTAAATTCGGCCCAAGAAGAAAGTAGCTGCAGGCGTCACGTTGTCGTTCCTCAGTGTGTCCCACTCTCGTGAACACAATGGCCCTGTGAGGGAATTTCTTTGAATTTGGTGCAAAGGTTCACTTGGACTTGAACTCATTAGATTGGTTTAGTCAAAGGTTCATGGGTAAAGGTTACTGTGGCCTCACAAAAATGTTTTTGTGACACTTTTCATACAAATCTGATCACAAGTGCCTAAAAGAATAAAATTAGGGCCAAAGGTCAACTTTATTTTGACATGAAGTTCTGCATCAACACTGGACATTAGTCAGCAGCGTAACATTGTGAACAGGTTTCCTGCAACGTGACTGGTTGAGGGAAAAATAATAATAATAAGAACAAAATGTGGTGATTCTACTTTTTCTCTCTCCCTGCTAACCTTTTCAATAGTTTATGTACCAATTGTTTGGTGTTTAGTTACTGTGAGATAAAACCTATTTTTGAAACTTAAAAAATACATAAATTTGACTTAATCTTGACTGGTGTTTATGCTGCAACACTTAGTTTGAGTGATGTCATGTGTGAAAGGTGTGCTGTGCTGCTCAGACTCATTTACACATGGCATAGGTCAAGTCTGCTCTATGCAAACGCAGTCCGGCGACAGCACCAGGCTCAGAGCCGATCATTTTTACAGCCTTCATGGGACACAAGTGTGGACTAATAATGGACCATCGCAAAATGAATAAAAGAGGACCTGGAGTTGAAGAGGGGGGGGGGGGGGGAGAGATCCAGTAGAAAAGAGAAGAGTGTGTGAAGCAGATGATGTTGGTGGTGCAAGAGGAAGACGAGATGGGAAAAAAAGGAGAGGCGGGGAAGACGAGTCTATGTTTCAGCTGCAGCACTGGATGAGGAGGCTTTGCAGTGTTGGCAGCAGATACACACACACACACATGAGTGAGGATGCAGTCATTATCAACACACACACACACACACACACACACACAAACACACACACAGTAGGTGGTGTGATACAGCAGTAATGAGTGATGCTATCAGCAGTCTCTATCCACACCACCACTCTTACAGATCCTGCTACAGGAGCAGAAACATTAGACCTGTGTGTGCTGGAATATGCCATGCCATAGTCAGTCATTCTGTGGGTAGATGATACCAGGACATAATTATTTAATTATTTTTTTCACAACATTTTTGTGAACTTTTAGTTTTTAATCGATTAGAAATCTATTTATTGAGCAATAAGACCCACATAGAGATTTGTTTATTCTCTTTTTGGGGATGTAAACAGTTAACTCCAGTGCCACTGAGCGAGGCAGCTCCAGGTGGCACCGTTTACACAGCTCCAGTCGACTGTGACCGGCACAAGTTAGGTCTGACGCACTTTAATTTGTACATACAAACACTGTTTTTTCAGTGATTGTGGAAATGTTTTTTTTTTATTTTTTCAGCAACACCTTCTGTCACATAGTCCCACACATTCACAGGAAGCTGCTCGACACAAATACACAGTCCAGAGCTGTCGGCCTCCAGCAGCTGCGACCTTCTGAATGAAGGACACGAAAACTGAAAATGCCTCAATGGGCTAAATAAAATGGGTTCATCAAGTTCGTTTGAATTAAAAACGGACATTTGTAGGAAAGTTTCAGGTGCAGCAGCTGCCTGGTTTCAATTCAATTTGCCTTTAATTCTCAAACAATTAATTTATCAGTTATTTAATAGAGATAGTTAGATATTTCTATCGGAATCAGAAACATTACACAAAATATATTGACTTATTATCAATCTGATTCATCTTTCAGAAGCAGTCCAGTTGGAACAATTTCAATTCAAATTAACGAGCACTTATACAGTGTATCACACCGTGTTCTTAACCTCCAGAGTAAAGGCCTCTGCAGGTTGTTAATGTCACTCGGCTCTAAAAACATCATCCAATTAAGCCGAGTCCAGTCTGCCTTATAAAAATCCATATTAGTCAATAGCATGAATAAACCCTCTGCGGCTGTGCAGCAGGCAGAGTCAGACTTTGGTCAGCACACGGCAGGGTGCCACGAAGGGGGAGAAAACAAGAATCGGATGCTTATTATATTTCCAAACTGTTATTAGTCCAAGGCCTGATCGTACAAAAAAGAGAGCTAGAGCTGCAGCCAAGTCATGCCGTCACATGACAATAAAAGATGTGGAGATGCCCTTGAGGAATACACTTAACCTTTAGTTCTCCCACTGTAGCTGCACAATAACAGTTCGGGGAAACTGCCATGTGAAAAAACATGAAAATGTTCTCAATAATTATGAAGAGCTATATTTTAGTTTCGATGTTTTCCCCACCTTTAGCTGAAGCTGGTTGTATAGAGGGATATTGTGTAGGATAAAAAGCAGGAATTTAATGTGTGCTCCCACAGGGATTACAACAGTTGCTCTGCCTAATGAATGCTGTTAAATTGACATTGAAGATGTAGCTCCAGCTCACAATGGTCTGCATGTGGTCGAGGAGAAACTAGTGGCTTTTGTTTAGCTCAAGTTTTATTCTCTAGGTTTCACGTCTCCCTTTCCCTCCTCTCTCCCTCTCTCCTTTTCTGCCTCTCCCTCCGCTGCGTCCTCCCTCTCTTTGGTTCTCAGGAATGCACTGAATGTCCTTATCTTGCCCATGCAAACACAAGGGTGAGCCAGCAGCAGAGGTTGAATTCCTCCGCAGATCCCAGGCAGACAGACCACACTGCACACTGGCATCTGGACAGCACACAGCCAGAGTGGCTCCTTAGTCACACTGTAAAACCCTCCTAAAAAGTCACAGAACAGAGCAGTTAGTGTTGAGAGTATTCGCCAGGCCCATTGACTTAAACTGTCAACACCTACATTTGACTGGTTTATAAGTTAAGTCGATTTTAGGACTTAAAGTGTGACATTTTAAAGGATGGTTCGCTAGCCAGTGTTTTCCAGTCAGTCAAACTCGGATGGATGTGGGGATGGATGGATGGATGGTTGGTTGGATGAATGCATGGTTTAGTTCTTTTTGTCATTGTACAACAAAATTAGTAACATCAGGTGCTCTCCCAAGTACTTAACAGACAATAGTTAAAGCATTACAAACTGTACTTTCACAAAGTTTTTTGTTGGTGTAAAGGTTTTGGCCTTGTGATGGGCTGGGGACTTGCCCAGGGTTTAACACATCTTCTCGTCCAATGTCAACTGGGACCTGTCACCCTCAAAACTTAGGCGGTACAGCTAATGGATGGAAAGGCTGTGCTAATTTACAAAGACCAAAGTCTGCAGCTATGGTGGAGTCCAACAGAAAACATCTGCTCCATGTAACCTGCCCGTTTACTGGTTATATTGCTTAACTTTGTATGGCCGTACAGACGCCATTGCTACCGTAGCTACAGCAGTTCTCACAGCTGATGAGGAAACCTCTGGGAAAGGGGCACAAGATTTCGGACTCATGCCTTAAGCCGCTGTCCAATCAGAGCAGGCGGTCAGAGGCATACCAATACCTAAAAGAGTGTTTCGGTTGAAAAAAGGTGACGCAGCATTGTTTGGTTTGAGATGAATAATGTGTATTTTGGACATTCCAGCCTCTGTTTTAGTAAATCTCCCACATTCAAATCATGAACCTGTAAAAAGCCAAAATTTGACTCTTAAAGACTTTAAAATGTCAAAAATATGGACTAATGCTTGTTTGTGATATCTTACAACCGTAGCCTTCACCTAGCCCACTTTCCTCCCTCAGAACAGATGCACATGCACACTCCCAGATGCAGTATTTTGTGTGTGTGTCACTCATCCAGGCAGCGTGCCTCTAGACACACACAGCAGCCATTGATACCTCCACACAATAACGCTCTCACAGGCAACCACATGGGCTCACAATGCTGTGGCTGCCAAACGCGCTGCTTCACGTATGCCTGTGCATAAAATCACAATGACAAGGAACGGACAAAAGACAGAGCTGCTCAGTGTGGCGTCCATGGGCAGGCCAAAATACACACTCACACACACACACACACACTTGAGCCCTAACAGATCTAAATTGATTTCCCTACACCACAGCAGAGTACAATGCTCATATAAAGAGGCCTGGTCAAGCTACAGGGCATACCCACACACACCCACATTTGCACAGCTCATGTTATTGGCAGTGCCCACCTTGTCGGATCGGTCCTGGACATGTGAGAGCCAAAAGCAAAAGTTTGTGGGACCTGCCTCGTAGTAATTAACTGAATTGAAAGTGAAGGACTTAACAACTGTATTGAATCGAAGGTTTCATTATAGCCAATTAAGCCATAAATCAAAGCTGACTGCAAAACCGCATGACCTCCTTTTTAAAAAACTTTTTAGGAACAATAAAAACAAATTCAGACAAAGAATGAATTTTCTAACTTTTTGTTCCTTTCAAATGTCCAAATGGGTCAAATTTGTTTAAAAGCTAATCGGATTAAAGCTAATCTCATTAAATGTATTTCTTTTAGCCTTGTTGTTGCAAATAACAAAGATTACATTCATTTTCAATGTGGAAAAGGCTTTACCGCCAACTGGGACACAGTGATAAGCCTTCTGCAGTCTACACCTGCATTTAATGCCAGCTAGCACCCACACTTGTTAACATATTTTACAGGCGTCTTATTAAATATCTATTTGGTAGAGCAGCACCACTAAACCAAACTAAAGGAAGGAACAAAGAAAACAGAACAGTGCATTCACTCCTACATATTTGCAGTGATTATTTACATGATCCTTATGCAAAATGTATTTTCCCTTCAGTTGTGGGAGAAACGTTCAACATCCCAACTGTATCTCTAACTGTGTAAAAGCACATAATGGTTTATTCCAGGATTATATCACCACATCCTATTTCCTCCACCACATCTGTTGTGAGCCATGAGCCACAACAATGGCTGGTCAGGATACTGAAACTCCTATAGTGTGTCAGAGCCACAAAAACAGACTCACAGTTGAAAGCTCCTCATTACACCAGTTTCCCATGTATCCGTGACGCAGCACACAAAGCGCACGGCTGCTGTCACCATTTTACTTTTTAATGTTTCCGGCAAGTTGTAAAAGCATAAAAACAAAGTCAACTCATCCTCCTCTGTCACTTCATCAACAAAATCTTACCTTTAAGGAAGTGATTGTACTTTCCTGCATGCACAACCCACAGTCACAAACACATGCACATGCACACACACCGAAACGGCTCGGTGTTGCATGCGTTTTGTGCACCGCAGGAAAGATAAACATGTCACTTCCTCTATCCATCACGCTGCGCCACGGCCACTAATCATGCATTACGGCCCACACCATCAAGCGTAGACCACACGGTGAAAATTTCATGTAAATTGTATTAAAGTTGTAAAACTAGGCTTGCTTCCTGTTGCCAATAGGTGCCGCTATCCCTACAAACAGGCTAATAGATCTGTTCAGGTCGGGGCTGAAGCCTGAGTATTTTGGTGCTGATTGGACAATTCACAGTAGAGTTACGGTAATGATGACCAAACTATTTAAGCACCAATTGCCTCAAAACAATTCAAGCACCAATTGACTTTGCGGCAGAGCACATCCTCCCTAACTAACCCTACATTAATGTTTCATACACATCAGCCGTAGATGGCGTCTTTATACTCGCACTGGTACATGTATCGTTCTGTTTTGAGTGAATAGATTGAAGCTCGCAGATCGTACATTGATATTAACGCCATGCTCTGGCTCAACAGCTAAAAGCCTTTTAGTAGAATCAGAGGACCCTCTCCCTCCCAACCACAACTGGTTTCTGTTTCTATGTCGGTGCTTAATGTGGTTTGATGATTCTCTCTCTCTTATAGTGGGACGATATTTGGTCAAATTATCCGACACACAAACTGCTGCTATGACACTTACCACCTTCACAGTGAGCTATTTTATAATCCAATAGTAGCAGCTCAGGTTAACCCACTGACAAACCACCAGGTGTTTGTACCAGCGTGGATCCATTTAACCACCAAGACGTCAATGTTTTGTCTCCCCTCAGGTCCTCAACGCCCAGAAAGCGGGATACAAGGCGGCCATTGTTCACAATGTGGACGCCAATGACTTAATCAGCATGGGATCCAACGATCGTAAGTAGCCACCTCCTCCTCTGTGCCCCAACACAGAGGCATTTAGCATCGTACACAGATTTCTGTTCGTGCATCTCCGTGTTGACAAAGGGATTTGTTTTTCTATTAGTCTGAGCCTGAGGGAAACTAAAGCAAACATACAGTCAAGAACTCATTTATAGTCTCCAAATGTACTTGAGGCAGGTTATGATGCCCTGCAGCACCGGAGCCCTCCCTGCCTCTGAGTCCTAGTTGCCCTTTTGAGCTCAGTTTTGTGTCTGGGGTTTTCTTCCTCTTGAGTCTCACCAGCTATCTCAGTCCCCATTTCTTACGTGAGAATGTGCAGCAGGGTCATCATTTTTTCCAGGAGGCTTCATAAACACAAAGTGATCTATACACTTAGTAATGCTAGTTGGTGATAGGTGAAATCCTATCACTTCAGGCGTCCATATGTGTCAAAGAGCTTTTCGAAAACAAATGCAATCACATTTTGAATGTCACAGAACACAAATACAATTTCATATTTATATAGGAGAATCTGGAACCAGGTTTTTGTCCAGTTTTGCTCAAAAAGTTAAAAGTTGCCTAGTGATCTCTGTCAATAGACCAATCATCTGTTATGAATCTCATGATCTTCAAATCCAAAAGAATAAAAGCTCAAATTGTGAGCCATTTTAATATTTCTTATTATGATAGAGAGAATTCCTGTTTTATTTCATTTTCGCTGTAGATTTTGAAACAATAGGTGAGAAGATTGATGTTTCTTTGTCTCAATTCCCTTTTTAGTGGATGTTATGAAGCAGATCGATATTCCCTCCGTGTTTGTTGGTGTGGACACGGCCAACTCTCTGAAAGAAGGCTACACATATGACAAGGGGTGAGACTAAACCTGAATATCATTTTTTTGGGCCATCACTACAAATAGTAACAGTTCTGTTTAGCTCTGCTCATCATGACTCCTTCAGTGAAACCTCATGAAGAGATCTCTGCTTAATTCAGCCGCTTCACTCCAAACTGTCTCTCCTGTCCACTCTGTGCTTCCTGGCTTTGTACAGTGTGATCAAATGTTCAGCCGGCAGCGTTCACTGTAACATATCAGTGCAGAGGATTTGTCTTCTCATGTATTGTCACTGCTGCTGCTGGGGTGATAATGTGGTAATGAAGTGTCTCAGCCTGTCAGAGGAGCACAGAGAGCAATTAGATCCCATTTTTGAATCAGCGTGTGTGTGTGTGTACGTGTGTGCGCGTGCGTATGTGGGTGTGTGCGTGCGTGTGTGTGTGTGAACAATCCAAATCAAATTGACTGTCTTTGCTTTCACAGAGGAAGGAACTCACATCATGGTATTGGTTTTGTCATTGTCAACCAAATTAGCTGGAACAGTATTAACCGGAGCAGAGATTTACCACAGAGGGAGTTCTGTGAAAAACGTATTTCATTAATTAACAGTGTGAAATGTCATTTTACCGATAAAGGAACCTTTGTTTGACTGTCACACTGCTGCATTTTTAACTGAACAGTTCCATAAGGAATATCTGGAATGTGGAATCTCACAACAATACGCTGTTTTGATTACAGAAATAATTCAGCCTCTGTGTTGTCACTGTCAATCAAACTGCTTTCAGCCATGCACCGAACTCTGCAACATTTTCCTGGAATTTTCCAGAGGGGCTGTGTGTGAGAGCACAAATGTCCGAGCCAGTTGCTGCTTGTATTTTCAAGAACCTTTCCTTTCAGACCCCTAGAGTAAAATGGCCATAAACTGTCAGAGGTTGCCCATGTGAAAATACAGCAGGGAAATTCACAGCGAGTAAGTGGGTGTGTTGAGGAAGTTTCTGTGAAGGACACAAAACTGATAAAAAAAAAAAGAATGTGGATATCTTGGAATGAAAAAAAAGATTAGCCATACAGATAAAAGATGCTGAAGACTATTTCAACCTTAAAAGACAAGGAGATTTGAGCTTTTGGTGATAAGGGTCAAGTTGACATCATGTGCAGCCTCTTGCACGTTCTACCCAGGCACGTCCCTTCACCTCAAAGTTCCAGACATGTTTCTGTTACTTTGAATGCGTCTGATAGGGACAATCTGCTTCATTCCCGTGTTGGGTACCAAATGTTTCCTGACCTGACTGTGGCTCTGCTTGTTCTTCCAGGGGACACGTTGTCCTCATGTCAGACTTCAGCCTGCCACTAGAATACTACCTGATCCCCTTCCTCATCATCGTGGGAATCTGCCTCATCCTCATCATTGTTTTCATGGTAGGTACATCGAAGGGACCTGGAATACAACTCTAACAAAAGTGGGGCTATATTAAAAGGTAGATGGCCTCTACTTTTTTCAATATTCCACTGCACCGACAGCCATCGCCAGAGGCTTTGTGAGTTGACGTTGCTTGTGCGTATGTCCTTCCTTACACGTTCTTCAAATTCTTGTAAACACACGATTGTAAATATCTCAAGTATGCCCTGGGGGAACTTTTTCAAATTCAGCAGAAACATTCAATTTAACTGAGCTGCTCAGATTTTGTGACCTCATGTCTGTTAGATTGTGATATATCAAGAACGCCTTGAGAAATCTCCCCTACATCCGGCACAAACTCATTGAAAGATGAACTGAATCTAATTTGGTCAGGGGTCTTAGTCCCTATTTGGCCATAACTTAAGAACCTAAACACTTATTGCAAACATTCAATAAAATGACTAGAGGGGATAAAATAATGGAAGTGATGACGTTTCATATGCCAACGGTCAAAGGTCAGTTTCACTGTGTCGTCATTAGTTTCTGCAGAGACACGGTTGGCTGAGGCCTATAACTGCGAGATGGTAACTGTAGATCTGTAAATTAGATGATTGCCAAGTAAAAGGAAAAAATATCTGTTATTACAGGATTTTTTCCTCCTGAGAACCTGCAATGTTTTACCTGTCCTTATGTAACCATATTGCTTTGGAGCCAGAAATTGTTTTGTACTTATGGACTTTGGTTTTTGTGTGCTGGTTTTTAAAAGATGTGACAGTTTTCTATCTTTTCTTTGCTTTGACTAGATAACCAAGTTTGTCCAGGATCGACACAGAGCTCGGAGGAGCCGCCTGCGCAAGGATCAGCTCAAGAAACTCCCGATACACAAGTTCAAGAAAGGTAGGGAAGCACGTAACGAGTCACGTTCTCTTCACTTCCCCTGGTTCACTTCACCGCTCTGCTCGCTGTAACTCGCACTGCAGCCCCGACCCAATCAGAGAGCAAGTAGGGCTTCATATTAGACTGTAACCAAGAATATAAACGAATTTATTAAACACATGGAATGGTAAATAAAGGACTGTTTCTAATACAAGCCTTCCTCAAATACAAACCTTCCTTCTGCTCTTGTGGTAGAAAAGGAAGGAAATACAGTAAATTATAAATTCGCTGGCTGCAGATCAGTTTGTAGTCGACTGTCTCGGGAGCTGTGGGAGTTGCTGTTGCCACGCTGCTGTTTCCCACATGATTTGGCCCAGAGGAGAGGTGTCATTATCCAACACCTCTCCTCCCTCGAGCTCTGCACCTGAACAGCTAATCGGATTAATATGGCCTTGATTTTTTTTTTCACAAAGTCCTGTGTGGCAGATTAGAGCTCCTCACTGTCGAGACTGGACACATGACTGATGGTTTGGAATGCGTGTGGTTCATTCCTGGGGTTGATGTTAAGGTTATTTTTAGGGCTGTGAAATGATTCAAATTTTTAATCAAATTAATCACAGGTTTCTATGGATTAATCATGATTAATCACATTACCGATTTCTCTGTATATTTTTGTGAAAACAAACAATTTATGACAAAAGACGGATATATACATTTAACATGTTTTCTTTTAATAATCATAAATAAACAAAACAATGGTGCTGCAACTCAGCAGTTCTTTAGCAGTTCTCTTTGCTATTCCATATGGAACATTAATATAATCTTCATCCTAAACAGATTTCAGGCTTCTTAGCCATTGTATGGTTGAATACAACCTTTTTCTTTTCTTTTTAAATCAAACAGAAATGATTTGAGCTTCTTAGCCATTCTTTTTATAGGATGGTTGAAATTTTTTATATTTTTTGTCAAACAACCATTAACCACACCATGACACAATCTAATGCCTCTCAAGTTCCTCTTAGCTAGTCGTTCTTCAGCCAGTTGGTGAGGCAAACTAACTTGTTCACATTCTATGACAGTAAAGCTGACCGCTTCTTTTGCCCAATGTGTCCTGCGAGTGAAGCTGGTTTGGCGCATTGCACTTGAACGCCCCTCGCCAACCAGCGCTTCGTGTTGCGGTGGTACTTTAGGCTGGTATTACTACTGTGAAACGATAACGTCTTCCAACAGAGTGTGCATATAACCTTGGTTTTATTGAATGTTCGATCTTTGTTTTTTTGGAACACGATCTTCCCTTCCAGAAGGTTCTCAGGTTCATCAGAATTATCCATGTTGTTTGTTTGTTTGAATGGCAGCTGCCGTCTGACTGCATTAGAGCGGCGACTAGTGCAGGGTGGGCGGAATTGTGGGTATATTGGAAGGTCCTTGTGCGCATGCGTTAAATGCGTTAAAAAAAAAATAACGAATTAATCCTGTAATTTAATCATAACGCGTTATTTTTCCCAGCTCTAGTTACAATAGATGGTGGTTGTGTGTTAGTACAGTAACAGGGAGAAAAACAGATTTGATAAAAAGGTGTGTGAGATGAGTCATTGAACAAATCTCTGCTGCGTCTCTGTTTGAGATTGACTGGAAGCGTTTCAGCTCAGTTTGCCCCTCTGTCTCGTGCAATGGTCAGACTGACTAAAGCATTGTTTTGCAATGCAAATCCTCTCTGTGCTTTGGTCAAGTGAGTTTTGTCTGTGTGTGCCTGTGGGTTTCTGCTGTCGGCTGAGTTTCCTCCAGCAGCTGTATTTTGCAGACTGGAAGGCCCCTGACAACAATCAGCTGTGCAGAGGGAAACACCAGGCGGCTTTATAGACGATGGGTGGTGCATGATAAGTGGCCCTCTTGCAAAGCGGCTAATTGACGGGGTTATGAGCTGAGTCGCCCCTCCCCTCCTGGCAGGAACAGATGCACATGCAGCGCAGCAGCTAAAAGTAGCGCCTTAGCTCAGATAGCTGTTTCTGTCACGTCAGGCTCTGTGGTTGGTGCACGCTGGTGGTTGTGGCTGAGAGCAGCGCTCGCTCTGACTCAGGGTTTCCACCAGGACCTGCTACAATCAACCTTGACCTCTGCATTGGGGGGGGTTCAGATGTCCAGGAAACGGCCCCCAGGGGGTGTCTGCGCTCCCGTCAGCTGAGTCAGAGTGTTTGGCGACACAGGAAGCGGACATCCAATCTCCAAACCTAATCACCTTTAAACCCTGCACTTTGGAGCAATGCAGCTCTGTAAGGAACAGAGTGCCCTGATTTTAATGTGGGAGGGCGCAAACCAGAGACTGTGCCTCTGTTGAGGAATTACTGTTAGAGGCTGTTTACTCCAGATAAGGGTAAGATGTCGAATTGCAAGAATATTAACAGAAATTAGATATATGCAGATGGAGCACTATAGATAGTGTGTAGATATCCATGAGACAATATAACAAGATACATATATAAGTCCTTTTACATATCACTCCCCTTAAATATTCATGAGGCGCTAAGGACACAAAAAACCACCTCTGATTGTCAACCTGAAAATGTGATTAATTGTTAACTAATGACTTAACTAAGATCTTGGCCTGTCGCCTGGAAAATGTATTATCAAGCATGGTACAGACTGATCAAGTGGGATTCATACAAAATAGTCTCTTCTGGACGTACATCACACTGAGTGACACCACTCCTGCTTGTAGAAGGATTGATGGCTCCAAGTTATTAGTTAAGGAGTTATTTTCTTCAGGGATCTTCTTCCTATATTCATAATACTATCAGCAAGTCCCTGAAACTATTTATTGTTGTGACTTTCCCAACTTTTAAGACTTGTAGCCTAAGCAACAGTAAATGCGATGCTGTGCATCTTTGTATCCCAAAGATATATGGTTAACAATTAGAAAAATGGATTCTTCAGTTGCTGGAGGATATCAGACAGAAACAGGATCTTCTGGTGGCTTGAAGGTTATCCAAGGTCAAATGAATGTGCACCAATATCTGTACTGAATCTGCAGACTTTCCATAAGACGCTGTGAAATTTCTGGTCAATTGCCTTAAGTGATGTGATCTGAGTTCACGTCAGGTCTGAAGACTAAAAGTTTGATAATACAAAACATCTGGAGGTGTGGAGAGTATTGACCTTAACAGACCTCAGCTCCTCAACGCCGCTTGAGGCTCGACGCTACATTAGCGGCTAACACACCAGAACCTCAGACTGAACTGGTCCAGTTGCATTGTGCGCGATGCTGGTGTCTGTGTTTAACAAGTAAGAAGAAAAAGATGACGTCCCTGATTCTGCTGCCCTGATTTTGATCCTCCCAACGTTACATGAGAGTAGTGTTAAATCTGTGGAGACTTCTTTTAAGAAAACCTTTAAAAATCTGCTCCTGTTTGAGGACAACCCAGTGAATTGGTTTGGCCATGCAGCAACAACAACTATGCCAGCCTCACTATGCATCTGACAAGCTCTATCACAAAGCTCATCAGACCGGTCTTTGTTTACAGTGAGCTGACTCTGGTTTTTTTCCCCGCTATAAGCCTCATGTTGTGACACATCACAAAATGATCCTTGCTGTTGGACAATTTCGGTGCCACATACGTTCCTGAGTCACTCAAGTCTCTGCTGCTCCAGATCCCATCCCGACATGTTTTTGGGCAGCTTGCCTGAATTTGGGGTTCATCAATTCGAAACTGTGCATGTGCAGCACAAAGTGGGAAGGGTGCCTAACGGTGCCATTGGCCTCAGCTACAGCGGATAATGCTGAGCTCGGACTTTGGGGGCTTTGAACAGATGCAGCGCTAGTGAAAGGGGAACACTGTGATGTTGTGTCACTTTTAAAGGTGTAATCCATAATCTGATCAGATCATACAGTATCTGCTGTGGTGTTTTTGTGAGATTATCTTTTTCCGATTTTCTTTAGTGTTTGTGGCTTTGATCCATCGATTGCATGTTAAAGTCATTTTGAAACTATCAGCCACTAGATCCTCTCTCCGAGAATTGTTGCTGAGAAACCTCCCGGCTTCAGCTTTGGAGCAGAGACTGGAAAAAATCAGTGGACTGTTTCTGTCGCCTCTGCAAACACTTTTTTTTCTTGTTTCCACATCATTTTTACGTCTGTCTGGCAGACTTTATTTTATTTCTATTGCATTTAGCCACCGTTCTGGTCCAGAGCCGCACCAGAGGTGGTAGCGTTCAGCTCTGCCTAACGTCAGACTTGCATGTATGGAAATCAGAGTCCACAGGGTGAAATGAATAGTAGGCAAAACAAAGAGTGTCTGTATGTATAGAGCACAATGCCTTAATGAAAACCATGGTACCCATGTAATTGGTATACAAAACCAGTCTGAGGCGCAGCATGCATCATAAGGTCTGTGTCAATGTACAGGATTATGTAATAGCAGCTGCCGCGGCTGTCAGCACACAGCGCCGCGCTGCCATTAACTCGACTAACGCTCTGGTTCTGTTGCAGAGCCTTGCGTCATCCCCATTTCGGCCGTGAGCCTGACGTTTGAGAGTAAGTCTCTGTCCTCTGGGGGGAGAGTCTCACTGGCAACTAGCGTCCAGCAGACGTTAGGAAATCAAAACACACACGCAGAGTGAATTTAAAACTAGCGGAAGAGACGAGAGGGATTGTTTTCAACACGACGTTGAGATGGAGAGAGGCTGGACTCTCCCTGTGACTCCTGACCTCCAGTCTGATCCCTCCCTGTGTAATGAGTCACTCCGCCCCTCCCCTCAACCCCCCTGAACGGAGCAGCTGCAGTGTCTCAGCCGTCGGTGTGTGAGGCATGTTGATGTCAGCACAGAGGAGCTTTCTCTTGTCTCTCGGTCTCGGTGCCAGTTGCCCTCGTCTGATTGGCCCGAGCTGTGACTCACCGTGCAGCAGCAGCAAAAAAAAAAATTGTCTCTCTCGCTCTGTTTTTCTGTCCCCCTCTCTTTTCATTCGCTCGCCCCGCCTCACACAGCCACTGCTCATGTGAAGTTCAGTGGGACAGCGTGGTTCCTCTGAGAGCCAGGAGCGCTGGCAGACCGGCTGATTGATGACAAAATGAAGAGAGGGAGAAGAGCTGCACGGGCTCGCACGTCCTTTTTAAGATGTGCTACTGGCCCCAAGACGTGTCTGTAAGACATTCCCAGACCTGTATGAATATACACACTGCCCAAACATTGACAAAATATACTTTACCAGCCCCCTTCAGAGCTGAAACCCACAGAGCACACAGGACCAAGGCTCAAGACGAGACACGGAGCCGTCTACATTATAGGAACAGAGCAAAAAGCACATGAAGCACACGCACATTCTACTTCACATGTCCTGTACCGGTGAGACTCATGAGTCTGAATCTCAGCTGGACGCAGTAATAACATCACTGAGCTGATGTCAGGTCAGCGCTTCTAGAAAAGGCCAGTGAGTAATGTCCACAGCAGATCTTTGATCAGCAGGAGAGGGTTCATTTGTTCCGTGATGAGGGCTGACCAGAGCAGACTGTGAATTACGCTCCGCTGCAGAACACTGCGTTACAGCTTTCTCACCAGACACTGCTCGTCTTAGAAAATGACACAGTTTCCATATCATATGGCCGATGGTTACAATAAAGATCCACTGACGGTGATCAGACACCATCCGACTCGAAGGTCACCAGGTTCAGTGGCAGCAGACACATTTATGTGGGTGATGTTGTTGCATAGGACGACTAACATCGTTTCCCAGTACAAACAAAGCAACATGTTTAAAATAGTTGTAAACACACAATAAGAGTTCAGACGTTTTTATGGAAACCACTTTATTTGAAGGCGAAACTACAGAAAATATCTGTTGTTGTCGCTCTGTGATTCCAGCTCGTCAAAGCCCCTCAAATCAGCCTGAGGAGCAGCTACAGTTACAGAGAGTTACAGCTTTCATGTGACTTTTCACCCTCGTTTTCTCCTTCAGCAAGTTAGTAACTTTTGCTTCTTTGCCTCGCTGAATGGCATGAGAACCAACCCTCCTGTATCGAGTGAAGGCCAAAATTCTGGACGTTGATTAGTTTTTCTGCACTGAAGTACCGTAGATGCCATTGGTGGTGGAGATGCAGTTCTTCTGGGACCAACCAGGACAGATTAACTCTACAACCATGATAAGAGAGGAAGGCGTAGTAAACAATTACAACATGTGGAAGGGTGGGAAAGAGTGTGGGCACAGTCGTTGACTTTATATTAACATATTATCAAAATTGGCTTTTTAAATTCATATTAGTCACTTGAGTCACAAGTTTAAGTTTAACTAACATATTGCGCACTAACTACATGGTGTGTGTGCGTGTGAGTGTGCGTGTGTGTGGCCTTGTTTCCACTTCAGTGATATTGTCACCAACAACTTAGTTTTGGGCGTTGTGCCATCCCTTCTGTCACGACGTCAATGATATCAGGAGGAATCGTGTTGTCCTGTCATTTTTATTCAAATACTAGAAACACACTCCTTCCTGTGCATTATCTCTCCAGAGCAGTCTTAGTGTGCAGGATACCACTGGACATTCTTGTCCCTGCTTCTCTCAGAATAGCTCAGTAACCGTTAGTGCCACAGTTCAGCGTTTCCTGAGAATAAACTGGATCTGTGCCTGCGTAAACGTTTCCCTTCTCCCTCACCCCGACTGGTCCAACAGTGAGAGAGGGAGGTAAAGATGGACGCCGCTCTGGAATAATGTCAGAAGAAAAGGAAGACGAGTGTTGAGCAGAATAACGGACTCGAATTATCATTTTGGTGAAGTTTGGGAGCGAGGTGGGGGGGGAGGACTGTAAGTGTGAAACAATGAGCAATGAGTTGAACATGTTACCTTGAGTTGAAGTTGCTGACGCTCTGAGGGGAAAGGAAGAGGAGGAGGGGGGCGGGGGGGAGGCTGTGGTCGATGTGACTCCTCATCCTTATACGGTCACATGCAGCCCTGGCACGGACACAGTCGGGGGGGAAAACATGCTCATTTAGAGCTTACATAAACACACCGGCTCCACTCCCCTCTCTCTCCCCCCCTCCTCTCGGCCCGGGGAAGAGGAAGGGAAGGAAGAGAGGAGGAACGCTGTGGAATTTGAGAGCAAGTGCGTTGATACATTCCTGAGCTTTTCGTCCACAGAGACTTTTCACTCTCTGTAGCGTTAGGAAACGCAGCGCGGGCAGATTGGTTTTAGTGATTTCACCTGCGGGCGGAAGTTTGAATGGGCGGGTTGAGGTTTGGAAAAGTCCCAAAGAGTTTAAGGATGTCCGACCTGTGAGGCAACCGAAGCGTCACGGATTCAACTGACGTCAGCGACCTTCTGAAAAAAAGTACTAAAAACCACCACCGCACAACTCACAACCCAAGTTCAAAACTTTGTACACATTGGATCCGGTTAGTTTTGTTTTTTTATTTCATATTTTTTAAGGCTTTTTGTCGCCATCACCTAGGTGGTTTGCGTCTGCCTATACTTGACATTGATTGGTTTGTAGACGGCCATGTGTCTGGTGTTGCCGTGTGGTCACTTCGGTAGATTGAAGTCTTTCTGTTAGAATGGAGAAAATGACTGCAACTGGTCCATTAAAGTGTTTTCACATCGGAAACCGACCAAACCGTGGCTCCGTTTGAGAACACCTCTTTGGGTCGGACTAACTTCCGGTCTGTTGGTGCGAGGCACTTTACACACCCGTTGTTTGGTTCGGACCAAACTGAAAAGAGATCTGGACCAAACACTGTACGTGTGAAAACGCCCTATGTCAAGCGTGTGATGTAATAAGTGATGACTTTTATCAGCCCACATTTGTTGCATTACTCCTCATAACTGCACGGCTCATAGTGGATTATTGCACCTATAACAAAGCTTAACTCTTTGTCGTACTGTTACCTGACCTGAGTAAACTAATGCTCAGACGTCTTATCTTCCACCCAGGGGACAGCTATGACGTCTGTGCCATCTGTCTGGACGAATACGAAGAAGGAGACAAACTCCGAGTCCTGCCATGTTCTCATGGTGAGTGAAACATGACGAGAAAGTACCTTGTGCTCCAAACGTCACTACGGGAATATGTTTCCATGCATATATACAGTCAGGTTTACTAGTAGTTGTTTCCGGTCACAGTCGAAGGTGTGCTGATGCCAGAGACAATCCTCTGATGTTTCCTTATTACATTAAACCTTCGAAGATCAAGTTTAATTCAAATCTTGGGTTAGGGTTACAATTTATTTTCATCTACAGTTTATTTGCAGATGATTTTTGATCGTTTGACCAACACTTGATCCATCACTGATCATTTAAATGTTAGAAATTGTGAATAATGCCCCGATGCACTGCTAAAGCCAAACTAATGGCCAGAAATTCCAAATTTTTTCCCAAGCTAAAGTCCAGTGTTACTTGATTTCACCATCAACGTAGTTTGGTGCCAATTAAGTAGTTGACTGACTTCTAGTCTTTGGGGTTGAAATCATTTTATGTATTAACTGACGGTGTAACGTTAAAATAAATCATTTGATTGTTCTTCGTCGGGAACACTAACGTTTCCTTGTCACGCTCAGCCTACCACAGTAAGTGTGTGGACCCCTGGCTGACCAAAACCAAGAAGACGTGTCCGGTGTGCAAGCAGAAGGTGGTCCCCTCGCAGGGCGACTCCGACTCGGACGAGGGGGACAGCGGCCCCGACGAGAACGAGGAGGTGTCCGAGAGCACCCCGCTGCTGCGCTCCCTGGCCTCCACCAGCGCCCACTCCTTCGGGACCATGTCGGGGGCGTCGCGCTCGGAGCAGGACCCGGAGTCCTCCGAGTACGAGGACGACGAGCTGGACAGCAGCAGCAGCGGTGACGAGGAGGTGACCCTGGAGACCGTGGTGGTGCAGATGCAGCAGCCCTGCTCCGAGGGCCTCGACCACGACCACGACCACGACTTGCCCCGAGCTTGACGGATTGTCGTTGGACCCAACTGGTTGATTAAACCCCCCCTCTCCATGTACCTCGCCCGCCCCCCCTCCACCTCCAACCTCACACCTCACAGCATCAGAGACTTAAGTTGGGGGCACAAAACAGATTCATCTGCCGAGTTCTTCTGTCACTGCTTCAAATACATTGTAATGTAATTAATGAAATCTTAAGTTTTATTTTTAACATGGTCATGGAACTTGCTGGTTTCCTCGTGTGACAGGACGTCAGTGAGTTCTAAAGGGCTGTTTGACAGATTTGACTGATGGCTCCCATGTACAGTAGACTGTTATACTGTACACTGCTTATTCATGAAAGAGTTCCAGCGATTAAATCACAAGAGAAGAAGTCGTGATCATCCTTGACACAAAGCTCAGTAAAAGTACTGTGTATATATAAAGTATATATCACAATAAGTTTTATGTTTACCTTTGATTATCTCCTCTCGTATGTTTCAGGCGACTGGAAGGCTCATTATTGCACATACATGTTCTGCTAACTTGACAAACAATCTGAGGTGCTTTGCAGCATCCATTTTTTGTAAAACTGAATTTATCACTCAGAAACTATAGAAACATTAAGAGCCACAGCAATATGGTTTTGCCGATTTAATTTGACGTATGAAGGAGCCTCGCTGCCGGGGTTTTGTGCCACGGTTTCACATGTTACAGAAACTGGAGCCAATGAAAAAACGCGTTCAGCTCCACGTAGCTTCACATCCTGTTACACTCGTTCAAAAATGTGAAGAGACACTTGAAGGACACCTGTGTCCTCTCCACGGCCTGTGGTGAACTTCTGGCTGCTCCAGACCAATCACTTCATCTAACACGAGCAGCTATTGGTAGATAGGCCACGGAATAGGTGTTTAACTGATTTCTGTTTAATACTGTTTATAGTAAATATGCTTACATGTTTCTTTTGTCATTACATAACATGCTACACTTTTTTTCATTGACGAATCCTGTTGCCTTTTTTCAGTTGATGTATTTTGTCTCGTCAGTGTTTATCTGCCCGCGATTGTTGGGTCTCAATATGAATTCACTTCAATAAAATGAAAAGACACTTGACAAAGAAACTGTCCGTTTCATGGTGGCGATAAACTGACCCTCAGTCTGTACGTGAAATACTTCAACTGCAGTTTTAAAGATAAAATAGTTTCAAATTTTATTTTAATGCTAATGTATCTGCATTGGCAACCAGTGGTGCCCAAAAAAAGTGAAGAATTAATTCAGAACTTTGTTTTCCTCCCATTAATCATATGACAACTCCTAAGATTTATCTTGTGACCGTTTGAGAGTAACTGACTTCAACTAGCCAATGGTACAGTAGAGTGGAAGTGTGTGATTTAAATGCAGGGCCTTAACTATTTATGAAGTACTTTTACTTAAGTATCAGGATACTTCTAACACTGTTATCCATGTGAAGTTTTATTATAGGTAAAGGTTTTTCCGAGGTGTGACTGATAAACCAGCAGATGAGTAAGTGAAAGCACTGAAGTAGCTGTTAACCTGAACCTGGAGCTGCTGTTAATGAACCTGGAGCTGCTGTTAATGAACAACTGTGTCGATGAGTTCACTATGAACCCAAACTGTAGTCTACATCACTGCTGATTATCTGAACGCAGAACTGAGAAAACAGAACTTCCTTCATTTGTGCTTTTACTTTACTCCTCAATTCAGGTGGTTCCTGGTTTTACTCAAAGTCAGGCCAGGTCTTTGTTCAGGATTTTTGCCAGTTTCAAAAAGTTACATTTGAGACCAGTTATGAATTAAACAAACAAAGTGAAGTACAATAAATATTAAGGAATCTAGAATAATTTACGTTAAATGAACATCTTTAAGACCCTGTACTATTTTAATGTGTGACTGTATCTGTGTTGAGGTTACAAGCGGCTTGCTTTAGCTATATATTAGAGAGACCCATAAGAAAGTGCTATTTAACCTCTAGTCAGCCTCTGCAAGAAAGCAAATAAAACCAGTTCCCCTGAGCTACTCCTTTAAAGAGACAGAACAAAACATCAGTAGAAACTTGATCTGGTTGGAATAAATTTATTTGATCTTTCTGTAAACAAGGTGATAAATCAATTCATGGCATTTCTTGGTTTGATGCATATGAAATCAAATGCATTAAAAGAGACTGAATCCCAGATGTAAGAAAAGAAAAAAGTGGTGGGGAAAAAAAGGAAATGAACATTAATCAGCAAACAGGGCTTGAAACAGGTTTTTTTTAATGAGTACATATATCCCACAAGGCCTAAACAGTGGAGCTGAAGCTAGACAAAAAAGTAAAGACAACAAAAGTGCCAATGAAATGACTTTAGTGGACAGTGGGTAAAATCCATCTTACAACAGCAACAGATCTCTCTACATTATGGCACAGGATACACAGGATCTGCAGTTAAGTTTGCGACAAGACAACCATGAGCGTCTTTGTTCCAACCAATCCCATCCTCCATTGAGTGTCATGTCTACGTTTGAGCGTTTTTCTCAGTTGGACATTACAGTTAGCAGTACTGACCGAGGACAGACCGCGCGATACCCCAGAGCTCAGTTGACTATAGCCTAGAAGGCAATTTATTCCACAGTTTTGTAGTTGTCAACACAGCGTGGGTTTATACAAATGCAGTTTGTTTTCTGAACAAGCGTGAAAGGATAAAATGAGAATTTACTTCAGATACTCCCACCCTTACCTCCCCTGTAGCGTCAGAGTTTAGCTATTACAATGTAGTACTGTCTGCTTAGTGTTTCCTTCATCAGAAAAAAAAAAAAAAAAAAAATAGTTAGCGTTCATCCTTCACATGGTTTAGAGCAATTGTATAAACACCCGAGCTTCGACTACACTTGGTCCTATAAAAAGAAAAGAATTCAAACTGGACATACTCCAGGTGGTTATATGCTGGGTTATCTACTGTCCGAAAAATGGCAGCCTTTCAAAATAAAACAAATAAAAAATATATTACAGGAGCTGGCAAACAAAAACAGATTTAAGTGCCTGAGCTGTTGTTATTGTGGAATGTCCATGGGTTTTAGTGTAGTTGGGGGGTGGGTGGGTGGGGCTGATGTTGGGAGGAGAGGACAATCCCCCCCAAATAAACCCCTACATATTCAGGACAGAGCGGGGAAACTAGAGAACAGTTGAGTGGTGAAGAAGAGTCTCCTGTGAGGTTCGTTGGGCCACCTGTTTTGATGGATAAACAGGGCATGGGGGGTGGGAATAATGTTTGGCTGGAGTGTGGAGGGGTGGGGGACGACGGTGGACCGAGATATGCACGCAGTCTCCCCTCCCGGACATGATGTGGTGGCGTGGGGTGAAAAGGAAGACATGACGAGCTTGGTTACCGCTCAAGTGCTCCAATGGCGTTGGCTGCTCAGGGAGGGAGTGTGTGTGTGATCAGGCTCGGGGGGTTAAGTTATGGGCACCGTGACAAAATGGGAGAGAAAAAGAAAAATAACTACTTCAATTTGACGCTTTCACTGTCAAGAGTGTTTGGCCAGAATTTTTTTTTTTTTGCTGCTCTCGGTTAAGTCCAGATTTGTCATGACAACCCGTTAGGAACATGCTCATCTATGGATCAACTTATATAGTGCTTTAAAGGGGGTAGAGGACACAGCACAGGTGTTGCTGGAGAAGAGAAGGGAGGTCGGGGGTAGTGGATAACGAAAAATAAAGAGGGATAACAAATTGGGGAGGAGAGAAGGCAGAAGAAGAAAAAAAAAAAGAAAAAACATGAGAAACTACCAATTAGGACTGGAAGTTGTGTGAAATGCAATAGGGTGGTTGGGGCGAGCTGCTAGGTGGCTGGGTACAGGCTGCTTTAGTATCCGGACTTCCTCAGGTACTCAGCCATCTGAAAAGCTTTCTTGTTGAGCTGCCCTCCATGGACACCTTCCTTCCCCATGACAAAAACCATTGCTGGAGTACACAAAAGGAAAAAAACAAACAATAAATGAACAGACATGGAGATTGCAGGGCTAGAAAGGAAAATACGTTTATTTATTTATTGCCACCTCGCTAAATGTGGGGCTACACTGAGGACAGAGTACGCGCTGCGCTATAAAAGCTCCTGGGATTTTTTTGGTCAGGGGGAGAAAATGGACTTGACAGTAATTTGTTTTTTTTCTGTTCTTTTAAAGTTTTGTATTTTTTTTGTTTGTCTTTTTGCACGTTTTATTCTCTATCTCCCTCGACTACGCCACTTAAGCTACGTCAAAACTAAACTAAAACCCTGAATCCCTCAAGTATTTGGCCATCGAGAATGCCTTCTTATTCAATCCGCCTCCATGGACCCCTTCTTTGCCCATTACCAAGACCAAGACTGAAAGAAAAAGAGACAGAAGGAACATTTAGAGCAGGTGTGGAGATCACACAAGTGAGAAGAGCACAGAGCCACAGGCAGCAGGCAGAGGAGGAGACAGCAACAACAGAGGACAACGGCACAACAAGCAGAGCAGAGGCATCAGTGCTGCTGGTGGTGGAGGACATATCACACATTACAGTGTTCCTGCTCAGGTCAGGGAGCTATGGGACTTAATGTTGATGCTGGCTTCTTAGATCTTCTTACTTTTCCACTCCCTCTTTCACCTTGAGCTGCAGCAACGTGCTCACCCCGGCCGAGTGTTGACATGTGACTGCACTTCCATCACCAGTCATTTCAATTTAAAAAGGAATCTGCAGTGTTACATGTTTACACTTATCTGCATATGGTGACATTTTTTTCTTTTTATAAATGCATGCAGTAGAAACATTGCATTAATTGGTATTCAGAAAGTAGGTTCAGCGGTTCAATAAATAAAGGATGCAGGCAACTATAAACTCACGCCAGGAATAAGTAAGGTTTGACCATTTTCCTCAACTCTTACAAGATGGAGTCAATTTTCAACATAGACATGTCTCTAAATGTACAAACTTAGAGCAAGATACTTTGTCTTAAAATCAGTTCTAGATTGTGAATGTTTCGCATAACTTGTCCCACTAAAATAGAAAACTCACTAATCAACTCAATATTTCAACAGAATCCCTGAAAAACGTAAACCATAATATCCCATCCAGTATACAAGACCTGTATCTGGTCAGAAACCTAGAAAATCATCACATGCCAAATCAGATAGATATTTTCAATGTGGGTGCTAGAATCAAACAAAACCTGATTGCTTGTCTAAAGTGACATGATGTAGAGCATCCCTGTGATGTGGTGTCTCAGTGCTTTACTGCGCCTGAAGACCAGTCTATTGTTTCATATGACTAATCAATATGCACCAAGCCAGCAGCAAAGAATAAGACAGTAAAGCTTCTACAGACTACTAACAACCATCACTGATGCAGCAGACGTGGATACAGCAGCATGCCTGTGGTACCTCTCCTCAATACATGTAAGATCCTAAAGTGTGTGAACACGCATTTTACCAGGAGAAGAGTGGAAGCATGTGAGCAGGGGAATAGATTCATACTTTGTGGTTGGGTGGGGTGTTAAACAGGAAGGAGAAAGATGCATGCAGTTCATGAAGTGTTTTGAAAATCTTGGCCGTAAGAGAAAGCACAGTTTATGTAGAATAGTCAGTTACAGCCTCACCTGTGGGCTTTAGTGTTGTCTGGGTAAAGTGGGGAGGGCAGGGCATTGGGGCCCATACACGCAACATGAAAAATAGCACAACTCTCAGCAAGTCCCAAGATGGGACATTACTCCCAATTCTTTATCATCACACAAACGGCTACGAGATTTTATTAGGACTAACGTAAAAGGGGTATCACCCGAAAATCTCACATGTTATCGTTTTGACCATTTTTAAACCAACCTATGGTTTTCAATTACTGAGGAACTCAATTTAATGAATCATATCAGAATTTTCATATTACGGGTAATAAAATGAATATTGAGGTGTGTCAATGTCCACTCTGCATATCATAAACCCTGGACCAGGTGTAATGCTGCTCTGAATGATAAGCATTCAGTTAATACCAACTCATCAATTTGACCAGACACAGCTTTGCTGTTGAAATGTATGCCTAAAAGGATCAAATGCAGGTTTAACTTTTAGCCCAAGTCTTGTTGCAATACATGGTAGTTTAAAAAATGTTCCAGGAACAAATCAGAAAGAGTTAAATTGAAGTATCTTAACAAATAGCGTAAGAAAAGCTGGCGCCATATAAGTCCAGACCCAGTTCACTAATATATATTCACTGCAAGAGGGAAACCGCTAGAAAGGTTTGATATCTGTTTAACTACATAATGACTCCCTACAAACATTTAGCAAAGAAAATGTAAACTGTTTACAACTGACATTGTTGGCATGAGGGAAACTCCAAACATTGATTTTGAGGGAAATTGCCCTTTAAACCTCAATCCAACTGATCACTTACTATAACTTGACCTTCCGCTTTAAAACCTGCTTAAATATTTCTACACCTAAACTGGGATGCACTTGTTCCTCCCCCCATCATCAATCAGTTATTTAAAAAAAAGGTAATATCAAGTGTGTCAGATATTTTCACAGCTGTACTTGTCATATATTGAGGAAAGGTGCATTGAAGATCTATACCACATGCATGGACAACAAAAGGTATAAAAATATCTAGACTAATGGCACTATATCGAAGCAACTACTAAAATGGATGCTGCATGGGTCACTCACCTTTGCCGGCTTTGCCTACAGAAACGTTGTATGTTGGCTCTCCGCCTTGACTCTTTGTCCGGATGTCCATTGTCCAGTCGCTATCAAGGTGGAGGCTGTCTCTGATTACGGAGCATTTTTTAACACCTAAGGTCATCCCACTGGTGAAGAATGCCTCTCGGTCCTTTCCTATTAGCACGTCAATTTCTTCAGGCTAAGAAAAAAAAAGAGCGAGTAGCAAGAAGTCAGTACATGTTCATCTGTCAATCTTCAAGCAGAAAACAAGTTTGGTCGAGACTAACTTCTCATTCATTACTAAATGAGGGCAATACAGGCTTTGGAAATGATTAAGTGCTATTCAAAATCAAATCCTCTGCGTTTTGTCTCAGCTCTCAAATATGCTTTTTCCCCCACATAAACAGCAACTCTGAAGTGTTATCAAAGTACTAGACAGCCGCTTGAGTTTCTCTTTTTAGTCATACAGCTTAAGATTCTATAAACCATGCAAATAAATCTCATGACATGGATATCCGTATAGTGTAGTAAACACTGGCATTTTCTTAGATGCCGATGATCTGAATGAGAATATTCCAGGAAGAAAGTTATGCTTCATTCCAACTCCAGTAGCATTATTATTAGAAGGCCATCTTTGAACTTTAACCTCCTTCTACAAGTTGCATGTTACTTTGGTTGGGACTGGGTATGATTTAAAATGTGTTCCTCTGCCGGACCCGTCTATGACACTGCCTGCTGCATATATGCAAAACTTTTAAAATGTTGTCTTTAGGTTCTTTTAGACTAGAACATTACAGAGCACACAAATCCTTCAACTGAAAAAACTATGACAGTGTTTTGCATATTGAGGGGCAGCCCCCCAAGAGGAGTCAAAGGGCCACTGGTGGGAGTGCCGGGGTGATCAGGAAGAAAAATATAGGAACAAACTTGAATGAATATCAATGTTATTCTTCTGACGCAGTCATCGATCATTTATTAATTGCTTCCACAGTAATTGTTAAGGGGATAACGGATATCGAGTGGGGCTTTGTGTGACGCTTCCCACGTTCGGAAAGAAAAGGAAAATATCTCTGGATGAAAAGGCGCTGACAGTTAAAGATGCCAAGAGTCTGTGGTGATAAGAGCTGACACCAGTGCTTGTGTGTTCACAGTGGTCACGTGATCTCTGCTGCAGAGTTCATAAGTCACTTCCTGTCTCAGTCTGCTGCCCCGACTGCTCCACCTCACACCTGAATAATGCAGAGGATTTGATGTTGCTGTAAACGTCTGTACAGATTTTACCTGCAGGTCCCGTCAGTAAACAGCTATAAAATGCATCATTCTGAAACAGCTGTAGGTAACTTAAGAGTCAAACGTACCCCTAAGATGTAAAAGCGGGTAAAATGTAGGTCTAATAAGAAACAGCGCAGTGTGGTGTGATTGAGGGCTAAGACTAGAATTCAGTACTTCACGGAAGTGCTTCTAAAGTAAAGACAGTTGACTTTCAATGACAGAAATAGCCCATATTTCTCAAAGGTATTAGTTTACTGCGTTAAATATATAACTTTAGCTTCATTGGCCAAAATATAAAGGAATGAGTCTTAATGGGTTAAAAAGGTGCAACTTGTAGATTTTCCCCAAATCTTAATTTGGTGTGAATGGCTGTTGCTAATTAGTTTTGACATAGATTAGCCAGGACTTGCTGAGAGACATGTGCTGCCTCTATTATCCGGTGAAATCTCAGAGGCCCACTGCTGCCGACGACAAAAAATAAACTCTGAAACTTTCTTTAAAGTCCGGCCACTGTCTATATTCCACTTTATGATCTCTGCAGTTTACCAGAAATGTGTATAAAATGTATTTGGCCACAACTGAAAAACAGGTTTAACGAGACCGAGGTCTTTTCTTTCATTGAACCAATATGCAGAACAAAAGGCGTCGCCCGTCAACTCAAGAAGTGCACAATCATGGCACACACACACACGAAACCAGACAAAAACTCACACACGCTCATGTGAACGTTAGCGTGACGGCTAGCTCCGTGTCTGGGCCCGGACACACACACACGGTAGTTCCTATCAGTTGTCTGACCCCCTAAATGGAACTTGCAATGAAATTACACACACCATGTGTTCAACCTCTCATCCAAAAGCGAATTAATATTTAAGTCACCGGGGTCGGCTAGAGCTATTAGCATGCAGGTAGCTAGCTGCAAGTAGAGCTTTTATACACATTGGACCCCCCCCGAAAAATACCCCTATAATGTCCATGTGCTGAGTCCTCGGGGGACATCGATACACAAGCATGAGCCCCGGGAGGACACTCCCAAGTACCGTGAGCCAGCAGCGGCTCACCCGCCTATGGCACGGGTCAGGGACGAGTTCATTCCAAATAACGACAGGCTTATTACATCCACGTGATTTATACATTCACCCAACCTTTAAAATCCCTGACCAACAATTTATTTAACAGACAAAATGGAGGCTCGATGAATCGCCGTGGACGATTGTTTAAACCAAGCAGCTATTTGCAGACATTAGCCCGCACGCTGTCATGGATTCGTGTCTGAACGCTCGGTCGCAGCAGTCGTTATGAAACCGAGAGTGTAAATGTCGGGACTGCGGCCGCACATGTCCGCCTAGGACCAGGAGGCTCGATTAGCCTCCGTGAACAAAATGAATAAGAAACCGGGAGTATCGCCGCCATCTTGGAAAATAAGGGGCGGTGGGATTCACAGAAGCCGAATGGGAAGAAAAAAATCATCTGACACCGACCCCGGGCCAGACAGCACGCCGGGGGAAAGTATGCGCTCCGCTAACTCTTCAGCGCTATGTGCGTTAGCTGTTACCGATTCTCCAGCAAGGGAGACCGGCCTGATTTGAGCTAACAGTCACTGGAGGGCTCATGTTCATATTAACCCACGCTGCTAGCAGAGGGCCTGGTCTGTGTGAATCAGTGATTACTGAAAATAAGATGATCTGGAAATAAGTGACTATAATAAGGAAGTATTTAACTCTATGTATTTTAAGACTGGATTCTAGAAAGTGGCTGTGGGCTCTGGTCGGTCACAGGCGAACTCGGCCGGTTAACGCTAGCCAGCTTGCTAGCCATGCTAAGATAGCCCCTTTAGCTCGGGTTCGCGGTACCGGTACCACAGGCTCGGGTTCACTACAACCACTCTCTCCTATGGCTATTTCTAAATGGTGGATATTAAAAAAAGGAGATTGAAATGTGTTACAGTGAATGGAACGAGGGAAAAGAGGTCAGGAAGGTGATTAAATCGCAGCGGTGCAGACGTGCCGATGCATCCTGTGTGAAACCACCGGATACCATGTGTACCACACTCGCCTTGTCCCCATTCAACAAGGCCCGGCTATGCAGACAAGCGCACCGGCGTGCACGATGTCCACCTCCTCCCCCCCACCGTGTGACCCCAGACAGCAAATAACGGACACACAGATGCATACTGACCGTAATGTTGGCAAATGTACCGCCGACAAACGATGCCCAGACGTATTTGGCGTCCGTGTACCCAACAATGGCCGCGTCCTGACAGCTGCCGTCAGCCATCAGGTTGTCCACGTAGCTTTGCCAGGACATGTTGGAGAAATTAGTTCTAGGATGAAGCGGGTGCGGTGGGTCACAAAACGTCTCTCTGGCGACGAGGACACTGAGAGGAAGCGGATTTTATCGGTGGTCTAACGGGCCTCCAGCAAGTAAAACCCCCCGGCTCCGTCACGTCCCGGCTTTCTTCTGGTCTCAGCAACGAAGAGGAGCCGCTGCGATCGGACAGGCGCTTGGGTGTAGTCCTCGCTCAAATCCCTCCGCCCGGGTCGTCGTTCGCCGCGCTGCCATTGCATCATATAGATCGCCGCGGAAGAATACATCACGCTCTATCACGATAGCAACAAAGCGACGAGGACTATTTTTTTCTCCCCCCGGTGCATACAAAATTAGCTTTCTTTTTTATCTAAAATCATCTATATTATCTGATTAAAATGTGTATTTTATTACTGTTAACCCGTTAAAAACAGATTACTACCAGTAAAGCAGATTTGAGTTATGGTTTCAGACATTGATTTTCTTATGAAAGCAACTATTGCAAGATATTCCATTATAAGGTCTGTGAAATTGATTTGTACGATTAGTTTTTCTATCTCATGATGGTCTCTGAAGTTAACATAAGCTGCCTTCTCTTTTGTTAGATCTCACCGCAGTATTTTCAAGTCACAATGCAGTTTGATCCAGTTCTTGATTTAAAAGTGTTTGCTAAAGGCCATTTTCATCAGCTGGCCCAATTCATGGCCACAGTCAGCAGTGTTAGCCAAGTCATTACTATTTATGGTTGATTGGTCATATGACAGGTTTGAAATAGTTGGTCTCACTGCATCTTGTTCCGGGTTTGAAAAAGGGAGAGAGAAAGGTCAAAAGGTCATGACAGGGCCTGCTGATGTAACTTCGTGAACACTTAATATGGCAGGAATGGAATTTCTATCCAACAGATATTAATTGAACACCATCCTAGTTCGTGAAATTCTTCAAGGTTGTCACCCTTATCACTATGTCTTCATCTTGTACATTTACATTTTAAGCAGAGCTCATAACATGAATAAACAGCATGGATGGGGTGTCGTATATTAGCAGTTTTTTCTAAAATAGTGTTAAAAACATTTGCATAATAAAACCGCTATTCATTAAGGAATCACCAACATAAACCATCTATGATGTATATTACATGAAACCACAATATTTTCATGGTTTTGGACAAAATACTTAAAGCTCATTCTGGATCTCATTAATAAATACTGGTAAAGAACCTGGCTGCGCTACTTCTGGAACACGATCATATCCTTCAGTGATGATTAGGTGCAAATTGTAATAGTGCAGCAGCCTGCTCAAGGGCACCTAAGCAGTACTCCATATTTACATGTGTCAGTGGTGAGATCAAACCAGAGACTTTTATGGGACCATGTCATAGCATGAGGCCTCCGTGCACTGTATGTTTGTTTTTGTTTGCTCCATGGAAACCATTAGTCAGGTGATCACATGACGTTTTATGATCTTGTAACGCTTTGTCTGTTTCCACCTTCAGTTTATACAGATATATAAAGCTGTTATCTGAAATAATTAATTTCACATGTCTCAAAAAAGCTGCAGCGTTCTTCTCTTATGTTGGTGATTTATGATTTGGATGAATATCCAGGGACATTTGCTTTCACCTTCGAAGTTCACAGGCTCATTTTCCACTGTTCGCATCCTGGTTCACATTATATTCAGTCTCACACATTCACACTTTTCAGGTGAACAAGAACAAATACAGTTGATACACTTTGCTCAAAGGCACATCAGCTGCAGTTAACAAGAAGTGAGTGAGGAGCAATAATCAGTGACTCAGGGAGCTTTAGTCGTTCACCTGCATGTTCACTGCCTGTCATCCTTTAACCCTTTCTATCTCTCTCCCCTTTCGCTGTCATGATAGAAGGGAAATGACCCCAAAAGCTTTTAACAAGTTATCATAAGTGTGAAACACAACAATTGCAATAAAAATGCCATATTGCCAAATCCTGCATGGGGTTAGGTTTTTAACACAAAACTAACTTCACATGGGTCGGGACGCCCTGCATCATGTGACATGCTTGTCTTAAATCAGAGGCTTCCAGTGAATTCTCTCCCTCTCCCTCTCTCCCTTAGAAAAGTTATTCATCGACCAAGCTGCAGGAAGTGAACAGTAACACTTGTCCATCAGCTGACCACACCCATTCTCTATTCTCCCATTGGATGCCGTCAGTTTCCATGGCCACCTCTGTTTTGCACTTCGGCTCTGTCAAAATAGCAGTGCTCTGACACACAGAGCCGAACCACACCGCCTGCTCATGACTCATGGAGATACAGAGAAGAACCAAAGCTAGAGCTAAAACGGACCTGTTTAGATTTAATGAACTGGAAACATACCAACCCTAAAGTTTACAGTGCTAAAGAGAAAGAGGTCAGGAAAGGGAACACTCTGACTTTACCACCTCGCAGTGCTGCCTCAGGGATTTACAACTTGAGGTGCATGTTGCCCTGCAGCACATTGGCCTTTTTTTAGTGCCTCCACATGCAAACATTTCTAATGAAGTACCAAACAAAGAAGTTAAAGGTTTTGACAGCAGCAAAATCGGTGCTTTTGCACCGGTGCTGCTGACAGACATTGTTGTTAATCCTTGTGGCCTTTGTCCCCATAAAACACATGTCACAGCTGCATATGCAGGATGGCGAAGAGTTCAACAAAGAAATACTTTGCACATTTTTCCGGCGGTTTGATATGACAAATAATTGGAGGAAGACATTAGGCTGAAATGTTTATTAATTCCGACTGAAAACACCTGAATATTATAAAAATAGGTCACAAATATATAGTTTCACTCTGAAAATCATTAAGAGTAAACAGAATAGCAGTTGCTTCATACAAATGTTCCTCAAATAGGGGTTGAATATGTGTCTTTTCAGTGGAATAATACACATTCAAGTGTTTCCTATACAGCAGGATTATGTATGTGAGGTTAACTCAGTACAATCCACATCATTATGTGTGATGTAATGAAGGAACAAGTCCCCACCCTCAAAGGTGCGGTTCATTCATGTGTTTAAATAGTGTCTGAACAACAACTGAGACTTTGAGGTGATATCAGGGACGCTGGACTTTCATGGGATCTGTTATGGATTCGATAATTTTATTACATTTTTTTAGAGCAAAAACTGAAAAACACAAAATGTATCCTTTAAATGTTCAACTTCTTTGACATTTCTCTGTGGTCCTCCTTCTCCAAGGCCAGTGTCTTATCCAGAGACTAATAAATAATGAGGAGAAAGAGTCGAATAAGCTTATATTTTTGCGTTGGTCAATATTAAAAGCAGACAAAAGCAAAGAGGTCAAAGGTCAGAGCCACAGCTGCCTGACAGGGATTGAAGTTGCTGTGGTTATTAGCCTGTGGACCTCATTTGAACCGTGACGCTAGAGGAGGCTCTGCTTTGTCTTTCACAGCCTGAACAAAATTCAGGCCATTTTTTCAACCCAATTGAGCAAAATTATTAATTCATGACCCTGGTTCGCTCTCTATCTTGCGTATCAGTGGAGAATGAAGTGGACCTATTTTTAACTGTAGCCAGTATAGGTCGATATGGTGAATATTTGATAAGATGTATCTTTAAATAAACATGCTTCCTTGGGGTATATATGAACAAGGGTTTGCTTGCATGATTTCAGCATATATTTTTAATTTCATCCATTTTTAACTCTTTTTAGTATTCTGAGCTCACTGCAACTGAAAAGGATCAGTGATGTGTTTGTGAACCGATGTCACAGCTAATACCGAAGAACTCTGGGTACAGGCACAAGTGTTACTGGTGGTTTCACAGAACAAATCCCCCAAAACTGACCGTGACTCAAAGGAAACCCAGCTTTCCTTTGTCATTACCTCCATGTGTAGCCTGGGCTCAGTGCATTAAATATTGAGCAGCAGCAGGTATGGAAGATGGAAGACAGACCACTGGGGCTGCTCTGTTCCTGGAAAGAGTCTCTCCAGGTCCCAGTCCCAGTCAAACACACACAAAGGGAATCAATAGTTGTCAAGAATGGAGGAGGAGGAGGAGGGAGGATGAACATGTCCTGACCATTTGAGAGATACAGTGGAAAGAACACGCTTTGACCAATGAGTTGTCAGAAACAGTTCCATTGGTTCTATACAGCACCCATGTGATAAGTGTCCCTTCAGGAATGTTCATGAAGGATATTTGCTCAACAAGGTCAGAGCTTGAGGCTGGAAACCATCATCTTCTTGGGATAACATATCTCTTGTCAATGGCAACTTGGGATAAAACATGTGACAATCAGCTTGCACGGCTACAGTGACCTTTGACCCCATGAATAGGGTCAGCATGGGAGATCAAAAGTCATCCATCTGCGTGACCAGTCGAGTCGGTCTGCATGTGTTAGACACAGCGGGAGTCTTTTCAGAAGCCCCTGACCTCCCTGCTACGCAATCCACACCACCATTGATTACGACTGCAACGTGTGGATGTCACACACACACAAATTAACTCTGAAAAGCACACACACACATTTTCTCATGTGCAGAGACACGCAATATGGGAGTTATGCAAATGCTCCTATATGACGCAGACGCAAACATGTACGCAAGGTGAGCTTATATGTAAAGTCAGGTCACGCTGAGTGCAGTGGGTTAGTTTGAATTTGAATAGCGATGATGCGGCTGCACTCTGGAGACTCTGTGCCAAGACCGCTTATGAAACCAAATTTAAATTCAAGACTTCCAGATAATATCTTCACAAAATTGTAGACACTCATTGATATCAGTCCTTTGAAACAAGCCTGGTTGTTTTCATCAAGATCCATTGATAATTCTCTAAGAAGTCAATGAACATGTTTAGAAACATTCTATCTTGCCATGCTGAAACCCATCCAGAAGTTTTTGAGTAATCTTGTTCACAAACAAACAGACAAGGGTGAATACACAACATCCTTGGCTTAGCTACCCAGCTATCACCCCTGTTGTCTTATAAAGATAAAGAGGTTATCACAATTAATCTGTCAATAGAAGAAGCATTGTTTGTGAAAGTGCTGAGCTGCACCTTTAATAAGTTATCCATTTAGTCATGTTGTCCAGAGCAGTGTGGTAAAAGAACATCCTCGGTGCCTCAGCCATGAAACTGTGCCTGCTGTTGTTGTTTACTCCCCTGGGGTTTTAACCCCCTTTTCCCTTGAACTCCTCATAACAAATAATAAAGGAACGTGGATCCTACAACACCCTCAATTAGTTTTCCCTGGAGAAGTTCAAAGACAAATGAGCTCCAGTCAAATTCTCCAAATCACTTGATGAAGCCATTTCATCTGGTGTTTTGAACAGGATTCAACTTTTTGGGGTAATTTTATTTTTATATTCATGACAGGAAGGAAGGAGCTGTTTTCCTCTGCAGGGTAACAAGCAGCTGTACATCCAGTCCTTCTCAAGCTGGCAACGTGGTATGATAATGTACAGAGGGGAGATAAAGGCCCACTGTTCTGCTCGGATGAATAGTCATGATTCATCGTGAAGGATGAAGTGAGTCCCACTCTGGATGGACATTTTGATGTTGTGATCAGTTTCACTTCAAGTCTCTTTTAACTTTGTCTTTAAGATGTTTCCTATCTTGAGTTAAACTCTGCGATCTGTTTGATACAGTAAATTCTGAATTAGTGTTAGACATGGCTGTGTTTATTATTAACAGAAATACAGAGAGAGATTTCCAGCTTCGTGTCAAAGTCTCAAAGAAGGAATTTACATGATATGAATAAAGAGGGTGGTGTTTCTCATGAGTCCTAGTAAATAGAGATTTTCAACAAGAATGGCCCTCAGTGGAGCACAAACAGTCCCCTTGTGAAACCACATTTAAATTCACTAATTCTTGATTTTCATTTGGATCTGGTCTAAAAACCACCTCACCTCCGTTGTTAAGGATGTATAGTACCTGAGGTTCCATTAAAGCAAAAGTGCAAGTGCAACACCACATCTCTGTCCTGAGGATCTATCATATACTGCAACATTTAACCACTCAATGTGAAACACATTCAGAGTGATGAAGAAACATGACCTTATGATTTGGGTCAGCGAGAAGCTCTTAAGAGGGTTTTCTAGCAGATGGAAAAGAACACTGGTTCATTTATGGGAGAAATCACGGGGAACCAAAACTGAGAGTCTCCACTAACACATGTTTGTTGTGTTTATTTTACTGCTCATTCGATTGCTGCAGCAGTAAACATGCGTCCCAATGCCTCCAGTCAGCTGAACATGACTCTTAAGTCCACCTCTTGTGACAGCCTGGCGCCCGGCGCGCAATTAGACTGACGCTGCGGTTATTTATTCCATCTGCTGCTTGGTAATGGAGTCCCCTTCAAAAGGTGTGAGTACATAGTTCAGCACCTGGTTGGACCTTTGACCACCACACCCACTGATATGGACACGTAGAACCAGTGATATGATATGAACATATCATATCACTGGTTCTACATGAAACACCATAACTTAGTTCACAAACCCACTTTCCAACAACCACCTCAGATACTGCTTGACATTTCAACAAATAATAAATGTACCTAAAAAACAAAAGTGCCACCGTTGAAAACAGGTTTAAATGTTAATTATAGGATTAAACAAGCAGAAACTATGGTTAAGGTTAGAGTAAGTGTCCAGGAAATCAATGTAAATCAAATAATGTCATCTGAAGTCATTGAGACACAACTGTGTGTGTCTGTGTGTGTTTGTGTGTGTGTATGATAAACTTAAAAAAGCTATATTGATAACACACAAATGATTTGAAAACTTTTTATATTGTTTTTATATATATCATAATTGTTATAATCTTTTTCAATTCGCCTTGTCAATTATAGGATTTTTTTCCTTGTAAATCGACAGCTTAATTTGGTAATAAGGCATAGACAGAAAGATGTAACGATGTACAGATATATATATATATATATATATATATGTGTATAGATGTATAGATAGAAAGATAGAAAGATAGATAGATAGATAGATAGATAGATAGATAGATAATCAGATAGATAGATAGATAGATAGATAGATAGATAGATAGATAGATAGATAGATAGATAGACATATGTATAAATAGACATATAGAACAGTAGGTGCAGTATTGATTCTCTGCTCAGTGACGACACCTTGTGGTTGCGGCTGTTTGCTACAGTTTTCACGTGTTGTTTTTTCAAGTGTGAGACACAGATGGTGCACTAGAGCCGCTGGTTGGTAAAACCTTGGCAGGTCATGAATCCTCAGGCAAGAGAGAAGAAAGGCTCGATGCCAGAGAGTTTATGTCAGATTAAATAAAAGGGAGGGACATATTGATAAGCATGTGTCAAATAACTGGAACTGTTGACCATGCTGCACCAAGAGCAGTAAAGAAAGCTGTAAAAGCTGAATATATTGCTGGTGTCAATACATTTTATTGTACAAACGAAGCAGCCTCTTTCTCCAATAGATTTCCATATAAAATGATAGTGTATTACACAATCTACAAAAAAAGATTTCTTCCTAAACAGGTAGGCCACCAGCTCGTGAATTAACAACAGACTTGACGATTTTTCAGATAATTTAATCGCATTAAAATCATCATTTAACCCAGTGAGAGAACATAATATTTTCTACAAGATTATTATCGCTCAGTTTTCAATACTGGTTAATGCAAAAACTGAACTAATTCACTCCACCAAATTTTGTTATAATAATTAGTTCCAATAGTTAATTAACACTTTATTTTGTAACCAAGAAATTGTTGTTTTTTCGTTATTGACAAAATGGTGAATGTAACAAATTCTTTTGAACTTTAGCTATATAATTGTGCCAGTAGCGGTTGCCACCAACAACTGAACACTCAACTGAAACCAACTGCTGTCCTACAATGTCCTACATTTCCCATAATGCCACAAATGCAGAGTACCTCTTCAAGCGCTTAGGATAAGAAGCCTGATTCAGCTACTTTTGTTGCGTTATAGACTATATTTTGTTATATTTAGGAATTTGTTAAAAAGTGAAACCACAAACAAGCAAACAATATCGGAATTAAAATGATCCGAACTACCGTACAAGTGTAAACACAGATGTGACTGCCAGCTGTGGTGCACGTGCAGCCATTCTGCCAACAGTTTGTTTATGTTTCTGTGGTTCTCTTCTCGTTGGTGTCAGAAAATGAAGAAGATCTCTGACTCAGAATTACAAGTCAGAGGCTGCCCTGAATCTTGTTTTCACACTGATTCTCATACTTGTGGTTTACACAGTCTCCCAGTCTCCCACAGAAAAGTTGATAGTTGAGATCGACCAGATGCATCATTGATGTTTGTTCAAACTTTGTAAAGCTCCTCCACACCCACAAATGACACAATACACTTGTCATTAAATCAGCAATACACCCAGTGACAAACACATCAAACTTTCTTTTATAAAATAGCTGCGCCTTAAATTTTAAGACTTGAAGTTAACCCCTTGGAGTCGTGGCTAGAATGTGGAGTGCCTTTTTTTTTTTCACTTTAAAGAGGTATATCAACATATTGCATGTTTAAGCACAGAGGACATAGACATGATTTGATCCCACTGGTGTGACTGTATGACAGAGATGGTGTGAAACAAAAGTTTTAAAGCCTGCACCAACTCACATTCAGTTTAAATTGTGTTCTTTTCAACCCACCTCTCTCTGCTCATTGACCATATGGACCCATGGGTACATGCCCGGTGTCGGTTGGTCACTTTGACACCCACACCCACCTCTGCCCCCCCCCCCCCCCCCCCCCGAATGCCCTGTTGGCCGCTGAGGCTCCAATAAGGAACCATAATCCCCCTCCAAGCCTGGCAATTAGGAAAATAAGTCGCCCAGGATTTGGAATACAATGAGAAGATTAAAAGATGGAAGCACACCTGCTAGTATAAACAGTGGAAGATATTCTGGCCTATCGGGCTATCGGGTCAAAGGTCATATACATGGAGGAGTTTGATTATTCAGGCTGGTGGGAGGAAAGCAGAGGTACAGCAGGAAGGACGTAAGAATCCATTTCTTACACTTGATTGTAAGAAATGGTTCTGTGTGTTTCAGTATGAGGTCATATATTTTCTAAGTTATCCTCAAGTGTCTGTACAAAATTCCAATCAATGTACAGAGTCAATCAAGTGTCACTCATGTTTTGTACTCCCATGTAACACATTGTGTTGCTTTGTTTCAAAATGTGCCATATAAATTAATCTTTACTATATTATCTTAAAATCAACTGAGCATAACTTTTACCAAATGTAAAATCTTGTTAAAATTAGATTTTTTGGTATTTTCAACTGTTTTCATTTACATTTAAAATGGAAAGTTATGATACTACAGCAGGGAAATGGTTAAACGTTCTTAAAGTGAATTTAACCCATTTTACCCTGAGAGCTTCTCCTCGAGGCAAAGCTCTGATTCACATTGGATGACGATGACAACCCATATCTCATCCACAGACAGTTTTACGAGCGACTCATGAAGGCTGAATGTAAACCGCATATATCTCCCTCTTATTTTCACAAACACTGTTACTATGGCTGCCGTTGGCTCGTACCAGGATGAACAGTGGAAGCCAGTCTGTGGATGTGTGTGTGCGCGTTGTTTGAAAAGGATTATAAAACTCTTTCCATATTCCATAATAATCTTAGTAAAAAGTTAAATTTAATAAAACAGAAAGTTATTTGGATATTTTTCAATGAAATTTGAATTTGTGTTCTAAATCTGATACAGAAAACAACATCATGTTTCTTGGCTCTTGTCAGAATTTAAGTTCCAGGTTCAAATTGGTTCTGAGAAAACCGCCTTTTCCTCGTATCCCTTTTATGCTCACATTAATGTTTTTATTTGTAATTTTATTTTTCCAGATATAATTGATAAGTCATGGTTCATTTTTGGAAACGCTCAAGTCTGCTGGAGTTACAAATGTTATCGCTGCATGACTCCAATTCTGAAATGTCTGGCATCTAATGAAATATGTTACTTAACAGACCTTCCATCGCTTGTGATATCTGATTTATGATGGAAGAGTTTTTATTGAGTTATGGAATAACAGGACCAATTGACCTCAGCGCACACTGACGTCCTCTCAGCGACAAAGCCAACATGCTAACTTTTACACAGGTATAACTTTCTCATGTTTGCTTGGTTACATTTGATAACAACCAACAAACACACAGTCCAGCTGTGGTTCAGGATGAGAGGTTTTTTCAGGTGCTTTCTCTAAATCAATTATTGAATGACAGATAGTTTGACCTGATGATGGCGCCAGATGAATTGTCACAGGGTCACTTAAGTCATTAGAATTAATTGGTTCAGGAACATTTATACAAACTGGGAAGCCGACAGACAAACACTTCCATAATGTCTTGTTGCTACTTTGGCTAAAAACCTCGCAATTTAATGTGAGTAACATATTTTTTGCTTCATTCAATACCAATGTTCTATTTGCACATCATACATAAACAGACAATAGAGTGATACAAAAGTTGCAATCTTGAATAGAGGGGGTGAGTTGCTTCCCCAAGCAAAAAACCATGTACAGCAAAACAAAAATAAATGTGTGTTTACAAGATCCTTTACACTGAGATCTCAAAATTGTGACTGACTACATAAACAACAATGAGACACTGCTTTAGAAACCCGTAACTTATTATTGGGATTTCACATAAATTATTTGCATATTAAATATCCATAAAAACAGTAATAATAAAACAGGTACCATAATTAAAAGTTAAAAACTTGTTGTAAGTGGATTCATGACAAAGACTCTGGTCTCAACTACAGAATTGAAATAAAAAAAAACCTCAAAGAATCTTTTGATGTGAGTGAATGATTTGTAGATTGTCTGGTTTCACTGCGATAAGAAATTGAATTAATACACTTTGCATGATGTAACAATAATCTAATGGATAAATCTCAGTTTATTGGTTTTATGGATCTATGACACTGGCTTTGATGTCATTTGAAAGAAAATAGCTCAAATTAAGTCTTGTTTTGAGATGTGATACAACTACAACAACATAACAACTGTAATCTTCAGTATACCGCTGATCATTTTAATGCCAATTTCAAATGTGTTACCCAATTGATATGTAGGGTAATTATACCAGGAACACGTCCTTCATGTTTTGCCCGATGCCCTCCTTTCTTATAGTTCACTGACAGACCCTTCTTATGTACAACAGCGCACACGTCTAATTTCCTTGCACAATTCCATCAGAAGTTCCACTTGAGGTTGGGAAATAGATCCAGATGGTGACAATGCAGGTCCAAAATGGAAACATCTAAGGTCAGCTTCGACATCTGTGGAGGCCTAACTGTGAGGAGTGGTGCATATCAGTACAAATCAGCTGATTAACCTAAAGATGTCACACAACCCCAAGGATCATAAGCTAGAAAGGCATTCAGCACATCCACCAAGGCCAAACAGTCCCCTTAACTTCCATCAAGCTGCACCAAGTTGCACAAAGAAACTGGTCCTATAAATGTGACTGATTTTCTTCCAACAAGATCCATTAATTATTCTCTGGGAAAACATTGAAAATGTAAGAAAAACAGTCCTGATGTCTCGCTGTTAAAGAAAGTGATGAAAAATACCAGGATCCATCTGTTTGTCTTCAATCTGCACCAAAATGTTACGGGTTCTGTTTTGGCTGATGTCCCATCCTTCCACCAAGTTCCATGAAAATCTGTTCAGTAACTTACAAACCCCTAAAGTCAACCGACCAACACACTTTAAAATGTTGAAAACTTTCCCTTCCGTGTTGGAGGAAATTATCAGAACATATAGCATAGCAACCACTGTGTATGATGAACACACAGCCTGGAGGGCCATCTACTTGTAAAAACAATGCTTCATGAGTTTATTGATGAAAATGATTTCATAGAATCTTGCATAATGCTTTACCTTGAAACTGATTCATAAAAGTTGTAGCTGCCTCCAGGCTGTGATTTAAAAAAATTCTCCTCGGCTGGTATATAATAACAACATGCCACTGCCTGTCATGGGCGTATTGGAGGAGTAACCTATACATCTCATGTCATACAAGTGGCCGACCTTGTGCGAACCTCAGCTGCAGCCCGGCAGCATGTCATATGATCCCAATCACAGAGTTCTTTGGAATCTGTGCTTGAGGGAAAAGAGAAGATTATTGTTTGTACACTCAGCTATTAGTTATAATGGTTCACCTCTTTACCGTAAGTTTACCCGAGACACTCAAACCTTCCTGTTTCACTGGCAACAAAGAAGTGTGAAACCGGGAAATATGGTCTGCAAACAGGCAGCGACAAGTGATTTTGCACTAAGTGAATTTTGAGATTGTTTTAATAAAAACACCCCGTTGATATGTTTTAAAAACAGCTTTTTGAAAATATTTTTGATGGTGTCCTTTGACTTTTAAATCTTGTTCAAATCTCATCCGCTAACATGGAGGAGGCAGGATTTCTGACCTATACTGAAGCCAGCCATGAGGTGGCGATCGTGAGGCTTTTCCTACTTGCGAGCTGTCAATCATCCGTTGTCCATTTTTATAAACAGTCTTAATTAGTTATTAGTTAATAACTACAAATCCCTGTATTATACCAACACTGTTTGTGCAATACGTTTTCCTGCGTTACATTATATAATAGCTTCAATAAAGTTCCAGAAACACAAAGAGGAAACAGCTCATGAGGATTTGAGATTTGCTCTGTAATTGCCTTATGTTAGCTCTGAAATTCTCACATTCCTGCAGTAATATGCACATTCGAGTTAGACGTTATAATCATGCAATTTTGTTTCCCTGCTTAGCAACACGCTCGCACACACACACGCACACACACACACACACACACACACACACACACACACACACACACACACACACACACACACCTGATGAAATAATCCTTGAGGCAAAGTGCTCGAATAATCTTCTTCAAATCTTCTGTTGTTGCTGCACTTTTACACAATGAATCAATGACCGTGTCTTATTCAGGATTATTGCTAAAAAAATGTGTCCTCTACAGGAATGTTGATTTACCTTCACCCAGTTTTCAGGGTAACTGGCTTTATTCATTCTGATATAAGACTTTCCGGCCTCACAGACCCTGAACTTTGAACTCCTTGGTCTTTGGCAGCTTGTGATTTAGCATTAACAAATGCATAAACATTTTAATAAAGCTCTGTTTCATTCAAATGTGAGACTCATTAACAAAAGATTGGAGTAAACAAGAACATTAATACATGTACACAAGTAAATAAATATCCAATTCCCTGAATAACCTTGAATTTCAGAGTTAAAGGTTAGATCAAATAACATAAAATAACCTATAACAAGAGTTTCAATGTTGAACAAACACGTTATAAAAACTGATTTATGCCTGTTCTGTCATTTTAATATTTGAACTGATCTGATTGGCCAAGATGGTGGGCGTGTATTGTTTACCTTCTGCAGCAATCCCTGTACATTACTCTGCATAACATAAAACCTGTATGGACCTGTTTTTATGTTTCTATCTGCCGGTTAATGTCTGTAATTACACACAAATTGATATTATTAACTCACTTTACTGTAAATTATCTAACTTTTCTACATCCACAGCAGCTCTCTTTGTCCAGTGAGTCTCCAGCTGGAATTAAAGACTCAGACGGGAGGTTTTTTTGTCAGTTTTCCTGGAAGTGCCAACAATGTAACAGTGTTTACCTGAACCCAGTTCCAAAAGAGGGAATTGAAGTTGTTGCTGGCCATCAAAATATTTCTCTTCGGAGCCTCTTCCCTCCCCGTTTAGTCCAGACAGATATTATATGTTTGTGCATTTTGTGGTTTTATGTCAGCAACGTATCGTTGTTTATTTGCTTCTCCTGTGTCGCCATTTGTTTTTTGTCTGTGCTGTTTGTTTGTGTGTGTGTGTGTGAGAGTGTGTGTCTACATGCGTGTGTGTTGCTGGGTGTGTCTTCCGGTGCCTTGCTCCTGCCAACTCACCTGCACACGTGGTTCATCTGTCAATTATCTCCTCATACTTCCCGCAGTATTTACAACCGTGTCATCCCTCCAGACTCTGCTGGATCATTCAGTTTCTACATTAACATGGATACCAATAATTCCTACCTCCACAGGGAGGTTATGTTTTCACCCCTGTACATTAGTTTTTTGGGGGGTTGATTTATTTAAAGGCCAAATTACACAAATGAACTGAATGGATTTCTATGAACTTTGGTGGAAGGAGACGTTATACTACGATTGAGACTTATTCATGTCTACATGATGTAACTAAAATCAGAAAACTCCATATGTCTTCTTCGGACTATTGTCTTACTCCGTTAAATATCAGGACACTGGTGTCCATGTAAACATTGTAGTGTTGAGACGTCACTGTTTTCTTAGTGTCTGATGTCTTGCCAGTTGTCCATTTGGCCTATCACTAATACTTTTCACAATACATTTAAGTCTACGACTCTGTTTTACACAATTTCAATCTAGACAATTTAAGGAGGAATGTTTAAACTCGTGTAACCCCAACAGTGTGATATGATCTTAGGATATTGTGTAATAACCATGAATCTCCCAAAAGGGCAAATCTGTAGAAATTCTTGCGGTTGTTAAAAATACCTGGTTGAACGTGCATACCTCAACAGTAAAATACACCCAGTGATATCCAGAATAGACCAGACTTTACCTCTGGGCTTGTTCTCTGAATCGTTTATCTTTGGAACTAACAGGAGGCTTATGTGGACGGAAAGGAACAGAGCTGCATCTTTACACACGCACACACGTGACAGTAATTCAATTTATTTAACATTTACTTTTATTAGCAGTCAGACACAAGGAAATAAATGGTTCAGGTCAACACAAACAAGCAAATGTGTGTTTTTGTGGGAAAGGAGCCCAATAAAATGGAAACCATGCACAAGGTTAACATGCATATTTCATTATTTCTGTTTCTGGCTGGACTAGTTGCCTGAACCAACCCCTTGTACCCTTTCCTCTGGGGAAGCCCTTTTTTTAGCAAGTGCTGAGTGATATTTGGTCACTCTGTTTGTTGATGGTGCACTTTTGGACCCCACAGTGTGTTGCTAAAGGCCAGAGGTCTCTCAGGTTGAGCTCCCGAAAGTGACCACTGGCCAGGACCCCAGGCTCCAAAATACAGACGACACAAGGCACGTCTTGTTGATGCAGTGGTATACTGAAAGTAGACCCAGCACGTTGCACCATCGCGGCGCAGCACAGCCTGGTAGTCTTCGCCCTCAGACCAGAGTAAATAAACACAACCAGCTACGCAAACACTTCGGCTGGGGCTGGGAAAGCCCACGCACAGGCCGCTACTAAAGAAGGGCTAAGTCTAAGTATAGAGGGCTTGTCGGAGCTGATGTTGCAACATCGTTTTTCGAGGGGAGTTGTTTCTGGATCCATTTTGTGAGAAGGGAGAAATAATGTTTGCTGAATAAAACCATATCTAATCTTGAAATGAATGAAAGATTATGTGCACAAGGTTCAAACATCGATAGGCTATAGCAGCAAGAAACGATTTCCAACGTAAATATATTGTGAAGTAATGTTATCCTTAGCAGAGAATAAAATCACACATGAACTATTCCGTTCTTTGTTTTTGTAACCGGTCCGGCTGCTCATACATGTTAGTGTTTGTGCATATGAGTTCCTCCCAACATTTTCTTACAAGGCGAGATTACTTCACCTCCAAACATCAGTTATGTTAACCTGACACCCTGATGGACATGCTCATTTTTTGCCTCTTTTCCGTGCTGTGACGTCTCTTAAAGAAGTCAAACACTGTAAACACACCCGTGACCTGCTCACGATGGAGCAGTTGAACCAGATCGACAGTGGCTACGCCTTATTTAATACAAGTTACACAAAACACAGCAGAGCTATGCTAAAGATGCTAGAAATGCTAACTAGCTGCTTGCTGCTGACCTAAGTTTCTCAAAAAGACGCTCAAACTATAGCAGGATCGAGCATCAACTTGTGAATAATACCCAACAGATCCATTTCCCTGTCTGTACAGCAGCTTCCTAGCTAAGCGTCAGGCCATCCCCATCCCCAAGAGGAGAAGGTTCCAACAGGTGGATCCTTTCGGGCCCAGCCTATCCCAGGAATCATTGCACTTCAGTGACTAACTATTAGGATAATGGCGCGGGAGAGTGAAGAGATGTCCAACACCTGTGCATCACGCTTCAAATCAACCAAACAGCTAATGGTACACATGTCTCATTTCACTTCTCTCTACACAGCCTATGAGGCCACAAAGGAGGAGTTCTTTGAGGAGCTTATGACATGCTTTCACTAGACTTCGTAACATCCATAGACAATATGGCTGATATGTTACTGCGAAAATAAAGGAAGGGGAAAAGGGTGGTCGATGAAACAACAACAGACCTATATACCTTTAAAAGCTGCATCTGTGTGAGTTGTGTGCCAAACAAAGTCAAATTACATGCACCCTACTTTTGTGAGTGCTTCAACCACCACCTCAATAATATCTATTGTAAAATAGTTTTTTTTACACAAGTAAGGTTTCTTAAGCCAACCTTTTTCTAATGTTTGAAATAAAATCCTTCATTTTGACTTTTCGTCTATTGTTAAAGCTCTTATAAATGCAGCAAGAAAAAAAAATCTATTTCTCAATAGAGTTTTTTTTTCCATATCCTGTTTTATCTGAGGACTGCATGAAATTGTTTTTGTCAGACAGACCTTGTGAGTTGGCACCCGGACATTATGTAACCATGTAATTCAGTGATTAGTCAGTCATGTCAGGGGAATAATATGGCTATTTTCAATCTCACTGTTCCTTCCCCACCTAATTAACTGCAATACTATGGTTTGTTGTATCACACTTTCTGACACGCTCACTTAGTTATTGTTAAGAACAATATAACTGTAAGAAATAAAAGAGTGACAGTGTAGGAAGGTGATGAGGTACAATGGTCACAGATTTAATCCGGTCAATGTTCTTAACAAAATACCAAATCTAACATTACTGCCTCCTCTTTGGCACAGTCCAGGGCATCCTTATACTGAATATCGGCCGGCATGTGAAGTGAAATAAACTGAGGACTTTTCAATTGGTATTTGATTCCAAAACCACCAGGCTGACCCAGAGATAATGTTTTTAAACCAGATCTTCAGGTACGTGGTTGAATCCAGAGTCACATCATCGTTTATTCTTGACTCATGGTCCAATTTTGAACAGAATGTCTGTTTTGAAATACGTTAAATGTTTCTGAGTCATCTACGAAGAAGAACCATATCTTTACGATGATCTGAAATGATGTCACTCAGGCACAGGACAACATCTTGACTCATTTATATTTCCTTTGTCATGAGTGGATCGTATGACAGACCGTCCTGTGGACAAGTACGAGCTTATGATGACTGTAGTCCTCACTTTATTGCAAAAGAGTCACTGTCAGGGAACAGAGTCATAAATAACATCAATGAAATAAAGTTATCTCAGTATCCTGAAATGACCATGGTAAAATAAATTCCACAATGGCATTATAACTTTCCTCATATGTATGTGTTCATTATTTGATATTTTAGCTACTTTACCTTTATTGTAAAATGGAATTTCATGTCAAATTTAAAATACACCTGCTGTTGAGTGAACAATATTCAATTGCCCCAGTCTGATTTATTATATTTATATTCAACAACTCGACTGTGACCTGGCAACTTTAAAGGTTAAAGTTTAAAGGTTTTATGGAAATGAATATCTTGGACTTTAAACACAGATAGAAACAGAATTTTGAAAGAGTCAGTGAAAAATGTACCTTAAAAAATAGGACAACACTTTGCCAGCCAAAGTTTAGATTCAGAACTGTGTTTTTGTTTGTATGGTTCTAGTATGATCAACGGTAAATGCAGATTTTTATAAGAAATATATACTTACCTTTGTCTATCACATAAAACTCTTCTCTGTCCTAAACTGATGGATTCTGTTCTGTGCTACTGCTTCACTTGTTTTTTTCTAAAAGACCCGCCCCTACCCCGCCTCTGATTGGGTTCAATTTAGTATGCAGAGTGATGATTGGTTGGAGTTAGCGGAAGAATATTGAAATAAGCCAATCAGAGAGGGGGATGGGTACGGCTCTTGTTCCATCTTGGCAGGAAGGAAGAAAACTAAAAAATATATTTTTAACATTATGTTATGCAACAGAAATTTCTACGTGAATTATTTGTTGAATCGGATGTGATTCAACAAATTGTGAATTGTATATATACTTGCATGTACATATCCGTCTGTATCCATATGTGTGTGTATACGTGTAGCTACATTACATTGTTATTCTTACTAAAACTAATGGAGTCTAATTAAACAGTCCAGAATTGAAGGTGCAACTTCACGGTTTGTTTTCCAGCTGAATTATGTTGTGTTAGTTGTGTTATACTGGCATTTTTATTTCAATAATTTTTCAATCCCATATTATCATTTAGAATAGGTTAAACAATAAAAACACTACTTTGAATAGTACCACAAACTCAGCTTACTCAACACCTGTTTAAAACAGTTTCAATAAATACTTAACATTAAGGAAGGATATATTGCAGGACTGTTATCAAACTGCATTAAACACATGTTCCTTATACAATGCAAACCAATATATTTATAAAATGTGATTTAAATAATCTATTTTTATGGGATTCGAGATTTATTTTCTTGTTTGCCTCAAACGTACTTGTTTTGTACTTCCGTTCAATTATATTTTTGTTTTCTCTTTAGTAAAAATATTGACATTTATTCCAAAGACAATGTGAAAGCCATTGAAATTACCGATGCATATAAGTATATAACTTTTAATTAAGTTTATAATAAAAAGTATAATATCATTATAATAAATATCGCATAAATAATGATATTACATAAATTAATTATCATAGTTGACCAAAATTGTTGAGGGCTTTACAGTTCCACGAATACTGAATAAGCTGAACATTTGCGTCGGATTCTATTTTCATTCTGATTATTTTGACCTGCATACCCATGATGCACCTCGCGCTTGCCATCTTGTCGGGTGCTTGCGGTGGAGCTGCAGCCTTTAGCTAAGCGGCGCTGTGTAACTGGTTGTATCTGTCAGCTAGCGGCTAGCAGCAGCTGCCCACCGTGAGCTGTCCACTCGGCCAGAGGCGAAACTTTCACACGTTTCCTCTTCTACCGCTGGATTATTAGTGGGTTTCCGCTCGCCGATGGATTTGTTTACATCATGATGTCGCACATGCCCGGACCGAGGCAGGGAAAACTAGCTAACACCAGCTAAGTTAGCTAGAGAGGGAGACTGACACACTCTCAGCAGAGAGGGAAGAGTCGGCGGAGACACCGGGCCCGCCTCAGACTAAAGCACCGGTGGCTGCTGCGGAGCAAGAAGTTTGACGAGGGGCCTTTTTGCGAGAAAGGCCGCGGGAGGAGAGCAGCGGTCGCCCCCACTGCGCTGTTACCGGAGACCGTGGGACGCTTCGGGAGTTTCGGAGGAGTCTGGCCTCGGTTGTGACACTTTTCTCCGACCAGAGAGAGGAAGAGGAACGGTATGGAAATGAACTGTGACGGTACGTGTGTGTGTCATACCCCCGAGCTGTGAATTATTTCGCAAGACATTAGTCCGGCGCTAAGTTTCTGCGGGAGCAGACACTCTCGACGCAGATCGTCAACATGTCGAAAATGCCCGCAAAGAAGAAAAGTTGTTTCCAGATCACGAGTGTAACGCAGGCTCAGGTGGCGGCCAGCAGCGTCACCGACGACACCGAGAGCCTGGACGACCCGGACGAGTCCCGGACAGAGGACGTGTCATCGGAAATATTTGACGTTTCTCGGAACGACCTGGGGGTGTGTGACAGGAGCTCGTCCGAGGAAACCCTAAACAATGTCGGGGAGCCTCAGGAGGGCCAGCCGACTCCCACGGGTCCTGTCAACGGGGGACTCCCCTATAAAAGTTTCGGCACTGGTCGTGTCACCCCACATAATGTACCGAGCTCAGCCACCCATCCTCTGACAGCCATCAACACGGCCCCCGCTGCCACTGTCTCTACCACTGTGGCTCACACGGCTCCTGCTAGCACCAGCTGTAGTTCCAGATTCAGGGTCATTAAACTTGACCATGGTACTGGAGAGCCCTTCAGACGGGGCAGGTGGACATGCACCGAGTTCTATGAGAGGGATTCAGATTCAAACCATAATCGGACTTTAACGCTGGATCATAGTATAGACAGGGACAGTGGGCTCGACACCAGTAACTCAGTGGTGACTAGCAGTGCTTTTTCTGCACAGGTGTCGGAGAACTCCGCAGATAGTGGCTACTCTCTCGGGCAAACCACCCACCCTCACCCCTCAGAGCTTCAGCAGCAGGGCTACAGCTTGGCTCCTCAGATAGGGAGTGGAGCAAGTGCCTTCCAGTCCACTGGGTTCACAACTACAGCAGCACAGCAATCACAACAGGCTCAGGTCAATTTGATCCCAGTTGCACCCCAAAACGTCCTCTCTAACAGCCTGAATGGCTTGGCCTATTCTACTCATCCCACTGGCCTCTCGGCTGGCCAGCCGGACTATCGTCAGCAGCACTTTGGCTCAAGCACTCAGAACCTTCCCTTGACGAGCATCCCCGCGCTGCCTCAAATCAGCCAGGTTGACTCGTCTCTAATCACCCCCGCTGGTCCAGGAGTCAAGGGACTGGGGGGAGAGGCAGCCTCAGCCCAAGGACTCCTACTGCAAGTAAGCAATGCAACCGCGGCCATCCATCCTTCCATGGCCACCACCGCCTTCCACAGCGGTGTTCAGAATGTGCCTGCCACAGTGCCCAGTACCACCAACACCCCTCCAGGTGCGCCAGGTCAGGGGCCTGGCATGGGAGGACTTGCACGGCCCTTTGGAGCCCACGGAGGAGCCATAACAGGCCTTCCCTTCGGCTTCAGTAATCAGACAGAAGATAATAGGCAGAAGTATGATGCCCCACCTCAGCCAATTGCCGGCTTGGTTCCAGGAAGAGATGGTCTAAAGCCTTTCATGGGCGAGGGCTTCAACCTGCCCACTCCTGGTGTCAACAGTTTCTTTGGCATCCATATTACCATGGATGTGGATGAGGACAGGTAAGAGGGTGTAATGCAAAAAGGCTTAAAATAAGTCATCTTCCGAAATGTTTTTTTTAATATATCAAATCACCTGGGTATTCACCTGGAGTAGGGCCGATAACTGATTATTGGTTGTTGGAGGTAGTACGTGTATATCTGCAATTTTCCTGCATCTCAAACACTCTTTGTGGATTCTACAGCAGTGTGGTCATACGCCACACTGAGGGGAACGCCTCTGTCTCCACCAATGTCAGAATTAGGCGCACTATAACTAGAACAGTTGTACTTAAAGAACAATAAAACAAACCAGCCTTCTCTTAGTTTTTGTTTGTAAGCGTAAAGTTGTAGATGGGAAGGAAGGAGTGGTTGGAGTAGTAGTGAGCCAATGAAAACCATCAGAGACTGGGGGGGGGGGGGGTTTCTCTCTTTGTCATTTGGAGGCAACCCACAAGATGCTGGATAGTAACTTGGCTTTTTTACACGGCCACAGCTCCCTCCCTTCAAGCCTCCATTCAACCATACATGCTAGTTTGGGTTTAGGAGGCATTAACAAGCACTTTGATAAATCGCAACACGTTCAGTAGCTGCGTTTTGTAGCTGAGAAGAGAATAACTCCCCAGACCTATTCTCCCGTCTGTCTAGGAAAGACAGTTAGCATACTTGCCCTGGGCAATGATCCCGTCCTCCCATCTTTAAATCTCATAAATACAGACTCCTCATGTGCTTACAGTAACTTCCTATTGTACACACTGCAGCTATTTTTAGGGACTGTCTGATGGCCCTTGCACAGCTTGAGCTGAAGTGTTGCCACTCTTTGCCATTCCAAGCAAGCAGAGGAAAGGTTGAGAGATGATGTCTGAGCCAAGAGACATCTAGATGAGTCCATGCACGCGCACACACACACACGGACACACACACACACACAGTGTTTCTTGTAAATGTGTGTAGGCCTCAGTGTTTATCAGTGTGCTCTGCTCTGTGGTATGTTCTTCAGATCTTATTTTGAATGGTACAGCCAGAGGTTGTTGCTTAATGTTGTATCACACTCAGTCAAGATAATCCTGAAGCGTATCATTGTTTACCAGGAGACTTAATCCCAGCAGCATCACACTGGTTGATATTTTGTGCTGGGCAGAAACAGTGTGTGTTCTCCCTGATTTCATGAAAGGAACAGCCAGTGCCCATTTCCTTGTTGTTTGTTTGTGTGCGTGTGCGCGTGTGTTAGAGAGAGACAGAGAGAGAAAGAAAGAGGTGTATGACATCAGTTGCTGTCTGAGTAACTATGGTGATGATGGCAGCAGGACAGGACATGTCAGGAAGGTGGAGAGGACAGACAGACGGCACACAGAAGTGCGCACACACACACACACAAACGCACACCAGTGGCAATAATAGCAGGTGCGTCAGTCGTGTCTGTGGCACCTATGACTTGGTCAGACTGAATCAACAGGTCGATGGCGCTCTGCTCGGCTCTCAGTTCTTGTCAGATCTGTCCATGTTCATGTTGACATGTCAGCTTAAGTGTTGACTCGTTGTTGACCGTTTAAGCTCTGCCTTGTTCTCTGCAGTACACTTCTGCCTATTTCCTTAAGACTCTAAATTGACTTGACTTGAAACTCTGCCAGTTATAAAGTAAAGAAATTAAAATCTCATTTTGTCACAATATTTTGTTCAGACCATGAATCCCGAGCCCTTTTTGGGTTCATATGTTCTTAGTTTTTGTTCTTTGGTGCGGGGGGCCCCAAACTGTTTCACCCCTGCTGACTTGAATGTGAGTTTTCCCCGTCCAGCATGCACCACACGTTTTATTTACACCAGAGAGAGAGTACAAATCTTTAACATTTAACAAACTATTAACATTTTTACATTGTAAGTGGACCACATTTTAAAAAAGTAACATTTTGTAGGTATGCATTAACTGTCTGAATCATAACTACAAATACTGAGTGAAATCCCCTTTGTGGCTTCCAACAGCCATTCGCCTGCCATTTTTACTTTTTTTTTTAAATCTCTCTTTATGGATTCTGCTTGCTTCATTTATGCTCATGCACAAACACCCAAGGTAAACATTTTGGTTAACCTCAAACCTTTTGCAGTTTTGAGTGAGGCCCAAAGGCAAGTTGGCATTCACAGGCATAATTTAACTATCATCAGTTATAATTAAAATGTCTTGTTAACTCACTAAACTTTCCTGTAAATCTCAGAAAGGACTCATTTAAAGGAACACCCCCCCAATATAACGGGACACAAATCAGGACTTTCTCGCCTTGTTAGGGGTGTGTTGTTCCGTTCGCCAGGTTGGGTTTTTGTGCAGAAAACCGTTCCACGTTTCATTGTTTGTTTCTGTTTTCAATTAGAGTGCATCATAAAAAGACCACTGCACTCAATTATGAATGTTCATTATTAATCCATAATAGATTAGAGCAGAAAACAGTGATGGCTGCATTACCTAAAAATTGTTTAAAGTAAAACCTGTTGCACAATTTATTATGTAGTATTTGTATTTTATGAAGAAGGCAGCACAATTACTGATTTGAAATCAAGTGGATTGTTCTGATAGATACATATCCACTCAAAGTTTCCACTTTCTTGTAATAGGTATTATGAAAATGAGCCATTAGAGAAATCGTTTTTTTTTTCCCTCTGTAAAAGTTGCGTCATGCTGTTCTTTCGACATCAACACAAATCACACTGAGCACCATCCACAGCCCAGTCATGGGATCTGGCAAAGATGCACTTCAGAAGTATAAGCCCTGTGCCATAACGGCTGATATTGATGAATTGGTGCAGTGGAGCATGGTAATCATTAACCTTTTCTTAATTCATTTCTATGGTGGTGGTTTGCTTTCATGTGACTCTTTGTCAGCTGGTTGCTTCTTATACCCTCCTCTGCTCTAACACTGCCTGACACTGTTTTAGTGGCCTTGTTGACTGGAAGAGTCCTGCAAATTTACATCAGTGATTAATTATAGTTTTTGTGACTTTGGTGTTTAATGTTGTGGCCAATTAATATCTTGTACTGGTGATGAGACGTCAGCTAATATGGCCATCAGTAAGGGTTTTCAACTTATGTTACAGACTGTTGACCTCTGAATGTTATTGCTCCAAGGCAGTGCAGAGATTTGAACCTTTAACCACCTAGTCACAAATGTAGATGTTCCAATACCAGCATTGTGTAGAATGTTTGTGGAAATGCCTCCAATACCGACGAGTATGCAAATCTATGTATCTATCTTAAAAGTATATTTGTTTATCCAAGATGAAACTGCAATTTCCTTTTATCAAAATAATTTCTTCTTCGTCGCTTCATAGCAGCAGTTATACTGTACTGATGCAATCAATTAATAACTAAAGAAATGTGTGAAGAGTGTGACAGACAAACACACACTCGCACACTTCTCTCGTTGCGAGCATGGTTTCCTCTATATTGAAATACTGCTGCTCATATCAGCAAACAAACCGATGAACTCGGCGCCCCAACAAATGGAAATTAAACCAGCTGCCAGATTTACAAACCTCCTCGACATGTCTGAGGGCCGACATGATGTCACTGTGCATTTGCGGAAACTTGAACGCGCACAAGATTAATTTCTCCTCACACATACTGAATGTCACATAAAGTTGTTATGTGATTGGAAGCTTCACGAAAGGTCAGCGGCAATGTGTGTATGAGTTCAACTTGTCGGAAAGTGTGTGTCCTTCACCGCAAAAGACGTGAATGCAGCCTCTCTAGCAGCTGGGAAATAATATTATTAATAATATAATATAATAATTTAATCTGTGAGTCATTTTGCTGGTTTTAATGTGGAAAAATTAAAACCTTTCCTTCTGTTGGTTGTCTTCAAAGCAGCTGTCAGCTGAAGTGGTAACACAGGATTGACTTTAAGCTCGGGATTTAAGGAGCTGTCTTAATGGTTAGCCCTTAATGGTTCTATGCTGACTATGCTGTGGCACCACACTATTGTATTACCTGTCAGTTAAAGGTGAATGGTACGGTAAACATTTTATTGTGTATTTGCAACAAGTGCAACAAGTACCTGCCCTCTGAGTAGAGGAGAAAGATGCATTGAAGTGATTTAACACTTTACAATTTTCTGGTGTGAGTTTATTTAGCCTTAAATTTGAGGAAGCATAGACACATTATTTGATCATAATCCTGTAAGGATTAATTGTTCTATGGGGCTTTCTACTTATCTTCTTTATTTAGTTTTTCTCTGGCTTTTTCTCATGTGTAAGCAGAATGTCAATGCTTTGGTTGCACAGTTGAAATCTTTTGATGAAAGCCACAGCAGCTTGTCACATGTCTTTGTTGGTGTGGTATTGTTTGGACAGAAATATATTAAGGTCCTCCATAAACCTCAGGAGAGAAGCAATTTATTCCTGATTGTTGCACAGATGCACAAATAACACTGCAGTAGCACTTACCCCCGATTTTTACCTCTTGGCAATTTGACAGTTTAACACAAAAGAGAGTGAATGACGACAGGGTGGGATGGAGAGTCAGGTTTGGGATAGAGCGTGCGTGTCTTGTGTGTTGTAGTTTGGTTACCATGGTGAGTGGAAACAAGGCCGAAGCTTTTTTCCACAGATAGCTGACCTGCCTGAACCTCCAGTGGATCATTTTCAGCAAACTCTGAGTAGCAGTGATTGTCAGGTGCCCCGCGACCCCAGTCTCGATCTGCACCAGCACTGTCTTTTGGATGGTTGTCTGGCTTGTCTTGTCTTCCTCTTCTGGTTCTTCCTTTTTGTCCATCCCTTCTTGACCTGTTCATTGACTTCTCGCCTCTTTTTAAGTTGGGGTGGAAGTTTTGGTGTTCAGCAATCACCAGCAAATTTTACTGCCAATAGTTGGCTTATAATGATGTTTATTGGAACTGCTCTCATCATGCTCATTAATGGTTTCACCTAATTTGCTGCTGTTATAAAAGACATTATGAGTGTTTTCTTTCACAGAGGAAGAACAAAAAGTTTCCTCCTTTTTTGCAATGGTACAGGGAATTGTGTTTTGAATTCTAACGACTTCAAGTTTTTGATTTTTTTCCATCTTTTCAGAATTTGGAAGATCTAAGGGGTCCAGCAGTGTTAGGTAAAGTGGTTGAATAAGTATAAGCATAAACGGACCCACCCTCTTATCTCAGCAAGATGTGGTCAGGGGATCACTTCCAATTAGAGTGGAGCTGCCAAAGCAAGTAAACAACCTTGGTGCTGGCTGCGTACCATAACTATCTGAGTTTGTGCTGGAAGCAAGGCCGTTGAATCAACCACCGAGTATGTTGCAGGCTGTTCCAGGAATGAGGACAGTGTGTGCAAGCGTTTTTGTTTTTGTTGTCTTTTCCAAAATGGTCTCAATACAGAACAGGTTAGACTCCTCTTTCAAGTGGTAACAGTATGTTAAGTATGCACCTAACCTAAGCCATAACCAAGCTAAAGCCTGTTGACAGGATCCTTGTTACCGGTCTGTACGTACTACCTGGGAGAGTGGAGGCTACGTTGAGCTGACAGATTGTGTAATTCTGTGAATGGGTTATTACTTTGATGGATGTTGACAGTTTATTAGCGCAGCATCTGTCACTGTTGAGAATATGCGTAATGTTTCAGTGTGGCACCTTTTGACCAATATAGTGAGAAAGATGAGTGTTTTTAGAGAACACAATAAATCTTTGAAAACATTCACCTGTGCGAATGTCGTCCTTATCAATTGTCTTAGTCATCTTTTATTTGTCCATGAAAAGTCTCCGGAATCTGACTGAGGGAGCAACTACTACTAAGACCTGACATATAAACCTCAGCTCTGCTACAGCTGGAGTGAGGGGGGGGGGGGGGGGGGTCTCTCTTAAATTTCCCAGAATCCAAAGCAAGTCAACAACTGCGCACCTTTTGCCATCAATGCGAAGAGACATTTGTTTGATGTCTTATTATTTTTTCGGTATAAACCATATTCCAAATTGACCCCATCAGAGCTGCAACCAACTATCTGATCAATTACCCGTTTAAATGTTTTTTTAAAGGAAATATAATTAACATTTTCTTGTGGAAGCTTCCATAATGTACGCTTTGCTGCCTTTCCCTCTTTCAACTGAGTCTTTGATTGTTAGACAGACCAAAAAAAACACAAGCAATCAGAAGAACCACCCGTGCACAAATCCTTTCAGCACTTCCCCAGTTAACCTTTCTATTACTTTCTGTCCTGTACTTGGTTTGTTTTAGTTAATTAACCTTATAAAGCAGCCATGTGTACCTTGAAAGGCAAGGTATATATCCAAGTTATTATTATTAGAATTATTTAAAAGACAGTTATTTGTTATCATGTGTATTTTTACCGATAAATCAAGTAAATCTGCACATATGTCAATGATAGTTATTTGCACACCAGGTGTGTAAAAACAGTCATATTCAAGTTATTTGGGCACATTGATAAGATCTTACATTACATGGTGAAATACCTCCAAACAAAGCACCTGCAGATCTTCTAACAAGTTCACTCTGGCTGCTTTATGTGACAGTGACATATGGTTGCTGCTGTTGCTGATGACCTTAACCTGCAGATTATTGTGCATCATGGACTGTGATCTGTTTAAGGACTTGTGAAAATGTTGTATCTTGTCTGGTGGTGACTCGCTATGATTTCAACATCCCAGTGAAAATCTATGAGTGTACTGAGAGTGTGACACTCATTTTGTGAATTAAAAAAAATACTTGAGGGTTACTTCAGAAGTAATCACATACATTTCCGATTTAGTTGACTTTCACTCTGTTGGTTTACAGTAAAGTGAGATATTTTGACACTAAACTGAGGAAGTGAAATAGAGAAACACAAAGTGTCAATGGGACTGTTTCTTTGCAAGTGTCAGATGGTACAATTTCCAAACAATCACTGGGCAGAACCGACCATGTGTTTGTCATTCCCATGGTCTCTCTGATAAGTTTATATAATACTGCTAATAATAAGTAGTACAAAATCTCAATGTGCAGAAGGGATTTAAAATCAAATCAGAGCAAATAAAGCCCAAAAGCGAAGAAGAAAGAAAACCAGTCAGCTGTTAGGGGATTCCGCAGTTCCAGTGCAGTGATTTGTTTTAAAGCAGTCCTGAGATCAGCGCTTAGTCTTTGGGACATACATTTCTGCAGCTCATAACAAACTGACCAGTTGTTAAAGAACATGTGAAGCTGTGTGTTAAGGTCATTCAGTCTCCCAGAGTGGGAAGCAAGGGCCAAACAACAAGGTTTCAGTGCAGAGGCCCCCCCTGAGCCCAGGATGTGTGAATAGTGAGTAATGAGGATGTGTAGAAAACATGGCAGGCAGCTGCATTTGAGTCATCCATCATCTGTGTGCTCAACTGCTTGGATGGGAAAACTATTCATCAGTTCTGTAGTCCTGTGTACGTGTGGATGTACAGTGTATATGTTCGTAAAGTGTATAATGAGCTGAGTTTCCAATTTCTAAGCTAATTGAGACATTAGCAGGAAGGCAAGTGAAATAAACATGCTCATCAATGAAGTGACTCTTTTAACGTCTCTGAGTGAACACTATGTTCTGAAGTGATTCTCATTTTTGCGAGATTAAGTAAAACATGACTTGTAGTGAATTAGTTTGAACTGAAATAGTTGTATCTTCCCAAAGCCATCTGACAATTTAACAACAGTGTTTGGCTCCCTACCGAAACATTTTTTCCGTCGGATGTTGCTTTTCCAATGTCCGCTGGTCAGCTGACTCAGATTCTGTTCCTAGTCGGTTTTTCTCACACCCTCATTCCTCTCGCACTATCAATTTCTCTGACAGTTAAGATTTTCACCAGCCTTCAGAAACTCCTGCAGGTTAAACCGGACTCACAAACAGTTTTGAGGCACCACTTGCAGACCAAGCATCATTACGGCTGCCCACAATCCATAATCTTAAATCCACTAAAACCACATTTGAGTCGAGACTAAGAAAGTTGTGAAATTGTGTTCTTTTGATTTGCCAGGGAACATATCACCACCTTGTAATTAGTGCTAAAATGGATGAGGATTTTTATTTTTGGTTCACCTCGTATTTAATTTCTTTATGAATAAATGTTTTTCTATCAAATGCCAGTAACTTCTACAGGCGCCTTCATATGAACATACGCCCATGAAATCATGAACGGATAATGATTTGGTCTCAAGATCTATAATCTGCTAAATACTTGAGACAGTTGTGTGGGTTGGGTTGTTTCAACAAGCTCCGAAATGTGTGAAGATGTGAAGTAAAGATGAGCTGAACCTGCTCTAAAGGTCACGTCTGTTTTTACAGGTTGAATGTAACATCTATGCAGGCCGTGCAAATTCTTCAGGGTGCATTTATCATCTTCAGCAGAGAAAGGCGCAGGTTTACTTCGAACCGTCAGTTTCCTGCTTTGCTTTGATGTCCGCATTTACATTCAGTCAAACACTTCCCCTGTTGTCGTCTTCCTCTTGTTTCTCTCAAGTTTAGTTGAGTGTCGTCTCCCCGTTGCATCAAAGTCCTCTCTCACCCCCAACCTCCTCCGGTGTCTCACAATGAGCAAACTCTTGCAAGGAAACGGACGTGAGTCATTGTGGCCGGGTAGACTGATAACGGTTTGTTCACTCATTTGAGGCGATGGCGTCGAACAGATGGTACTATGGTTTGTCACTGAATCGGGGTGGATTTGTCATGCATGCCCAAACCCGTTCTCTCTTTCTGTTCAACCTTCCAGATGATAAGATTCATCTACACGCTTCCAACAAATAACTTCCTGTAATTACATGATTATGTTTCAGTGTACGTGTCACAGTATCACAACACTGTTGAACTTGCTGTACAATGGTGTTTTGAATCAAACTGGTATCATTTGATTTGAAATGCTGATGTCTATAAAAAACGTAACCTGTCAATTGTCATATCATCTTAAAGCCTTTAAACATGTTGTTTCAACATGTTGTTTTTTTAGTCTCAAAGCTTTTAAGAAGTATTAAACCATCAGGAGCTAAGTTGACCTCCTGGTCATCGCTATGGTTATGTGTGACCACTGGTTCACGCTGAACTTTCACACTGTCATGTCTCTGTATTTCTCATCTGAGTCAGCCTCTAAGTTTAACATGTTAAAACATCTCACCTTCCTTCACATGTACCTCAGAGCTGTGACACATGCACGTAGGTTGAAAGTTAGAACACTTGTTAACTGTTGAACTGCACTGAAAGAGATTGGTGGAGTTATCTGTGTAAAAAACAAAAATAACCGTTTCATTCATATTTTTGATTTGACCACTATTTGATTTAATCACATGTAGCACTGTTGCTGTTTATTACTGTAAAACACTGTGTCGTAGTTTACTGTTAAACAAGTGACTTTGACAGTGTCTCATTCCACTTAGTCCTGTTGCTATTCTCCTTCTGCTGTCGCTGTGCAGAACTGTGCTTCTCTGCCAGTCTGCCTCTTTTCCACCTTCAGAATGAGGTCAGCCAAAAAACTCCACGCCAAACAATGGAAAATATCCTGCGACCACTTCCTGTGATGTCAGTGGGTTAACCTCAGCTGATGCACAGCAGCTGTAACTGGGAAGGACAGCGCACTGCATTTCATCACCCAACTAGGATGTATCAGGTCTTGAAAAGTTCATGTCATGGGTGGATAAGGCCTCCAGAGACACTGAGACATAGGTCTTGTTTGATATTTTTTAGGATGGCCCTCTACTGACTGTAGAGAGTAATCCTTATATGTTTTAACCCACCAGATACAACACATACAACCAATACTAGGTAAAAAACTTCACAGTATGACTTTAGTGCAGTTTCCTGGTGTTGGAACTTTTCAAACTCCTCCTGTGCGATTTGCAGAACAATGATGCAGATCACTGCCTGACCTGATGTTTGCAATGAAAGTTGAACCATATTTACATTTCAGGCATTATAAAGGATCAGATTTACAAAGGTGTAACATACATAAGAATGCTAAATATGTTCTCTTTGTACAACAGTCAGCATCTACTGAGTCTAATAGCATTATTCCTCTTTCTAGACAACCTGAAACAGGACCCATGACACTTTTAGCTTCTTTTAATAGAAAAAAGGCCTTAAGTTGAGGGGAGTTCATACTTAGAGCAGTCAATGTAATACCTTGAAGACACACCCAGAGTACGGTATGTAAAAGGAGTGTGATTTGTCACAGGAATCTGCTAGTGCTTCGTCTACATGGAGATATGAATGCCAAGGCAACCAGCAATATAACAGCTGGGAGGACTTTGGATCAAAGCCAGTGTATGATATCGACCTCCTGCAATAACACTTGACATGATTAGAAAGGAAAGGTCCTCATGGGGCCATGATTTATAATGTAAAGATAAGTGCACTCCAATGTGGGGTGTTTTGGATAGAAAATATAGAATTAGAGAAAGTTCCCTGCCAAAAGAAACCCAGAAACGAACCTGTGGCTGTCATATACATTCACTAGTGTTCACCTCATGGCATACTGTTTATTGTATGATGAATCTAATGTAAGGACATTTTCAGTTGCAGCTCCATGAATAACTTTATTCAAACTTTCAATTTGAACATGTTTTTTTCCCATCTGACTATAAGAGCATAAGAAAGTCAAATACTTTTGGCTTTTGAAAATTATTATCGATAATATTCAAGATGTTTTGTGACCTGTTTTTCTTTTGATAATGTCACTTTGTTGCGCGTGCTTTCCTGCTCGATATGTCCCTTGTACTTGTTGTCACATGCTTACCCCTCCGTCGCGGTGCCCAGTTGCTTGACCCCAGGAAAAGCCCCTGGACAGCAACAGGCCAGTGTTGTTACAGAGCAGAAACAGACCTGAGGGAAAATATGGCAGAGTTCACTGGGCCAGCATCACGCTTCAGGAACCAATTCTACACTTTATTTAACCGACTGAGTCAGTGAACTTGAGCCCTGCCGAGTGAAATTGAGCAGATAGGGAGGCTTTGTAGCTGCAGGCTGATGTTATCAGTTGCCACCCAGATGAATGAGCCACCCCAGATCGTGATTTATCCTGACTCATCTGTACTCATGGTAACAATTATGTGTAACCCAAGCAGAAATTAACACCCTCCGCTTACCAGAATGCTCATATCAGTGTGACATATTTTCACTCATCTTTTGCTGGCTTTACATATTTGCCAGTCTTTGGTGATGTGTTGCAGCCTGCCTTTAACATTGCTAAAGCTTTAGTTGTGATCTTGCTTGTGTTGAGTCCCAATACCCCAAACAGACCCCCTCTTCTCTGTCCTACGTGTTGCAACCTCCCATAGGAGAGTGGGCGGAGTAGTGCTGTTAGTGGTGGTTAGCTGCACAGCTGGGACTTGGCCTGACCCATGTATGGCTACAGGCTTGGTCCCATGCAGAGGGCCACATCCCTGTTCGCCACTTAACCTCTTCCTCTCGCTCCCACGGCATCTCCTAATCACTGCATTATGAGAAGAACTCCTCCAACTTGTGGGTAACATTTCATCCCAACGTCCAGTTTCAGGACCTCCCCCCCCATTTATTTTTAAGACGTAAAACTAAAGATGCATGCTCAATTCTCTGTGCATGCAGGAATATTAAAAAGCCAGTAGCAGGAAAAACTGCTACAGGAAAACCACCTGCAGTTAACAACCCAATTTCTACCACATTGTTGGACTTTCATCTCATGCTGCCTGACAGAATGACCCATATTCTCGTTGACTATATGGATTAGATATTTCTAGTTTTTTCTAAGATCTGTAAAAGGCAGGAAATGCATTTCCTGCCTTTTACAGATCTTATGCCGTCTTATGCCTGCCCTATGAGAACTGCTGACTGTCCTGGGAACACATGATAGACAGGTCTATTCTGTGTGTGTTAGAGGTAATTAAAGAGAAACACTTCATGAGATCAGGGAACAGTCTGCCTCATCTGACAGTACCATGTGACTTTACCTCTGAGAATTTTGCCCAATGTGCGACCCATATTTTTGGCACATTTTTCCAGGACTAGGTGTCGTGTACTGTAGCCTGGACTTTTCTGTGGTTTGTGGGTAGATATGATGCCGTGGTGGCTTGTGAGTGATCTGAATGTGTGGTTGGACTTCTCGTGACAGATCACTTTCTCAGTTGCCACTTGTCAACTGACTGAAATGCTGTAGCGAGTTGATTCCTCTATCACTCTCAATTCCTCTTGAATAATTGATTTCTCTGAGGGTTGAGATTTTTTTCCGACTGCAGTCATTTAGAGTTCATCATTTGTGACAGACATAATTCTCAAATGTTTGATAGATTTTCTCTCTGTTTAATTTCTGCCGAGAAGATGTGAGGAGATGCTAAGAACTTTTTCCCTCGCATTGAACATATTTCCTCTGAGACCGCAGGACATGTAACACCAGCCTCAATGAACGCCTGGAGGTTGAACTGGACTAATGAAACACCTTTAAGGCTGATTAACTCTGAAACACCCATGATAGACCGACTCTGAGCCACATCAGACATTAAGGCTACAACCAACTAATAATACAACACTCTATAGTATAGCACCATAATTACACATGTCGTTTTTTGGTCCTGAAGTTTAAGACAATCCCCACTTTGGTAAACATTTCAGAAAATTATAATGCCTTATGTTCAGGCATATATGTAATTGTTATTCTGCATATAAGCTCAGATAAATAGATTCAGGCAACTTATGCACATTAATTGAGTCGATTATATTTGACCTCACTTTCACATCACTGATTTTAATCCTCTTTTAGGAGTCACCTAAACAGTGTAAGTGACCTATACATTCTAAATATAACTGACAGAAACTCAATGACAGGTGAAGCATGTTCATGTGCACAGTCGGGTTGGACACTAAATGCTTTTTAACTTAACACCTGAGAGAGTTTCCATCACGTGTTCTACCATCACCTGCTTCTCCCCTTAGGCTGTAAGGTTGACTAGGTAAGAGGCTACGATTCTGAACTTGCACATCTACTTAACAACATTCTGCTCTTTACCTTTTCACACACTGGAACTAATTGGAATATAGTCACGTTAACATTAGCCTCCAGCCCTTATGCTGATGGAGGTTGCAATGTGACAGCACTGAATTTGAGCTTCATAAGGAACTTTAAAAAGCCCAACAATCAACCACTCCTTATTTTTTCACTCCACCCCTCAGTCCTCCATCTGACAGAACTGAGGTACTTCGGTTTATTCAGTGCAGATGCAGCATGGCTCAGTGTTTTCCAATTCTACGTTAAATCCCTGATGAAAACTCGCATGAACATTTAAACGTTGACTATAAATTGTGCCTTAGAATTTTGTCACGTATCTTGGCTACATCTGTGTTTTTCCTTCAGACGGTAAACCCTAACCCTAACCCTCTGATTTACACACTGACCCAGATCTGACTCCAGGTAGAAATGCACACAAAGTTTCAGAGCTCAAAGGGCTGACAAAAAATGTCGGTGCTAGTCGCACACCAACAGTCCATTTTATAAAGCTTTTTCCGTCTTGGAAAGCATTTGTGATGACGTCTTCAGAGTTTTTACAACCAAACATGAAGTTTGGTTCTTTTTAAGTTTCCTTGATATTGTGATGTACTGTGCACTGCTGTTCACTTTGAAATATGAATCACTGTAAAAGAGACTTTTATACTTGTTCCTTCAATACTTGATGGGGTTTCAGGTAGGATGACGCATCAAGTGTCCCTGTCCTACCCTTCATTTCCCTGCCTCTACCTCGAGGAGTTTAAACAACAGCTTTTCACTCAATTTCTGTTCAGACTACTCTGCCTGTCTCCTACTCCTTTGCAGTGTTTACCATTGAATACCTAGACTTTGGCAGCCAGCTATAGTTCTATTCTTGTCCTGTCATAGTGATCCAATTTTAAACATGTCTCATAATAACTGAGATAATTAATAAGTAAGATGATAACGATCTCTATCTTGCGCCAGTGTTTCATTTGTTCTCAATGCCGCTTTCTCTCCCTCTCTCACCGCATCAGAGGCTCGTCAAATCTTCCATTAAGTTTTTACTGTCCTCAGCAGGCAGTTGGAATTTGGCATAACATCGGTAGATACCGCTTCAGCTGTGTACATTTCTGTGACAAGCATACAGGTCCCTCTCGTTGCACTGGGTGCAGATTATGGCATGTTCACATGTCTTTTGTGAGAAAATACCTTTCATATACCCCCTTCTAATGCAATTGATTGAATCAAACTCTGAGGGAACACTGCTCTGACTGATTAGCTGGTCATGCATTTAAACTCCTCCCCCATCCCAATAAACCCAGGTATTTTTGCGTGTTCAGAGAACCGAGTTCACAGCTCCTGCTGTTGTTGTTTGTGAGCTCTTTAAACATGCAGTGTCTAAATTAGGGCTGAACGATTTGGGGAAATAATCTAATTGCGATTTTTTTCCCCCAAAGTTGCGATTGCGATTTTTTTCTCCCAAAAAAAACATAATGAATGATTTAAATATGACCAACACAATATTAGATATATTTACTGTACAATATTCTTTCCCACTTTTTTATTTTACTGCTCATTACAGCAACAAGAAAAACAAATCAGTGTGCATTTAAGTAATTTAATCAAAGTCATTGTAAGTATAAACACAAGGATTGCACTTTTTTTTTTATTGTAGGTGTCTTACTGCTCCCCAGTCAGTCACATTTCCAGTGTTGGGAAGGATACTTTGAAAATGTATTCCGTTACAGAATACATGCCCAACCAATTTGAGTTACGTATTCTGAATACTTACTGCGATTACTTCCACATTGAATTAATTTGTATAAGTGTTGGAAAGCGGCGTTGTTATAGTCAGTGGAGCAGAAGCAGTTTAAGCTGTGTCCGCGGATGCGGCGGGCCATCTGGATGCGCTGGAAGGGCAGCGTGCGAATCAGCAGCTCCGTAGATCATGTCCGGGTGGTCGTGCAGCGGTATGGAGGCGCCGGGCCTCAGCAGGAACACCCCCATGCTGAACACCTCCGTCTCGCAAATGTGCATGTATGTGACCAGCCCCCCGGTCCGCGGAGTGATTGTCAGGTCCGCCGCCCGCACCGCGGTCAGCAGCGGCATGAGCTCGCTCTGTGAGTCCGCCACGTCGTCCGACGACTTTAGAACCCTCTAGGTGATGCAGGCTTGCATCGCTATCTTCTGGATCAGAGGAGTTTTCTGGTCCCGCGGCACTCTTGCTGCGGCTGAGGACAGCAGCCCAGTGCCCAACTCTCTTTCGCACGTTTTAATCGTGCACGCTGCGATTAGAAAATCGCGTTTTATCAAATCGCGATTTTATCGCAAATGCAATTAATCGTTCAGCCCTAGTCTAAATTCCTCCCCAGTGCTTGAGAAAATTCTAAGTCTTGAGCTCCTGGTTGTGGGCTGGGACGGCGATAAATCTGTCATGGGCTCAGATAAGCAAACTCAGCTGTAAATCACTCCTTTCAGTCATCTAGTATAGTAGTGCCTGTTTAACCCCACTTTTCAAGTTTCTTACATGAATTCCTTCCTCCTGACTGCTTTTGTTTGCTGGTACTGCAGTGTCTCGTTTATGGTTAAGACGGTTTATGATTCTGTAGACCACCCCAGCGTTAACAGTTAGAGAAGTCATGGAAAGTTTAACATTTACTGGCAGACAACAGGGCGACTGACATGAGCTTTAACCCAGCATGTACTTGTCCGGATGTTACCACTGTTAACTTGGTGAAAACATTTTCACTCTGTATTTTTGTTATAAAGCTTATTGAACAGTTTAATCATAATAATTTCTATTCAGATTTTCAGGACTGAGATTGAGGATTGATGTTCTCAAATTGTTTAAAGCACCAAACACCCTGTTATATTCTTTTTGGTCAAAAAGTTATTATTGTCATGTATATAAAATGATACTGAATTAAATGTTTAGCTTTACAACAAGCAGCAAGATGCGGTTGTAAGTCAACTAGTAAAATACGATATATGATTTTATGACTTCGAAACATGCGCCTGTTCTTGCTAAATCATATTATTTCTGAATAGAGCTGGGCCATCTGGATTGTGTCATCACTTCCTTTGACCTCTCAGTGTGGTTCAGGATGTCCCTCTACTTCATAATTCTCTCTCTCTCTCTCTCCCTCTCCCCCTCCACACACTTACGCACGTATATACGTATGCCAGCGTACATGTTTCTCTCCCTTTACTCATGTTTCACCTTTCTCTGTTTCTTCCAACATTAAAATGCAGGAACCCGTCCACTGCTTTCTACCAGGCTTTCCGGCCTAGCAGATTACGGGGGTCAAAGCCCGTCAATGATAGGTATGAGCACGGGTGTGTTTATGTGTGTGTGTGCTAGCCTGGACTGGCTGGCTAACCCCGAACCCGCAGCCTTATAACCAAGCACACCTTGCAAGAAAACGTGTATTGACTTATCCTTTAGCTATGGAATCCTTAACTATCATTTAAAAAAAACGAGGTGAGGCACTCATCAACTGAGTTTGAATCTATTTTTAAACAATGAAAGAATCATTCAACAAGAATGAAGACCATATTTTATAGTAGCTGAAAGATGACTTGCATTGTTTGCTAATTAAACTCGGATGTCATCGAGCTTGCCCTCTGACCACAGCTAACTAAGGTCTTAAGACCCGCTGAGCATTGTTATACTCTGAATACCAAATACACTACAATATATCTGTCATGTATTGTTTACAAAATTATAATTATAGTTTTATTGAGTTATTTTGCTTCATATATTCCTTACCCTCCTTACCCCAAATTTAAAACAATTTCCTTAGCTTAGGTGGTTGTTTTTTAAGTTAAAGGTTGAACATTTTCAAATGGAGACAAAAGAAAGGCCAAGTTTCTCATATTGGTACATATGCATGTCTGCATTAAGATTGTAGGTGTTTGCAAAAATGTCTTCTGCCAGATTATTGCACAAATGTCTTTATTTAACTTCTCTTGCAAATGGTCGGCTTTTTAAAGATTAACCATGGAAATGAAATTAAGCTGCACATTTTAGCAGCTGTGGCTGTGTACTGCATGGAGAAAGCATGGCACTGCGGGAAGCATCCGGATGCATTTTGTGACACTTTGATATAGTGCCGCTTCATGGCTCCGAGTTGTGCCGGTCACGAGGATGCAGTGCTCGGGTTTCTTTTGCCATGAGCAGCACAGTGGCCAGGGAGCTTAGCTCTGCACATCGAAGATCTCACTGACATGACATGACAGAGGATGTGTTTTACGATGTGATGTTATTTGTGAAAACCAACTTGGATTTATTGACTTTGGTTTAGTTTAATGTTAAAAGTAATCCTTATGTTTTACGAGTTAAGTTAGTATCTACTAGAAACAGACTTTTCATAACTGTTGGTCTTCTGTGTCTCTTCTTCAGCATAACTAGATTAATTTAACATGTAAATTTAAGCAGGTGTTTATCCACCAAGCAGTCCTCACCATAAGATGAAACAATCACAATCCAAGAAGAAAATATTGTACTGAAGCCATTAGACCAATAATTGATCAGAATTTATACCGAAAATTTATCAGCGGCCATTCCAGAGCAAAATAACCCCTTCTTGGCGGTTTCCACTTGTCTCCAGCAGATCGTTGCATACTCAATATATTTGTAAAAGAAGGAAAGATGGCCTCACAAAGCTTCAGAAGGCAGGCTGTTATTCTAATCGAAGAGATGATCTTACTGTGAAATCATGAATAGAGAAATGGATTGTAAGGGGGCATTGCAGGGAAGTATAAAACTCATCGCAGGAACTGGATCAGTTGTACCTAGAACATGTTCAGGCAGGCAAAAGGTGACAACACCATCAGAATATCAATAGATCAAGCTTTCCTGGAAGACAAAACAGGTTATGGAATTTGCTGAGAAAAGAATGCAAGACTCACCAAATGTGAAAAGAAGGCTGTCTTGTAGTGATTTCTGAGGAAGACGAGCAGTTTCTAAGCCAACTTCTCAGACAGAAAAAGGCAAAAATCTTGCGATCGTATAAGAAAAACTAGCGTTACACAGTGGATGACTTTGAATTTTTATTGTATCAAACAGCAGAAAAACATAGTGCCGGGAATATTCAGGTCTCGGGTAAGTTTACGTACTCTGGACACGCAAATTGACTTACACACCTTCTCCACCACTTTGTTCTACAACTCCTTGAAGGAGAGAGTCCTGAATGAACAGTCCCGTCATCTCAACCACATTGATGGGGACACAGGATGATTACGAGGTTTTTCCTCTGCATCAAGCTCTTTCTTTTTTATAATACATTTTTTCTATAACTACATATACATATTGGTTTTCTCAGGATACAGAACAGTGTACATATTTGACGTAGACTTCATTTCCAATGGATATTAAATCATTGTAAAACGTGTGAGTTCCCGCTGCGCAACATCAGTACTAGGAAATGGGAAGATTTACGCCAGTAGATTTTGATTAAGATTGCATGAGTCACAACCACTTTTTGTTCCCACGTGCTGTCTCATTGAAACTATTTGACTGTCTGCCATGGATTTTTAATTGGCTTTAAAACAACACTCATGAACTGTGGAGTATAGGCGGCAGCGCACTTATTATATTTGGCTTGTCGAGTCGTGAAATGATGTTTGAGAAAAGAGCTCTAGGGAAACCATTTGCATAGGGGTCCAGAGACATAGGGGTCCTTAAGGCAGGTTTAGGTAAACTAAAGCAATTTCTATTTAGACTTTTGCTATGGCTGCCAAATTTAAGCTCAGTTGGACTGTCTATTGTGTATTCTGATGAAAAGTGATGAACAGATCACAAAGCATATGAGCCTGTATTTGTTGCTGCGACAAGAGATATTTCTTATCTTAATGGATTCCTTGCTAAAATAAATATTTTGTGATGTCAAGGATATAAGGGAATAAGGGGATTATGCTGATGTAAATCATGTTACAATTGTTACGTTGTCTCTCTGGTTAATACAGAGGCATACGGAATAACTTGATTTAATTAACAAATTAAGACACATAAACTGACAGGGGAATATCCTCAGAGTTGATCCTCACTCCGAGCTGTTGGCAACGAAACAAAGATGATAAGTAGAATAAAACCGATGTAACTTTCATGAATGTGGAGTTTGTCTGTTTTGTGTAATTGCAAATCAGAAAAACATGATACGTGCGGATGAACATATTTTTTTAAAAGCGAAGCAGGTTCTGATGGGACGGGAATGTTTACGTAAAACAACAGTAGCAGTTGAGCAAGTGTGTTTGTCGCCCGGTCCGACTGAAGATTCCGCGCTTCTGTTTGTTCACCTTCCAGCTCATGTTTGCCTCGAGGCCCTGTGACTAACAGTGCGTCTTTATTCAAGATCTTTCAACTAACAGCAGGAAAATCTGAGGGAGCCGCCTCATTCCACCTCCCTTTGTACTGAGCCAACTCTCCTGCAAGGTTGGACTTGTTATAAGCAAAGAGGGGATTGCTCATAAACAGTTTGAGGGCCTAAAGGAGCATTCCTGTTGGATTCCTCTATGATTGCTTTGAAAAGTGTCAAACCTAAGCTGGGATGTGCACCCCAACACTAATTACCAGTAATAAATTGAACTAGTCTCACAGGTTTGCGTGCATCAAAACATGATTGCCCTATTAACATGTGCAGCAGGAATCATCTAAAATAATATCTTAATTGTTGTTTTAATGACGTTTTGGATGATATTGTCAAGCAAAAATACGTCAAAATACACTATAAAGCAGTGCCGTACATAGTTGTGCTGTTTTGTTGTACGTGTAACTTCAGTTTCAGTGTGAGAATCCATCCCTTTTGAATTTGTTCTTGTGTAAAAGCTGTTTTTCTGCTTTTTTATTGCATCACTGCTGATGTTATTTTTGCACAAATCTGATTTTGACATTCACCAAGTTGTTCCTACAACTGCCAATTTTTTGTTCTTCACAGTCAATTTAAAATTGCCTGCACATACTTATTAGTGGTTTACAAGGCCAATAAACAACCCCGCAATTCTTGATTATTTCTGAAAATCATTACACAAGCGCAAACTCTATTGACCCTTATTTGATCCCTTAGCTCGGCTTACATCGCCTCTGAGATTAATTTATTTCAGCCAAATTAAATTACAGGTTATGGTCTTCCTTTGCTAACATTTCAGAAAAGCGATCTGTTGATCTGCTGAATAGATTCATTGTGAGCCTTTGATTGGTCCCAAGTAAAGCAGCAGCGATCCTTTTACTGCCCTCCATCCCCAGTAATCAGCTTTATGATTGCAAACAATAAAGAAAAGACAGATTTATATTCACACTGAGCACACCTGATCAGCGGCCCCTCGCTCAGCCGTCATTTGATCTAGACCAGGAAGGCACTTTGTGTTTATTACATGGAAACAAACATTTCATTATGAGGCAAGTTGAACTTGGGAAAGACGCAGTTTCAATCCTGATGTGCTCATACCAGTCAACTCCTAATTGGCCTATTTAATAATTTCTCAGCATTCTGCCTTTTATCATTCATAAACAAATCAAGTGTTTTTGCACTATACGTTTCGGGGTAGCTGAATGACAAGCGAGAGAAAGTTAGATTAAATATCTTACTTTAAACTTGAAGTTAGACATGTTTTAATTACCTATTGATATTCACGCTAAACTGCAGGCACACTACTTTAACACCACATGTTATTCAACGTCTGTCAAAACTTGGATTTTCACCAAATCCTCTTTTTGTCTTTGCATTGACATAATTGGAGTCCCTCTTTTCTCCATACAAATGGAAAACACTCACAAAAAAACACTTTATAATTGCTGTCAGGCTTTGGGGCATGTGCTCAGAGGACGTCGCCCAATTCCGTTTCAAAGTCTTTCTTAGAATCTCACACAACAATAAGTGCATAATTCTTAACAGATTCCTCAGTGGTTGTAAAGGAGGGACGTTCCCTCCAGCAAAATCCCTAACTACAGATCCTCAATGGATATGACATGACTCGACATAGTGCAGAGGTCTCATCACAGACTTAAGCCTTTTTACATGCAGGGAGGGATCGATGAATGGAGATCATTATCGTCAAAGACTTTGAACGGCTGATGTTACAGACCTCGTGCCTCAAAGAGGGCTCTGTAGGTGGCAGCATTTTCATCCTATCAACTTTATCTTTGGAAACATTGCGCACACATGCAGCCTTTTCAATGTCGTCTTGCTTCACACTTATTCAGTGGAAGGCATTCACAACTGGGAGATACCCAATATAACCACAGGCTTCTATTGTTCGGATCAGCAGAGGGTCAATTGGCGTGCACAGCCATACACAGCCATGCAGTGAATGATTATCTGAGGAAGTACATTTTGCATTCTGCTTCAATTTGAAGGTATTATGTGTAATAATTCTTGATTAAAATGTCTAGACTTGTGTTTAATTAGTTGTTTACTTGTGTACTTGCATTATTCAAAATATATCCAACAATGTTCTAACACAGAGGAATCCTCTGTTTCATTTTGGTTGCCTTTTAGCTGCGTCATTATCTGCTTTCCCAGTGACTTTGCCCGACAACAACTCTCCCATGATGGGACGCTGCTTCATGATGTTGTCGAGCTAGGTCTTTTGTTTTTGATTGAATGAGAGACCCCTAGCGCCAGAAGTTAAACATTGTATGTTTTATCGGGGGTTACAGCTAACAATTATTCTCAGTCTCCGCTGTGTAACATCAAGTCCTGAAGCTCAAGTTTAAAAAAAATAAATGAGATGGATGCAGCAGTTAAAAACTAATGGGAGACATGTATCAGGTCCCAGAGTTTTCACAGCATTGCTCCTATTGACATTAGTCTGACCCAGACCCTGTAGCTCAGAGAGGAAGCCCAAATGAGGCTAAGTCCTTGATCCCGTGATAAATGCTCTGGTGAATACAGAGGCTCGTTAACAGCGAGGTGCCAGGAGTTTCCCCTCAAGGCCTCAGGAGTAACCGTTACTTTTAACACATTTCTGTGGGGTCTCAAGCCACGTTGGGCCAAACAAGTGGCACATTGCCAAATCACTGAGGGTAGTTGAGAAAAAGTCATGAAATAAGATATTGAGACGTGGTGCATTCTAATGATCTGCTTTCATTCGAGCACCGTGTAGGTAGTGATTATTTAAAGCAACCCTGGGTCCCCTACTGTTTGCACATGGAGTTCGATGGTCACATTACACTGTGGCTCCTTATTATTTCTTCAGGAGCTGGGTGGGATGACGCTGCAACCGTTAACAAACATCCCTGACAGGAGCTATTTTAGTTCCGACACAGGTAAAATTAAGACTCCGCTGTCTGAAGACCCAAAGTCGTCTTAGACTGTATCAACTCCTCAAGGGCTTCGAAACAAGCATGTGCTCCCTGTCGTCTAATTCATCCACCAAGGCGTCTTCTGAAGGTGTCCATGTGTTAGGGCGAGCTGACGGTCTTAGAGGGAATGTCACGTGGGACATGCACAACAAGGCCATGTTTGTGAACAAGTCTGGGGATTATGTAACAGGCGAGGGTACGAGTGGGACAGTTCCTTTGGGCTGTTTACGAGGAAGCTCGGTGGCACCAGACTCACCCACTCATGACTCTGATTTAGTGCTGGAAAAATAAAGCTTCAATCTCCGAACAAGCAGTCCCTGAGCGCCGTCTTATTTTGTTTAGTCTGTATTGTTTCAGCGTGTACCTCCCCTTACAAAAGACGACCCGAAAACAGAGCATCCAATAAATACTCAACGTTCAGAGACTCGTATTAACTGACTCCCAGCATCCTGCAATTGTCGGTATTGTTTGAACAGTTTCAGCACAGAAGCAGTTTGGCAAGATTCTTTCCTTTTGTGACTACTGTAGTCCAAAATGCAAATTTCAAGGATGCATAACCAAAGATAGATTTGCGGTTGTTTGGATCATGACAAGCAAGAATGCGATCCAACAATGCAAATCATTATTGTTAACAAGATGCAAAAATATTCACCTTAACTTGTTTGCTCAGTTTTAAGGTAAAATCAACAACATAATGGAATGTTTTCTTGTGGTATGAGGTAATGATACTTCTGTTTTTTTATTTACAGCCTTAGAGATGTCTAAAGAATTTTCCTTGGATAAAGTCTCAAGTTTTCCTGGAAAGAGACATAATTGATCTAAAAATCAAAACACTAAAACCTTATTTTCAGTGGAGGTTTCCACGGAAAACTGGATGTGGCTGCTGCCATGATCTAATTTGTCTAACTAGATAGGTAAACACGTCAGACTCACACGTCTCCTGTTGAGAAGTCTCCCTTTAAAGATACTGGTCTCTTTGTTCTCAGAGAGGGGATCATTAGGCGAGCAAAGTGTTGAGAGGCGGCTTGAGAAGCTTGGTTGGTTGTGGAGTCATGCAGTGGATTTTTCCTTTTCAATCTTTCACTTAGTGATGTCAATAAGCCAATTCCAGTTCTCGGAAACATTGCATTTCCGGGGTTTTCTGTTGCTTTCTGGAGGCCTATGTGCAGTGGGGACAGGGAAGAGAGGGTTGTCTCAATTGTCTATTGTGAAAATAAGCATTCTGATGTCATTTTTGGCGTTAGTTAACATTGGTAAAACTTTAGTCTTTGGACATATTTATTGTTCGACAGGTTTTCTCCCTGGTTTATTTCTGCTGTAAAGCCGTCAGATAGAAAAAACTTTTTCCTTCTTCATAAATAAATGACCTCTTTGGCTGCAGGACCACATTAGGACCAACATGGTTATATGCCCTATATATTCGTCCTCTGTGTAGTGCTACACAACCCTTAACATTATTTTATATTTATTTGGTTTAAGTGCAACATAAGTCTTATAATGAAAACCTCTCTTTCAATACTTACTTGTAGCACTAGTGACTGTATTTAAAGTTTCCCTTGTTACAACTGTAAATATTAATAAGCATATGGTGGCACGTTGGAGGGATTTTTTTGCCAAGTGTTGTCATATAATTAGCTGATTTCTGCCATAACAATGAGTTAATTGTGATCCCTGAAGAAAGACTTCTGCCTGAAGTTGCTCTTATGAGTGTTCTGCTGACCTCTTCTGGTGCAGCAGCTGAACTCCATCTACAAACAATGAGAGCTGCACTAAAGCAGTTTGAAAGGGGACAACAGTGAGTCGTCAGTGAGTGAGCGCACTCCCTCTGTTGTTACAGCTCACCCTCCTCCTATTGTTTTGAAATGCACTCGCAGAGGAGGAGGGTGGTTATCACTGAGGTCTAATTTACCCAGCTGCCTCCCCCCACGGTGAGTGTTTGCGTGCTCGGGGTTGGGGACGTGTGCCACATTGGATTTCTGGCACCGTGAAACATCATGTGACAAACACGGGGAGATGCGAGTACACTTTGCTCCTGCACGTGTCTCCTATGAAACGGGTCCACTGAAAACGTTCAATAAAGTGTGCTGATCAGAAACAGAAAAAGCAGTTCCTGATGTTGGGGCTGATCAGTGTTGCGGTGCGTGAGCAGGTCGCAGCCCCGTGTCAAACAGGACACATGCTGATGATGGAAACGACCGGAGCTGGTATCAAACCAAACACTTTGAGGCTGCAGATCTGTTTTGATAACCAGTCCTCTCGGAGCAGCGTGACTGTGTGCTGGCCCAGCGGGATGGTGGCTCTGACACAGATGTCTGGGTCGGGAGGCGCTGGCCTCTAAGTCGGAGGTGTCCCGATCTGGAATGTGCTGCCTTGTGGTCCTGCAGACTTTGTTGTGGGGGGGTTGTGCTGCTGCAGTCTGCGGGGATGGCCCATGTTGAGGTTAACGCAGCGAGAGGCCCTTATATAAACCTCCACATGTCTTCCGCTTTGTATAAAATGTACAGTTTGCTTTGTTTTGCTTGGACGGTGAATGGCAACAAACGAGTCCACTGACTTTCCCCTCTAACGTCTCTTCTATCACCTTCAGGCCCGATCTCGCAGTCACTCCGCAACACTGATTTAATGTAGCCTGCATGATCCTTGTTTTTGTTTTTATTATTGATAAAAACACTTTACAGCCTCGGCTTGTAAACATTCCTCTCTTTTTTTGTCCCAGATGTGTAAATGCTCAGTTCAAAAAGGGAGGAATGTCCACACCTCTTGTTGTTTATCAGCCTTCGCATCACACGTCCGAGCAAGACCTTTGTTGAGGAATGCAACTCATTTACCATACAGTCGACGCGTCAGTGTGGATCTGTCATGCTGTTCATTATCACCAAACTGCAGTTAGATTTGTAATAATATATCTTTCATCTGGCTCTGCAGTTTGACAGGATTGCCGATGAGCGGAGAAAAGGAGGTGGAACTTTTTTTGAAGTCTAACTTTGCCTCATGTGTTTTGCTGTTGGTGTTGCCACCGGAAGGAAAGCAGAAGACTGGGGAAATGTGGAACTCTGATTACTTACTTGCAAAGCACATGAATTCACCCAGGGGATTAAGTGTGACATGCAATGACGTTTCAGTACACGGATTTTAGTCAATTTGACCAATGAAAACATCACAGCATAATCCTTTTTCTTTGGTTATGTGTCGATAACATACAGTTCCTGAGGGAGAACGAGCGTCCTTGTTCACCTTGTCACCCTTCACAGTCAATTTCACATTTTCCTCAACACCTCAGCTGTTGAATAATCAAATTAAAAAGAACACTGAAGCTGTTTTCAAACACGAGCTCCAGATAATGTGTGAACCCATATGGTCTGGACGTGATCTGACCTTTGCCTCTCACATATGCAGAACGCAGTAGGAGCTTGTCGGGGTCAGCAGCGTTTCCAACAACAGGAAAATGTCCAGAGCGTTCAAGTGAGGAGTGACGCCTAAATAGAGCCGGCAGGAGGCCGTACATAACATATCAATTCTGCTGTTTTGGTTTACAGCACATCAACACTTGTCTTTCCAAATTGACATATTCCACTGCATCTTCCACATGAACCTCTGTCTGTAATGCACACTGACATTCTCCAGAGTTTTTACTGACGGGCTGACAGGAAGAGAAAGTGGAGAGGCCATCCGGAGTTTGGTGCACGTCTGAAAGCAGCTTGACAGGTTCACATGTGCATAAACATTCTGAAAATGTTGCGGAGACCAAACAGTGAATAAAGCCAACACCTATGGTTTGACATTTTGTGCCAACAGAAAAGAACAAGAGCATCAAGACCTCATTGTTTGTCCGTACATGAACAGAAGAAAAACAAAAGCACTACGTCCTCTTCTGATTACGGCTTTATCTGTGGAATAAGTCGTCCTGTGCCTCTGGAGCGATTAAGTTGTTGGCACAGTGGCTGCAGAGAGTAGTGAAACTTGTCCAGGAGTGAATGAGGTGCAGGGAGGAGGGAGATCAGGCTCAACTCCGCCTCCTTGTTTGCCAACCATGTGACCTAGCGGGCTTTTAAGACTCCCCTCAGCTGCGAAGTCAAACAGGAGGCGCTGCCGTCGCAACACGCGCACAGAGAACCCAGTGTCAATCTGTTTTTAAGTTCGGAGAGGCTTCGGAGAAACGGCACCGACATGCGCTGCAGAATGAGCTACAGCCTGCCCTGCTCGCCCGGAGCATCACCGACGTACTCGGGGCGTTTGATGACTTACAGAGCGAGATGCGCCAGGTACAGAACTTTCTCTGAGAGCTTTACTTTGGGATGAGTGGACCTCCATGTGGTCGGTGTGATTGTTCGAGTCCGTGGGTTTGCGGCCGCTCTGCCTCTTGGACACTCATATTAACTCAATGCTGTTTATGTGAAGTTGCCGTTTGTCCTCTTTCTCTGAGTGTTTCAAGAGCTTTCCAATAAGCTGTTCGACCCATTGTCCTCTCTGTGTGGTCCCACTAGTGGCATCATGTTGGGTTTGTGTTTGTATTTCATGCCCCCCCCCCCCCCCCCCCCCGGTTTGACCACCCACCACCACCGCGACTTGTTGCTTACGTGCGCTCCGGCATGAGGCTGTCAAGTCCTGGATAAAGCACTGGGGCTCCACATGATCCTGTGGTGGTGCACAACGCTTGCCCTTTAAGTCAACGATGTCTTTAATGCATATATATCTTGTTTTTAAGGTATTTACACGGATCCACAATGAGTTTAAGTGCCGATAAACTTCACGCTTCATCTTTACGCACACGGAAAAAAGTTTACGCTTTGAAAAAGACCAAAATTACGCGCACGCGTGTCATGTCGATAAAGGCGTTTGGGCTCATGCGCACATGTTCTGAGCTCTTCACTCTGTGTTCCTCTCGCTGCACGTTCACCATGTGGCCTCAGGCTGTGTCCAAACATGACGGTAGTGCGTCTGGACTTCATGGTCGCTCTCCGGGAAGTCAGAGCACCTTCTAGCGGCACCAACACGACTCGGTACTTGCTTTTCTTTTTTTGGTGTCTGCAGCCACATCCGAGCGGGGCGGTGATTGTGCGCGTAGGAGAGAGGCTTGTTTTTCCTGGAGAATAAGATAAAAAGCTCCCGATTGGTGTTTTTATATATTGTTCCCGCCGTGACGTTAACTCAACATTTGCCGGCGTCGTGTTGTGTGAGGATCTGGATCGAGGCTCAGTAAGTGAATCGTCTTTTGTGGGTTAAACCGAGATGCGTTTGGGTTCCTCTCTCTCTTCCCGCGGAGGAGAAACGAGGTCTCGAAACAAGATGTTTCACTGCTCTGAAGTGGTTTTTGAAAACGGTTCTAACCAGCTGGATTCAGAAAGAAGCAACAGGGGATACGTAAACCCTTCAGAATCTGATTTAATGTTTTTAACCGAGAGAGCGGAGGCGATGAGATCTGATCGTGTGTAAACCGATCCTAGCCGCGCCCGGATCCCAGCTCCTGCAGGAGTGAAGTCTTCCTCCTTCCATGATCTGTGGTCTGCCTTCACTGTAGCACGTCCTGTGGAGGCAGACTGATAATGACCACGACCTGCTGACATGTTGGAATTTAAACCATGTCCAGGAGCTTTGCTATCTCAGCCCCTGCTGCTTCTACACTAGTGTATATGACACAGACTTGACTATATTCTTATTGACACTTGGAAACATGCTTTTTTTTTCTGTTGAAAGATGTCATGTGAAGCTGACTCACGAAATATACACTTGGAAGGTTATGAAATACAATAAGAAAAGGCATTTAAAGAGAAATCTCAGATTGAGATTATAAATGAAGAGATGGCAGTGGGAGTTGTGGGCGAACCTCTTTAGTGTTTAGTGTGATGAAGGTCACGCTAAAGTACCTCCAGTATTTTGACATCAAAGTTTATTTGTGTATGTAAAGTACACAATGCTGTAATGGAGAAAAGTATGAACCTGTGCTGAGGGTCGTGTTTAGCATGAGACCTTTTTTCCCTCCCACCTCTAATGGAATGGGAAATGACCTGTATGGTGATGTAACCCAGTCTGACTTGTGTTTAGGATGGGGGCCATGTCTCTAATATCCCACTTTGCCTTTAACAACATCAAACACAGGCCCTCTGCAGGATTTTAAAGTGTTCCTTTTGACACTTTCTCTCAAGATCACTAAAAATAGATAATTGTATATCTGTTGGAAAAGCATTTAATTCCAAATCAGTTCATCGCATTCCCTGAGATTTTTTTTTCTTTTTTCTGAAAATAGTTCAATGTTCTCTTTGATAAATATGAGGGTGTGTTTGTCCCTTAAAGGAGCAGATTTGACAGTTGGTGAATACGACCGAGCTGATTTCAGTCCGTTGCACGTGGTAGACATGAGACTGATCTCCTGAAGTAACTTTTTTCTCTTCCTCTCTCTCCACAGTGCATCCGGGGCCAGCGTCGTTGCCATCGATAACAAGATTGAGCAGGCAATGGTGAGTTTTCCACTCGTTACAGCAAACATGGTCAGCTGACCCACGTTCTCTGCAAGCCTGTACAATGACTCGTTTCATAACCGTGTTTGCTGACGCTAAGTAACACAACTGACTCAACCACGCTGACACAGCCGCTGCCCTCTGATTGACAACTGACCTCTTTAAAAAGGAAGCTGTTGAAATCCTCATGGCCGTGACGTATCGGTGCTAAAGATGTCGCAAAAAAAAAAAACATCAACTATCGCCTTGAGCTCTGAGAAGACATATTTTGCTTTCCTCCCTTAGAAGATGGAATCTGATGTAGAGTGATTGTCCTTTTTGTGTGGTAATTTAAGTTTCCATTGTCGTGTCTTCTCTCAGGACTTGGTGAAGAGCCACCTGATGTATGCTGTTCGCGAGGAGGTGGAGGTCTTGAAGGAACAGATCAAGGAGCTGTATGATAGGAACTCGGTGCTGGAGCGCGAAAACGCCGTGCTCAAGTCGCTGGCCAACACGGATCAGCTCAGCCAGCTGTCCGGTCAGCTCACCCAGGGCAGCAACACGCCGCCGCTGCTGCTGCAGCAGCAACACCCGCTCGTCACAAACAACAACAACAACAACAACCCCTTAGTTCATCACGAGGGGAGCCCGAGCGTCCCTCATCAGCCAAACATCACCTCGGCGTGATCCCCCTTCCCCCAGAATACAAGCTTAAAAAACACACACCTCCCACAGACAGGAGCAGAAGATTCTGTTAGAAAAAGACAACTGCTACCGTCCTGTTAGCTCCATAAAGCAAAAGGCTCTGCTCTGCGCTCAGTATGTCCCATTTGAGGAAAAATCAACAACAGCGACATGTTTGTTTTTCACCTAGAGCCATGCTTCGATGTGTGCACACTGCCGTCACCAGGCCTTCACGTTGTTAAGACATTTACCACCGATTGAAAAGTCTTCTTCTGGCCCTGTGTTTGGCTGCAGAGAGGCGGGGAACGAAGGAAAGGGGTAGGGGAGCCAGTCTAAACCGTTTAACAGCATGCTGATCTTGTGCAGGGGACTTGGGGAGGGGTCAAAGGGCACAGAGGGCCCGATCTATTCGGGTAACAAGTGATGGAAGTGGACGATGCCCCTGCGAGGGCCCGGTTAAAACATCCAGCCCAGCATCTCTACCCCACATCACTCCAGGGCTGGAAGACAGCAGAGGGGGGGGAAATGATTCATCCTCCCTGAGCGGAGGAGGACGCCAGGGGGCCGGCTCGAGTGGAGCGCCCCCAGCTTGTCATATGCTGCAACAAACGCTTGTGTTGTTTTCTCAGAGCCACCATACTTTTGACATGAATCGTGATACTTTTTAATTGGTTCAGTTTTAGTATTTGCATTTATTTATTTCAGGGCTGCTATTTTCATAATGTAAATGAACAATGTCATCAAGATACTTATTAAAAAGCAAAAAGAAACCTTTCTCTTTGGTCTTTTTGGTATTTTAGAATCTGTCAGGTATTAAATTTGGTTGTCTCTCGCAGTAGATCTCAGTAAGTAGGCAATAAGTTCCATGATGGACACGTTTCTTCTCACAAGATAGTGCTAACACTAAGGCTGAGCTTGCATTAGGTGAAATCCAGGTTGAATGTATATTTTGTAAAGTGTAAAGTATTAAGAGCGAGGAGGAGGAGGGTTTGTACAGGAGAACACCAGTTGTTAAGATATGATTTATGTGTTGGGCTGTTTCGATAAAGAAACTAATAATTTACTTTTCTTTTTAGACTTTCTTTGTCAAAATGAAAAATTATGAATTTGTGGTTGTGGTAAGGGGGATGAAAAGCTGTGAAAATTGTTCGACCTACTTTATAACCAAAGACGCAAAGCTGTGTATGTTATTTTTTTGTTTGTTTTTCCCCCCCATTTATAAATGCACATTTAGTTTTTGTATTTTTTTTCCTCTATACTTTCTCTCCATCCCTATACTTTGTTGCTGTTTTGCATGTCCTGCATGATCTATAATCAGACCACTTTCTTACCTCATGTTTTTATCCAGCACTCTTTATTTTCCTGTCAAGTTGTCAGTCTGTGAATGATCGTCGGAGGGTTTGTGAAAGAGAACAATGGGCAGAGGGGGTGGAGTAAGTTGGTGAGGGTAAGAATATATATATATATATATATATATATATATATAAATATTATAAAGAATGGAAAAGGTGTTTGTTTGGGATGGATGGAAGGTCTTTGTGCACAAAACGTTAAGCAGAAGAAGAGCCATCTTTTGTTTTCACATGCCGAGAAAGGGTTTTGTTACAAAAGCAAATTTTAATGTATTTAATGAATGCGTTTAGATTTTTAATGTACCAACACTTTGCTTACCATGGAAAAAAAAACAAATGTCCCACGAAACAAAACAATGGAAACTATTAAACATTTTTCACACTTTAAAGCTGGAACCCAGTAGATTGTCTATGAGCATATTATGGGATGTCCTGTTTGTGCTTCCACGTCTTTGTGCCTCCTTTGCTGTCGCCTGCTGTCGTCAGGCGATCAGGTTTCTTTCTCTGTGGCTTAGAACCAAAACGCTTGGTAATTGTACAATCAGTCATCTTTCTACTCGATGAACTCTTTGATTTCTTCTTTGATTTTTTTTTTTGTGAAATGGGCTTATTTCTTTTTATTTTCTGTACTTCTTTTGTTTTGAAGGAGACGCCGTGTACATGCCAAGTGTACTGTATGAACGTGATCACTGAGCCTTGGAGGAAATATCTTAACGATGCCCTTGAAATGTGCTGTTCAGACGATTTTAGTTTTCAGTCAGAAATAAATTACTGTTTATTAAGAGACTGTCTTCATGAGTCTTTATTTTCTCTCCTTTCCTTTTTGTGACCAATGGCAGAATTACAAACTGATACATGATACAAATCATTTCATCACAGATCATTTCTGAATCTGGATATTGTTCTATAACTGAGTGAACAAAGAGAAAAAATCAATAGTCACATATACAAACCTTCAGAGCAAACCACACCACTAATTGATTCCCAGACATTAAAGGGATCAACCATATGAAATTCAGCCATTGTTCATTTAGTTATAATATATAGTTATACAGTGTTAAATAAACATACAATATATACATTTATTCCAAATCAACAATGACCCATCTTCCGTCTTACAACTAGAACGTCTGTTACAACAATTAGGTTTATTATTTATTATGTTTCACTGCAGTAATCTGTATCCTGCTGTGTTATTTAAAGATGTATGCCAGTCAAAATATGTAAGTATCGGTTCATTTTTTTTCTGCCCTTTCCTTTTTCGAGTGTAAAAAAACAATAACAAAAAACATATACATATTCATAGATGAAAACATATTTCCCTCAGGGGACATTCAAGTATAAAGTCATATAAACAGCTCCGGTCTGTAAGAACACCAGTGTGATATCCGAGGCAACGTGATCCAGAGACAAACAACCATTCACACTCAGTTGCACAACTCCTCAGAGTGGACAATTAACTAAAGAGAAAATGCAAACTGCACACAGAGAGACTGCGGCAACACTGGGGATCAAACCTGGGACGACTGTCCACCGTGCCACTGTATCATAACAGCCCACACTCTCAGTTATCTTCATTGAGAACTCCTCAAAATGACAGGACGCTCTGACTGTTTGTTGTTGATGACCTTATGGTTCCAGGCAGAAGTGAAAACAGTCGGCCTGGTCACTTTGGGGCAGTGACATAAAACTGTGACCTCTGCAGGGAAGACGACACCTGCACGGACTGCTGTGCATGTGTGACTCTCCTCACCATCATAAATTAGCACTTTATTACTGCTCCAGAAACACAGTTATTTTCAAAGCAGCACTGACATGAGCATTGAGGCCAGGTCAGTTACTTAATAGCTCATTGGTTTATATGGAAGTCACGTGTGAGCTCTTTATATATCAGACTTCAATAAGCCACTTTTCCTGGACCTGCTCTTTATAATAAGCCCCACATGTTGTTTATGAAACATTCCGCCGCTTCTTCATGCCCAAATCGGACATCTCAGGACATTGCGTCCTCCGTGTCCCCGACTGTACAATGCTTCTGTTCTTTTCTTTCTCAGGTGCTGATAGAAGCAGTGTTGTGTTTGGCAAAGACCCACACATTTTTGTCATGTTCTGTATCAGGCTATGCATATCATGCCTGCAACAAAGAAAGAAGGTATGCCATCCATAGTAACTCCCCTATATGTCTGCAGGAGGTTATAGTGTTTGGTCTCACCACAGATATCCTGTTTTCACGCCACTCTTCTATATGTGACTGTCTGCAGCTGATAAAGGTTCAATCCGGATAGTGGCCGATATGAGCTTTTCAAACAAATTAATTTTTCCCGATATGTAAACTTTAATTGTACTGAATGAATGATGCAGCATAGATTTTTTCTTGATACATTTTGCAAGAAGGAACATGTTAATAATCTTTGTTCAAGTACTACATATTTGGTTGTACTTGTGTTTTCTTTTTATTTAGTTATTCATAAAATAGTGTATAGGTAAACTGTTAAATATCTAGAATCAATTACATTTATTCATCATCAGGGTTTTACAAGGAAATCTTAGGAATCATTACCATTTTTCTTTTTAATGATATATATCAGCTGAAATATCTGTATTGATGTATTCTCTAATATTGGTATCTAATTTGTTTTAATAATTTTCTAAATACATCAAAATGTTTTGTTCACCTTGGAATGTCAAATAATGTAATTCTTGCTGCTCTTGTACAGAGATTATACCTAAATGTATTCTATTCAAATGAAAACCTGTCAGGACATTGGAGGCTGAGTAGGTATCAGCATCTACCCCCAAAAATCCAAATCGGTGGGACTTCAATCTTAAATCATCTCTATTTGTGACCAGAATAAAATGCATCAACACAACGTGACCTTATTGATTTCCACCTTTGGTCCCTTTGAATCCCAGCGGCCTGTTGACACAAACTGCCACAGGCTGAGAAGAACGACGGCTCTGTTCCGAAACAGTGAGCCAGCCAAGTGACGAATAGGATTTTATCAGGGAATGTAATAACTCACCATCTACCTTCCTTCCCTGGAAAGGCTTCTATCTTTATAATCTAGATCACTTGTGTAACACTAATTAAAACTTACCCCTATCACAATGGAAATCACAAAGTACTAGAGTGTTGATCCATTCACATAGAGCACCAGTGTTGTGCAAGTTTACACCTCTCATGAACTAGTTCAAATTTCAGTTCATACAAGTAAACATGAATAGTTCACGTTCATAGTTCACCATTTAAATTCTGAACTAGTTCATAGTTCAGTTCATGTCAAAACTGCGCGCGCACATCTGCGCAGAAGCCCATTGCGCAGAAAGCACCGCAAAGTAGAGGAGGAGAAGAAAGAACAATATAGAGGTAAGAATCACCCCGATTGTGGACATCATTAATGTTTATTTGTGTTGACATGACATGATATGCTATCAGTACAGGACTCTTTTATTATATCTTTTTTTTTGTTTTTTATAGCTTACAAATTTGTCTGCCTGTGTGTGCATCTGTTTACAGTTCAAAAGTTCTTGGGGATGCATGACAGTTTGCCTGTGTATGTTGGGGGGCGCCAATTTTAAATCTCGCCTAGGGCGCCAACATTACCAGGGCTGGCCCTGACCAGTGAGCTGAGCTCCCAACTACGGTTCGGAGCCGAGACACTGGCCAGAGAAGAAAACACTTGGAAAACGTTGCTTGATTGGTCTGCATATGTGTGCCATGAGTGATGGATAATGTAGTGCGAAGTCGAGTTAGTTGGTTTAGGTTAAGCTACATCGTGGACATTTTACGGGCACTGAGCAACGACATGGTGAAAGCATTCGATTTAGACAGCGTCTCTCCTGAGGAGAAAGTATTGAAATGTCCAAAGCGTTAAACAGGTAGGGGTGGGGCACGTGACAATTCTAGGCCAATGGCTGTAGGGTTTTGTGGGATGGCAGGCTCTCATTGGCTGATGAGTTGGCATATCAAGGGTGAATGAGGAAGACGAGTGAAGAATACAGTGGTGGATGATAAGAGTGTCGGAGTTACTAACAAGAAGTGTGATGTGTTCGTTGGACTTTAATAAAGTTACTCATAAAGAGAGAAGTTTCCTGTCGTCTGTACGCGAGGACGCTACAATATGAACGTGTTCACCGTTCAAATTCATAATTTGTCATTGAGTTGCGTTCAGTTCATCGTTCTCATAAAAGTGAACGTGTTCAATTAACGCGTTCTTTTGCGTTCGTTCATGCACAACACTGTAGAGCACATGAGAAGAAATGGAGGTAGCCACTCAACAGACATCCATCTTCAGTGATGTCCCTTTCATTTGCACTGTGCTGGAGAGAACAGCCATTTCCTCAGAGAGCTGGTTTTTTTGTTTACAGGTGCCGCCATGTGAATCCAATTTCCCCTCGTTGAACGCTTACAAAGTTACATGTAATCTGATCGACTCTCACTCAAGTCCAAAGAAAGCCTTGAATTGTTTATTTTCACTTGAGTATCTTGGTTGATTTTTGTATGTTTTGGCTAAAATATTTTCACAAAATTATTTTTTTAACGTGTTGTTAGAAAATGTTCTCTACCGCTCGAACATGATACTTTTGGTCAGGGGATGATGAAAAATTGCTCCGCGTGAATAATATCTCTCTCAGAAAGATGTGACACTACTTGATAGATTCCGGACGACATGAATCAATCCTTTCGGCTCAATCATGTCTCCTCTGAATTTGTTATCACCACTCTGCAGAAAGACTTTTTCTGGATGAATGTGCCTTTTCTCCCTCTTTCCTTCAGTTACAACAGAAAACAAATTAAATACCAAGAAACCCTGTTGCAAATTAAAAAAACCGGATCAACCAGACTTTGCATCACTGTGACTAATCCTATAAATCACCTACTTTCCATTCATCATGTGTGTTCGTGCTGCGGCAGGTTACAGCTCTGAGTCACCATGAACTGTGCACAGCTGTGGTATGGACGGGGTGTGTCCCTACGTCACTGTGTACAGTTCCACTACATGCAAATCCACGGATGATGGACAGGAGCTGAACTCTTCTTCTTCTCACATCTTGATCATCAGCTTGTGGCGACGTGCCCTGACTCCTTATCATACGTGACAGGAGTCAGGACACATTGTGAAACACTCTCAGCAGAACAGGTGATCGAGTGAATCATGCAATGATGGAAAGACATTTTTTCCCCACTTAATTATACCTTATATTTCTACTCCACCACATTTCGAGGTATATTGTAAGTATGACACTCCAAATCTTTGATTATATATATAACATGAAAAATAATGAAAACAAGACAATTATATTCGGTAGATGTTTAATTGCTAAAAAACTCAATTTAGGAAGTATTCAAGTTTCTTTGTGTCATATGTAAGCACAATGAAAAGTGAGTTAGTTAAGCAGCTAGCGCAATAATTCGATTTAAATAAAGCAAAGTAAAAATACAATACTATAAACTATATACATTCCAGGATACAAGTGTATTAACCACTTTAAAACTGTATAGCAATTTGTGTGATAAGTTATTACACATTTTACAACCTTTATCTTTATGACGAATACATGTGCAATAGACCAAAATCAATAAGATGTTTAAAAAGTCTATACATAGCAAAACATTAATCCAAATATCATATAAAATAATAGCAGTATGAAGGGGGTGATTCAGCATAATCACTTTTACAATGTGATGTTGCTGATTTCACTTGTAAGTAAAAGGATATAATCACTTCCTTCATCACTGGTATTATGAGATTCATATTGATGTGTTCCCACAGGCCTCTGTATTTCCTCCATATCACCAAAGAAGAGTATGACAATAAGATCAGATTCCCTCGTTCTCTTAGATTGTGATATATTGTGCAATCTACTTGTCACATCGTCACCACCACAGCGCCAACGGATCTCAAGTGTCAAGTGTCTCACAGCACAGGGGGAAGGAAGTGTTGTGTAATCCCAGTGGAGGCCTGTTGTGTGCAGGGACTCGCCACATTGTGCTTGAATGTGTTTGCACCTATTATGCAAAGACAATTACTCACCATTCAGTCCTCCACAGCCACGCCTGCTTGGGACTGAGGAGGACACTGGCTGTGGACTGACTCACAACCGCCACCAAGAACTGATCCAGACTGCCTTGTGCTCATGGAGTCAACACAAAGATCAACACTGTGGCGCCATCTTGTGGGTGTGATGTGACAGTGACATGAAGGCTCATAAAAAAACAAAATCGCTGTCTTCTGAGCAGGATGTACGACTGTACTTGGGTGTTCTCCATTTTGTGCTACTTTTTACTTCTTGTTCATTATATTAAGAAAATATGTAGAATTTTGTACCTTTCACTCAGCTATTTATTTCAACGTTTACTATTCAGATTGAGTTTTAACATAGTTATATACAACAGAGTCATAAAGCTGCTTGTCATGTTTCAAATGGGTATGAGTTGTTAGCACTTTCACCAAAGTCTCCTGTCTCTCATAGTTTATATGGAATAACTCTTCAAAGCACAAAGAGATGAAATGATTCAATATTTTCAAGACTTTTGAGATGTTTTGTTAAACCGTATATACATGTGCAATCCCGTGAAGAGGTTTGGCAGGTGAGCTCCATATGAGCAAACATGCAATTGTTAAAAGTCAGAAGGACAATAATAATGAAATGAATATATAGAATAGGATAAAACGTGTATTTACAAAAATAGATGTACAATAACTGGGAATAATTCATGGGTATGGAAAGAATCTGGCTAATTTAAGAGACTTCCCTCTATAAGTGTGAAATTTTGAGCATCTTGATTTCAATTTAAGGAGACTGTTGGGCAAAGGGACATGTTTGGACGTCTAGGAGTTTGTAGGTATTATTATTTTTCTCTTACCTTGTTTTCTGATATTTTAGTAGGAATAAGTTAAACGGTTTTTGTCACATTTGAAAACGGTAAAATAAATTATCCTAATAAATAAAAATCCAATAATTTAGGACTTTCACTTGTAACAAAGTATTTTTACTGTAATGGTACTTTTACCTAAGTGTGATAGTTCATCCAACACTTTTACTTGTAAGAGTATTTTGTCAGATGTACTGATACTTTTACTCCAGCACCAGAGATCAATCAGCGTTCATAGTCACAGTCACCATACCAGGTTGTAACAGCAGGTGGAAGCACTGACTAAAATAACTGTGTTTTGGTTTTTGATTCCTCAGGTTTTAACAGTTCATTGCACTAATCACATGTTTGAGATGAATAAACACATCAGTCACAGAGAAGCAAACAGCAGAGGACTTTATTACTGTGGCTTTATTTCACAGTTAAAGCCTGGAAGTCATAAAGTGGGCAGAGCGGAGGACGACCCCCACCGCTGATGGTGAGAGCAGGTCATGCGGCCTGCACTGTTTTGATTCACGGCGCAGAGGAGCGGGCGGGGCAGGCAGACATGGCGGCGGAGGACGGGCGGAGCGGCTGATTCTCTCAAGCAGCCCTGCCCCTGCGACCGAACTCCGTTGTTTCACACTTGGCAGGAGGAGATATCGGGGAAGCTGGCGGCCTTGTACGGAGCGCTGCTCCGCCAGGAGGACATGGAGATCGCGGCGGAGGAAGAGGCGGAGGAGCGCAGGTGAGCTGACAGCTGACACCTAGCAACTAACAGCTAACAGCTAACTGCTAACAGCCAACAGCTTACAGCTAACAGCTACCAGCTAACAACTAGCGGCTAACAGCTAACAGCTAATAGGGACCGTGGTTGTATAAGTTACAACACAATTACAAACGGTTCCTCTCACTAGTTAATCCAACATGGCCCGCGGCGACTCTTGAAGCAGCAACACGCTTTAATTGAGCCACGTTACAAATCTCTAGCAACAGTGGTGGTGGAGTTAGGAAGCTAGCAGCAATGCTAGGCTAAGCTAACCTGACATGGTATGTTTGACAGCTTGAAGGCAGCAGCTTTAGCATTAAGGCTTCAATCGTTCAAACCCGAACCTTGAATTGTTTGACTCGCGTCTTTGTCGTGGAGGTTTAGTCATAGTTGGTGCTGACATTGTTACTGACTGCCACTGACTGGCTCTAAGTTAACTGTTAACTAGCCCTCTAGCTAGGTTGGGCTAACCGCTAACTAGCTACCTGTCAAATCCAGTAAAATCTAAATAAACATGTCTTTCACATTAGCCAGAGCAGCTGTAATTAAAGTTCCAATAATGCAACGAGACAATTAAAAGTGCATGTTTCATAATATGTTGACATTATAAAACATTAGTGTTTACTTTCTATGTTCTGTAGGAGTTGACTTGAGTAAATACTGCACAGGTCCTCCATGTTTAAACCTGATGAGCTGTAACAAGAGCTACAGATGATGAAGTTCACTCTGAACAAGGAACATATTGTGTGCATTTGCATATACAGTACACACTGTGTATACTATTTACTGTCGTAATACCTACCTACATTTAAGGTACAGGGAGGATGAGGGAAGTTGGGAAATACTGATGTTCTTAACTAAAAGTACTGATGTAGTTCTGAATTCATGATACTGTCAGAAAATACAATATCAATGTGATTCTGACATATGATGAATTAGAATTCTAAACAAGCTTTTAATGAAGAATAGTAGTTGCCTCTTATCTGTATTTAAGAACAGTACTTCAGGAAGTACTTAGTTGTATTCTACCACTAGATGAGCAAGGCACTGATACCCCCCCCCAACACACAACCTACAATATGTGGAGAATGATCTCTAACATTCAGCCTCCCTGTCGCATGCTAAATGATGTGATGGGATTAGGCCTGGCAGCTGACCTCGTGATGCTGCTGCTCAGCACTGATGCTTTATAGATAGACCGGTGTTCATAAATGTGCCATTCAGGAGGATTCAAAACTTTATTTTTCCCACAGATAATATATTCTATATATGCACTGTCTTCATCTTTTTAGACTTTCAGAAAAATAAAATATCATATTCAACCATGTGTAGGTTGTGTCCTGAATTAAATAGTTTCATTCATCATTTCTGCAACTAGAGGGATTATTTACACCATCCTCCAGTTATGTGAATTAGTTTGTACATTTAAGCACATGAAAAATATAAAGGCAACTGATTGCAAGTTAAATGATGTGCCCTAGAGTCTCTTTATCCTCATCTGACATTTTCTGTCCCATTGCTGCTGTTAAGTGACTCACTTTGAAAAGCTTTCAGTTTGTTTGCTGACTACAGGTGAAAAAAGAGGAACTCCTGGATATGAGCCAGTGATTGATTGTCTGTGAGGGGATGAGATCTTTTAAGTTTTGTATCCGACACTCTTTGATCATCAGATTTAGTATCTGTATTAAGATAAGGTTTAACTTTAGTGCCGGACTTCACACTTCTAGTTATGGTAATGTGTGTGCCAATGCAGGAAAGGATGTGGCAACCCTGTTAACACATTTATTGAAGTGTAGAATAGCCTGTTAGTCAATGAGTGCAGAGTTTGGATTTCACAACTCAATTGCTGGTATTTTTTTTATTTTCTGAAAGGGGGTTCTGTTCATGTGAATAATGATTCAGGCCACAACGCTGCTGACACCAGCGCTTCTTTACCTCCTTCCTCATTCCTAAACTTCCTTCCTTTCTTCTTCCTGCTGTTCTACCAGGAGGGAGCACTGGAAGCTGCTGTCCTCCCTGAAGACCACAGTAGAGGGTCTTGTGTCCACTAACAACCCCAATGTGTGGTCCCGCTATGGCGGCCTGCAGCGGCTCCAGAAGGACATGAACAACATCCTCAGTCACGGCTTGAAGAATGAGCAGGTCAGCCGATCTGACTGATGCCACTCTCTCTTTTGTAATTGTTTGTTTTGTAGATTACTCATCAGCGTCAGCAGTGAACCCTGCTTTGCTTTGGCAGACTTGCAGGTCAAAGTTAGCATTTGTGAAACTTTAACCTGTGAATTTGGATGGTCACTGGACAATGTTGTCTCGACATGTTTTGTGATTGAACATGGAACATGGAGGGTATTGGTTCTAGCTGTATCCCACAACCCCATTTGGAACAATTCAGCCCCTCCAGACAACACAATACAGTGTTGATCAGCTCAATGTTTCCAGATTACTTATCTTACACCTGTCCCATTACACTGGGCTTTGGTGTAAACTGTAGGACAATACAAGAGAAATGTCACACACAGCCTATAGATAGATGTTTTTAAAACTGAAATTATATTACAAGGAACTGAAGCTTTACCTGTTTTTTAATTTGGAAAGTTTCTTACTTTCCCACTCATTGGTAGGAATGTGTGTAACTGTTTTTTAGAGGGATATAATTATCATTGGACCTTATAAAATGTAGGGGAACGGTACTGAAACATGTGACGATCTCCCTCTCCATTATAACTCATTGGGATTATTGAAGCTGCTTTTCTAAGTCAGGATCATGTGAACACCTGGTTTTGTGTTGCAGGTTTACTACAAGCAGAGAGACTACTGGCCGTTTGTGTGGTGTGTCCGCAACATCAGCCCTCACCTCGCCTCACATGTTGAACAGGTATGGTCACCGACAGCCTCATGCAGGGTGGCACGTAAATACTAAGGAATAAGTTTGCACACATATCTCTGATCACCTGCTTAAACACTGCAAAACTAGAGTTCTTTTTGAATTCAGATTGTGATGCCTGCTGATTTTATTTTAACAGTGTAAGGTTTTTTGTTCTTGAGATTCCTGGTCATGAACGTACTCAACAGAAGCTTTGGGCATTTAAAGACAGGTTTCAACAGTCATATCAGACATCAGGACTTTACATATAAGAAGTTGATCTTGGCGATGAGGGTTGAGAAATGTATTTTTAGTAAAGTAGAAGCACTGATGTCACAGCTTAAGTGAAAGTAAGTCACTGACCAAACTTTTAATGTTGACTTAAAGCAGTTAATGTTTGTTATCCAAATCTTTTAACGGGTTAAAAATGTCACGTTCTACGTTTACTGAAAAACACTCAAATTTGTACTCGCTCTAATTTAGTCTGTACATTTTAGGAGAAAAGGTAATAGTAGTTTGGTTTGTGTGTCTCACCCTGGCAGTAAACTAATTCTCATTTAACTGATAAACTAGTTTTACTTTCCTTGTAAGTAAGTGTTGTGTGTTGTGTTGTGGAGAACGGTCCCCCTTTAACGCCAGCCCCGTCTGTTGAGTGTAAATATTTTTGTGTAACAGCAAAGGGATCTAATAATCTTCTTTCCATCCGCTGTCTCTGTCCAGCAGGGACATGATACAATCACCATGAGATGATTTGTTCTTTCTATTTTGCCTGCACTCTCTTAGTGTTGTGCTGTTATGTTTCTGTCAATTCTCATTTGACTGTTGTGTTTCAACTGACATGCACCACACCAGATCAGGCCTGTTGTAACCTGAGTATCTACTAATATTAAAAGAATGTCAATTCAGTTCCTTTGGTTCACAGAGGCAATAAAGTGATTGCAAGTAATCGGAAGAAGTAACACATCTATAAAAAGTTGATATCCTGCTCCCGCCAGCCACAGCTAGAAAATCTGTTGTTTCATAATGGGCAAGAGTCAATTTAAGCAATTAAGTTATTTCCTTATTGGCTTATGCATCCATACATTTACTGTAGGTTACCTAAAATGTACCTAATTACATTACAAGAATATTACTGTGCAAAGTAATAAGTTAAATTAATTTCAATACATCTCTATAGTAAATAGACATGAAAGACATGACAAAGAGAAATATATTAAACTGCGTTCTGTGAGAGTATAGCATACAAACTGCTAGACCTTATTGGGCTGCTTATAAACATCATGTTTAGAGTAAACAGAAGACGATTTTGGTTTGTTGTGCCATCAACTTAAAAGTCAACCACAGAAACTCCAGTGAAGAAGATCCCATGATGCGGGCTTCTGTGCTGTTCTATTTACAACAAACAAAAACAAACATTAGAAGGTTAGATGATGCTGTTTATTAGAATTCTTGTTTTTACTCAAATGGAAATCCTTTCACTCATTTTAGCTTCTTTCCCCGTCTACTGTTCCCATCACAAACCTGCCTTTACATTTCTTTCTTTCTTTCTCTCTTCTTCCCCCGCTCTCCGTCCTCAGTTCAGTAAGCTGGAGCCGGTGCTGAGCAGCAGGATGCAGAGCGCTGGTGAAAGCTACAAGGCCGAGCGCTGGCTGCTTCACAGCTTACAGGTTCACATGCTGTCAGCTCAGCTCCGACCTCTGCTCAGGCATCTGGGACATGCACGTAAATACTATAATGGTGAGTTGTTCCTGTTTAATATAAGAGACGTTGTTGGGTAGTGTAAGCTGAAGTAAGAAATGTCTCAAATCACTCTCCGTTCCCCCTTTTTGTCTGACCTTGTACTTCTATACAAACTTTTTTTCAATTACACTTTCAATCAATTACTCTTTCAATTTCCTTGTTCTTTCCATCTACAATTTTTTTGTAAACCCTCTCTGTCTACGTCCCTCTTCCTTTGTTTTCTATTATTGTATCTCTCTTATCTTTTCAGATTATGCGTTTCTGCTGAGCGAGCCTCACGTGACAGCCATGTTTCAGTGTCTGGAAGCTGTGGAACAGAACAATCCCAAACTGCTGGCCCAAGTAGACACAGTTGGGGTGCGTCTTGTGAAATTACGTAATTGCTTGAGGTTCATAATGGGATTTTACAATCCCTGGTGGTGGTGAAGAAGAACTGCCACATGTTTTTTATATTTATTAATACCCTTCATTTTCACCCTCCAGCTGTCCCCTCTGAAGAGCCCACAATGTCTGGGTCTGTTGAAGAGCCAGAGCCTGTGTGTGTTGCCAGGGGCCGGTGGGCCCTGGAGAAACCGTGACGCAGTGCCCAGAGGAGAAACACTAAACCGCAGACTTACCACCTCCAACTGCTCATTGCGCGAAGCAGTCTCCACTAGCCACATATCTGGACCGTCTACGGGAGTACGGCCCCAAAACAGCAACAGCACAAGTGAGGAAAGCATGTTGAGTTTTTGATCTGTTTATTTGTTGTACCACTCATCTTTTTAAAGCCCAACCAACCTATGCAAACAGCTAATAGGTGCTCTTTCCTGTTTTTTTTTTATTTATTTATGTCTGTTAACTATGTTCAATGAATTACAGGATTTTTCATGAAATGTTTTCTGGGAATTTTTCATTTAAATTATGGTGATGGGAGGTGAGGTAACAGGCATCACATAAAGCATTAGAACTTGCTATGTGAATGTCTGAATCGGTGAAATGTGTCTTTCTATTTCTCACCTGGAGAAGGAGCAATAACTGAGATAAATGATATTCACATAGAGCCTGCACTTTGGGTCATGATTCAATTCTAAAGCTTAATTGTTATGGCTTTGTTGGCAGTGAAAGGGTTTTACTTTGTTTAAATTAAGGATTTGGAGTTTTTTGATTGAGTGAAACATACGAAGGGAAAGTTGTCATTTTTCTGCCATCAGTATATGCAGGGAGAGAGGAAATGGGATCAGGGGATGGCACTATGACTGCACCACAGTTTGAGAATGGACTGACTGACTGACTTCATTACAGAGGCCTGATTGTCTCTGGGCCACGTCAGTTACTGAAGTATGTGTTGATAAAGACCCCAAAACTCTCTGTCCTGAACTAGCTCACTAAAATGGATAAAAAACAAGTTCCACTGGATCCTCCAAGCATGTTTTAGGATCATTGTTACTTTTTTTTGCATTAAATACATTATTTACATCACTTTTATTCACAGATCCCAATAGAAAATCCAATTTAGCTGAGGAAAAATGGAAATATATTTAGAAAATAAGAATATTAAATTACAATGCTGATAACCTAGTTTGGCACAATGATTTTGCATTCAGCTCATTACCTGTAATCTTAAATTTTGTTTCTATCAAAACATCATTCTCAACCCGCCTCACCTCATCTTTACGTTGTGTTGCAGACACTACCTCGACTGCCAGCATCGTCGGACCTCCCTGGGTGTGTGTGTCCGGGCCAGGGGAGAGCGAGCGAGGCATAACATCCCCCCCCGGCTCCGTCTTGGTCCCTTGTATCACCCTAACGGAGTCCACGAGGCCCACCCATCCCCATCCTGAAGCTGGGGACTCTGGTGATGGTGACTATGACGACGGGCCAGAGTACCTGGCTATCGGTAACCTTGGGCAACGCAGTCGCCGTGACTCCCAAAGCTCCACCCACAGTAGCGAGGAGGGTGTGACCCTGGGGCATTCCATGGAGCGAAGATCCCAGGCCCCGCCCCCACCTCGGCGCTCGTCTTTCTCTGAGGTCCAGAGGGGGTCGGGCCGCGGGTCCCGAGGACACACCCGCTCGTTCTCAGACACGGGGATCAATCAGAAACTCAGGAATGGTAAGTTAACTCGGAGGGACCTCATTGGTCGCAGGTCAGGGTAACCTCTAACAGCTAGTATGTAAGATATGTTGTATTAAAGAGAAAGTTAATCAGAAATCTTAGTATGATTATTCATATTTAAAAAACTTAAATCTTTTTAAGGAAGGGTTTAACTAATAAAGAATGAGCCGCCATCTTTTTGAAGTTGATAAAAAAACCTCTCCTTAACACTTCCTTTTTTGCACACTGTCTTTTTGAAATGAAACAGAAACATAGATCTAGTTAATCCTGGATAGTCTTTATGTTTATTTGTTTCTCAGTAACATGTGGTCGGGCCACATTCTATCTCAGAAGATGTACACTTCCTCCCTGATTGTTTAAATATTTCTGTATTAACGTCTCCACTCTTTGCTCGCTGTTTCTCTCTCTTGGCTTGAGGTAACTTTTTCTCCCTCTGCTCTATCTCTCTCTCTCTGGTGTCTTTTTCTACTGTTTGTGCAAAAGGAGGGGCCCCCCGAACAATCACCATAATAATAGAGGATCCGGTTGAAGGTCGGCAGTGCAGTTAACTGTACTCCATCATTCGACCCCTATCCCCACCCTTCTCTTTTATTTTTCTCTGCATGGTGATGAAGTCTATCCACCCTTCTCATTTTCAGTTTCACCTTTACCTTCATAGTATGTGCTTTAGTCATTGAGGTTCACCTTTCATTGTTTTGTTAAGTCTGTTTTTTATTCACGTTGAGTGACTTGACAAAGTCATAAATGATCACTTTATTGTTTGTGTTAACAAACAAATTTTCATGAAGTCTAAGTCTTTCATTGAAAGTATCATGGTGCGTTAAGTTATTTGGATGTTGTGTGTCCACATCTGGATTTATTTCTGGCATTGTGAAAAATAATGTGAAAAGTATATTTGATACCTTTTCTTTAGGATATTACCATAATTAAGTATAGTACAGTTAACTATGTTATTATGATTAGATTATACTGATTGACACCCATTATACTGAAAAGGAGCAACACTAATCAACAGTCATATTCATTATTTGTTTCTGCATGCAATGAAATGAACCGTTTCCACAGATCCTATTTTCATACAAAAACAATGATGTATCAAATCCGAGTTTGTGTATGAATGATGTTTTGCATTCCCATACATTTGTAAGAATTCATTATGTAGTTTAGCGACTCTTGAATTTTGATAACAGGCCGTTAACATGGACGGTTTGTGTCATAGAATCACCCGGTGACGACTGCATGAAGGACTACAGCCCCTTCTCTCCTCAGTCCAGTGATTCCAGCAATCCAAGTTCCCTTTACATGGAGTCTTGTGAGTTTTCTGTTATTTGTTTGCATAAGAACATAAACTATGGTCCTAAACATATACATATGTAATGTTTAACTATATACAATTTAGTCTTAATCAGGGATTCTTAAAAGTTTAAGTAAGATGTTAGAAAATCCACTGCAAACTTAATCTGTTTGTTGTTCCTGTAAGTGTGTCAGCTAGTCTGTTAACTTGACTCTCTGGACCCTGAGCAGTAAGTTCATAGAAAGGTTGTTAAGTGTGTCTGTGAGTATAAATATTTTATTGGCCATACTATTTAGTTAGACTTGGTGCAATAGTATCTCACTGTTTGTTAAAGTGCAAAAAGCCAAACATTTATTTTGAAAGCTAAAACAGATTACCCTAAAATTCCAACATGAATCACTTGCATACAAAATGTAATGGTGCTTCGTGTGTACGTTTTGGTGCTTCAGATGGGTCCCAGTACAGCAGTGTGCCAGATGGGATGTTCAGGAAACCGTCAGAGGGCCAGAGCCTCATCAGCTACCTGTCAGAGCAGGACTTTGGCAGCTGTGCTGACCTTGAAAAGGTCAGAGTGTGGTCCATTTAAACACATTGCTCATAACTAATTACAACTGCAGTTAGTTCTAATTATTTAAACTCTGTTATATACATTTTTATGGAAATTGGTGAATGAAGAATTATAATTATTTGGAAAAATTCAATACTACAATTCTACAATTCATGTGGCTAATTTAGAGAAAAGACGGTTAAAACAATGAAGTCAGTCTTCTCCTTGAGCTGATATCGAATTTTCTCTGTCTTTCTCTTCAGGAAAACGCCCATTTCAGCATTTCCGAGTCACTTATTGCAGCAATCGAGTTGATGAAGTGCAACCTGCGGCGTAGGGAAGAGGAGGGCGAGGAAGAGGGAGACAGTGACTGTGAGATTCAGCATCTCAAGCAGAAGATCCGCCTGCGCAGGCAACAGATCCGCCACAGCCGCTTGCCGCCCTCCACAACCTCCCAACACAGTAAGAAAGGACTGGGATGCAATCAGATAAAACACATAGTCATCTCTACAGGTGCATGAAGTTTCCTTAACAAAACTCATGGTCTGGGTTTATATATTTTTTAGATATTCAGGTTTAGATTAGATATGAAACATACTTCATATTTTTGCAAATCAATTGCAAATATACACAAAATCTTGGCAGGTTTGGTTTGGTGAATTTGGCTCCTTCACTCAACAAGATGTATTCAATGGGATTTGTATGTCTCAGTCTCAAATATTTCCCCTGACTCAACAAATGAGCCCCACTGGCATCATAGTATACATTTTAATTTTATATTGAGCCATCTGACACTCTCATGTGTCTGATTCTTTATTTTTGTACTTATTATTCTATCTTCCTCTCCTGCAGATATTCACTCCACTGACAGTGGAGGCTCCAGGAGGAGCTCTCAGGACTCCTACCAGGGCCTGTCGGACTCAGGCTCAGCTGAGGAGGTGGAGGAGTGCGAACTAAGAGGTAGAGAGAGGGAATGAGATAACGTGAAGAACAGAACACATAACAAATGAGTTTGTAATGAGGTTCCTGATTAGCCATTCCTTTTTCAAATGGAATTCAGGGTTTCTTGTATAGCCCTGCAAGCAAAATGGCAATAGAAAAATATCTATCTGGAAAAAGTATTCAATTTTAAAATGCACATGATGCCTTTAAGGAAATCATTTTCTTTTTGTGTGAATGAGTATGTTTGTGTTCCATTCATAATTCATAACCTCATCATCTCGCAGCCTTCATATCGCCCTCTGAGCATGTCATGTTTTAACATGGACTGTAAACAGTGTAGTCTGATTTAAAAGGTCACAGAATGATAGTCTGCAGTGTTAGTTCTGTAAAATTATCTTTTTAGTGTTGCTATTTATCCAGACATTACAGTTAGAAAGATGGCATATCTAGGATTATTATGGTTCAAATAGGTTTGAAGGGTGTTGTTTGTGTTGGAAATCGTCTACTATATTCTACGCTGTCATTTTCCCAACATTTCCTCTGCGTTGAGGAAACAGATGAAAGTTTCTGAGACACTAACATAGAGAAATATCTTAACATTTGATACGACTAACATGGGTTGTGGGATTTCCTTTGTGCATGTATAATGTACTTGACTTTTATATCTGTAAGTGTTAATGTTTTATTGTGTCTGCACCTCTCAGTATTGCAGTTTGTGCAAAGACACCTGTGTTGTATCTTGGAGCTGTATCACTTCCTTAAGTGTAGTATGGGCGCAGTGTACTAAGCTGTAGCATGTTTGCCTGGGACGCTGACACACGTCTCTGTGGAGTGGTGAAATGTTTGTGTGCTTGTGGTGATGGTTGTGCTGAGTGTTAGTTTCTGTCTCTCAGATGGCTGTGAGGGTCAGTCCCTGCTGGCGGTGTCTCAGAATGGCCTCTCCCTGTCACTCGCCTCCCTCTTCTCAGGTATCTGCAGGCTGGACGTGTGGGCGAGGCGCCACAGATGCACACACATTGTTTACTGAGGCAGTGCTGCTCTGACAGGAAGCTGATGGCTCCTCTCCAAACTGATAATTTCAGCTTTCATATTAGATTTCTGCCAATACAGTTTGTGTTTGCACAAGATCTTTCGGTGAAAACAATTCCAATCCTGTCTTAGGTATGACTCCAGCTGAAGCAGGACTCACATTTTTCACAATAACCAATTTGGATTTGATTTACCTATTGCTGATGATGATCAGTATGATGGCCGTTTTTGTTTAGATGAAAACTAATTCTTCGATGATCAAGCTCTACAGTATGCCATAAAAAGGTTAAAAGGTTAAAAAGTTAAAGTAGCTTTATTGTCAATTTCTTAACATGTTCAGAACATACAAGGAATCGATACAACGTTTCCCACTCTCCCACAGTGAGACATAAAAGTGCACAGGCACAACAGAAGACACAAGACATTTCCTAATACTAAGTAAACATACAGAATTTTTTTAAGTACAGCAGCATAAGGGTCTCTAAAAGTGTAAACGTAGTGATTTAAGTGATAAAGTGCAAACAGTACAAGAGACAGCAGGGTGGAGAATGCTGACAGTTTTCAGGTTGGAGCTGAGCCAACTGTTTCCTGACCTCAGCTGGATTGTGAGCTTGTCTGTTTTTGTCTGTGCTTGTTGCTCAGAGCTCCAGGATTTTGGTAGTTTGGTGCATGTAAGAGTTCAGGGAGGCTCATGAGGAGACGAGTGAGTTAACAAGTTTCATTTTGTGCTGACTATAACTCGGGTGTTCATCCATCCATCCATCCATGAATACAATTATTAATCATGTCCAAAGTGGTCCCAGTGAGAATGAGGTGTGATTGCTGTCACATACACATCTTCCACCTTGTTATTCCTTTTTAAGTGTGAGTCACACCAGGGTTCTATACATCAGGAAACCTAACATTGAGATCAGTCTGAGAAAATGTTGTGATTAGTCAAAAATATATTGTTTTGTTGCTTTAAGTGATACACCTTTCTGTTGATATCAGGCTGAATTTAACATGGAACTCCTTAATTAATACCCAGATTATTTTAACTTTTTTTAATCAAAGTTACAACATTTAAATCCAGTAATCAAAAACTATTTAACAAGATCTAAAATTGCATGCCTGATGTTATTTTGTCCTCACTATATGAAATTATAACTTTCTTAATTGATGTGAAGGTATTTGGGCAGACACATACTGGTACTGGATTTCTCAATTTATTCAGTAGAAGCAGCAGTAGGTTAAATATTGATTTTAATGATGAATCTTAATCGAATTTACATCAATCTGATTTTACAATTATATATGTATATTCATTGATCTGTATTATGCCAGTGGTAAACTATTCCTCCTAAAGAGCCTGCTTGTGCTGCAATTGCACCTCATTTCTCTGGACACTAAATGGCTGAAAGTGAATCAACACGTTCTGTCTGCTCACATGTGCTTTTTGAGCTTTTGTCTTCTACAACAGCTTCACTCTACAGCTGACAATCTTCCTAAATCATCAGAACAAATGAGAAATCAGAAAATGGTTTAACTTCACTCACTCCACAGGCCAAACTGATTCGTCTCTATGCTTCGACAATTTGGTTGCTGCTGACACACTGCCTTGTCCAGCTCTTTGCTCAGAATCTAACCAGTGTCAGTAAATGTCAATCCATGCAGGAAGTCTCCTGCTCTGCCAAACCTCTACAGCTTAATCTATTTACTTTCACCTGTTGTCTTATCTCTGTTCTACCAGAACATCTCTTTCCTGCTTGCTACCTGATAAAATACACTGCATTTAAATTCATGTTTGAATATAATCAGAGGTGATTTTTTTGTTTTGTCAGGGAAATTCACACAAAGTATTTTTAAAGGGAAACTTGTCTTTCCCTTATTATTTCCCTGTGAGTCATTTCTTCTTTTTGAATTAATGCTGCTTAGCTTTAACAAATGATGCCATTTGAGGAGTGGTGAGAGTTGGACACCATCCACCAGCCAACTGCTTGTACATTTTTCTCCAGACAGAATCAACCATTCTTCTCTTTTTCTCTCTAGATACTCAATCATAACATTTGCATTTAACTATAACTATTGAAAATCTTGTAGTCTATGTGGCTATTGGCTTAAAAGCATTTCTACTAGTTTCTGCTTCTTGCTGCTCAAATCTATTACTCAACTGTTGTTTTGTCTTTTAGATGCAGACATAAAGCGCAGTGTAAGCAGTAGATCTTTCCTCAGTTCAGAGTCCATGTAAGTTATGCAGACACTTATTGCCTATTATATTGATAATTAAAAAAAAATGTTTATTAAATGAGTGAAAAAACTAAACAAGAAGATTTTTTTCTAATCTAAGAGAATCTCCTCTCTGTGTGTTTTCAGCTCTCCATCCTTCCTTCAGTCTAACTCTGCTGAGTCAGTAGCCATGGGTTTGCTCAGGCAGTTTGAGGGCATGCAGCTTCCTGCTGCCTCGGAGCTGGACTGGCTGGTCCCAGAACACGACGCTCCACAGAAGGTACAACATTTTGCTTATGTACTATATTTTCACTATATGACACAAATTTTACAATGACCCATACAACTTAGAGAATTCTGTAGGACGGTTCAAAACACAATTGACCGGTGAACTGACACAACTCTGTTTTTGCTGTCACCCAGCTGCTGCCCATCCCTGACTCTCTCCCGATCTCACCTGACGACGGTGAACACGCAGACATCTACAAGCTGAGGATCCGTGTCCGAGGCAACCTCGAGTGGGCACCGCCGCGACCGCAGATCATCTTCAACATCCACCCCGCCCCCAAGTGAGTCCACATCCAGTGTTACCTTCCTTTGCTAATATTGTCCCTTTTTGTTGGTTTTTCTTTTGATGTTCCTATCTGTTTAAGTCTACCCTTCACATGCTGTTGCGTCAGCTGTGCCATGACACAAATAATAGAGCTCTGATTAACTAATCAAAATGATTATTCTGCTTCTAAACTGCAGATTACAGAAAACATTTCTCGGTGATCCTCCAGGATTTTAAAAGACTGAGGCTTCACTTTTCTTGTTCAGAACTTCATAATGAGACTGCAGGTTTCATCTCATTATGTAACACCTCTCACAATAACTGTAGAGAAACACAGCGACTGTGAAGCCTTTATAACTCTGAAATATGGATTGTGCTCGCTCTTAATATGTTACTACAATGTGTTTCCCTTTCAGGAAGAAGATAGTTGTGGCTAAGCAAAACTACCGCTGCGCTGGCTGTGGCACCCGCATCGACCCAGGTTTGACCAGCAATCCACAAATTCTTCTGTCCGACCAAACGGGAAAGAATGTTCTCATTCCTGAATTTAAGTTCTAACATACACATTGAACACGGTTTCATTAAAACTGAATTTATTTTAACATTTGCAATTCCAATTTTTGGTGTTACTTACATTTTACAAGTAGACAGTGCAACTGTAAGACTTAGAGCAAGTCTCTTTCCAGCTGAATCAGCTGGCTTAAAATGTTTAACTTCTGTAAAGAAATTTGCGGTGTCCATTAAAACACTCACTTCTTCCCTGCTTGTGTTTGTGCTGCCTCTCTCCTCCTCAGACTATATAAAGCGACTGCGTTACTGTGAGTACCTCGGCCGTTACTTCTGTCAGTGCTGCCATGAGAACGCCCAGGCGGTGGTTCCCGGTCGAGTGCTGAGGAAGTGGGACTTCAGCAAGTACTACGTCAGCAACTTTGCCCGTGACCTTCTGAGCAAGATTGCTGGAGACCCACTGTTCAACCCTAATGACATCAACAGCGGCCTCTACAAGAAGGTTAAAACTCTGGAGGCTGTACGGGTGAGTTCCACAGCGGGATGGAAAATTTGCCATTAACCAGATGGTTGTAAATTTTGCCTACGTTTGTTTATTTTTTTCTATTGTCCAACAACAACAACAAGTTTAAATTATTTCGTCATTTCACGTTTTCAAACATCTGATAAATGGATCAATATAAACTTTGGACACAGATCATTACCCGGTTTACAGAGCATGAAGTGTCCTAATTGTAAAATTACAAACTTGTGACAGTTTCTGAAGCTGGAAATAGTCCAGTAATCAGGGTGTGAAATCAGAATGAATAGAACCATTCATGTCACCAACAGCTCCCATTGAAAGGAGGCTAAAAAAAGACTAATGCCTTAGAGTTGCAGCTCAGTGGTCGGCAGTGGTGCTAAACTTTCTAAACCACACAGTACCTTACCTATTATTTAATTAAATGATAGAGCAAACCTTCCAAAGCTGTAATCTACTATCACTATGTAATCTATTTCTTTTGAAGAGTGCCTCGAATATGAGTTGGTGCGAACTAATTAAATGTTGTAGGAATTCTAACCATCACAACAGTGTTGGTTTAAGATTCATGGATTAATTAAGGGTTATTTGTAGCTTTTACTTAAAGGACATGCAAATGGTGAGAAGAGAAATGTAGTGTTTGGCCATCTCCATCAGCTAACACAGGATATCTAACACCTTAGAGCTAAGAATTTGTTATTGATATTTGTTGTAATCACACATGGGCTAACATGGGCATTACTCATCACTAAGAGCTTTACTGGAGGGCTAGTAGGAGAATGTCCATGGCAACTGACTTGCGCATTCCTGTTCTCACATACAGCCCCTCCGGATAATTTCAGGAGATTGTTTGGAGTTCAGTGCATGTCTGTCAGCAGTTCATGACTGTGTGTTGTTCTTTACTGGATTGTGTGTCAAAGTAATCTTTTGTTTCATTTAGGTTTTGAGGGTGCAGCTGTTTCACATGAAAAATTTCTTCAAGACCTGTCGCTTTGCTAAAGGGTATAAGATCATTTGTTGCTGCATGTTTCTGAGTTTCACAATCATTTTGAAATCACACAAAACTATGCTCCTCGTTCAGACAGGCATCTTAAACTCAGGGTGTCTTTGTGTGTGTGTGTGTGTGTGTGTCCTTCCCCTTAGGGTGCTGGAACACTTCGACAGCCTGCCAGGTCACCTGACTGAGGACCTTCACCTCTTCTCCCTCAATGACCTCAGTGCCGTGCGCAACGGAGAACTGGCCCCCCGGATGAAAGAGCTGATAAAGCTTGGTACCGTGCACGTAGATGGTTGTGTGGTAAGATGATCATCTGCATCTTTTATTGCATTTTTATTGTACCATGGTGATTTGTCACAGTGATTCAAACTGATAGATCAGTAACATATTTGTTATGGAGTCAGTAAACAACCAGATACTTGTTTTATGGTTCTGTCCGTCCTTCCCCCGCAGCTTTGCCAGGCGAAGGGTTTTGTGTGCGAGTTCTGCGGCAACGACAAAGACATCATCTTCCCCTTTCAGCTGAACAAGTGCCAGCGCTGCGAAGGTGAGCCCTCTCTGCTGGCGGCAGGCCTGGGCGGCTTGAGAGCCCCCAACCCCCGAACCCCCCTCATTCCTCTTACCTGGAGAGACTGGAAGTTCTCCAACCCCCGTAGGCTGGCAAAGGCCCTTTCTCGAGATCGGAGAGAGGGCGAGGGAGGGGAGGAGGGTTTAGACACAGATGTGCATAGGGGGGAGAAGAGGGAAAAGACCAGTGAAGTGGTTGAAGAGAAGCAGGAGAGAGTAAAGCTAGTTAATGTTTTCTCTAGGGTCAAAGGAGACGAAGAAGAGCAGGAGATGACAGGAGGGACGTCAGAAACGGAGGAAGAGGGAGAGGAGATAGGAAATAAACAAGAGGAGTTGTACAGCAAAGAGAAAGTAAATGCTCAGGAAGGGAGAGATGGGCATGTAAGAAGGGAAAGCGTCAACTTATTGAAAGTTCTTCAACTGGACAGATTAAAGAAGAGAATCTCAAAAGGAGATAGTGAGAGTGAGACATGCAGCAGCGTAGAGAGTCTGAATGAAGTTGGTCAAGAGACAAAAGGACATTGGAAGCTATCGGGGCTTTTCAGTCTACCCAAGGTTTTTTCCAAAAGAGAAACGGAGTGTGAAGAGAAAACAGTAATTAAAGTGGAAGAGCCTGTGAAACTAGCAGGAACCGAGGAGAAGGAGAAAAGCAAGAGGGAGACTGATGAGGATAATGAAAAGCAAGACAAAGGGGAAATAGAAGGAGCAGGTACTGGAAAACGGGAGAAATTTACAATTATGAAACTGCTAAAGCCCCATCAGCTGTCAGCTGTTTTCTTCGGAGGGAAAATCAGAGAGAAGGATAAAAGTGAGGGAAGTGATGAAAAAAGAGCGGTAGAAACAGAAGAAGACCAGAAACAGGCAACCATCACCAAGACGACATGGAGAGGTCGCAAAACTCGTAAAGCCAGGAGAGTAAGCAGAGGCAGGAAGATGAGGGAGGGAGCAGAAGAGGAGAGCAAGATGGAGGGAGGAGAGAGCGCAGAGCTAAACGACACAGATGAATGTACTGAGAGAGGCGGAGGACAAGAGTAAGACAAATTAAAAACAGAGGCTACAAAGAATTAGATCTACACATAGAGTAGATGAAGAGGTAATATTTCAGGGAACAGCATCTTGTAAGTTCCCAGATACTGATAATTTCTCCTCGTCTGAATGTATAAAGCAAACATCCTTAGTTATTTAAGGTTTACAGAGGTTTTCTATACTAACGCCTTCATCTTGTTTACATGTTTTTAGTAGTTTTCATCGCCTGTACATTTTTGATACCGTCTTAGCTTCACAATTTCAAAATCATTACCACCATCATCCTGACAGCAATGTTTACCATATATTGGAAAATGTAGTAATCAATCAGCAATCGTTGATACCACTCACATATCATAGCAGCTGATTGACTAAATGACTATTGACTATATATAAAGACATTTTGAGCCAGGATTCATAAAGTAGCGATCAGGGGATTGAGTCGTGGCTTCAAGGTCCCGACCATTCACAAGTCCATCTTAATATACAGGCTCTGATAATGACAGTGGTAAAAAAGAGAGGAACTGCAGCCTGTCTCACATTAGTTCAGATTAATTGTGCAATCCTACATCTTTATTTCACTCTCACTCAATCTCTCTTCTTTTCCCACTCTTTGTCTGACTGTTGGTTTGACCTGTTTTCTCACTCTGTTTTGTTTCTTCTCACACTGCTCCTGTTTGTTGCTGTGTTCCCGGCCCTGTTTGTGTTGGTGTCTCGTGTCTTTGCAAAGGTGGAGGGATGATGTGTTTTGGCAGCTATTTGGTGATGGATATCTCTCGGTCTTGATTCTTTAAGTGCTGGTGATGAATTGCTGGTTTACTTTTCACGTCTTCGGCTCTGAGCTCTGTGCTGCTTTGGTCTTGTTCACTTCCTGTCGGTCAGAGATGGATTGCAGCTTAATATCAAGATGATTTATCTTGCTAGGGATGGAAAATAATACCAAAGGGGTGTGTTCCCCTTTAGACGTTTACATTTCAGTTTGCTTCGGTCATAAATTTCAGTTTGGACTTTTGTGACACTAGCCTGTTGCACTTGTTTTTAGTCTAACTGAACACTTGAGCTGATTACTCTGACTGGTTCATTCAAAAGTAGTTTTATATTTAATGTAGACTTGACCGCAGAGGAAACATTATTACAGTTGTTTTGCTGCCTCGTCTGATTTGTTTATTATTTTGTTTTCATTTAGATTTTTTTCGAAGGAATATTCCTAATAATGCGATGTGCCATGTGTCATTTTGAATGTGTAATTTATGCTTTTTAGTTGACTCTAGATCTTCCTGATATTATTTAAGTTCCATTCTCATGTGAACCTGAAATAAACACTATTTTTTAATTTGAATGGCTTGTCATTTCATCCACTCTTCATTATTTTCATTAGTTTTGGAAACGGTAACAAAATCATGCAGGAAATAAGTTTGTCTCGAAGCACATCATTTGAGAGTTTTTGGAGAAACGCAATAAAGGTGTCTGAACATGTTTAGTGTGGAGTGTGTGTGTTTGTGTGTGTGTGTGTCCTAATATGTCAGCTTTCCGATCGACCTGCTTCCGCCTCCCTTCTGTCTCGCTGCTTCTCACTCCTCTGCCTTTTATACTCCTCACCTCCCCTCTCCTCCCTCAGGTCTCATCGTGATTGGCTGCTGTGTCGTCAAACTGGTTTAACTGGCATGACTTATGTGAACACAGCCGCATTGTTTGTTTTAGCAACACGAGAGCTGCTCTTTGTGAAGATCTTCCTTTGATAAGGTGACACATTTGTGCCGCAACTCCTTTGTACCGCTCCGTCACTAACTTTTGTCTCTGTGATGTTCCTCCTCTTTCCAGAGTGTCGTGCGTGTTACCATCGGAACTGCTTCCGGGCGGGTAAAGAATGCCCTCGATGTCTGCGGCTGGCGGAGCGGAGAGAGAGGATGGCACGGAAAAACATGGAGGAACAAGAAGACGAGGGAGGAGGGACCTAGTGCCGGTAACAGAGTGAACTCAGAGGAGCTAGAAGAAGAAGAAGAAGAAGAAGAAGAAGAAGAGCACAACACGACCTTGATTGTAGTCACTGACCACATCTCTTTCCCTTCCAGTCCTCTCAGACCTGGGCAACGATACTCGCTGCCACAGCTGTTTTGATCTCAGCAGGCTTTACCACTTCAAGTCATCAGTTGTTTCACATGAGCTGAAAAAGGAACGTGGCCACTGTTGATTCTCAGATAAATTATTTCTCCACGCCCTTTTCACACAAAGGCTGCGGTCATGTTATGAAACATAATAATTCCTTCCATGGCATGGCATTTTTCTGATTAAGCTTTGGTCAACCTGAGAGAAACAATGCTTAGTTAGAAAGGCACACAGAGAGGCTTAAAGACTAAACTCTATCTCGCCATCTCAAATCGAAAAGAAATCTTGATCCGCCCATTTATTCACATCTGCTACAACACATTGGGCGATGTTCCGACTTTGCACATCATTTCAGGACAATCAGTTCTGGATTTTTTGCGTAATTCCACCTAAAAATACTTCCAGGTCTGGATCATTCCCTGGATCTGCCCCAAATTGCACATGTTCCTAGATATTAGCATTCTACAGATTTCTGAAGCATAATTTCTTGAGCAATTTGCAGAACTGTTGAAGACCCCCCTTATCTGGCAAACCGACAAACGCTTTACCTCACAATGCACGATCACAATGCACAATCTGCATCAAAATTTGTTGGGCTCCTCCCAGACCCATACCACATCCTTCCTCATTCCACGTTTCATGGTAATCCGTCCTCTGGTGTCTGTCGACCTTGTTTACAAACAAACAGACAACCAACAAACAGACAGGGCTGAAAACACATCTTTTCCCTTTTGGAGCAGCGCTGCCCTCGTGTGTACAGTTCAGGAAAGTAGTTGTGAAAAAAAAAAAATCATTTGAATGTCCAATGTGTGAAAAGGGCCTGAGAGTCATGTCTCCTGTGGTAAAATCAATATGTTTTTTTCACATTTAAATAGATCAGAAAACAGGTATTTGTTCAGAGTATTGTGCCCAGGTTTGATATTTATCTTTCCTACAACTGCAGCTTCTGGCAACTGCTTTGACTCGGGGGATTTTTACTGGCTACTGGCTTAGCTAAAGTTTGGTTCTGTGAATTAAAAGGACAGAGTTTATTTGAAAAGAGGAGGAAATAGCAACTAATTCAAAGTTTAGATCTATTTTATGATTTGACTGATTTCCAGTACACTGTATTGAAGCTATCCTGCCCTTTATACTGAATTGTTTGTTTTTATTTTTAAAATGAATTAATCCTTAGTGTTTTGTTTTAAGCTGTTTTAGCCGCGATTACGTGCCTCTCGGACCAAGGAACTCAAGTCTGGCAGAGCTGCTGGATTGATAGAAGCACTGCACTTCAGGTAGAGGTCTCAGAGTCAGTGTGGCAAAATATTTTTAAACTGCAAATGCTCCGCTTTAGTGCTGCTTTGTGAGCCTGTGAGGTTCCTAGAAAGAGCTGTGTGAATATGAGAGTGTGTGTGTGTGTGTGTGTGAGAGTGTTTGAGAGAGAGAGAGAGAGAGAGTGTGTGTGTGTGAGAGAGTGTATGTATGTACACACACGTCTACCTGCTGTACATGCAACCATGAACAAATGATGTGCACCAGCCGAATCAGCACTTGCCTGTTATTTTCGAACAGCTTTGGATTAATAGAGTCCAGCGTTTTGCACTGACGTCCTGTCTGTTGTTGGGGAGACATGGATCGATCTCTGGTCGTGGTTCCCAACTTTCTTTGGCTCAACACCCCTTAAAGCAACATGTGCTTTTTTGCACCGACTTAAATGAGAACATTGACACCTCTCCCCTGTCTGTATGTTAAAATCTTTTATAAGGATTTTCAGAAACCCAAATCACTTAACCCTTCAGATTTCTCTGAGGAGCCTTTTGGATCCTGATGCCTTGGTTGGGAACCACTGATCCAGTCATGTGTTATTGTCTGTTGCTCTTTAAAAGAGTTTCTGCTCTGAAACTCGTCCAGAGTTAAAAACAGAAAATGGCTTGTGACTGATTTTGCTTCCAGGGCTTCATCTCTTCATCGTCTCTGTAGTGAGTTCAAACAACCAGCAGCCTGATGTCTTTTCACAGGATGATCTAACGGTTGTTGTTTTTTTGTGTGAAGAATTAATAATATGTTCTTTTCAAGACAGAAATGAAGTTATAAGAAATTAAGTTTTCAACCAACTGATTAAATCAAACATTTTAAATTTTTTGTTTTGTTGCCCTGGATGTTTTGTCCCAAGTACAATTTTGTATAAAACCTTTAAACACGCTACGTTCCAACACCCCATCCTCTACAGGCTCTGCTCTGTGTGGACAGACTGTCTCTCACAAGACGCTGCTTAAAGCAATAAGTGTGACGTTCATGTCCCTCAGCTCACAGACACAGAGCATCACACAGATACAGAGCTCCCACAGCTCTCTGTGTTTCAACCAGGCTGCTCTTTCAAAGGAAACTCCGAGCTCTTCACCTAATCACTCCTGAACAAAGCGACCAAATGACTCCAATGGGGGGGAAAAAAGCTCAGCAAATTGTTTGACCTTGGATTGCCTTTAACACGTAGGAAGAGTGTGGAGGATTTAAGTGCACTACAGATGAAAATGTCTATAATTATGATTAAAAATGTTAATTATTATAAAGATTATTATTTGTGTTCATTTGCCTTTGTTTTATGATGATGTTGACAATAAAAGACTGGCTAGACTGTTCACGAGCGTCAGTGTTCGTAATATTCCAGATAAGTTGTCGTTACTTTACATTATCATTTTCAATATCAATGAATCTGCTGTTTACTTTAATCACTTTAAGACAATAAAATATCAGAAAGGTGCATCACATTCTCTCAGAGCCTCATTTGGCTTTTCAACAGTGTTGTGCACGTTCACACCTCTCATGAACTAGTTCATAGTTCAGTTCATGTCATAGTTTTAAGGTGGAAAGTGAGAATGAAAGACTGAACTTGTTAAAGAAAACCTTATTCATCATTACTCCTTGCCTTTACTGTCGGAATCTTTATCAGACAGTGTGTAAAAATCCCTTTCTGCTTTCTCTTGCCATCTGCATATGAGACCGAGAGCTGTTGTGTTGCAGGTAGGGCCTGCCCCTTTAAGGAAAGTTTGTAGTGTGTGACGTAGTGCACCAAGGTATTGTGGGAAAAGACGCTAAAAGTGTGTGTATAACAAGAGGTGACGGACCAACTGGAGGTGATGCCAGTGTTGCTTCTGCTGTATATCCGAGAAATAGAGTGTGGCCGCATTCCAAGTAAAGAAACATGTCCTCCTCCTTCTTCACGGAGCGGTCCGGACGGCTGGTTACCGGTCAGACAGCGAGCCAAGATAACCAGTGACAGGGGCGGCACCTGGTACAGGCGACATAGGAGACTGATTTCTCATGACGTGACACATGCAATGTAAAACAATACATTAAGTCACACCATCATCCTCTAACCCCGGGTTACTCGGGCTTTTCGCACCTGCAGCGTAGTGCCGGAAAGAACCGGGAAGCGCCGCGGCCACAAACACACACACAAGCACATAATCTCCTGTGGGGGGGTGGCGGCAGAATTTTTACTCTCCAGAGAACATTTTCAACGACTTTGAATAACACAGTTCAAAGGTCAGATTTTGTGTTTTTTCTGAAAGAATCACTTCACAATGTCACACAATAAAAGAATGGTAATGAAACTGTATTGTTAGTAATTATCAAGCTATTTGATAACAAAGAAAGGTAATGGAGCTCAATAAGTTGCAACAGCTCAGCTCAACCACCTGTGGCCTGCACCAGCTAATCCTCCAGCCCTGGACTAATGAGTCAGTTTTGTAACAATTTCCTCAATACAGTCTAGAAATTATGTTTATGATTGAGTGATTTATTAATGAAGATGATGGAGAAGAAGGTTCCTGTCCATGAGAGAGCTTCCATTCAGACAAGAGAGGCAATGATTCTCAGTTGAGTTTAATCAACAGGCAAAGAAATGTTTATAGAGTTCACCAGAATAACACAAACAACACATTAGACACAGCTCATGAGATATCATAGACCTGTTTCTTTCCCTAAATAGACATCGAACACAACAAAAGTATTAAGGTTTAACAGAAGAAGGCATCTAGAGGTTTATGTGTCCGGGGACCATGACTTTCTCTTAAAATGCCCCGTTAGCTAATTTCTCATGGGGTGTAACATGTAAGCAATGAGGATTACTATCTCACTATAGATAGTCATTTAATTTCTTTAAATTTAGACTCTGAAAAGCAGTGAATTGGTCCCAGGCCTTGTCCGGTCAAGTCTGGTTGATCCAGATGCACCACATGGTGATGATAACAATGAAGTAGCAGGATATGAGCAGCAGATAGATGCGGAAGAGCAGGAAGTCAAGGACATATCCCACGTGGCACCACTGGTCCTGCAGCTCGCCCTCCTTCTTCAGCGACGCGAGGTGGGTGCGGAGGTCGGCCAGGAACTGACAGATCTGCTGCAGCTCAGTCAGAGCGACTGTAACAGGCAGGGCAACAGAAATCAGCCGCTTAACACGATGCACGGTCTGGAATCAGGACATGTTACAGCCACTGGCTGGACATACAGTATATAACATCTGATAATTAAGATTGGATAGGATTGGACAGATGTTTGCTGGCTGAGACGTCCCTAAGCCGTAGGCTAATGAATCAGAAACCAGCTCATTATTATGAATGTGGAGCTTCAGTGGATTTGCAAATAAGATGGTGTAAGGTGGAGGCTGCTTTATATGGAGGACCATACATGACTTAAGTAAAAATAAAAAAATAAATGTATAAATAAATACAGAAATAAATAAATAAATAAAAAAATAAAAAAGGAAATAAATTAATTAATACAGAAATAAATAAATAACTCAATAACTCTCGCTCAGAGACACGGGCAGTGACTGAGACTTGAGCTCTTCACCGTGAAGCAGCCGCTCAGTGACTTTGTAGAACAGTGGAAACAGTGAAAACACAGAGTTTCTCTGGTCACATCTGCTCAGAGATCAGCGGCTTCATGATCAGAGCAGAGGCGGCAGGTGGTTTGTACCGAGCTGGAGTTTCTGTTTCCTCCTCCTCCCTCTGGTCGCTCCTTGTGCTCAGTAGAACACGAGACGTGACGCTCACAGTCAGGACTACTGACACCTAAATCATCCCAATAAAAAATAACCTTAACTAACCCTCTGAACTTGAACTAGTTAATTTTAAGTGTGAACTGGCTCAACGCTGCAAACAGCTACTGGACACCAGCATTGAGAGGCAGAAGTAGTAGGGCTGGATCAAAACATGACATTTCTTTTGGTATTAACATATTTATTTATTTATTTCTGTATTAATTAATTTATTTCCTTTTCTATTTATTTCTGTATTTATTTATACATTTGTTTATTTATTTATTTTTACTAAAGTCATGTATGGTCCTCCATAGCTTTAAACTGGATGAAGCCAAATATAAATGAGGATTTGGTTTTAATAGAAAAGAGCGAAGATAATGAGAAAATGTTCAATCTAGATTGAATGTTAACTACACTGTGATGCTCTATACTGTAGAAATGTCTCATGATAATACTGATACATTTTTAGATGAGACCTAATAAATAGATTGTAAATAAGTTTTTTCTTTGTTCCAAAATGTGACCTCTAAGGTAAAGCCAGTGAGGACCTTCACTGGGTGTGAGTACCTCCACTGTTGGTTGTTTGCTTGGCAGGTGACTGGTCGGTGTGTTGAACGACCAACGGGCCTGAGCTCTGAGGTTTATCCTCCTGTGGGGGGCAAGGGGGCCGGACGCCCTCCGGCCAGGGGTAGCAGATGAGGTTGGCGATGTGTTTGAGGATAATCACCCTCACCCAGTTTGGAACCTCTTGATATTTCTTGGAGTTGTTGTGCAGGACATTGGTAATGATGACCGTCTCCAGCAGACTGATGACCATGAGGGCCAGACACACTGAGAAATAGATGCCTACAGAAGATAGAGGGACAGAAGAGTTGCTTGAATGCATAATTTCTAAAATATGATCCATAAAGTAACACAATTATTCCTTTTTTCCAAAAACCCAAACTCTTTCTGTCATTGCTTGGGTCATGGACATTTCTGGGAGGTAAAATGTTTGATATTGACTGAAAATGATTTTTAATTAACACCGTAGATTATCATGATGATAACAACGGTGACACCTGTGTGACATCATTTTTGTTTCAGGAAACAACACCACCACAGCGCCTTGACCTCTGACCTATGAGGGGCGTGCCGTTGGCTGTGCTGGGCAGCAGGTCGTTCATGATGAGCAGGAAGACGGTGTAGCCCAGGATGAGGGTCATCTTGAAGGAGGCGCGGTCCACGCTGTGGGGGGGCAGGTAGAAGGACAGGATGTCGATGAGCATGAGGAAGGAGCTGGGGATGAGCAGGTTGACCACGTAGAGGACTGGGCGCCGCTTGATGACCACCTAGAGTCAAAGACAGGTTTGTTCACTTCAGATGCATCTCTGTGGATGTGTATAAAATATAACGTATATAACAACTTTATTAACACATTTTTAGCCAAATGTAAATTTAGAACAACATTAACATTAATTTACAGTCATTTTCTGTTAAGTTCAATATTCACAAATTTCATGCTCGGTTTTTGGTCTGTTTGTTGTCGGCCTGTAGGTTTTACGGTCGATGTATTTACAGATTCAAGCACAGTAAACAACATGCTAACTAATCTCCGGTCACCCAGAAGGTGATGATGTCCCACTCGTCGATCCCAAACTGGAGGATGGACGTCTCTCCCAGTATGTCCACCAGCTCCCATTCTCCGCTGGCTTCCAGGTAACGCTTGGAGTTTACAGATATCTCCTCGAAGGTCAGTGCTGGACTGAGCCTCACATCTCGTACTGTGAAAAGTGAAAAGACATTAAGAGAGAGAAAACGGTAGTTAAAAGTTAGCTTAATGCTAAGTTTCCATGATTTTACATAGCGATTAGTTGTTTTTTCTTCTTTTTGTTCTTATTTATTTTCTATTCCCTGACCCACATTTTCAGACCCATTGCTGCACCAGCTTTGTGTCTCAGTGCAGGCTATGACTCGATAACTTGTTTGTGCGATTGTGTATTTGTCAAGGAGCCATTTCTTACTGGTGTGCATGTAGGAGCCAAACGTGAATGTGCAGTTCTGCACGTCGAAGGGAAAACTGAAGATCTCCAGGTTGCAGGCCGAGACGAGTCGCAGCATCCGGTCCCAGCCGATGTGACCCGTGTGGTTGACGTAGACGTATGGACACGCTTGGGAGACGTCATCATCCACACTTTTGGGGGGGGGGGGTTGGAGGAATCAGGATGAAGTACAAGAGAATAGTAAAAGAAATCTGCTTTCTGTGAAACAGCTCAATGAAACTTACAATTCATACACGATGATGTCAGGAGACCAAAGCTCCTTCACGGGGAGGGAAATCCTAGTGACGCCATCACACTCCTCAGGGTCCCAGACCAGGAACTCATGCTGCCAGTACTGCAGTGAAACAAAGTCCAACATCAAATATGATTTGATCTTACATTATTATGTCTCTCACTGATTCTTACCAGTCTGAGCCACAGGAAAGTAGTGAGAATCTGGGTCTTCTCGTTCTGAAATCACAGTAAACAGAAGGTAAAACTAAAGTGAAGCCGACTGCTTTCTCTTTAAGGTCAGAATTACTCTAAGTCAAAAACTGTTTACACACAATAAATCTAATTGAAATTTCACTTCAGCAAACATCTGGCTGACATTCTCTCTGTCAACCACTGCACAGGTTCTCTCAGCGCATTCTTATTCTGGATTTAAGAGGTACTTTTCTTTAAAGATCACTTTAAATGACAGTCTCACCACTCCCAGGACAGCGTAGAGGGTGAAGGAGATGTTGGTAATGGTGGGATTGCTGAGGTTCACTGCTGGCCTGAAGGACTTCAGGTCAAACACAGCCTGCATGGACTCCAAGGTCGGACCACTGTGACCTTCTTTACACGTCAGTTTACTGAGACACAGAGACGCTGACGAGAGAAGAGGACGGACGTTTTTCCAATAAACTTTGACGGCTGCTACGCTCATATCTAAACTGCAGCTTTACAGTTTCTCACCAATTATTTCACAGATGTGCTAATAAGCAAATCATTTGCATTTAAAGATCTAAAATGCATTTCCAGGTAAAAATACACAAAACTATGGTAGCATTTCCCTTAAATCACTAAAGACTCACAGAACCTTCCACAATTATAGGAAACATAACAAAATGAGCTTTGCATAATAGATTTTGATATTAAATGGCCCAAGGAAATACTGTTTGATATTAGACAGGTCACAGTGGCATCCTATAATTCCTCAACATAACATAATATGACTTGCTGTGTTTATAAGTTGAATGATAAATAGCTAAATGTGGCAGATGCTAACGTTTTTTCTTCTCCACCAGCGAAGATAAGTCTGTATTAATCCACTGTGAGAATAATTTTCACTACATGAATTTAAACTGAAATAATTTAAATGGTGAGAATAAGCCACGTCTCAGCTGCAGAGCTAAATGTGCTTTGGTTTTCGGAAAAATTGGACACACACGTGACTCCAATCGATAAAGTAGTGAACAACATAAGTAGATGGTCATTACCTGATATTACGAGTAAACCTGAGACGATGGCGATGCTCTTCAGAGAGGAACTCATCCTGGATGATTCTGAGAGATCAAATCAGCTCCAGAAACGTCAACCTTCACATGAATAAGGCAAAGTGGACTCCTGCTGACGGTGAACATGCACACATTGTTTGTGCAACTTAACGGAAGACTAGTTCTCTGGAGACTTAACCACAACCTCCATCCCCCCCCCCCCCCCCCCGCCAGCAGACAAGATCTCATACAAAAAAAAATTCTGCATCTAAATATTCCATAATTTAGATTATTTCTGCCCCCACAACCTGAGCAAAACAACACAATCAACGCAGATTGTTCTCCCACAAAGCTGCAGTAACAAATAATTGTTATATGTCCATTTATTAAATGATAGCTATACAGAATTTCCTCAAATTAAAAGATGTGATATTTATGTATTTATGCCTCAAATGCTTTGACCTCAGACTGCTGTGGGTACCAGGAGGACCCAGACAAAATGAACAAATGAAAGAAGTCCTAAAACATTTCATCCGTAAATGGAGATACAAAACACACAACACACAGATGGATCATGAACTCACACAGTTAAACGTGGAGCTTGTTATTCCACACCTTCAGTAACCACTCAGCCATTTTATTTTTCAACACCTCCACCTCTGGGGGATAAAATCTGTTCCATGGTTCCATGTACTTATTAATGGTTTTATGCCTTTTTAGAAATCTTCAATGATTCACTGTTACAAACTCGCTGTTGAGGAGAGAAAGAGAATCAACATGAACCTACGGTTTTTGGTCAAATTTGATAATTCATGTTTAGGATTGAACTTTAACTTTATCTTTAAAACAGAAACAGGGAGCACTACAAAGGAGTCTTAACATCCTTAAATTAAACAAGAAAAAAAAACATAGGTGAACTGAAAGTCCCAATCACATAATTAAAAAAACCTTTAAAGAAAACCCCTGCTCCGATTGACTCCGAATATAAAATCAGGGGCTCTATCCAGCAAAATACCAGCATGTGTCTGGGCCTTGAGGGGATATATCATAGACCAGTGGTTCTCTACTGGTCTGGCTTAGGGACCCACCATCACCCCTTCCTGACGAGCCAAATCGAGGAAGATTTTCAACTTCTCAAATTGATTTGATGAAAAGATGGTGCAGTTTGAACCTGAGATAGTACAGAATATCACTAGCCTGGATGCCAGACAAATTTAGCCCCGCCCACAACATTTGAGGTCGGGAAGTTCGGTCTGGAGTCGCTCCATTGAGGAGAAATTATGCCCGACCGGGCCAATCAGATTGTCAGAGCGGGCTTTATACGATGATGGACAAATTCGTTTTCAACAAACATGCCTGCCGCTGGCGAGCTGAGATGTGTAGATGCTGCCATTGAGTCTGTTTAAGAAGACATCGACAGCGCATTCATTTTGAAAGAGGAACAGGGAACACGGAGGCGACTCCAAAGCACCGCGCTAATCCCTATCTCCCCGGCGCTTGGCTGTTCACACCGGACACTGAAGCGACGCTGAACCGCCGGGCAGCACTAATAATATCACCCGTTCATCCAGTAGATTAAAAGCATATACTTACTTGTTGCTCCAACATTAAGCAACAGCGTCCCAACATTTGTCTTTCTTGGTGTTGTCTTTATACAACATGTTCCGAGGATCATACAACTCACTGTACTTCTCCACTTCAATTATTAATTTAATGTCATCCATGTTGAAGAACTTCGCTGTTTGCTCCGTTAAATGTCGGGTGTCGGGGGTAAATTACGTATTCTCCACTCAAGCCCATGTGGAGAACGTAGCCCCCTCTCTCTCTCTCTTTTTATCTGTATCACTGATTGTGTGGCTGTAGTGGATGGGCAGAGGGGGACATTTAATAATGTCAATGGTCAAATTAAAACTCCAGGACAACAGAAGGGGACTTCAAAGTATGGGATGCATATTTGATCATTTATATCATTAGTAAATAACTCACAATTCGTTGCTTAACATACGTCACATACTACGTTGCTCTGATTGGTTGTAGGTCTATCCAATTGAGCGAAGAGGAATTTTATTTCCTGGTCAGTTGAAACACGCCCCATAATCACAGCCCAATGGAGCGGTCTCAGACTCACATTCTGACTAGACTTGTGAGTCTGACAACGTCAGGCTAGAATATCACAGGATGCCAACACAAAAAAACATGTTTAATGATAATCCAAGACGACCAGCAGGTGGCGATAATAGAAAGGGAAATATTCCCTTACACACTCAATTAGCTGCATTTTACTACATTTACTAATGAGTCAGTTTTGTAACATTTTCCTCAATACAGTCTAGAAATTATGTTTATGATTGAGTGATTTCTTTATGAAGATGATGGAGAAGAAGGTTCCTGTCCGTGAGAGAGCTTCCATTCAGACAAGAGAGGCAATGATTCTCAGTTGAGTTTAATCAACAGGTAAAGAAATGTTTATAGTTCACCAGAGTTCACCAGAATAACACAAACAACACATTAGACACAGCTCATGAGATATCATAGACCTGTTTCTTTCCCTAAATAGACATCGAACACAACAAAAGTATTAAGGTTTAACAGAAGAAGGCATCTAGAGGTGAATGTGTCCGGGGACCATGACTTTCTCTTAAAATGCACCGTTAGCTAATTTCTCATGGGGTGTAACATGTAAGCAATGAGGATTACTATCTCACTATAGATATTCATTTCATTTCTTTAAATTTAGACTCTGAAAAGCAGTGAATTGGTCCCAGGCCTTGTCCGGTCAAGTCTGGTTGATCCAGATGCACCACATGGTGATGATGACAATGAAGTAGCAGGATATGAGCAGCAGATAGATGCGGAAGAGCAGGAAGTCGAGGACATATCCCACGTGGCACCACTGGTCATGCAGCTCGCCCTCCTTCTTCAGCGACGCGAGGTGGGCGCGGAGGTCGGCCAGGAACTGACAGATCTGCTGCAGCTCAGTCAGAGCGACTGTAACAGGCAGGGCAACAGAAATCAGCCGCTTAACACGATGCACGGTCTGGAATCAGGACCGGAGACATGATACAGCCACTGGCTGGACATACAGTATATAACATCTGATAATTAAGATGAAAAATTATAAAAACACACCAACACAATATACAACAAATTACAAAATCTTAAACCAGAATTCAGATTAATCTAAATCCATAGATAACGTCAGTGAGCTTAGGTTTTCTGTGTTTCCCTCTTTCTTAACAAAACAAGCTAATTCTGAAACATGGTTGAGACATTCATCCACTAATAAAATATTGATAAAGGTTTAGTGAGGTCAAATATTTGGTCTCATAAACACATTGCTTTTATAGGTTATGATGTAGCTTGATGCTACGGTGACTGTTTAGCTGTTTGCTTTGGATTGGACAGATGTTTGCCGGCTGAGACGTCCCTAAGCCGTAGCAGAAACCAGCTCATTATTATGAATGTGGAGCTTGAGTGGATTTGCAAATAAGATGGTGTAAGGTGGAGGCTGCTTTAAACTGGATGAAGCCAAATATAAATGAGGATTTGGTTTTAATAGAAAAGAGTGAAGATAATGAGAAAATGTTCAATCTAGATTGAATGTTAACTACACTGTGATTCTCCATACTGTAGAAATGTCTCATGATAATACTGATACATTTTTAGATGAGACCTAATAAATAGATTGTAAATAAGTTTTTTCTTTGTTCCAAAATGTGACCTCTAAGGTAAAGCCAGTGAGGACCTTCACTGGGTGGGAGTACCTCCACTGTTGGTTGTTTGCTTGGCAGGTGACTGGTCGGTGTGTTGAACGACCAACGGGCCTGAGCTCTGAGGTTTATCCTCCTGTGGGGGGGAAGGGGGCCGGACGCCCTCCGGCCAGGGGTAGCAGATGAGGTTGGCGATGTGTTTGAGGATAATCACCCTCACCCAGTTTGGAACCTCTTGATATTTCTTGGAGTTGTTGTGCAGGACATTGGTAATGATGACCGTCTCCAGCAGACTGATGACCATGAGGGCCAGACACACTGAGAAATAGATGCCTACAGAAGATAGAGGGACAGAAGAGTTGCTTGAATGCATAATTTCTAAAATATGATCCATAAAGTAACACAATTATTATTTTTCTCCCAAAACCCAAACTCTTTCTGTCATTGCTTGGGTCATGGGAATTTCTGGGAGGTAAAATGTTTGATATTGACTGAAAAATGATTTTTAATTAACACCGTGGATGTTAACAACAGTGAAACCTGTGACCTACACTACGTAAGCTTTCAGGGTACATCAACACCACAGCGCCTTGACCTCTGACCTATGATGGGCGTGCCGTTGGCTGTGCTGGGCAGCAGGTCATTCATGATGAGCAGGAAGACGGTGTAGCCCAGGATGAGGGTCATCTTGAAGGAGGCGCGGTCCACGCTGTGGGGGGGCAGGTAGAAGGACAGGATGTCGATGAGCATGAGGAAGGAGCTGGGGATGAGCAGGTTGACCACGTAGAGGACTGGGCGCCGCTTGATGACCACCTAGAGTCAAAGACAGGTTTGTTCACTTCAAATGCATCTCTGTGGATGTGTAAAAAATATAACGTATATAACAACTTTATTAACACATTTTTAGCCAAATGTAAATTTAGAACAACATTAACATTAATTTACAGTCATTTTCTGTTAAGTTCAATATTCACAATTTTTATGCTCAGTTTTTGGTCTCAGCCAACTCATAAGGGAACATTTAAACTTTTATGCTTTTAAAATCTCCACTGTGTTCACCAGTTAATTTCTAACTGTGGCTGGCTGTGGTCGGCCTATAGGTTTTACAGTTGATATATTTACAGATTCAAGCACATTAAACAACATGCTAACTAATCTCCGGTCACCCAGAAGGTGATGATGTCCCACTCGTCGATCCCAAACTGGAGGATGGACGTCTCTCCCAGTATGTCCACCAGCTCCCATTCTCCGCTGGCTTCCAGGTAACGCTTGGAGTTTACAGATATCTCCTCGAAGGTCAGTGCTGGACTGAGCCTCACATCTCGTACTGTGAAAAGTGAAAAGACATTAAGGGAGAGGAAGCATACGCAAACGGTAGTTAAAAGTTACCTTAATGCCAAGCGTCCCTGATTTTACATGGCGTCTTTTTGTGTGTATTTATTTTGTATTCCTTGACCCACATGGCTGCACCAGCTTTGGGTCCGTTGTGTCTCAGTGCAGGCTATGACTCGATAACTTGTTTTTGCGATTGTGTATTTGTCATGCAGCCTTTTCTTACTGGTGTGCATGTAGGAGCCAAACGTGAATGTGCAGTTCTGCACGTCGAAGGGAAAACTGAAGATCTCCAGGTTGCAGGCCGAGACGAGTCGCAGCATCCTGTCCCAGCGGATGTGACCCGTGTGGTTGACGTAGACGTATGGACACGCTTGGGAGACGTCATCATCCACACTTTTGGGGGGGGGGGGGTTGGAGGTGGAGGAATCAGGATGAAGTACAAGAAAAGAGCAAAAGAAATCTGCTTTCTGCGAAACAGCTCAATGAAACTTACAATTCATACACGATGATGTCAGGAGACCAAAGCTCCTTCACGGGGAGGGAAATCCTAGTGACGCCATCACACTCCTCAGGGTCCCAGACCAGGAACTCATGCAGCCAGTACTGCAGTGAAACAAAGTCCAATATCAAATATGATTTGATCTTTCATCATTATGTCTCTCCATGATTCTTACCAGTCTGAGCCACAGGAAAGTAGTGAGAATCTGGGTCTTCTCGTTCTGAAATCACAGTAAACAGAAGGTAAAACTAAAGTGAAGCCGACTGCTTTCTCTTTAAGGTCAGAATTACTCTAAGTCAAAAACTGTTTACACACAATAAATCTAATTGAAATTTCACTTCAGCAAACATCTGGCTGACATTCTCTCTGTCAACTACTGCACAGGTTCTCTCAGGATTTAAGAGGTACTTTTCTTTAAAGATCACTTTAAATGACAGTCTCACCACTCCCAGGACAGCGTAGAGGGTGAAGGAGATGTTGGTAATGGTGGGATTGCTGAGGTTCACTGCTGGCCTGAAGGAATTCAGGTCTAACACAGCCTGCATGGACTCCAGGGTCGGACCACTGTGACCTTCTTTACACGTCAGTTTACTGAGACACAGAGACGCTGACGAGAGAAGAGGACGGACGTTTTTCCAATAAACTCTGACGGCTGCTACGCTCATATCTAAACTGCAGCTTTACAGTTTCTCACCAATTATTAAAGAAATGTGCTAATAAGCAAATAATATCCATTTAAAGATGTAAAGGTTAAAATACAACTATAAACACTATGGTAGCATTTTCATTAAAACACTAATAACTCACATATCAGAACAAAATCTGACACAATTATAGGAAGCATAACAAAATGAGCTTTGCATAATAGATTTTGATATTAAATGGCCCAAGGAAATACTGTTTGATATTAGACAGGTCACAGTGGCATCCTATAATTCCTCAACATAACATAGTATGAGTTGCTGTGTATATAAGTTGAAAGATAAATAGCAAAATGTGGCAGATGCTAACTTTTTGTTCTCCTCCAGCAGTAAAAACAACGTCTGAAACAATCTGGATAAATCACTACATGAATTTAAACTGAAATAATTTAAATGAGGAGAACAAGCCACGTCTCACCTGCAGAGCTAAATGTGCTTCGCTTTGGAAAAAGTTGACACACACGTAACTCCAATCGATAAAGTAGTGAACATAAGTAGATGGTCATTACCTGATATTACGAGTAAAACTGAGATGATGCCGATGCTCTTCAGAGAGGAACCCATGCTGGAGGTTTCTGAGAGAACAAATCAGCTCCAGAAACGTCGACCTACACATGAATAAGGCAAAGTGGACTCCTGCTGACGGTGAACATGCACACATTGTTTGTGCAACTTAACGGAAGATTAGTTCTCTGGAGACTTAACCACAACCTCCATCCCCCTCACCATCCCAGCAAACAAGACAGTACAGAAACAAAACAAAAAAACTTTTTGCATCCAAATATTCCATAATTTAGATTATTTCTGCCCCCACAACCTGAGCAAAACAACACAATCACAGCAGACTGTTCTCCCACAAAATTGCAATAACAAATATAAGTTATATGTCCATTTATTAAATGATAGATATACAGAATTTCCTCAAATTAAAAGATGTGATATTCCTATATTTATGAATCAAATGCTTTGGCATCAGATTGCTGTGGGTACCAGGAGGACCCAGACAAATGAACAAAAATATAATTGAAAGAAGTCCTAAAACATTTCATCCATAAATTAAGATACAAAACACACAGATGGATCATGAACTCACACAGTTAAACGTGGAGCTTGTTGTTCCACACCTTCAGTAACCACTCAGCCATTTTATTTTTCAACACCTCCACCTCTGGGGGTTAAAATCTGCTCCATGGTTCAATGTACTTATTAATGGTTTTATGCCTTTTTATAAATCTGTGATTCACTGTTACAAACTCGCTGTTGTGGAGAGAAAGAGAATCAACATGAACCTACGGTTTTTGGTCAAATTTGATAATTCATGTTTAGGATTGAACCTTAACTTTATCTTTAAAACAGAAACAGGGAGCACTACAAAGGAGTCTTAACATCCTTAAATTAAACAAGAAAAAAAAACAGGTGAACTGAAAGTCCCAATCACATAATTAAAAAAACCTTTAAAGAAAACCCCTGCTCCGATTGACTCCGAATATAAAATCAGGGGCTCTATTCAGCAAAATACCAGCATGTGTCTGGGCCTTGAGGGGATATATCATAGACCAGTGGTTCTCAACTGGTCTGGCTTCGGGACCCACCATCACCCCTTCCTGACGAGCCGCGACCCAAATTGAGGAAGATTTTTTGAACTTCTCAAATTGATTTGATGAAAACATGGTGCAGTTTGAACCTGTGATAGTACAGAATATCACAGGATGCCAACACAAAAAAACAAGTTTAATGATAATCCAAGACAACCAGCAGGTGGCGATAATAGAGAGGGAAATATTCCCTTACACACTCAATTCGCTGCATTTTAATTAAAAACCTAAAAGTGCATCTTAAGCAAACAGTAAAACAACATGTTGCATTCACCGTGGGTTGTCGACGTATGACAGATAAGACCCAATCAGGAGGAGAGGACGTTTTTTTCTTTTTGGGGTCTCCAAAGCTCCAGGGTACTATGACACCAGGTGTAAGAGGTGCAAAAGCTATGCATTTAAAAATGTAAAATGATCAGTGTGACTGTAGCCTCAGCTGAATGGAAATCATCAACATCTTTTATTTGGGAGAAGTTTGGTTTTCTGCCTTTCAGGGTCACAAGTTTCCATCTCAATCGGTGGCAGCCAGCACAGGAGGATGAACATGGGCCCAAAAACAGGCTTCATTAATCACATTGCTGTCCACTCACTTTGTAAAGTTAAATGAACAAACAGCACAGCCTTTCTTATTTGAGCCTCACCTGGCACACTTTCCATCTGAATCACTTGGCCACCTGTCTACTTTGTCAAAACATCCCTATTGTACTTTTTGAGTAAAACGAGTTAAACAAGAATGTGTGAGTTTTCTGTGCCCCATTAGAATTTTCATCATATTGTTGTTTTACGTTAGTGTGTTTATTCTGGCATTTTGCCCCGACCAGTACAAAGATTTCTAGCCCACACCTCAACGTGTAATGAGCGTGAATCAGATCTTAAACTCGTAACAAACACAACACGAGATGACAAACAAGAGACGGCTTTCGTAAGGGAGTGGAGGCTTGCTTTATTAGTTTCGAAATTAATATTTTTTTTCTAAAATGGCGGACACATTATAACCGCATTACATATTGACATGAATAATAATGAATAACAATGAATAAAGGGGAAGAACTTGGTGTGTCTATACGCTTCATGAATATTGAAATCATCGATCAATGAAGCCTTCATTGCTTTTTCAGACATGAACTTTGGACAATGGCCGGAAAATTCGGTGCGAAGTTTATCTTTCACATATGAAGAACACAGCAGTGTATGTGTATGGCTCCTCTTTTTTATCCTGAGATATTTGCGTTATTTTGTATTTTACCACCATCTTGTGATGAAAATCATCAACATACCCGCTCACTTCTCCGGACTTGTCCAGGGTTCAATGCCTGTCTGAAAGTGGTTTATATTATAATTTCTTTATCAGAGAGTGTGTGGAAGTAGCAACAACTTTACAAACAAAAGAGAAAAGAATAAATGGAACCTGAAATTATACAAACATGGTTCATCAGCTGGAAGAGAACGAGTGGGACAAGAGAACAAGAATGATAGAAACCTGAAATGACACGTTACAGATCAAGATGGATTTCACAAACGTCTCAGTCTTACGGACCTACTGATGGGAAAAGCAAAGCAAAGAGAACTGGTGTTGCTTCACTGACAGTGCAGAAAAAACAAATGAGGGGATTAACAAGCGCTCTCAGATATTTGTTTCTGAAGAAAGAGATCATTTAAAGAATAAAAAGTAAATAAATTATTAAAATGAATAATGAAGGGAGGACAGATCAAGTGAGGTGTCATGTCACATTCAATTATTTCAAATAGAATTGTTTAACTGGTCTTTACATTTTCCTCTATCTACCTTGAAAACAATTAACAGGGTAAATAATGTGACCCTGCATCTAAATTAGGGGTCGTACGTCCGCGCCCACATGATGATGATGGTGATGAAGCTGACTGATATGAAGAGGACGTACAGGCAAAATACCAGCATGTGTCTGGGCCTTGAGAGGACATAACATAGACGAGTGGTTCTCAACTGGTCTGGCTTCGGGACCCACCATCACCCCTTCCTGACGAGCCGCGACCCAAATTGAGGAAGATTTTCAACTTCTCAAATTGATTTGATGAAAAGATGGTGCAGTTTGAACCTGTGATAGTACAGAATATCACAGGATGCCAACACAAAAAACAAGTTTAATGATAATCCAAGACGACCAGCAGGTGGCGATAATAGAGAGGGAAATATTCCCTTTCACACTCAATTAGCTGCATTTTGATTAAAAACCTAAAAGTGCATCTTAAGCAAACAGTAAAACAACATGTTGCATTCACCGGTGGTTGTCGACGTATGACAGATAAGACCCAATCAGGAGGAGAGGACGTTTTTTTCTTTTTGGGGTCTCCAAAGCTCCAGGGTACTATGACACCAGGTGTAAGAGGTGCAAAAGTTATGCATTTAAAAATGTAAAATGATCAGTGTGACTGTAGCCTCAGCTGAATGGAAATCATCAACATCTTTTATTTGGGAGAAGTTTGGTTTTCTGCCTTTCAGGGTCACAAGTTTCCATCTCAATCGGTGGCAGCCAGCACAGGAGGATGAACATGGGCCCAAAAACAGGCTTCATTAATCACATGGCTGTCCACTCACTTTGTAAAGTTAAATGAACAAACAGCACAGCCTTTCTTATTTGAGCCTCACCTGGCACACTTTCCATCTGAATCACTTGGCCACCTGTCTACTTTGTCAAAACATCCCTATTGTACTTTTTGAGTAAAACGAGTTAAACAAGACTGTGTGAGTTTTCTGTGCCCCATTAGAATTTTCATCATATTGTTGTTTTACGTTAGTGTGTTTATTCTGGCATTTTGCCCCGACCAGTACAAAGATTTCTAGCCCACACCTCAACGTGGAATAAGCGTGAATCAGATCTTAAACTCGTAACAAACACAACACGAGATGACAAACAAGAGACGGCTTTCGTAAGGGAGTGGAGGCTTGCTTTATTAGTTTCGAAATTAATATTTTTTTTCTAAAATGGCGGACACATTATAACCGCATTACATATTGACATGAATAATAATGAATAACAATGAATAAAGGGGAAGAACTTGGTGTGTCTATACGCTTCATGAATATTGAAATCATCGATCAATGAAGCCTTCATTGCTTTTTCAGACATGAACTTTGGACAATGGCCGGAAAATTCGGTGCGAAGTTTATCTTTCACATATGAAGAACACAGCAGTGTATGTGTATGGCTCCTCTTTTTTATCCTGAGATATTTGCGTTATTTTGTATTTTACCACCATCTTGTGATGAAAATCATCAACATACCCGCTCACTTCTCCGGACTTGTCCAGGGTTCAATGCCTGTCTGAAAGTGGTTTATATTATAATTTCTTTATCAGAGAGTGTGTGGAAGTAGCAACAACTTTACAAACAAAAGAGAAAAGAATAAATGGAACCTGAAATTATACAAACATGGTTCATCAGCTGGAAGAGAACGAGTGGGACAAGAGAACAAGAATGATAGAAACCTGAAATGACACGTTACAGATCAAGATGGATTTCACAAACGTCTCAGTCTTACGGACCTACTGATGGGAAAAGCAAAGCAAAGAGAACTGGTGTTGCTTCACTGACAGTGCAGAAAAAACAAATGAGGGGATTAACAAGCGCTCTCAGATATTTGTTTCTGAAGAAAGAGATCATTTAAAGAATAAAAAGTAAATAAATTATTAAAATGAATAATGAAGGGAGGACAGATCAAGTGAGGTGTCATGTCACATTCAATTATTTCAAATAGAATTGTTTAACTGGTCTTTACATTTTCCTCTATCTACCTTGAAAACAATTAACAGGGTAAATAATGTGACCCTGCATCTAAATCAGGGGTCGTACGTCCGCGCCCACATGATGATGATGGTGATGAAGCTGACTGATATGAAGAGGACGTACAGGCAAAATACCAGCATGTGTCTGGGCCTTGAGAGGATATAACATAGACCAGTGGTTCTCAACTGGTCTGGCTTCGGGACCCACCATCACCCCTTCCTGACGAGCCGCGACCCAAATTGAGGAAGATTTTCAACTTCTCAAATTGATTTGATGAAAAGATGGTGCAGTTTGAACCTGTGATAGTACAGAATATCACAGGATGCCAACACAAAAAAACAAGATTAATGATAATCCAAGACGACCAGCAGGTGGCGATAATAGAGAGGGAAATATTCCCTTACACACTCAATTAGCTGCATTTTAATTAAAAACCTAAAAGTGCAGCTTAAGCAAACAGTAAAGCAACATGTTGCATTCACCGTGGGTTGTCGACGTATGACAGATAAGACCCATTCAGGAGGAGAGGACGTTTTTTTCTTTTTGGGGGCTCCATTTTTTATGCATTTAAAAATGTAAAATAATCAGTGTGACTGTAGCCTCAGCTGAATGGAAATCCTCAACATCTTTTATTTTTTTTAGTTTGGTTTTCTGCCTTTCAGGGTCACAAGTTTCCATCTCAATCGGTGGCAGCCAGCACAGGAGGATGAACATGGGCCCAAAAACAGGTTTCATTAATCACATGGCTGTACACTCACTTTCTAAAGTTAAATGAACAAACAGCACAGCCTTTCTTATTTGAGCCTCACCTGGCACACTTTCCATCTGAATCACTTGGCCACCTGTCTACTTTGTCAAAACATCCCTATTGTACTTTTTGAGTAAAACGAGTTAAACAAGAATGTGTGAGTTTTCTGTGCCCCATTAGAATGTTCATCATATTGTTTTACGTTAGTGTGTTTATTCTGGCATTTTGCCCCGACCAGTACAAAGATTTCTAGCCCACACCTCAACGTGGAATAAGCGTGAATCAGATCTTAAACTCGTAACAAACACAACACGAGATGACAAACAAGAGACGGCTTTCGTAAGGGAGTGGCGGCTTGTTTTATTAGTTTCGAAATGAATATTTTTTTTCTAAAATGGTGGACACATTATGACCGCATTACATATTGACATGAATAATAATGAATAACAATGAATAAAGGGGAAGAACTTAAACAATTTATATCTTCTGGTGTGTCTATACGCTTCATGAATATTGAAATCATCGATCAATGAAGCCTTCGTTGCTTTTTCAGACATGAACTTTGGACAATGGCCGGAAAATTCGGTGCGAAGTTTATCTTTCACATATGAAGATGTATGGCTCCTCTTTTTTAACCTGAGATATTTGTGTTCTTTTGTATTTTACAACCATCTTGTGATGAAAATCATCAACATACCCGCTCACTTCTCCGGACTTGTCCAGGGTTCAATGCCTGTCTGAAAGTGGCTTATATTATAATTTCTTTATCAGAGAGTGTGTGGAAGTAGCAACAACTTTACAAACAAAAGAGAAAAGAATAAATGGAACCTGAAATTATACAAACATGGTTCATCAGCTGGAAGAGAACGAGTGGGACAAGAGAACAAGAATGATAGAAACCTGAAATGACACGTTACAGATCAAGATGGATTTCACAAACGTCTCAGTCTTACGGACCTACTGATGGGAAAAGAAAAGCAAAGAGAACTGGTGTTGCTTCACTGACAGTGCAGAAAAAACAAATGAGGGGATTAACAAGCGCTCTCAGATATTTGTTTCTGAAGAAAGAGATCATTTAAAGAATAAAAAGTAAATAAATTATTAAAATGAATAATGAAGGGAGGACAGATCAAGTGAGGTGTCATGTCACATTCAATTATTTCAAATAGAATTGTTTAACTGGTCTTTACATTTTCCTCTATCTACCTTGAAAACAATTAACAGGGTAAATAATGTGACCCTGCATCTAAATCAGGGGTCGTACGTCCGCGCCCACATGATGATGATGGTGATGAAGCTGACTGATATGAAGAGGACGTACAGGCCGAACAGCAGGCGGTCTATGATGAAACCCACCTGGATCCAATCCTCTGAACTCTGGCTCCCACCCAGATGCTGCTCCACCTGGAGGCGGAGACCCTGGAGCTCCTTACCCAGGCTCCTCAGCTCGTCCAGGGCCTGGTCCTTATTCAGAGGTCCTTTCTGCTCTGGAGCCTCGCTGTCCTTTTCCCCCACAGAGGAAACCTTCATTTCTGTTGCAGAGGGGACACAGGAAGAGGAGAGGGCAAATCTGACTATTTACTCTGACTTGACTACTTCTGCAAAGCAGGAAATGTTAACGTGTGTAAAATCAGATCTCAGGTCGGACCGGTTACCATGTGCTGAAGGGTTTTGGATCACTGTGACGTCTTGTAGATCTCGGGACTTTGGAGGAAGTCGCACCAGTCGGCCCAGGATATGGAGAACAAGGACTCTGATCCAGTGAGGGACTGCAGAGTAATGAGTGGAGCCGCACAGCAGGTTGGTGATCAGGATAGTCTCCAGCAGACTGGCCACCATCAGACCCAGGCACAGAGACAGGAACACATCTGGGAGAACAATGTGTGGGAGTTAGTGGCATCTAGTGGTGAAGTTGTCAGACAAATCACGTTCAAATGTTTATTGCCAAAGTAGAACAGGTTCGTTTTTGGCGTCTAGGCTCCGACTTAGTCACTCCCCCCCGGTATGATAACATAGATATGATGGGAGTGAGGAGCAAATATTTGCAACCCCCCCGTCGGGGCCTACAGGTGGATACTGGGGCGTAAGCAACTGGCAGCAATACTGACGCAGCAGCAGGGCAAGCAAAGGGAGTCATGGGAAATCTTCTCTGCTTAAAAAGACAGCGTGATAAAGTGGGTGTGTATTAAAGATGATTGTGGAGGGTGAGGTATGTCACTTGGTGTATGTCACATGATTGGAGCGTGCGGCTACCAACAACAAGAGATAAATATAAGTGAAAGCCTTTTCCACTGACTCATGAGAGGTATGGTGTTTCCTGTGACGGGCAGCAGGTCGTTCATGATGAGCAGGAAGACGGTGTAGCCCAGGATGAGGGTCATCTTGAAGGAGGAGCGGTCCACAGCCTGAGGAGGCAGCAGGAAGCTGAAGAGGTCCACCGTGATGAGGAAGCAGCTGGGGATCAGCAGGTTCACCACGTACAGGGTGGCCCGACGCCTCAGGGACACCTGCAGCAGAGTTCATACATTGTCGAAGTCAAGATGAGATGTATAGATGTAATGCATTGGATAGATAAAAACAAAATGTGTGTGTGTGTCTGTATGTGTATGGATGTGAGTGAGTGAGTGTGTGTATGCAAATTTGCAAGAGCAGTAGTACAAATAAATGATTCATTGAGGAAGTAAAAAAAAAGTGTAACATTTACAAAAATAGTTATATACAATTCAGTAAAATAATATTTAGAACGTTTGAGTTTAACATAAGTTTACATTAAAACACAGATTTAATATTTAAACATCCCGTTCAATAACTATACTTTAACTTTTTTAGGTATATTTTAGTGCATATTTTTTGTATGATATTCCTGCATAATCAGTGTGTAAAACTGTCAGTTCACATTATTCTCTGTGTCTTGCTAGTTTTTTTATTCAACCATTACCCTCTAATTCTTTACATCCCCTGTATCATCCTCTTAGCTTTCCTGCTGTTTCAATACATAACACAACACAAGAGTGCATATTACAGTAGCAATAAGTGTAGTGTAGGATTTCCTTACATAGAAACGAAGCTCCTCATAAAAGTCATCATGGTCAGCATCAAAAACAAATTTCTCCACTGTGATTCCAATCAGTTCCCACTCGCCCATAGTCGTCATAAATTCTTTCGACATTTCAAATATTTCCCCTGCAGGCCCTGGGAGGCCAATCTGTATAGAAGACTCTGAGAGGAAAGATATAATACAGTCAAAGCTTTGTCAGATCAGATCTACTTCTATTAAATTTGATACTTTATTGAAACTATACAGTTGCCCCCTAAAACCCTTACTGAGGTACACGTAGGAGTTGAAGCTTAAGCTGCAGTTCTGGACGTCGAACGGGAACATGTAGATGTTCAGTCTGCAGGAGCTGACCACTCTGACAGGTAGTTGATCCATAATAGAGCCGTCATAATACACATAGGTGTATGGAGTGAATGGAGCTGAGTTTTTCTCCATACTACAGAAAAAAAAGATATTAAACACAGTCAATTTCACTGATTTTATGATTTCTCATAAAACTTGTATCTCTTACAGTCCCTCCAGTTCAACTAGGAAAATAATTATTCATGTGTAAAAGTCGAGCTTTCGTAAGTTGAGGAAGTTTGTTGATTTATAACAGACTTTCTTACTGTGCAGATATAAGAACATTTTCAGGAGCTTATAATATATTTTTCAACAATTACAGTATTTTATAATCTGTTTATTGAGCAGCCTCAAAGGGTTAAGGATGCCTACATTTCAATGTACAGGTATTTGTGTTTAAAACTATATTATAGTGTGTTATAACCCATGAATTAAGTTTGCTCTCCATAGATGTTGAATGGGGGGGGGGGGGGCACTTCAGATAAGATAAGATGTTGATTTGTTTCGGTCAGAGACACAGAGTTAGCAGGTAGCATGTGGACATGGTGGAGGATTTAACAGGCAAAGAGCCTGACATTAGGGCCTAGAGGAGACCAGACGCTGAGCTAAAAGCAGAGCTACACTCATCAGGTGGACAGAAAAACAACCGAACAGAATGCCACTGTTGGCTGGCTTTGTAAATAGGCATCAGTTTGCTAAAATGATTGTGATTATGTACTGTAGTTAATAATTAAGAAGTTGTAGTTGTTAATAGCCTCACAAGTTTTTCTCAGCCAGCTATTGCTCAGACACATTTAATTACACTCTGTCCGCTGACACTGAGAGACAAAACCAAAAACTGGTTGAAAAAATAATTCATCCCAAAATAAAAAGCGATAGTGTTAATGTTATTTTGTTCTTTTTTTATTATTATTGATTACAAATCCTCTCCAAATCACCTTTTTTGTAGGAATTAATCAAAATCAGGCTTATTACATGTAAACATTTAACTGACATCTAAGGCTGTAGGGCTTTACATATTAGCTTGTACTTACAATTCATTAATGACCACATCTGGTACCCACAGTAGTTGTCTTGGGACTGTGATCGATGAAGTACCACACTGTTCTGGGTCCCACAAGATGAACTCGTTTGTCCAACTCTGCAACAGGAATCACACACATACATCAAGTACATTAATGGAACTTGAGCTCCCAGTGGATGTCTATATAGATATAGATATAGATATAGATATAGATATATATCTATATCTATATATATATAGATGTATATATATATATATATATAGTGTAGGTCTGAAGTTGTTGCCAAATTTGGACAGTCACATTTTATAATATAGTTTTACAACACTTGAAAACTTTATTTTGTCAAGAATAAGATACACTTTACATAATTTACTATATACTGACCTCTGCCTTTTTTCGAACATGAAGCAAGGTGATCAATTTGATCATTGCTTAGAAACTGAGAAATGAAGTACTTACTACAGTTTGCCAGATTAAAGTTGTCAAGATTTGGGCCTTTTCATCCTGGAAAAGAACAAATATTTACTTGTGGTCAATTCTCTTTAATGGAAAGTCACATTAGGTAATACAGACCTGGTGCGATGACTTTGTTAAGGTTGACAGAACCACAAACAGAATAACTGAAAGTTGTAAAACTCCAAAAGTATTATTATAAAGCTGACAAGCAATTGAACTTGGCCTCAGGCAGAATTGGTTGTGTTTTTTGTCGTGTCTCTTACCACCCCTAAAATGCCATACAGGATGAAGGAAATGTTGACATCGGTGATGGTTGTTATATTCCTGACGGGTCGAATGGCTCTCAGTTTGAAAACTGGTTTGAGAGCCTGCAGCAGGGAGGGTGCGTCCGGTTGAGAGCAGTTCATCATAAGGGAACTGCACTCGGCTGCAGAGGAAAAACCAAACAGTTTCCACAATGACCAAACACTGGGCAACTGTGGCTCCAGCAGAACCAAACACAGGTAAAATGAGGAATATTGATGAATAAATATGTCATGTTTCTCTTTACTGGATTTCACAAAGTGGCCTCTGTTTTCTGAACCACATGGGTTCCTCAATTCTTTTTTAATAATCAGTAACAAGCAGGAGCTCTATGTACATGTGACGATATGAGGTGAGCTGGACTTACCATTCATGAGAACAAAGATGAAGACGAATAGAAGCTTAGAAGGCTTGACTTTCCGCTGGCAGCACTAAAACATCAACACCGGGTCAAAAGCTGTTGTTAGTGTGTGTGGTTTCCTGGTGTTGAGAGCTGACCTGTCAAGTTGGCTTCACAGAGTTGAAATTTAATAGCTAGGATTATAAAGATACAGTTACTATTTTTATCGATGGTGTAATGGGACTTTATATCTTCAGTGTAAATGTTAGAGCTATTTTAAAAATGTTATGTTGCATGAAAAGGCCTGAATTCTACAGTCAATCCCAACATTAGGAAACCAGTGTTTAATATTCAGAGGTAAATTTTGTTTAAATATTGGAGTGCAGATGTAAAAAAGAAACTTCACTCATAAAACACATTTCTTGTTATCACAACCACACTAACTAGTTACTCTCCAAGTTTAAATATTTATTTAGAATTTTATTAATATAGATTTGGAATATAATGTTATTTTAAGTTGTGCACATATATACAACATGGCCTTGGGATACATTACAGAAGTACGTGGTAATTCACTGTACTTGGCATCTTTGTGCTGAATTAAGGAAGTTTTCATGTTTCAGCGATATTTTTTTCTTGACATTTTGTGGAATTGAGTCTTCACCTCCACCACAGCCAAAACCTTCAATGAATGAGAAGACCGACTGTGGGAAAATTATGTCCACATACTTTTGGCCATGTTGTGTAGCCTTTTTAACATATCAAATTGTTTGTCAATGAAACTGTAACGAAACAAGTGTTTGTGCTTTGATTGCGTCTCTTAAAAACAACATGATCTTAAGTAACTCACAATGTGTTCAAATTGTAGATACAAATTTGGCTAGTGTAATTTGAATGATAACTATAATGGTTCAATTCACAAGGGTTTAAGCGGTGGGTTACACATCATCAAAAACATTGCTTGGTTATTGCTTGTTTATTCGCTTTTTTAAACCAATCTACTAACTGTATATTTTTTATACATCTTCTTATTTAAGACTCCTTTTATTAAGAGTTTGTTAATATTTCTGATCATATTCTACATGAGCAAATGAAAGCCGTTACAAATCCTACACTATTTGATTACTTCATTTAGTTTTGGTGGAGTAAGTCATGGCAGATAACAATATTTTCTACTAATGTTAGCGTAGCTTAGCTTCTGCGCAGTGTGAGGATAGGTAAGGATTAGCAATACAAATTTTAAATGAACGAAAAGTAAATAAAATTATTGGAACACAATCAGTATGTTTGAAATAAATGTCAATCAAAAACTGAAAGAATTTTTTTCCAAGTACTTTTATTTTGCATACAGTGGTTCCCTCCATTTTAAAATTGCAAAAAGCAGACGAGCTATTTTAGTTTCTCACTACTGATACTATGAGCATTTGTTATACATTAACCATATAATAGACTGTATTTATTGCATAAATGAGAAAATGATCAGAAGCATTAAAACATTGTGATGAACTGATCAGAAACCGATTGAAACATTTGAATCACTATCACGCAAAATGGAGGATGTTAAAACAGAGGTCTACTGCTTGTATGAGTTCACCCAGATAATAATGATGGTAATGAAGCTGACTGATATGAAGAGGATGTAGAAGCCAAACAGCAGGCGGTCTATGGCAAAACCCACCTGGATCCACTCCTCGGAGCTCGATGTTCCACCAAGCTGCTGATCCACCTGGATCCGGAGAGCCTGGAGGTCCCTACCCAGGCTCCTCAGCTCCTGCACGGCCTTGTCCTCCACCAGTGGGCCCCTCTCGACTCGAGGCTCCTCCCTCTTTGCCACCACAGCACTTCGCTTTACGTCTGAAAAAAAGGATTGACTGTTATAATTTCATCCGGAAAATACTTTCACGACATTTACCACTTTGTTCCTTCTTTTTGAATTGACATCGCAGGGCAAAGAATAATGTTGACCATATTTTCTGTAATTCCGCATCATGAATATTTGTGTATTTGCCACTGTAAGAAAGCAGTAATTCAATACCTGAATCTTTAACCTTCTGTGGCAGGGGAACAAGACAGCCCAGCATTTGCAGGAAGAGCACTCGGATCCAGTGAGGGACTGGAGAGAAGTTTGCGGAGCCGCACAGTAGGTTGGCGATGAAGATAGTCTCCAGCAGACTGGCCACCATCAGAGCCAGGCAGAGAGAGAAGAAGACGTCTGATGCAGAAAGAGAAGAGAGTGTGTGTGAGGGATGTGAGGCCTGAACCAATGAGAAGCATCAGAAGGGCGCTGCTGTAAATACCCCAACCAGGCAATGCTAACTATTGTAATAATGCCATTTCATAATGATGAGGACAAATGGTTAACCTAAATAGGCTAGACAATTTGCCTCTAATGACATTGGTTGCAAAACTTAGGGCATTACTACACTAAATTATGTTTTTCAGACAATGCCATTGTAACATTATTCCGACCATATGATAAAAATATGCTTTAGGTTGTGTCCATACTCCTGACATAGTTTTATAACACGCCATATGAGGGTTAATAAACAGAGTTATCTTTGAATTAAGTTTTCCAAATCCTATTTTTTTTTATGCTGATCTTGACCTTTGACTGATCAGCTCTAAAAGTGAATAATTGGGGGGTACCCTACCAGGTAATAGTGTCGCCAAATTTGGTGAAAATCCATCTATTAAATACACACACACACAGACAAAAATAATTCCCTGCTTCTAGCTACAGTATGCTGGTGTGCAGGGTGATAGAATATTTACTTTATGTTCAGCAGGCGGACAGCTGCCGATGTCGGTCAAATATGTAAAAGTACTTCTACCCTTCTGCCTTCACCAGAAAATCACATGTAAATTATGTAAATGTTAATACATTCTGCCCACCGAATCAGTTTATGGCTAAGATGGAAATCCAGTTGTAACACTTGCCTGACGAGCCGCTCTAAACCTTCTAAGCTCTTTCGTGACGATCTGTGAACTAATGACCACAGATCCAATAATCTTCACCATCTACAGTGAGGGAGAAGTTCCAGCAGATTGGAGCTATCAACTTAATTCTTTCAATGAGTTAGCATTTGTGTAACGGTGCAAAGGGAGAAGGAAGAAGTACTGTTTTTACATCCTAGTCTAAACTTTCCTACACGTTAGTCAGATGGCTCACAGTATCCAATTAGCTCACAATTATATTTGAAAGGAACAAACCCTTGCTTTCAATTTCTGTCATATAACACTGCTACAAAACTGTTGTTTAATCTGAATGCTGCTGACTTATGAGAGGTATGGTGTTTCCTGTGGTGGGCAGCAGGTCGTTCATGATGAGCAGGAAGACGGTGTAGCCCAGGATGAGGGTCATCTTGAAGGCGGAGCGGTCCACAGTCTGAGGAGGCAGCAGGAAGCTGAAGAGGTCCACCGTGATGAGGAAGCAGCTGGGGATCAGCAGGTTCACCACGTACATGGTGGCCCGACGCCTCACTCTGATCTGCAAAGGGAAGACCGGAAATAAAAAACTAAGACACCCTCATCTTTTGCTCAGTTCAGTGTGGTTCTTATCGAATTATCAAAACTGTCTACTTTTACTTTGCTAAAAACTGAATATGGTAGAGAGAACTATATTGTAGTATCTGGCTGGCATCAGATATTTAAATGCGGGGGGGGGGGGGGGGTATTTAGTTTTCTACTGTCCCTTTTATTGTAAAGTACATAAAGCTACTGATTTTGTAAGATGAAGAAAAATATTGATTTTGTAAATATGGATGATGCACATAGAATTATCTGTCTCTGCTTGAAACTTTTAAATTAGCCAGATATTTGGAGAAATTATGTCAATTTATAGATTTCCATAAGTGATCATTTGGAATTTTTCTTTTGGTGTGTGTGTGTGTGTGTGTGTGTGTTTGTGTGGTTCTTCTGTTTTTCTTTTTTTCTTTTGTGTATGTATTACCAGAAGAGGATGTATGTGTCTGTCAATTAAGGTTGTCGTGTAATAACAATAAATGTATGTATGAATTTATGCAGTGAATTATTGTTGTCACACCCCAGTCCACTTATCTTTACTGTAGCTGTACATCTAGGGACTTGAATTGGATCGATGTCTGTAACGATGTTGTATCTACAGTCATTCACAAAGTGTACAATCAATCCACGTACATGAAATGCCAGCTCGTCAATAGGTACACCATTAGTAAAGTCTAGGGTATGTTTGGTGGAGGTGATTTCCAGCAGCTCCCATTCCCCCAGTGTGGTCATGACATTCTTGGAGTCCTCGGTGATCTGATCCATAGATTTGTTCAGGAAAACAGTAATGTCTGACGCTGAGGAGAGAAGAGCAGAGAACTGTATCCTGTTCATCAGTGGAAACATGTGCTCCTCCCTCTCACATGACCCACGCTCAATAATCATCCTAACTCTGACAAAGAAAGAAGGAAAAAAAATACATAATAGTAGCAGCAGAACACAGTGTGAAACTCTCTAATGTGCATAGTCTACAGGTTAACTCATGCTTAGTAATCAGATACAACCCTTTAACTTAAGCGACTGCGTCTCAGGAGAAAGAGCAGTTTGTCCGTTAACCAAAAGGTTGGTGGTTCTTTCCCCTGCAAGCTGAAGGGTCCTTATTGCCCCCGACAGCATAAGGAAATGAAAACACTTTGAGTTGTCTCACCAATATGGATGTAGGAGTTAAATGTCAAAGTGCAGTTCTGTATGTCGAAGGGGAAGTTGTAGATATCGAGGTTACAGGAGCTGACAACTTTGGCCGGATAAGCATCATGCGTCCAACCATTGCTGTAGAGGTTCAGATACGGGACAGTAGGGGCTGTGTTTTCATCCATGCTGCAGGACGAGAGAAAAGCATAGGAGTTTAGCACTGTCTTAACTTTTTCCGATGTTCAAGAGTCTATTTGCATTTCAGAGTTCAGATTTTAAAACAATACTTTCATCTAATTCTCTTGCAACTTGAGCTTATTTTGCGTTGAGAATTCTGTATTCATTTATTATGCTCTTATATTCATGGTGGACAGCAAAAATATATTCATAACTTACATTGTCCACATATCCAATGAAGATTAAAAAAGAAAAGAAAAACTTGAGAAGGAACAGCAATAGAATGATCCTGGCAAAAAGTATTGCCAAGTTTGTTTGACCAAACATTGGCTAATATTATAATATTTATATGGTGCAAATACTCACTGGAGCAGCAAGGCTATAGTTTTTCACAGTGCTTAGCTTAGCTGGAAATTACTGAACCTTTTATACAAATTAAATATGAAGATTGCATAGCTAGTTATTAAATTTACATCTCCCTCAGCAATAAATATATTGAAATGAAAAAACTACTTGGTTTTTGTCAGGTTTATAGAATTTGTTCTTAATAAGGAAAATTTCTAATGTCACCACTCTAACTTTAACAGAGATGCATTTTTGCTGTGTCAGGTCACTCACAATTCATTGATGACAATATCTGGAATCCAGAATTTGTCCCTGGGCAGAACGATCTTGTTGGTGCCACACTCGACTGGATCCCAACTGACCAGCTCGTTTATCCACCACTGAAACATCCAAACTGGTGTCGGTGCACAGAGCAGCTTATACACTTATTAATATTCACATCACACACGCACACACTGATCACACAGTTTCCCTGAGACATTAAGGTGGACGAGTGCAGGACTTACATAGTGGAGCCACAGGTACGTGGTCAAGAGTTGAGCCTTTTCATCCTGGAAGACAAGAGGAGAGATCTTAAGACACCAAAACATTGTCAATGCTAATCAATATGAAGTTTATGACACATTTATTATATTCTCAAACTTGTTGGACTATGTGCTAGAGCTAATGAGTTTGACTCCTCATCAGAGAGTTGAACGTACCACTCCTAGTATTCCATACAGGGTGAAGGAGATTTTGACGTTGGTGTTGGTCGTCATGTTCATGACGGGTCGTATGGCACTCAGGTTTAAGATTGGAGTCAGCGCCTCCAGCAGGACCGGCTGATCTGCCTGAGAGCAGTTCACCCTGATGGCACTGCACGGAGCTGGTGGGACCATCAGAGATTATTATGGTAATGTTCTTTATTAACGTTAGTGACTTAAGTAAAAACGATTTCAGCTAATAATTTCTTTCTGCTAGTTTTCGAATTTCATAAACAATAAACAGTAACTACAATTTCCAGCATTTCCATTACTTCCATCCTTTTTTTTGTTGATTCGATTTGTCTTCACATAATTTAGTATTTATTTACTGTAGCTTATATGTATTATTATTATTATTGTACAACATACATTACTTTCTTGAGGTAAAGTTAAGCCTGAAACATGCTTCTGCGACTGCGTCTGCGTCTTTTCACGCCGCTGTGGCGCAAGACTCGTTTTCATTCATGCTTCCCCAACCGTTGCGCGTCTTACAAAGCAATTCCGCGCCAGAACACTAGGCGGAGTAATGCTTTTTGTCGAGACGACCTTAGAGACGCCTTCTTTCTTCTTCGTCGATTGTTTATTTACATCGTAGCCTTTTTCTGGCGGACAAATCCGCCAGTCAGTGACAGGTTATACAAGTGATCATACTATCGGATATCTTCTGCCAAGTGCTCTTCTATTTGGTCCATATTCGTTCTTCTAAATCTTCCGTGATTTCTGCCGGTATTATGGGGCATGAAACCGGAAATGCAGCTCCAGAAGGGATGTAGAGCAGACCAATCACAGCCTTGCGGGCTGAGTGAGCTTGCGGAGCTTTGCCGTAAATTTTAGAAAAGGGGGTCGACACCCGTCAGCACGTAAGGAGGGATACATAAGCACGTAAGGGACCCGGAAGGGCTCTTGCGCTTACGGGCCCGTGAAAACGCAGAAGCATGTTTCAGGCTTAAGCCTGAAACATGCTTCTGCGACTGCGTCTGCGTCTTTTCACGCCGCTGTGGCGCAAGACTCGTTTTCATTCATGCTTCCCCAACCGTTGCGCGTCTTACAAAGCAATTCCGCGCCAGAACACTAGGCGGAGTAATGCTTTTTGTCGAGACGACCTTAGAGACGCCTTCTTTCTTCTTCGTCGATTGTCTATTTACATAGCCACTGCGGCTCCTCGTAGCCTTTTTCTGGCGGACAAATCCGCCAGTCAGTGACAGGTTATACAAGTGATCATACTATCGGATATCTTCTGCCAAGTGCTCTTCTATTTGGTCCATATTCGTTCTTCTAAATCTTCCGTGATTTCTGCCGGTATTATGGGGCATGAAACCGGAAATGCAGCTCCAGAAGGGATGTAGCGCAGACCAATCACAGCCTTGCGGGCTGAGTGAGCTTGCGGAGCTTTGCCGTAAATTTTAGAAAAGGGGGTCGACACCCGTCAGCACGTAAGGAGGGATACATAAGCACGTAAGGGACCCGGAAGGGCTCTTGCGCTTACGGGCCCGTGAAAACGCAGAAGCATGTTTCAGGCTTTAAGGTCACAAACACAGATATTGTGCAGAGAGAAACTCTTACCTGGGATTAGGATAACAAACACAACCAGAGTGGATGTGACAAATGGAAAAAGCCCCTAAAATGAACACAGATGAAAGACTGTTATGGACCGATAAATGATGTGGGTAAAGCTCATCAGTTATAACATGGAGATTTAAAATAACAGAAAAGAAATAACACTTCATCACATACAGAATATGCACTCTGAGGAAGATAATTTACCTTCAGTGTCACGCCCTTGGATGTCATGATGTCGAGAGTTAAACCTATATACTCCTTCAGGGTGCTGTGCCTATAGAGAGAAATAACCAGCATCACGGTGTTAAATGGGAGCATTTGATTTACTCCGTAGAATAGTCACATCGAATTTAAACTGAGGTGATCTATAAATAACCAACCCACCTGTTACTTACCTGTGAGACTTGCTCTTGCATTACTAAATTCAGCCTCAGTGGCCAAGATATACATAGTGCCACGGGCAAATGATGTGGGAAATGGAAAACTCTGTAAGGCTGCTACTTTCCCTGTCGGTGGTTTCATACAAAACAAAGCACAACCACAGTGAACGTCTGGTGCCTCGGTGTGTGACTGGGAGACGGTGGCGACTGACCACGACAGAATCATTGTCACACCTGCTGGTCGGATGCAAATAAATCGTGGAGGCCCCGTGAGAAACAGGTGTCCTCTGGTGTCAGCTCCAGCCCACCCACCTACCTCCCTTGTGATGTAGGTCTCGTCAAAATAAACTGGCAGTGTCTTTATGTCTTTATGTGTAACTTTATGTCATACTTGTGCAGTGCCCATTCTTAACCTGCCTGTTTGGAACTTTCTCCAATTATTATTTCTCGTCATTAGTGAGTCCAGCTAAAGTTTTACAGTTTACTGTTTTATTGTTTTTGTGCTGGACGTTGTGTGCAGAGCTCTTTATCAACAGGCTGTGGTGCAGAGTAAAGACAGAAACGTTTGTGATCATCCTCCCTGGTTTGTCTGTATTGAATATTTCATAGTCATTGTTTTTATAAAATGAAACTGAATTTGCTTTACTACTGTTCATGTGTGTTGCTATTGTGTAAGTTTGAATAGTTTACTTAACTGCTGTTATTTTTTCATACATTGCATTTTGGCTATTTTAGGGGTCTGTTTAATCAACAATCTTCGCATCCAAGTTAATAACTTTTCAAAATAAAAGCTCTGTAGTTGGTCTTGTTATAAGCATTACAGCAACGAAAAAGAAACCTTGTGCTTTAATTCTATGAATGTTGCTGGCATGAAAAGGCTCAGCACCCATGTCGCATGTCAGGAAATAAAAATAAACAAATTATCGCAATGATCTGAAGGCCATTTTGAGCCACAGTTTGACCACGATGTTGTCCACTGCTGTAGTTTATTCATGGGCGTAGAAGAAGACATGTTCAACTCAGTCCACAGACTGAAGACACACTGCCCCACCCCCACTGTCTGCGACAGAGTGCTGGTTGCCTGTTTATTCAATTTGTATTATTTTTTGAATTAATTCGGGTAGGCAAGTCAAACCAGTCTTGTGGAATTAGTAGGTAGATAAAAAACAACAACTTTTGGCTCCATCTTTTAAGTGACGGCCAGCACACCACAAGTGTCTTTAGTACGGCCTTGTATGGTATACCCATGCAGTCCATCAAGCACCTGTGTTGGAAAAATAGCAAATGCACTCACACCCATCTGAGACATGTAAGTCTGAAATAAAAAAATAAGGTGTGGTCAGGCACATTGTTGTCTTGATCAAGAAAAACCTGTTTTCGTTGAGAGCTACTAAGTTGTAGGTGACAGCTGCACAATAGAAAGCTGAGAGCTGCACACAGCCAAGTTTAAGCATTTCTGAATAACCATTTGCGAGCCTGATGTTAATAGGAGACAGCTTCAGAACATGTCAGATGAAGAGAAGGCAAATTGTGTACGGGGAGAGATGGACAGAGAAGAGCCAATAGTCACAGCTGAGCCCCAATCTGACACAGCCACTGAGCTAGCAAGCATCAAGACCATGCTGCAGGTAATCGCAAAAGACATCAGTGAAATAAAAGGGAGCCTTGATTCCCTCCAGACCACAGCTCAGCAGAACCGGGGAAGAATTACTGAGACTGAGACATGCATCTCCATGCTGTTGGAGAAATGCAACACGAGGGATGGGAGTGTAACTCTAGTCGTGAAAACTGTGACATACCTGAAGGACGAGAGACGCCGTAATGGTGTTATGGACAACTCAGAGAAGGGAGATATGGATGTGTTTGTGTGCACATTGTTGAAGGAAGGATTGGGTTTGGACATGAACTGATTGGAGATTGAACATGCACACAGGTGCGGAACTAAGCCAAATCCAGATGCGAGCCACAGCTGACACATCCTGGTGAAATTCCTCTGGTTCAGTGGTGTACTTGAAAGTTGTATTTGAGTAAAAGTACAGGTATTTACCTGAAAGTGACTCCGGTAATAGTGAATGTCAGCCATCAGAAAATGACTTGAGTCAAAGTCTTAAAGTAGCTCATATTCAATGTTCTCAAGTATCAAGAGCATCTGGTGTTGAAATGTATTTAAGTATCAAAAGTAAAAGTACCTAAATTATTTGTATAGTAGGCCTATACAGACACAAACAACCCAAAATGTTTCTCTTCAGGCTTTATTTCAACTGATTGAAAGATTATAACTAAAATATACATATACTTTACAATTTTACAAATGTTTCACCCCAGATGCTGAGGTTCAAATAGTAATGGACTAGTGCATCTGAACCTCTAGGGACAACAGAGGACCAACACAACTGAATAAACAAGTGCCTCTTGTGTCTGCCTAACAACACTAACAGACCACAGTATAACCAAAAAAACATTCTGTAAATATCACTAAACATGGACATCTCACTTTCTAATCAGTACCAAGAATGATTCACAATGCCCCTTATGATAACGCAGCAAAAGGAAACAAGTTATAGGCACACAAAATAGGACAGATTCCCTCTTTTGTTAACAACCTGCACAGTGCTAAGAAAAAAAATCACTAGACACGTCTAGTTTTGCTGCAGGCCAAATTTCAGACAGAATAATGAAGACTTAACTGAACAGAGCTCTTGCATGAGCACCCTGGTTATTCTAAAGGGAATAAATGGATGGGGAATGTGCTCACGTTGATTAACTCCCTATCCTTTGTACACACGTCGCCACTACCCATTGGATGGTTTAGTGAGTCAAGGATCGGCCCTGCCCGAGTTGGTGATAGCCCTGGCGGAGCGCCGATAAGACGATCAAACTTGACTATCTAGATTCTAAAGGAAGTATAAACCTAACCCTAACTCTTAACACAGTTTCTAAAAGGTGAACCTGCTGAGGGATCATTACCGGTACAGCCTGCTCGACCCCGACGGTCAAACACGCTGCCGGGCCTGCGCATCTCCGGAGGCAGGGTGCACGCTAATGAGCGAGAGAGAGGTGCACCGTTGCGTCAACCTCCGCTGCTCAAGTAACGAGCCAATTTTGAGAATATAAAAAGTAGAAAGCACAGAAATTTGCATTCAAATTTATCGAGTAAAAGTAAAAAGTAGTCTGGAAAATAAATACTCAAATTTAGTACAGATACGTGAAAAATCTACTTACAGTAACAGAAACAAAGTATTTGTACTTTGTTACTTCCCACCTCTGGGGACAAGCAGTAATGAGCGGGAAGGCCAGCTTAAAGACATTTGAAAGTGTATCTCCTCTTTGTTTACATGGGTAACATGGTCACTTATGCCCGGAGACCAAAGCCTACTGTTTTAATCTTACATCACACACAGAAGTTTTTATTATATTGACTAATGCACAGACAAGACCTCTGCACAACATTCACTTTTCTTCTACATCTTTAAAACACTTCTCTTTTCCTATCCGCAAATATTTTCCGTTTCTCTACACCACACCTCCGCCTCCACTGTATAGGACAATAGAAAGATAAGTCAGATTTACTCAATGTTTTCATTTTGAAATAAGTGGAAAAACGCTTGTTTCATCATACGAAGAGAGACAGAGAGAGAGTTTTTTTTGGAAATGATAGTTTAATAAGAGCATAACAACAAATTTAAAAACTCTTGTTACAATCTCAAATCAACACACCCCTCCCCCCAGGATATTAAATCTGGGCAAGGTATTATTTTTAGGTCCATTTATTAAGAAAACGGAGTTACAAGCGATGCCAAAAGCAACGGCAAAAAACTTTGGGATCATGAAGCAAGGTTCACTCGTTTGTACAGAAGCCTAGCTTGCATCCCTCGCAGTGGGCAGGCTCGTGGGGACGAGTGTTATCGGGCTTCTTCTGAACGTATTCGCCGCCCTTCGGGTTTGTTTCATTGTAGCAGTTCATTCCAATCTTCATCACCAGGCTTTCCATGAGGTTGCGGAGGTTTTCCATCTCTACGGTGGGATCCTCCATCCGGGCATCGCTGCACCTATTGCAGCTCTGACGCAAGCGCCTCACTTTGACGGTGCCCGTGCTGCCCTCCAGGCGCATGTGGAAGACCACCATCACTCGGTCGGAGGACCAGTCCCTTCGACACAGGCTGCACTTAAACCTTCAGATAGACAGATGGCTTAATACACAGTGTGGATATGAAACTGACAATAGTGTAAATTTTCTTCAACAGGCCTTTCCTTTAAGTCACAGATATTCTCTATATTTGATTACATGTGTTTGCTGTGGGGCTGCTGTTTAAATTTTATTTATTTGTCTGGTTCAAAATCTAAGAAGAACCAATATCGCTGCTGCAGGAAAACCTCCTGGCCAAAATGTCCTCACTTTGGAAGATCTAGGCTCAAAATTGTCCTCACAAAGATGAAAGGACAAGTACACATACATTCATGCTTGAACAAAAGTCACATTTAAAATGAAGGTCTAAAAGTCTGTCTTTAACTTTCTGTTTAAATTGTTTTATCCTGTGTGACATTAGCCCCTGTTCATTTCTAAGCCAACAGTTTTGATCTAATTATGTTCCTTACAGAGTGTAATATATATCATCAAATAAAAAGCATGTGTATGATAGATGTGGCATCCGTCACATTTGGAAATGTAAATAATGATCGAAATGTAAATGATAAAATAAAATCATTTTTTTTAACTTATTTTTGGAGGTTATTCTACAACCTATCATGTAGTATCTGAAGTCTACCAGAATCCTCTGCAGTGTTCAGCAGTACACTGACCATGCACTGGTCCGCCTAATGTACTCCTTCCATCCGGGCTGAAGACATCTGGGGTCAATATTGGAATCAAACTCCAGATTCCAGGTGTCTCCACGCTGGAGATCTTTGGCTGCTTTCTTGAAGGTAGACCTCCACATTCCCAGATCCATCCTGTCAGAGCCGTTGGTGCTGGTGGTTCAGTAAAGTCTGACAGCTGATCAGGGCAGTAAAAGAAAAGCTTGAGAGGACAACACGTCAGCCTGGTCAACTTTACTGCTGCTGCTGCCTGTGAGTGCAGATCTTATATTTATATGTTTTTGTCCTCCGGCCAACAGGAAGTGATGTGGCACTGTCACAGATACTTACAGGAAAGTGAAACTAAATATTGGATCCTTTAAATTTAGTTTTATTGTGGTTTGGAGGATGAGGGTGAGGAGAGGCTTGTGCTGTTATGACATGTTGATTATCATTAGTCACTGAATGGGCCAGCTGTGAAAAAGATGAATATGCTCTTGTTTGACAGAACAAATTGAACTGCTCTCTGTTTTGATGAGTCATTGTGGTCCCTTATATCCGGAGGTCAGAATCCAAAAACATTTAAAAAAAATGTCAACGTAACACACAAAATAATTATGAGTTGTGTGGATTTACTGATGGACTCTGGTTTATTTGTCCTTATTTGCCAAGAAGAGAAGCACCTGAATAACTGACTATAATCAGGATGCTTGGGAAATATAAATATTGGGCTTCAGTTTTCCATAGTTGTTCTGTTTGTGCAGTAGTGCCACCTACTAGAGCTTTTCTGCACTGCACCCTTCAAACAGTCCATCTTTTGGTGCAAAGTCTGCTCTGTCTAACAACCACACATCCTTTCATGGACATCGCAGTTTGCGAGTGGCTGATTGAGGGATCTTGACTCGCTCCTCCTACAGATCAGTTGAAGTTTTGCTCCTTTCTTCTTCGTAACATGTTTTTGGTGATCGTAGAAAAGAGCTTGATTTTAACTTCATCTCTCCACTTGTTTCCAAAATAACTGGCTCATCCATATGTCTCTGTCTGTAGGCCTGCTGTACTGTACCTTACTGTACCATACCATAGTGTAATGTCCTGTGCACTGCACTGTACCATAGTGTACTTCTATACAGCTTTATCATACCTTTAGAGCAGGGGAGACGGGGGTCCGCACCCCTTCCCCCCTCCGTCCTGGAAATAACCGATTTATGCCCTTCATGAAGTGTATTGATGATACAGAAGTAAAAATTGCTTGTTAAAATAAAAATGCAGGCTTTCATACCAAAGTACTTTATCATTCTAGATGATAATGTAGTAATATGCTACTGGACATGCTGTTCTAAATCGTTACATTGTAATGAATTCGATTTAGACTAGAGGGTTAATATTATATAGTGGATAGTTTTAATTTGAATCACTTTATTTTTTCTTCACTGGAGCTTTCTTGAAGAAAAATTTTGTTTTCTTGATTCTTGTTGTTCTGGGTTTGTACCCTCATGGTTGAATGCACTTATTGTAAGTTGCTTTGGATAAAGGCATCAGCTAAATGAAATGTAATGTAGTGCAATGTAATCTTGGATAATATCAAATCATCATCTACTATTTTTTATTTATTTTTTTTATAAAATTTGAATGTGACAGAAGTCAAAACCTGTTGGCTGCACTGTTCTGTTCGGTAGTGATAATTTATCTTTTATCTGTCACAGTTCCCGCATTGTATTTAATCTTTCCTTTTTTCTAATATATCCATTTCATATATATATATATATATATATATATATATATATATATATGTACATCGCACATTTGCTTGAAGGTTGACAAGCAATGAAAAACCTAGAAAAACCTCTTCTGCCCAAGGGAATCATTTGTATTTCCGCCACTTAAAGGTGTTCCAGTTTTCTTCTAGTTTGGCTGGGAGTCTACAGCACTTTTTCAGCAACTGAACTGATACATATTAAGGAGAATATATATACCCCCCCCCCCCCCCCACACACACACACACCTGTATAAAGTGTTGTCCCTTTATGGCCTCCGTTAAAGACAAATCTCAGATCAGGTGAAATAGTGCCAAATCATTTGAACTATTTGCAAGGACACTGCTGAATTTGTTAAAGCTTCAAGGCTGTACAGTGCTCATCACAGTGAAGTTCATATTTGTGAAACAGAGGGAGCACTTTCAGACTTTGAGGGTGGATTTTTTATTTGTGTACTTCATCCTGTCTGTACAAGTGGTCCAGGTGGCTCTAAAGTCAGCTGATGTATAAACTAAATGAACAGCTTGTTAGAAAGATTCCTGTGCCTGTTCACCATTTCTCTTTTTGCACAATGGGGCTGTTTGTCCTGTCCAGCGAACTGAAAGTGATGTCGTCCTGACAACTGTTAGAGGAAAACGAAACTTAAGTTTCCGGTTAGATAATGACCAGGGAGGAGCACTGAAGTCTCATGTTGCTCAGCTCGATGTCAACACCAAATAAAAATACATTTGCACACAGAATATGAAAGTGTTACTCCTCTTTGTTTACATGGGTAACATGGTAACTTATGCTCGGAGACCAAATCCTACTGTTTTAATCTTACATCACACACAGAAGTTTTGATTATATTGACTAATGCACAGACAAGACCTCTGCACAACATTCACATTTCTTCTACAACATTAAAACACTTCTCTTTTCATATCCGCCATTATTTTCCATTTCTCTCCACCACACCTCCGGCTCCACTGTATAGGACAATAGAAAGAAAAGTCAGATTTACTCAATGTTGTAATTTGAAATAAGTTGACAAACGCTTCTTTCCTCGTAAGAAGAGTTGAGAGACAGAGAGAGTTTTTTTTGTAAATTATAATTTAATAAGAGCATAACAACAAATTAAATACTCTGTTTACAACACACCCCTCCCCCCCAGAATATTAAATATGGGCAAGGTATTATTTTTAGGCACATTTATAAACAAAACAAAGTTAAAAGTGATGCCAAAAGCAACGGCACAAAACTGTGTGATCACAAAGCGTGGTTCACTCTTTGGTACAGAAGCCTTGAATACATCCCTCGCAGTGGGCAGGCTCGTGGGGACTTTTGACTTCGATCTTCGTGTAATTGTAGTTGCCCTGATCCAGGTCTTCGTTGTAGCACTTAATTCTGATCTTCTTCACCAGGTTCTTCATGAGGATGGTGATGTTCTCCGGCTCTACGATGGGATCAACCATTGGGGCATTGTGGCACCTTTTGCAGTTCTGACGGAAGCGCTTCACTTTGACGGTGCCAGTGCTGCCCTCCAGCTGCATGTGGAAGTACACCATCACTCGGTTGGAGGGCCAGCCCCTTCGACACAGGCTGCACTGAAACCTTTAGATAGACAGATGGATTAATATGGATATGAAACTGATAGTAGTATAGATTTCCTTCAACAGGCCTCTCCTCTTAGTCTCACCCACTATTTAAATATAACTTTACATCATACATCTCTTATTCAAACCATAGCGACACAGATGTTATCTATATTTGATTACATGTCTTGCTTTATGGCTGCTGTTTCAATGGTATTTATTTGCCTGGTTCAAAATCTAAGAACAGCCAATATCTCTGCTGCAGGAAAACATCCTGGCAGAATTGTCCTCACAAAGATGTGAGGACCATAACACATACATACATGCTAATACTTTAACTGAAGTCACATTTCTATTCCAACAGATTTAATCTCATTATGATCCTTACAGAGTGTAATAGATATCTTCAAATAAAAAAACTTGTGTATGATACATGTGGTATATGCCTCACATTTGGAAATGTAAATAATGATCAAAATGTAAACAATGAAATAAAAGAAATATTTTTACTTATTTTTAGAGGTTAACCTACAACATGTCATGTAGTATCGGAAGTCTACCAGAATCCTCTGCAGTGTTTACCAGTAAACTAACCTTGCACTAGTCTTCCTGATGTACTCCTTCCATCCGGGCTGAGGATGTTCTGGGTGAATACTGGAATCAAACTCCAGATTCCAGGTGTCTCCATGCAGGAGACCGTCAGCTTCGATCTTGAAGGTAGACCTCCACTCTTCCAGATCCATCCTGTCAGTGCCGATGGAGCTGGTGGTTCAGTAAAGTCTGACAGCTGATCAGGGCAGTAAAAGAAAAGCTTGAGAGGACAACACGTCAGCCTGGTCAACTTTACTGCTGCTGCTGCTTGTGTGGGCAAGTCTTTTATTTATATGTTTTTGTCCTCCGGCCAACAGGAAGTGATGTTGCACTGTCCCAGACACTTACAGAGAAATGAAACTTAACAGTGGACTCCTTAAATTTAGTTTTATTATGGTGGGGAGGAGGAGGGTGAGGAGAGTTTTGTGTTGTCATGACAGATGTTGATAATAAACATTAGTCACTGAATGGTCCAGCTGTGAAAAAGATGAATATGCTCCTGTTTGACAGAACAAACTGAACTGCTCTCTGTTATCATGAGTCATTGTGGTCCCTTATATCCGGATGTCAGAATCCAACAACTTTTTTAAATTTGTTACATCGTCACACACAAAATAATAATGAGTTTTGTGGATTCACTGACAGAATCTGGTTTATTGGTCTTTATTTGCCAAGAAGAGAAGAACCTGAACAGCTGACTCAAATCAGGCTGCTTGGGAAATAGAAACTAAGGTCTTCAGTTTTCCATGGTTGTTTTGTTTGTGCAGTAGTGCTGCCTACTGGAGGTTTTCTGCACTGCACCCTTCAAACAGTCCATGTTGTGGTGAAAAGTCGTCTCTATCTAACAACCACACACCCTTTTCATGGACGTCACAGTTTGCAAATTGCTGATTGAGGAATCATGTATATGCATGGAAGCTCAATGTAATAAACCAATAAAAAAAGCATTAAGGTCTGATTGCTCATTCGCAGGTTTAATGATTGAAGGGAAAGCAATTGAATTACAGTTATTTGTAATTGTACCTTATTATGGGCCTCTAGATAATGAGGAATCAATACAGAAAGGCCTGAATCAACCTTTGGCTCCAGTGTAATCAGACATTTTATGGCCTTTTCCCGCTGCTTTTGCAGCAATTAAACTGAGCAAACAGGGTTGACCCCTCTGGCTTTCTGATACGAGCATGATTTCAAATGATTATCTTTAATGATACGAATAAAGCATCATGTAGATTTGAAAGAACCTCATTTGATTTGTGTTGTTTTGCGAGTGAGTGTTGTCCAGTACTGGATTTAATGTAGATGCAGATGTTGGACGGTTCTAAATCAGGAGGAAGCCTTGATATTATAAAGACATTTTAATTTGGCCTGCATATGATAAATACTCAAATATTTGTGATTGAATACAAAAAACAATGATTTGAAATTGTACAGTTTATTGTGGAAACATCCATCCACAGTTTATTTCACTAAGCAGGTGGAGTGAAAACTGAGAAATGGGAAATTTGAATGTAAAGTTTCCAGTCTCCGCACGGCTATCAGAGCCTGAAACTGATTATTGGACCGTATCTGGTCTTTTTGGATTCTTGTCAGGGAAGTGAAACCAGGAGATCCTTGTATGTTCTGATTTGATTGCAACTGAAGAGGCCTTGAAAGAGGCTGGGTTCAGAAATCAAGATAAAGACCTCTGCGACTTGGATGTGACTTCTATGAATATCACCCTACTTCACGATGGGCTTAAAGGAAGCAAGGGTGAAATGAAAGAGAAGGAGGAGGTAGTAGTGACATTTCAGACGATCCTTGTATCACAAAAAAAAGGCCTTTTTCCTCGGAGGAGACAGAACAATGAGAACAAAGATCAGAAGCAGGTATTTTTGGTTCTTCTCACACTGATGAAGTCAGAAATTCACATAGAGTACAAGATACGGTAAGGATTAGATAGAAGGTTTAGGTTGAGCCTTTCTTAGTAGAGTGGTTGACATTTGAGAAACCTAAAGGAGATGCGCCCTCGGGCCTTAACCCCAAACCTCAGACAGATCAGTCATAACACTGGACAGCTTCCAGGTATGAATAAACGTTACTCTGTGATCATAAAGGTCTTTATTCTTATTATTTCCATCCATCCATTATCTATAGCGCTTATCCTTTGAGGGTCGCAATGTCAAACTGTAAATATCAACCGTTCCAATAGCCAACCTCCCTTTTTTTCTACAATCTAGTGTTCATCATATAATGCACTGTTTTAAAAATGTTCAATTCATTATTGCTCTAACATGTCACAGGTGATTCCGTGAATAAACCTACTTGGCAATAGACCACATTTGTCACAGTGATTCTTTTTATCATTATTTTAACTGATGTCAAAGATCTCATAGTGTTTTCTTGTTTTAGCAGAGGAAGAAATAACCCATTTTCAAATAACGAATTACATGTTCATGACTAAATTGAAAGGAAATAACCACACGAATTCCTGGTTCGTATAATACATTATCAACGGGGTAAACATACTCTTATTTTGAAACGGGAAGCTGGTGTTGATCGTCGCTATGGTAACAGCGACAACTAAGCAAATATTAGCGAGTTAGCAGCTCGAGGAGGCACTTCCGGTGGCAACAGACACTGCCACTGATTTGTAAAGGCAGGTGCCACGATGTGAGGCAGCGGTCAGTGTCTGGAGTTAAAAATGGCCCAAATTACCAAATCTATTAAATATCTAGATATATTGGTTTTCATCTAAAAAAAAGAAGAAGCTTGAATAAGATTTATTAGGCATTTTATGGGCCAATGCCATGTTAATTATTTTATTTGTGTTTACTGATCACTTATGAGATGTGCCTGTGCCAAACTTCAGATTCCTTAAAGCATAAAGAACAAATAACATAATCTTATTTGTCAAAGCCAAAAGAAATACAGTCTGCATGGATAAAGAAGTTGACTCGTCAGCACAAAATGAGCTTGAGCGCTCAGGCGACCCATACTACGTTTCTCCGATGATCAAGGAGAACAAGGCAAAGATTATTTCTGTTTCTTAAGTATTGTTTTGTTTCTTAAGTATTTTTTAACTGCATTTCAAAATTAAGTGATATTACCATTGGATACATGTAGGCTATGTTACATTTTCTGAAGTCCAACAACTTTTGAGGACATCATTAATACTTTGCACTGTAAACATGTGCAACAAGTGACAAGTGCACACTTCACTGCATTAACAATTGTACCTTTCCGGTATTTGTGCATATCTTTATCTGATTCAATATCTGGTCTTTTTCTGCAGATATTTAAATCAGTTATTTTTCTGAATGGATTGTCAGTTTCCATGTATCTGCAAAATTAGTAGAAAATGTCCCTCCTTCACTTGTCTTTAGTCTCGCAGCTTTAGGTATCGCGGTACAGACAATTTCAAGGTTTGCTAGCCTGTAGTGTTTTTTATTACAAATACTAAGTCAGTTGTACTTTACGGTACACGGAACAGTCTCGGGGCAAATCATGTCAAAGCTGCCGAGGTGATGTGACCAGTTTCTGATGCCAACGGGAATGGTTTGTCTTTCTGTGTAATCACCTTTATCAAGGCATCATTTTTAGATGATTCTAGATCAGACTGCGGTCAAGTGAGCAGACGTTCGTCTTTTCGTTGTCAAGTGAGCAGACGTTCGTCTTTTCCTGATTTCAAGTGCGCCCGTATTACACAGTGTACGGTAGTCCATGATACGGAGCGAGCCAATCTTTTATGCTACTGTAAAATCCCTTTATTCCATAATTTCTGACAAAGGCTGACACAGTTGTGCTCAGGACCATCCAGACTGTACACTCATTCAGTATCAAGCATATTTACTGTATCATTTTGGAGAAATTCAGCCTTAAAGTTCATTATTTTGAATTGAAAAAAGCATTATGTGCAAAATGTACCCTTCCGTAAAATCCCTTTATTCCATAATTTCTGACAAAAGCTGATACAGGTGTCCTCAGGACCATCCAGACTGTTCACTTACTCAGTATCAAGCATATGTACTGTATCATTCTGGAGCAATTCAGCCTCAAAGTTTAATATTTTGAAGTGAAAAAGGCATAGTTCCTTTTTTTTTGTTGAAATAAGCATTATGTTCAATATTTACCCTTCTGTAAAATCCCTTTATTCCATAATTTCTGACAAAGGCTGATACAGGTGTCCTCAGGACCATCCTGACTGTTCACTTACTCAGTATCAAGCATATTTACTGTATCATTCTGGAGCAATTCAGCCTCAAAGTTTATTATTTTGAAGTGAAAAAGGCAAAGTTCCTTTTTTTTGTTGAAAAAAGCATTATGTTCAATATTTACCCTTCTGTAAAATCCCTTTATTCCATAATTTCTGACAAAGGCTGATACAGTTGTGCTCAGGACCATCCAAACTGTACACTCACTCAGTATCAAGCATATTTACTGTATCCTTCTGTAGAAATTCAGCCTCAAAGTTCATTACTGTATGTATATATTTGTATTCTATTTTATTCTATTTAGTTATATATTGTTGTTTTTATATTGTTGTTTTAAGTTAAAGTGCACCAATGACACCAAGGCAATTTCCTGTTTGTGCAAATATACTTGGCAAATAAAATAATTCTGATTCTGATTCTGATTCTGATTATTTTGAATTGAAAAAGGCAGCCTCAAAGTTCATTTATTTTGAATTGAAAAAGGCAAAGTTCCTTTTTTTTTGTTGAAAAAAGCATTATGTTCAATACTTACCCTTCTGTAAAATCCCTTTATTCCATAATTTCTGAGACAGGCTGCTACAGTTGTCCTCAGGACCATCCTGAC